>NC_073406.1:23906367-24527200 GCF_028641065.1 Leucoraja erinaceus | reverse complement strand
GCATGGTAACATGCTTTCCTCCAGCCAGCTGGAGACTCCTTTCTGTTCTATATTTTTTTTCCTCCAGTTAACAGCCAACACTGCAAAGCTGCTCACATTCACCAAAATCAGCAGCTGCACTCGAGCCTTCAAGAGGACCTAACAAGGGACACATGTTGTACCTGGCCTTAATTAGGCAGCTGTTAACTGACGGGCTCAAAGGACCACTCTGCACAGCACACTCTCAAAACAGGGCCCACCTCATACCAAATGAGAACAGGCTTCATGCCAAAAACAAGGCACAACACTCAACGAAACAGGACATATCTCACACCAAAAACCTTTGTACCAACTCAAGGCACACCATGCATTATTGGTGGAGGAAGGAACTGCAGCTGCTGGTTTACACCGAAGTTAGACACAAAATGCTCGAATAACTCCGCGGATTAAACAGTATTTCTGGAGAAAAGGACTAGGTATGTTTCGGGTCTAGACCATTCTTCAGACTTGTCTGATGAACGGTCTCGACCTGAAACGTCACTCATTTCCTTTCTCCAGTGACGTTGCCTGACCTGTTGAGTTAGTCCAGGACTGTGTCTATCTTCCATGCATTAATAGGTCATTCTTCAGACACCAAACCAGGACATAAAACGGAATAAAACTGGACAGGTAATACCAAAACAGGCCCCGCCTTGCACCAACAAAGGGCACATCACACATCTCATAAGAGTCATAGAGCATGGAAATAGGCCATTCGGCCCACCATGTGCATGTTACACAGTGGGAACTTAATCATATTAATTATATCTTCCTATACTTGACCCGTAGGGCATTTAAGGCCACACATCTGGGTGGAGAAAATAGGGAGAATAAAAAAGTGATTATTATAAATGGGTGCATGAATCGTCGGGGCAGAATCAGGTCAAATAACATCAAAACTGGATTTACAGGTGCACAACCTTTTATCCGAAGATCCAAATAACGAAAAGCTCCGAATAGCGACATTTTTTCAGTCCTTGAAGAAAGGTCCTTGAAAACGTTCACCGAGGGCGGCCCGCAGAGATGACAGCGGAACCTCCGGTCAGTCCTCGAAGAAAGGGGAACTAAATCCCCATTCATAAAAGAGAAGGTGAGGGTATATTGCGCGGGAGGGTTAATAATTGACAATCTGCTGCTGCCTGCCCGCTGAGTTAAAAAGTTCCCACGGTAGACTCACGATACACAGTGTATCGTGAGTCTTGCGTGGGAACTTTTTAACTCAGCAGGCAGGCAGCAGCAAATTGTCGCTCCATTCAGTTTCACCCCACCTACACCCCTCTGCTTCCCGGCCATGTGTGTGACCCCTTCCCTCCCCTCTCCAGCTCCCAGCGCATTGCACCGGCGCGGGGGCTTTGCACTGTCTTCACGTTGGAGCCAGTGCCAGTCACCGGAGACATCAGGACCAACGGGACACCGACCCCCAGGCCCACTGCAAGCACGGAGAACCCAAAGACCCACAGCCAGCAGCAGCCCAGCCCCGTTCCAACTCCAGAAGAACACGCTCTCCGCTGTCCCCATAGGGACAGAAGCTGATGGCTCGGGCTGTGACGTCTCCGGCCACCCCCCTGTACAGGAGCTGAGACTGGGAACTGTGGGGTTGTTTGCAGTTGCAGAGGGAGGGGGCAAGGGCGGTACAGTTCCCAGTCTCAGCTCCATTCCAGGGGGGTGACCGGAGACGTCAGGACCAACGGGACACCGACTGTAAGCACGGAGATCCCATAGACTCACAGCCAGCAGCAACTCCAGCCCAGCCCCGCTCCAACTCCAGAGGAACACGGGTTGCGGATGAGGGGGCGCAGCTCGGGCTGTGGGCGAACTGCCACTTGTCGCTGTAGCGGCGCATCGGGGAGCGGGTTCCTGTTGGTCCTGACGTCTCCGGCCGTCCCCCTGGACAGGAGCTGAGAGACGTCAGGACCACCAGAAGCCGCTCCCCGATGCGCTGCTACAGCGACAAGTGGCAGTTCGCCCACAGCCCGAGCTGCGTCCCCTCATCGGGACACCGACCCCCAGGCCCACTGCAAGCACGGAGATCCCAGAGACTCACAGCCAGCAACAACTCTAGCCCAGCCCCGCTCCAACTCCAGAGGAACCCGGGTTGCGGATGAGGGGGCGCAGCTCGGGCTGTGGGCGAACTGCCACTTGTCGCCGTAGCGGCCCATCGGGGAGCGGATTCCTCTGGAGTTGGAGGGACAGGGAGACACAGCGGCTTTTGAGAATGGTGGGCAATCACTTCCAAAGTTCTGCCCACACAGTCAGTACACCTCTCCTACACTTGTCTCCCGCATTAAGATCATCTCGCAGAGAATGATCCCAGCCTAACCCTCCCTATTCTCTCCTATTCTGCAAGAAAAAACTACATTGAAGACTCAAACTCGCGATCGAGTAACTGCCGGGATCGAGGCGCAAACTCGCGACCTTGCGGATACGAGCCGAGCACTCTACTACTGAGCCAGCCGTTAAAATCTACGCTAAAAATCTTCCATTCCGAAAGCCGAAAAATTCTGAATTACGAAAAGTGTCCGGTCCCAAGGCTTTCGGATAAAAGGTTGTGCACCTGTACCATGAATCAATGCAGGGAACAGCATATACCAAATCTGGACACTTCCCAGGTCAAAACAGGACAGAACGCACACCAAAACAGGGTGCAATGCATGCTAAAACTGGATACAATGCACCATAGTAAGAAACACCACATACCACAATAAGACAAAGGGGCTCAGAAAGACAGGCAACATCATCAGAGACCCACATCACCATGACCACACACTCATTTCACTCCTACCATTGGGAAGAAGATATGAGAGGCTGAAAACTGTAAAGTCCACGTTCAGGAACAGCCACTCCCCTACAGCCAACAGGCTACTAAACTACAGTATATATTATATGTATATTATATATATAATATATATATATTATATATATAATATATATATATATTACTAAAAGTCGGATCTTGACCACTTCCTGTTGTTCTGTATATTGATTTTAGAAATAATGCTACCACTTACGGCTGTGTTTTTGGCCATCTTACTCAGAGTCCCCCTCCGCTGTGCAGGACAAGAGGATTTTTCCCATCGATGAAAAATAAAAGAGTTATTAGTGTTTTAAAAATGTTGAGATTCTCTCCTGAAGGTCACGCTCCTTCCGGAGGGACTATAAAACCCGGCAGTGTTGAGTGCCTCAGTCAGTGTCTGTAAGATGGGTGAGCGAGAGGGTCACGTCTATCAGTCTGAGCTGTGAATAACACTGAACACATGTCTACTGAACTGTGAGTGGTTTTACTGACCTGTCAGTGCTGTTAATGTGGTTTGAAAATATAGTTTGGAAATGCTAAAGCTGTGTTACCTTTGGTTTGGAAATGCTAAAGCTGTGTTGCCTTTGGTTTGGAAATGCTAAAGCTGTGTTGCCTTTGGTTTGGAAATGTTGTGTGCCTAATTAAAGTTGCCTTGCCTAATTAAAGTTGCTTTGCCTAATTAAAGTTACCTTGCCTTCAATATAATTAAACGTTTAACCTTGATCACTTCCGGTTTGCGCTTTATATTGATTTTTTTTAAAACGCTACCACGTACGGCTGTGATTTTTGGTCATCTTACTCAGAGCCCCCCTCTGCTCATCAGGTGCAGAGGATTTTACCCATCGATAAAAATAAAAGAGTTATTAGTGTTTAAAAAATGTTGAGATTCTCTCTCCTGTCAATCACGCCATGAAGGCCACGCCCCTTCTAGTGCGGGGGGGAGGGACTGTAAAACCCAGAAGTGTGGGTGCGGCTCAGTCTCTGCAAGATGGAGGAGGGAGAGGTCACGACTCGCTGTCTTTAGTGGCCTTGCGCCCTGCTTGAAATGGTAAGAAACTGCATTTGAATTTGGTGACCTTGCACCCCGCTTGAAATGGAATTTCAAGGAATAGCCGTGAGTCAACTGCCAGCCCACCAGCCGTGAGTGAGTGAGCTGCCAGCACAACAAGCTTGAGTGACTGAGCTGCCAGTCCAAGAATCCATTCGGACCACAATGTTCATACTGGCCCTCTGGAAACCAGTCCCTTCAGCCCACAACATCCATACTAGCGCTCCAGAAAGCCCCCCACCACTGGCCACCAATATTGGAATTGGTGGAGAGGTGGAAAATTGCGTTGGGGGACCAGTCCTCCTAACGGGCCCTACTTAATCTAGTATATGTATATATATATATATTTATTGTGTGTGTGCGCGCGCGCATGTTTGTGTGTGTGTATATATATATATATATATATATATATATGTATGTTGTGTAGATATTGAACATTTTTCATTTATTATTATATTATGTATTATGTTTATGTACACACACACACAGACACATATATATGATATATAATATATTAATAAATGAAAAAAGTTCAGTATACATATTCTGAACTTTTTGGCATTTATTATATTGTTTACAGAATACTATGTTTACAAATTCTGATGTGCTGCTACAAGTAAGAATTACATTGTTCTGTTTGAGACGTACGACAATAAAACACTCATGACTCTTGACTCCCTCTGAGTCTCTGCATTCTTATTCAGTACTGCTGTTTGATGGATGACTATTTGCAAACAGAACTCAGCTGTCTTCAAATGGTGTTCCGAGATATTTTATGTACAGTAAATCAGGTAGGAGAGACCTCAGCTTCACATCTCATCCAAAGTGCAGCTATCTGTGTAATGATATGCGGGGGAGCGCTCCCGACTCAATGTATTCATTTCAAGGACAAATCCCAACCCTTGTAATTTGCGTGAAAATCTGCTGTAAACCGTTTCCACCCACATCCATCAACATGATCGAATGGACATAAACATATATTGTTCGCAATATTTTATGAATAAATTGACAATTCAGCCCCTCAATTTCATTAAATGTGAAAATATGTACATATATGATGTGCATGGATGATTCATTTAGACAAGAGGAAAATTTGAACAAAAACCATTCTTTGTGTCAGAACCCAATGCATATCAGACTTCATAGTCTATGGTCCGAAATATACTCAAATGCAAGACACAACGTGCTGGAGTAACTCAGCGGGTCAGGCAGCATCTCTGGAGAAAAAAGGATGGGTGACGTTTCTAGTTGGGGTCCTTCTTCAGAATGAAAGTAGGGGTTGTGTGGGAGGGGAGGAAGTGAAGAGCTGGAGGCAGGAAACGACCAGGAGCATGGTCCCACCCCCTACTTTCAGTCTGAAGTGTCCCAACCCAAAACATCATCCATTCTTTTTCCCCAGGAGATGCTGCCTCACCATCTTAGTTACTCCAGCACTTTGTATCTATCTTTGGTATAAACCAGCATCTGCAGTTCTTTGTAAAATGCTGCTGTGTATAGCACTTCCGATGAACTCGCAGCTTCAATGACCACATCACTGACTCTGCTAACATAATTCCTTCACCCTAATCTGATCAACATAAACTTCCACTCTCTCATTTCTCACCCTCACCATTTGAATGGACGTTTTACTTGTTGACCACACTTCGACTGAAGATGTTTCTCCTGATTTCATTATTAGAGTGTAGTCACTTACTTATATTTACATTTTTTCCCTGCATTTTTGCACAAATGTCTAGTCTTATTCGCCCAGAAATCCTCTCATCTAACCTCAGCTAAATCATTATACTTCCATTACAGCCTCAGACGGTTAGTGTCCAAGACTGATTAAATACTGTTTCCTGAGTGATTGAATTGATTGATTGAAAGCTATAGCATGGAAACTTGTCCTTCGGCCCCACCAAGTTCACACCGATCATCGATCACCTGTTCACATTAATTCCATGTAATCTCACTTTTGCATCCACACCCTACACACTGGGGACAATGTACAGAGGCTAGTTACCCTACAAACCCGCACATCTTTGTGGGTGTGGGAGGAAACTGGAGCACCCGGAGGAAACTGATGTCTACATATCTGTACTGTCTGCAGGAAAGAATGGATAATGCATTGAGTTACAGAGAGATAGAGAAATTAAGCATGGAAACAGGCCCCGAGTCTGACTGGTCATCAATCATCCATTTATACGAATCATATAACCATATAACAATTACAGCACGGAAACAGGCCATCTCGACCCTTCTAGTCCGTGCCGAACACATAATCTCCCCTAGTCCCATATACCTGCGCTCAGACCATAACCCTCCATTCCCTTCCCATCCATATAACTATCCAAATTATTTTTAAATGATAAAAACGAACCTGCCTCCACCACCTTCACTGGAAGCTCATTCCACACAGCTACCACTCTCTGAGTAAAGAAGTTCCCCCTCATGTTACCCCTAAACTTCAGTCCCTTAATTCTCATGTCATGTCCCCTTGTTTGAATCTTCCCTACTCTCAGTGGGAAAAGCTTTTCCACGTCAACTCTGTCTATCCCTCTCATCATTTTAAAAACGTCTATCAAGTCCCCCCTTAACCTTCTGCGCTCCAAAGAATAAAGCCCTAACTTGTTCAACCTTTCTCTGTAACTTAGTTGCTGAAACCCAGGCAACATTCTAGTAAATCTCCTCTGCACTCTCTCTATTTTGTTGACATCCTTCCTATAATTAGGCGACCAAAATTGTGCACCATACTCCAGAATTGGCCTCACCAATGCCTTGTACAATTTTAACATTACATCCCAACTTCTATACTCAATGCTCTGATTTATAAAGGCCAGCACACCAAAAGCTTTCTTTACCACCCTATCTACATGAGATTCCACTTTCAGGGAACTGTGCACAGTTATTCCCAGATCCCTCTGTTCACCTACATTGTTCAATTCCCTACCATTTACCATGTACGTCCTATTTTGATTTGTCCTGCCAAGATGTAGCACCTCACACTTATCAGCATTAAACTCCATCTGCCATCTTTCAGCCCACTCTTCCAACTGGCATAAATCTCTCTGTAGACTTTGAAACTCTACTTCATTACCCGCAACCCCACCTATCTTAGTATCATCTGCATACTTACTAATCCAATTTACCACACCATCATCCAGATCATCGATGTACATGACAAACAACAGTGGACCCAACACAGATCCCTGTGGCACCCCACTCGTCAATGGCCTCCAATCTGACAAACAACCATCCACCATTACTTTGTTTAAGAGGGAACTGCAGCTGCTGGAGAATCGAAGGTTACACATCCACCATTACTCTCTGGCATCTCCCATTCAGCCACTGTTGAATCCATCTTGCTACTCCACCATTAATACCCAACCATTGAACCTTCTTAACCAACCTTCCATGAGGAACCTTGTCAAAGGCCTTACTGAAGTCCATATACACAACATCCACTGCTTTACCCTCATCAATTTCCCGAGTAACATCTTCAAAAAATTCAAGAAGATTAGTTAAACATGACCTTCCAGGCACAAATCCATGTTGACTGTTCCTAATCAGACCCTGTTTATCCAGATGCTTATATATATTATCTCTAAGTATTCTTTCCATTAATTTGCCCACCACTGACGTCAAACTAACAGGTCTATAATTGCTAGGTTTACTCTTAGACCCCTTTTAAAACAATGGAACAACATGCGCAGTACGCCAATCCTCCGGCACTATTCCCGTTTCTAATGACATTTGAAATATTTCTGCCATAGGCCCTGCTACTTCTACACTAACTTCCCTCAATGTCCTAGGGAATATCCTGTCCGGACCTGGAGACTTATCCACTTTTATATTTCTCAAAAGTGTCAGTACTTCCTCTTCTTTGATCCTCATAGTTTCCATAGCTACTCTACTTGATTCCCTTACCTCACATAATTCAATATCCTTCTCCTTGGTGAATACCGAAGAAAATAAACTGTTCAATGTCTCCCCCATCTCTTTTGGCTCTGCAGATAGTTGTCCACTCTGACTCTAATGGACCAATTTTATCCCTCGTTATCCTTTTGCTATTAATATAGCGGTAGAAACCCTTAGGATTTACTTTTACCTTGCTTGCCAAAGCAACCTCATATCTTCTTTTAGCTTTTCTAATCACTTTCTTAAGATTCTTTTTACATTCTTTATACTCCTCAAGCACCTCATTTACTCCTATGCTGCCTATAATTATTGTAGATCTCCCTCTTTTTCCGAACCAAGTGTCCAATTTCCCTTGAAAACCATGGCTCTTTACAATTTTTACGATTTCCTTTCAACCGAATCCAATGTTAATCCTATGTTAATCTATGTTAATAGATTTTGTCTACCTATGCTAATCCCCATTTCTTTTTCTCCCAACGTTCTCATCAACCTCCCCCAGTTTCAGCCTTTCGTACACACTGAAGACAATTAACCTACCAATCCCAGGGTGTCGCGGAAATCAGAGCACCTGGAGGAAAGCCACGTGGTCACAGGGAGAACATGCAAACTCCACACAGGCAGCTCCCATAGTCCAGGATTGAACCTGGGTCTCAGGTACAGCTCTGCTAGCTGTGCCATTTCACGGAGAGGATGTTGTGTGTATGGAACGAGCTGCCAGTTGAGGCAGGTGCTATCAGTATTTAAAAAAACATTTGGATAGGTACATGGATAGGAAAGGTTGAGAGGGATATGCGGGTAAAGGGGACTAGCTTAGATAGGGCATCTTGGTCGGCTTGGGTGAGTTTGGCTGAAGGGCCTGTTTCCGTGCTGTGTGACTCTATATTTGCCTATTTTACAATGTGATTTTATCAAATTACTGCCCCCCGGGCTAGTCATAGTAATAGAGAGAACAGCATGGGAATGGACCTCTTTGATACTAACACAATACAATACAATACAATACAATTTATTTGTGAAATGTTGTTTCTGCAGTCATACATACAAGAAAAAAAAGACCCAAGACACAACACAATTTACACAGACATCCATCACAGCGCATCTCCACCGCGCCGGGCGATGCAAGGCCGCGCTCCGGGTCTTGTTGTTGGAGCCCCGGGCGGGCGCTGGCAAAGTCCCGCAGCCGTTGAAGCCACGCCGGGCGATGATGTAAGGCCCCGCTCCAGGTCATCCTCGACCCCGCTACTCGGGCGGGTGAAGTCGCCGTTGCGGAAGCCCCGAAAAGCGGTCTCCCAGCAGGGACCCGCGGGCTCCCGGTGTCACTGTCCACCAGACCTGCGGTAAGCCTCGAATCTCCGAGGGTCGGGTCGCAGCAGCACGCCACCACCGCTCCTCCCGCTCCGGACTCGGCCAGCTCCACGATGGTGAGTAGGTCCGCAGCTCCGTGACTGGAGCCCCAGGACGTTCCTGCTAGAGGCCGCTCCACGGTGCAGCCCCAACGACAACGGAGACCCGACAGGGAAAGGTCGGGTTCTCCGTGCAGGGGAAAAATTTTAAAAGTCCCCCCCCCCCACACACACACACACACACATACCCCAAAAAAAATAAAAACTACATTAAAACGGGACAAAAAATAACAAAAAGACAGACAGACTGCAGAGGCTGCTGCGACGTGAGTCGCGCCGCCCACCGGATGCTCCATTGATCCTTTGGTTGAGGTCATCAGTGCACAAGTTGTTATGAAGATGTGCTTGAGGTGCGGCTGAATTGCTTAATTAACAGGGCACCAAACTACTACTGTGTAGGAAGGAACTGCAGATGCTGGTTTAAACTGAAGATAGACATAAAATGCTGGAGTCACTCAGCGGGACAGGCAGCATCTCTGGAGAGAAGGAATGGATGACGTTTTGGGTAGAGACTCTGTTTCAGACTTCACTGTTCTGTTAATAATTATCAGCAGCATAATTAGTCAGTGGAGTTAAATGATTGGTTGATTTATATATTTTCATTAGATATCATCCCATATATGCTGATCAAAGGTGCAAATGGACTGCTTTAAAACAAAATTTGAATACATTAAATGCCATGACAGCACCCGTAGTCAGGGTTGAACCTGTGTCACTGGTGCCGTGAGGCAGCAACTCTACTCATGTGCCATCATGCTGCTCCTAAGACATTTGCATTAAAAGCAGTATGGCCCAGCCATGGCAGTTGCTGGACAAAACAAGCTTGTGTAAAATTAACTTGGATTGGATGGATGGTTGGAATTTCTTGCAAGGCACAGGGCAAGAGAGGAATGGGTCCAATTGGAAAGTTTCATCAGGGGGACATGAGAAGATGTCATTCCAATATGTCTTCATGGCCTCGATAAATCATGGCAAATTACAATGGTGCTAGGATTAAAACAATGGGCAGTATGGCCTTCCACACGAATGGTAAAGCCTCAGAGGGTATCTTCGTCTTCATTAGTCAAGGCATAGCATATAAGAGTAGGAAGGTTGTGGATTATTAAACATTGATTGGGCCACAGCTGTAGCACTGTGTACAGTTCTGGGTGCAGGAAAGATGTGGTTCACTGGAGACAGCGTAGAGGAGATTAAGGGCGGCACAGTGGTGCAGCAGGTAGAACTGCTGCATCACAGTGACAGACCCGGGTTCAATAGATAAAACTTTATTTATCCCAGAAGAATTAATCTGCCAACAGTCATAAACACACAAAATGCATGAAATGTGAAATTAGAGTGATGTCCTGATCTTGGGTGGTGTCTGTGTGGAGATTGCACGTTCTACCTGTGACCATATGGATTGCCTCTTGGGACTCATTTCCTGTCACAGCCCAATGACATGTGAATTGTAGATTAAATGGCCACTATAAATTGCCTCCAGTACTTAGGTGAGTGGTAGGATTTGACAGGGTTGTGGGGAATACAGGGATTATTGCAAGGTGAATGTGGATGGGTGCTTGATATTTGGCACAGATGCAGTGGACCCAAGGGCCTGTGCCCGTGCTGTAGGACTCGATGCCTCCTGATCCTAATGACATCCAGCACATTCTGCAGGGAGGCGTAAGGCCTTGGAGCGGTGGCTCTTAAGACAGTTAGCATATTGATATCCAGCGCCAAATCCAAGGATTGTGTGTGTGACAGTGTGTCTGTGTATGTCTATATGTGTGTGAGTGTGTGTGGGAGCGTGTGTGTGTGTGTGTAGGTGAGCGTGTGTATGGCTATGTGTGTGTGTGGCTTGGTGAGAAAGTGTGTCTGTGTGTGTTTGCGTGTGTGTGAATGTGAATGTCTGTATGTGTGTGTGTGAATGTGAATGTCTGTATGTGTGTGTGTGTCTGTATGTGTCTGTAAGTGTGTGGGTATGTGTTTGTGTGGGTGTGTGTGTGAGCGTGTGTGTGTCAGTATGTATGCGTGTGTGTGTGCATGTGTGTGTGTGTATGTGTGTGTGAGCATGTGTGTGTGTGTGTGTGTGTATGTATGTGTGTGTGTGTGTCTGTAAGTGTGTGGGTATGTGTGTCTGTGTGGGTATGTGTGTGTGTGAGCATGTGTGTGTGTGATCGTGTGTGAAAGTGTGTGTGTGTGTGTCTGTATATATGTGCGTGTGTGAGTGTATGTATGTGCGTGTCTGTTTGTACACGCGTGTGTGCGTGTGCGCGTGTATTTGGGGCGGTCGGGTAGTTTGGAGACAGGAAGTGAAGAAATGGAAAGAAGAAATTCTTGCAAAACACTGTCATCTTAGCATAATATTTACACCATGATATGGAAATGCTGCTGTGCACCCATGTATTCTTGTCAAAAGCGCTTCTCAAGTTAATGAGTTATTAAGTGGCAGGAATTTGGTGTAAATAAATTCAGCAACACAGATGACAGGCTGTAATCTGCAGTGTTTTAGGCAGTGGACACCAGCTGACTGCTGCATCGTGTTTCCAAGCCGCCACTGCTTGCAGTCTCCGGGGTTGGAAGGTCAATCTTTAGGACGTTTCTGCAAGCAAAGAATAAACGTGACTTTGAAAACTTCCGTATATTTGCTACAATGCAGGAGACGGGGCCGTGTGAGTAAAATCAGGCTGTCTGATCCACAGAAAAGTTCATTGAACAGAGGAACAAAGGAACTAATCAGCTTACAAATGACCTGGAAATGTAGTGTGTCACGAGGCTGGGATGCTGCTAACATGGTGTGAGCATGGAGGCAGTATCATTGGAAGCAGAAGGTCATATGATGACGTCGCCAGGAGTAAATTAAACCAGAAGGCAGACACAAAAACCTGGAGTAGCCCAGCAGGTCAGGCAGCATCTCTAGAGAAAAGGAATAGGTGATGTTTCGGCTTGGCAACTCTCATAAAGGTTAAATCATAACCTTGAACTCAGTCTGCTATTTCTTTAACTTTGGAAGCCCTGAAAATACAGGCTTTGGCATCAATGCACAATAGTTGAGAAAATATAATGAACAGATTCTAAGGAGCTGATTCTAAGGATTCTAATGTCTGAAGAAGGGTCTCGACCAGAAACGTCACGCACTCCTTCTCTCCAGAGATGCTGCCTGTCGCACTGAGTTACTCCTGCATTTTGTGTCTACCTTCAATTTAAACCAGCATCTGCAGTTCTATCCTCCAGATTCTATGGAGCAGTGTGGACAGGGTTAGCACAGCTAGATTTTATTCCCTGGAGCACAGGAGACTGAGAGGTGATCGTATAGAGTTGTATAAGATCCTGAGGAAAGTAGAAAGAGTGAGTGCTCAGAGTCTTTTGCCTGGAATAGGGGAATCAAGACCCAGAGAACATGGTCTAAAAGAGAGAGAAAAGATTTAATAAGAACCTGAGGGCAACATTTTCACTCAGATGGTGGTGGGTATAAGGAATGAGTTGTCAGAGGTGGTATTTAAGGTAGATGCAATAACAACATTGAAAACACACTTGGACAGGCACATGGATTGGAAAGGTTTAAAGGGAAATGTGACAAATATGGGTAAATGGGATGAGCTTAGATGGGGCATCTTGGTTGGCATGGTTGAGTTGGGCTGATGGGCCTGTTGCCATGTTGTACAACTCTATGGCTGTATGAGATACACGTGATTGTTAACGTCAGTGAGATGTGACTGCACAATTTCTCAGCTGGTGATGAAGCCATAATAAACAGTTTAAGAAGAGGCCTGGGCTACATCATTGAAAGGCAAGGCCAGAAGCATGAAGCTAGTCAGTTGAGAGAAATGGAATCAGGCCATTCAGCCCAATTCAACCATGCCAACCAAGATGCCCCATCCAAGCTAGTACCATTTGCCCGGATTAGTCACATTTCCCCCTAAACATTTTCCATCATGTGTCTGGCCGAGTGTGTTTGAGGGAGGATTCACTTCCTACGATAAGATACGATAGAACTTTATTTAACCCAGGAGAATTGATCTGCCAACAGTCATAAAAACACAAAATGCATGAAATGTGAAATTTAAGTGATGTCCTAAGGATTGGGGATGTGCAAAGATTGGGGTGGGGGGAAGGGGTGTCAGAATAATAATAATTTATTCATTTATTGCAATTTCATTTTTTTTAATTTAATTGTTTTTATATAAATGTCTTAGCTTCTGTCTATGGGGGAGGAGTTGTACAGTTTGATAGCCACAGGGAAGAAGGATCGCCTGTGGCGTTCTGTACTGCATCTTGATGGAACCAGTCTGTTGCTGAAGGTACTTCTCAGGTTGACCAGTGTGTAATGGAGGGGGTGAGCTGTATTGTCCAAAATGTTCCGCAGGTTGAGGAGCATCGTCCCCTCCAAGAGCACCTCCCATGAATTCAACTCCACCCCCAGGACAGAGCCATCCTTCCTGATGATTTTAATCTGGCACTATCACTCCACCAGTATTGCCAGAAGATGTTTGTTCCAGTCATAAAGTAATACAGTGGAAACAGGCCCTTCGCCGGCCAACATGTCACAGCTACACTAGTCCCACTTGCCTGTGCTTGATCCATATCCCTCCAAACCTATCCCAACTATGTACCTGTCTAACTGTTTCATAAACGATGGGATAGTCCCAACCTCAACTACCTCCTCTGGCAGCTTGTTCCATACACCCACCATCCTCTGTGTGAAAAAGTTACCCCTCAGATTCCTATTAAATCTTTTCCCCTTCATCTTGAACCTATGTCCTGTGGTCCTCGATTTCCCTACTCTGGGCAAGAGACTCTGTGCATCTACCCGATTTATTCCTCTCATGATTTTGTACAACTCCATGGAATAGAGACCCAGCCTACTCAACCTCTCCCTATAGCTCACACCCCCTAGTCCTGGCAACATCCTCGTAAATATTTTCTGATCCCTTTCAAGCTTGACAATATCTTCCCTATGACATGGTGCCCAGAACTGAACACAATATTCTAAATGCAGTCTCACCAACGTCTTATACAACTGCAACATGACTTCCCAACTTCTATACTCAATACTCTGACTGTCAATGGCCAAAAGCCTTTTTGACCACCTTATCTACTTGCGACTCAACCTTCAAGGAACCATGTACCTGCACTCCTCGATCCCTCTGCTCTACAACACTACCCAGAAGCCTACCATTTACTGTGTAGGTCATGCCCTTGTTCGACGTCCCAAGATGCAACACCTCACACTTTTCTGTATTAAATTATATCAATCATTCTTCCTCCCACCTGGCTAATCGATCCAGATCCTGCTGCAATCTTTCACAACCATCTTCACTGTTTGCAAAACCCCTCACTTTTGTATCATTGGCAAACTTGCTAATCTTGCCCTGCATGTTCTCATCCAAATCATTGATGTAGATGACAAAGAATAACGGGCCCAGCACTGAAGCCTGAGGCACACCACTAGTCATGGCCATCTGTCCGGGAAGCAACCTTCCACCATCACTCTCTGCGTCCTTCCATGGAGCCAATTTGCTATCCATTCAGCTATCTCTCCTTGGATCTCATGCAATCTAACCTTCTAGAGCAGTTTACCAGCAGATCCTTGTCAATGCCTTACTAAAATCCATGTACACAACAACTACCACTCTGCTCTCATCGGCCTTTTTGGTCACATGTTCATAAAAATCAATCACTTTTGTGAGACACGACCTCCCACATATAAAATTATGCTGACCATCCTTAATTAGCCCTTTCCCATTCAAATGCCCGTATAACCTATCCCTTAGAATACTCTCTAGTAACTTTCCAACTACAAATGTTAAGCTCACCGGCCCATAGTTCCCAGCATTTTCCCTGCAGCACTTCTTGAATAGAGGCACAACATTTGCCACCCTCCAGTCTTCCTGCACCTCTCCTGTATTTAAGGATGACTCGTAAATTTCAACCAGGGCTCCCGCAATTTCCTCTCCAGTTTCCCACGATGTCCTCTGACAAGTCACAAACAAGTACAATCAATTAGGCCACGTGATTCTGCTGCTTTATGGATGGTTTTACCCCTAGGATCACTCTAATGAGTTTGTATGGGATCTAACAGGTAGTATTACCTCAGTGCACCAGTGCAGTGCTTGGCGTGTTCTGCCCATTTGTCTCCATTCTCCAATCTCAGCATTGACATATTTAGGGACATTCATTTAGGGACACTATTAGATTTCCAAATGTAGCTTCAGCTCATTTCCCAAAAAAGATTGTTAAATAAAACAGAAAATACCAGTGATGATGATTGCAATTTTTCACCTCAATAATATTCAATGCACAGGACTTTGGGGAATATACAGCAGCACAACAGTGTCCAAATGTTTCACATGTCTGCATAACTCTCCTTTGCTTTTCAGTGGAGGCATGTCTGGTTGTTTGAAATAAAATTAATCTCTCTAAAATGGCAAAGAACGTTCAATGGACACTAGCAACTCACAATATTCGCAGGTTAATAACTGCAAATTGCAATCTTTTACCGATCATGGAATACATGTAATTTTAGTTGTCCTCATTAATGTGAGGGCACCACTGATACTGAAAGGCAAATGTCAAGTTCAACTCATGGAAAACCTTCATGCAAAACTCCGTACAAACCGAGGTCAGGATCAAATCCAGGTCTCTGGCACTGCAAGGAGACAGCTCGACCACCGCACCCCCTCCTGAAGGTTTCTCAGTGATTCCAGCTGGAGAGAGCCCACGGTGTACGTGAGTGCAAGCTCTCTCATATCTCACAATCAGCTGGAACAAACTTTGCTGTGTTCAAGCCAACCACTTTGCAGTACTTTTGGAACATTTCTTTGGTTCCTTCTGTTGCTCGTTAAACTTGATTTGCAATAAATAATTCCGTTTCCTAAATTATTTAAAAATTGTCTCTCAGGCTTTCAAATGTGGCTGTTACTTCAAACTCCAGTTTTGACTCTGATCCTTCCAAGAAAATCAAGGGAGGAAATGAAATAAAGGTGTACATTTATATCCTGTCTCTTCATTTTGATGGAGAGCATGCTTGCATTATAACTTGTGGTTTAGAGATACTGAAAGGAAACAGGTCCTTATCTAGTCCACACCAACCACCAGTCCATTCACCTAGTCACACCAGTTCTATGTTATACCACATTCTCATCCACCTCCTACAGATGAGGGACAATTTTTTACAGAGGCCAATTACCCTACAAACCCGCACGTCTTTAGGATGTGTGAGGAAACCAGAGCACCAGGAGGAAACCCACACGATCACAGGAAGAACGTGCAAACTCCAGACAGAGGTTAGGATTAATCCCAGTTCTTTGGCTCTGTGAGACAGTCACTCTACCAGCTGAGCCACTATGCTGCCCTACTGCATTATGTAAGGGAAGTCTACCTTCTCTAATCTCATTCACATTGGATCAAGCAGACGGCCTGTTATTGAAACAAAAAATGTTGGCATCTTCAATCACATAGGTGAACTCTAACCTGAATGGGACCTCAGATAATCTTCAAGGCACCAATAATTTATTAAATGCAGCAAAAAATAAATAAATTAGGTAGCTGTTGAATAAATATAATTATATAACTCACTGTAATGATTTGATCGATAGAAATTGTGCATTAAATTGTGCCTACATTTTAAAAAATGCAATTAGTTGTCCATATCTGTATGGCTTAATTAAGGATTTTTGTGGCTGAATACGAAATCTTAAATTAAAATCCTGACCCAAATTTGAAAATAATCTGACATATCTATAGCGGAAGGGGGCGCTGTCCTGTGCACAGCTGCCCAGCCAGCAACTGTCTGTCTCTTCATCTTTTTATTTTTTAATTTAGTTAGTTAAGTGTTTTGTTTGGAGGTTTAGACTTTTTTTTATGTGGGGGGGGGTGACCCTACCTTTCAGGGTCCCTACGTGGTCGGAGAGGCAGCTTTTCTCTGGGCTGCAGCTTCGACCCGTCCTCACGGCCTACCAGCGGGCCTGGAGCGGCGTTCCCTGTCGGGGAGCGCCCAGAACCTCGGCTTCGGCGGCGGCACAGCGCTGGAGCACTTTCGTGGAACGGGTGATGCCTTGCCCGGGTTGCCGCGCTGGAGCTCCGGTGAGCTGAGACCGCCGGGTAAAACATCGCGGAGCTGCGGGACTGCGGAGCGGCCAGCGGCGGCGCTGAACTTAACATCGGGAGCCTGGGATCTCTAGATGAGATCGCCAGTTGTGGAGCTCCAACCGGCGCGGCCTTGTCAGCTTCGGAAGCCGCGGCCTCCAGTGCGGAAGCGGCCGTTCCAGGGAGCGAGAGAGAAAGAGAGAGAGAGATAGAGAGAGGGAGAGAGAGAGAGAGAGAGCAGATGGAGATGAGATGGAGATGAGATCTTCTAGATGACAAAATTAATGGAGAATTGTTCTGATGTTTGCAAAAGATCAGTAAGTGAAGTGTCAAGGAATTCTTCCAGGGCCTTTGTCAATACTTATCTCTCATCAAGCACCACCAGTTCAGATCAGCACGTCGTTTATCTTTGTTTTTTTTTGTAAAACCTTGCTGAATGAACAAATTACCTGTCTATCCTGCCAAAAGAACACTTCAGAGAGTAATTGATTGGCTGCGAAGCACTTGGAGACATCTTGGGGATCGGAAAGATACACCAGGAAACTTGTTTGCTTGATCCCGAGACATTGCTGAGGAAAGATCTTTAGACTTTAGAGATACAGTGTGGAAACAGGCCGTTTGGCCCACCCATCACACTGGCGCTAGCTCGCACACAAGGGAACAGTTACAAATTTACCAAAGGCAACTAACCTACAAACCTGTACTTTTTTGGATGTGGAGGAAGCCGGAGCACTCGGAGAAAACCCACGGGGTCACTGGGAGAACTTGCAAACTCCATACAGACAGCACCCATAGTCAGGATCGAACCGGGTCTCTGGTGCTGTAAGGCAGCAACTCTACTGCTGCGCCACCGTGCTGCCCCGTCTCGTCCCACGAAAGAAGAAACTCAGCAAGCACGAAATGTAAAAACATCTCAAGCGATTCGAGGAGTGCAACCATTTCTTGTCAGAGTGTTAGGGGCGTGGAACTGATAAAGGTGAAGAGGGATATCTTGTCAAAACAAGGATCTGCAGGTGCTGGTTTTCACAAACACGCATGAAGTGCTGGAGTCACTCAGAGCGCCAGGCAGCATCTCTGGGGAACATGGATAGGTGACGTTTTGGGTCGGGAGTCTTCTTCAGACTGAATTCTGAAGACCGGCCTCAAACCAAAACGTCACCTATCCGAGTTCTACGGAGATGCTGCCTGACCAGCTGAATAACCCAGCACTTTGTGTGCTTTTCCATGGGACATCTTCACTGTTAGAGCGCAGGGCAGATTTGATCCTTCTCTCAGCTCTTTCCAGGATACAGAAGTTGTGTGTTGTTCCATCTCTGCTGATTATGTCGTTCTGTAGATATGGGCTGCTGGCCTGTGTCAAGAAACTCACCCTGACTCTGAGTATTGTTCAGGAGACTGTACAGTGTACAGGCAGAGAGTGATGGATGTGAATGGAGGGCATTATTTGTGCTATTTCACCAAAATAATGCATTTATATTTGTTTATGCTGAGTTACAGCATGGAAAGAGGCCCTTTGGCCCACCGTGTTCATCGATCGCGTTAGGTCTATGTTATCCCACTTTCTCATCCTCCCTACACACTAGTGGGAATTACGGAGGCCAGTTTAGTTTAGTTTAGTTTAGAGATACAGAGGAGAAACAGGCCCTTCGGCCCTCCGGGTCAGCGCTGACCAGCGATCCCCGCACATTAACACTATTCTACACCCACTAGGGACAATTTTTTACATTTACCAAGCCAATTAACCTACAAAGGAAACCAAAGATCTCGGAGAAAACACACGCAGGTCACAGGGAGAACGTGCAAACTCCGTGCTGTGAGGCAGCAACTCTACCAGGCACGCCACCATGAATTATACTTTTTAGAATCTTAAAAGAGCATGGGTTACATCTCTAAAATAGAGTTTCCTTTGGTCCACCTTTGGCAAACATGGAGAAAGCGAGTTAATTATTGTTTTGCTTCAGATGCTGATGGTCTCCACGGACTTTCAGTACTATTTCAATAACTGGGCAGAGATTCCAGTTGTGGGAAAAGATAACATTTGCACAATTTCTAACATCTGTCAAATATATTTTTCAAATGGATGAAAGTTCAGCTCAGAAGTAGCAGAGGATGTTCAGGGTAATGTAAAAGAAAGATGCCCAATATCTAGACGTGTTCAACAATAAGTCGACATGTTCATAGATCCCAAGTTTTAGGAGCAGAATTAGGCCATTCGGCCCATCGTCTACTTCGCCATTCAATCACGGCTGATCTATCTTTCCTTCTCAACTCCATTTTCCTGCCCTCGCCCTATCACCCCTGATAATTTGTCAATTTTCTCCTTAAAACTATCCATTCATGATCTCCACACATGTCTGTTGCAATGACTTCCACAGATTCACCACCCGCTGACTAAAGAAATTCCTTCTCATCTGCTTTCTAAAGGTACGTCCTTTTATTCTGAGGCTATGGCCTCTGGCCCTAGACTCTCCCACGAGTGGAAACATCCTCTCCATATCCACTCTATTCAGGCCTTTCACTGTCCGGTAAGTTTCAATGAGGTCCCCGCCTCATACTTCTAAACTCCAACGAGTACAGGCCCAGTGCCGTCAAACGCTCATCATATGTTAACCCAATCAGTCCTGGATTCATTCTCCTAAACCTTCTCTGCTAACGGCAGCACATCTTTCCTCAGAAATGGGGCCCAAAACTGCTCACAATACTCCAAACGTGGTCTGACCAACGCATTAAAAAGCCTCAGCATTACATTCCTGTTTTTGTATTCTAGTTTGCTGGACATATCCTGGGGACTCTCCGCACTAGCACTGTCTGTGTTTAGTTTTTACTCTTCTCCAATTGCTCAGAGTAGAAATGTATTTAAAAATAGCCATAGAAATTTCCCAATGTCACCTGAAGGCAGCGCAAACAAACTGGTGATGGTGCTATTTATATAAGATGCAGAGGCAGAAGTGCTATTTATATACACAACAGAAAGGCCATGTTGCTATTTTTATTTATTGAACAAGGTTATCTTCTTATCTTGACACATCAATGCGAATGTGATTTTTATCCGTTCAGCTATCAATTATGACCATTTCGTTATTTTTATCCAAGCTACAAATACCACATAATTTATGAAGACCAAGGTGACTGCCTGGAGGACAGTGAGTTCAGCAGCCTAGATCTGGATCAAGGATGAAATAAAATAGACGTTTGGAATACAATCAGGCTGCACCAATTGTCCTCCTCTGTGGTGATTAATACTGGAGAGGCATCGGATTACAGGACAGAGGGAAGGCAGGGAGGACAAAGTGCGTGATGTGAAAGGCAGCGGGCAGCACATTCCATCCTACAGGCAGGCATGGTTGAGAAACTGAAGCAGAAAATGCTGAAAGTACTTCATGAAGAGGCAGCATCTCCATCTCTTAAGGGCCTGTCCCACTTTCCCGAGTTATTCACAAATTCTCCCGAGTTTTCAAACTCGCAGAATGTTCGTAACGAGTCCGTAGGAGACCGTGGATATATTGTAGCGGCTCGTTATGCCAGCCGTATGTACTCGGGGCTATTTTTTCACTCGTGGACCTTTTACTCCCGACTTACCTGATGCCCCGAGTACCTACGGGTGGCATAACGAGCTGCTACGATATATCCACGGACTCCTACGGCCTCGTTGTGAACATTCTGCGAGTTTGAAAACTCTGGAGAATTCGTGAATAACTCGGGAAAATGGGACAGGCCCTATAGAGTCACACAGCACGGAAACAGGCCCTTCGGCCCAACTCATCCATACTGACCAAGATGCCCCATTTAAGCGAGTCCCATTTGCCAGCATTTGGCCCATAATCCCTCTAAACCTTTCATTTCCATGCACCTGTCCAAGATTTCACATCTCAAAATACTCAAAACTGGGAAGGACAGAAATATATTTGTTTTCAGTAGGAAGGCAGGGGAGGGAAAGGAAATATCACAGTTAGGAGTAAACCAAATGGCTTAATGTGGGCAGTTCTTGAAGAGACCCAACCAGAAACGTTCCATCCATGTTCTAAAGAGATGATGCCTGACCTGCTGAGTTACTCCGTTGTTTTGTTTCTTTTCTTCGTAAACCAGCACCTGCACTTCCATGTTTGTGCAGCTATTCGTACATGAAGTTTCTTTGTCTGTCTTGTGTAGTAAGTGGTGAGGCTGTGGAACATGCCCAGCACTCCGCAATATTTGATATGAAACCGAGCCAATGTGATGACAGGTGGAGGTGAATGCTTTTTGTAACCTTTTTTCCGTCGTTTTGCTTCCCGTTAACAATCATTGTTGTTAGACACAAAATGCTGGAGTAACTCAGCGGGACAGGTAGCATCTCTGTAGAGAAGGAATGGGTGACGTTTCAGGTCGAGACCATTCTTCAGTCGATTTAAACCAGCATCTGCAGTTCCTTCCAAACCATTCCTGTTAAACTCACTGCATCTCCTTGTTTATGGCTGGTAGAGTTAAGCTGCCTAGTCTCACACCACCAGGCCTCAATGCCATCATCGTGCCAGCTACTCTGTTTTGAATGGCACTCAGGAGACCAGAGCTGTCACTGTACAGCCAGCACTCCTCTGACATGTCATCTGTGGAACTGCCAAGATGTAAAACAGTAATGATTTTAAATTGAGAATACCGTCTATCCAAGTAACAATATCTGGAAACAGCGCAGGGTGAATTTAAACATAACAAATTGCAGAGGCTGGAATTTTGTGCAAAAAACACAAAGTGCTGGAACAACTCAGCGGGTCAGTGACAGGATGAATTTAAACAGCTTTTGGATGAGGATATGATTGTAAAACATGTACAGTGTTTAAGGACGTTTTAGGCAAATGTATCAAATTCAGAGATTCAGAGAACATTTGGGGCTAAGCACATTCAGAAATAGATGAGTACAGCACAGGAACAAACCCCTTGGCACACAATGCCCATGCTGAACATGATGCCAAATTAAACCTATCTTCCAGTGTAAAATAAACATGATCAAGATGAAAATAATGTATTTTTAGTAATGTTGTCATTTTAGTTTCGTTCAGTTCAGTTTAGTTTAGAGATACAACGTGGAAATAGGCCCTTTGGCCCACTGAGGCTACACCGACCAATTATCACCCGTATACTATCCTACGCACTCGGGACAATTTAGAGAGGTCAATTAAACTCCAAACCTGCACGTCTCTGGAATGTGAGAGGAAACCGGTGCAACCGTTGACAAACTATCCGATCACAGGGAGAACATACTAAACAGGATAGAACCCGGGTCTCTGGCACTGTAAGGCAGCAACTCTACCGCTGCGCCACTGTGCTGCCTTGTGTAACTTTGAAATGGTATTATACATCAGGGATATGTATGAAATTTATTGAAAAAAGGAAAATGTGAAAATTGGGGTAAATGTATGCATAAAAATCCATCCATAAAGGAACAATTATGTTATAGTATGCTATCCAATCAGATCAGATAAAACTATATATAAATAAAATATAGCCTGATAACAGAGGGGAAGAAGCTGAGTCTGCTGGTGCGCACTTTCAAGACTCTGCATCTACTGCCCGATGGAATAACGGGGACGGGACAAACCTTCAAGTATGGTGTCTTCCATTTCTTTACAGTCACAACACACTATCTGTTAGTCAAGGTAATAGGCTGAATTTAAATGATAAAACGGTCCAATATCAGGCACTGAAAGTTTATCACTGGAAATGTTGTATTTGGTTTGCAGGCCCTTAAACTGACTAAACAATTTTTCAGACATAACCTTAGTCTTCCGTTATTAATGAAGAATACTCTCCACGAACTCCCCTGGTTCCAGAAAATGCAATGATCTAGCCCACTCCCCAACTTCAAATGAGAACTAAACATTGCTGAGTGGAGTGAAAACAGTTATGCTCCATTCAGTGGCACTAACAATACAGCATTTGCTCTTGGCTTAGTGCGGAGAAGCTAAATTCCAAAATTGTGCTTAAAAGTGACAATGCAAATGGATGCATGCTCTCACCTTCAGTGTGGGGATAGGAAGTGCCGTTCCATCCTTGCCCAGGGAGACATATGTGAAGAAAGCCGTGACAGAATGAGCTGATTCTTGCGGACTTTTCAAGACATGGTCAACATCCACAACAACTTCAATCTCCATGGATTTATTACTGGTAAATATCATTCGGCCAGACACGTTAATCACAGACCCTGCAGGTGAAAACATAGTCTCAGGTTAGATTAACTTCAGTAATCAAAGCGAGGACAGTGAAAGAAGATTGTGCGTTTCACGAACTCGTGGACTTTTGCTGAAGTGCCGCAACTATGAATAGTTTCTTGTCACACAGCACTGTCTAATGTTGGCCGCGCCGACAGTGGTCCCCGCACACTAACGCTATCCCACACGCACCCTGGACGATATAAGATTTTATTGAAGCCAATCAATCTACAAACCTGTACATCTCTGGAGCGTGGGAGGAAATCAGAGCACCTGGGTGAAAACCCACACAGTCATAGGAAGAATGCATAAACTCCATGCAGACAGTACCCATAGTCCGGATCGAACCCATGTCTCTGGCGCTATAAGGCAGCAACTCTACTGCTGCACCATCGTGCCGCCCAGATAAAGGAAGACAGTTTACAAGCTCAACCTACAGCTGACTGCTTCAGTTGACTTGTGCGGATCAGCGAAGAAGGTCTCGACCCGAAACGTCACCGATTCCTTCTCTCCAGAGATGCTACCTGTGTCACTGAGTTACTTCAGCTTTTTGTGTCTCTCTTCAGTGTACTTGGTCTTGGGTTTGACATTGATTTACTATTCTCACCTGTACCGAGAGGAAAAAGCTTTGTGTGCTATCCAGCCAATTATATCATGCTTGACTGTACAGTCAAACCAGATACAAGTAGTGCTGAACAAACAAAAGGAAACAGTGCAGGGTAGAGTGTGTAGGAAGGAACATTTTAGATGCTGGTTTATACTGAAGATAGACACACAATGCTGAAGTAACTCAACCTGTCAGGCAGCATCTCTGGAGAGAAGGAAAAGGTGATATTTTGAAATGTCATCTATTCCTTTTCTCCAGAGATGATGCCTGACCCGCTAAGTTACTCCTGCACTTTGTGTACATCTGCAGAGTATAGAGTTACAGTTACATTGAAAGTGCAGGTAATAAAAAACGTGCAGGGACTGCATGTGGTAGATTAGAAGAATGGGTTTATATCGTTACAGCATCAGGACCACCAGTTTGACCAGTTTGGTGGCACAATGTGATACCTTTATGTGTTTTATTCCACTTCAGGAATGCCGTTTTAATGGAATCAATGGGAAATACATTTTGGAAAGCAAGTGGAATATGCCACTTCTACCACTCTTATGGATTTTTATCCAATTTATTCTGTGCTGCCATTTTAGTTGGAATTTTCCAAGACAGCATGAGAGAACATCATCTACTATTGGACCTGACCCTGCACAGTTCTAACGTAATCAGTTTGTACTGGTCCCCATGGCTGAGGAATCTGACCTCCCCTTTACATGAACTCTCCGATTACGAGTTCAATAGACAATAGATAATAGGTGCAGGAGTAGGCCATTCGGCCCTTCGAGCCAGCACCGCCATTCAATGTGATCATGGTTGATCATCTCTAATGAGTACCCCGTTCCTGCCTTCTCCCCATATCCCCTGACTCTGCTATTTTTAAGAGCCCTATCTAGCTCTCTTTTGAAAGCATCCAGAGAACCTGCCTCCACCGCCCTCTGAGGCAGAGAATTCCACAGACTCACCACTCTCTGTGAGAAAAAGTGTTTCCTCGTCTCCGTTCTAAATGGCCTACTCCTTATTCTTAAACTGTGGCCCCTGGTTCTGGACTCCCCTAACATCGGGAACATGTTTACTGCATCTAGAGTTCATCTGAGATATCTTCCAATTGGGTTAAGGTTATTAGCCATTTATTATCTGCTTTGTGGGAAATAATGGGATGGAAATCTTGAATTACCACCCGTTCCTTTTGTGACGTATAGCAGTAGATCCGTCAGGAGGGATATTGAAATTAATATTAACACCAATAAAACAAATTCAAAAGGAAAATGCTTATTGATCTTCAGCGATAGATTTAACTCCTTTTCAGCTGCGATGAAGATGCTATGAGGCTGCGGGGTGACTTGGACAGGTTGGGTGAGTGGTTAGATGCATGGCAGATGCAGTATAATGTGGATAAATGTTAAGTTATCTACTTTGGTGGCAAGAACAGGAAGGCAGATTATTATCTGAATTGTGTCAGATTAGGAAAAGGGGCGGTGCAACAAGACCTGGGTGTCCTTGTACATCAGTCACTGAAAGTAAGCATGCAGGTACAGCGGGCAGTGAAGAAAGCTAATGGCATGTTGGCCTTCATTGCGAGAGGATTTGAGTTTAGGAGCAAGGAGGTCCTACTGCAGTTGTACAGGGCCCTGGTGATACCGCTCCTGGAGTATTACGTGCAGTTTGGGTCTCCTAATTTGAGGAAGGACATTCTTGCTATTGAGGGAGTGCAGCGTGTATTCACTGGAATGAGAGGGGATCTTATAGAAACATATACAATTCTTAAAGGATTGAACAGGCTGGATGCAGGAAAAATGTTCCCGATGTTGGGGGAGTCCAGAACCATGGTTCACAGTTTAAGAATAAAGGGTAGGCCATTTAGGACTGAGATGATGAAAAACTTCTTCACCCAGAGAGTTGTGAATCTGTGGAATTCTCTGCCACAGAAGGCTGTGGAGGCCAATTCACATGATGTTTTTAAGGGCTAAAGGAATCAAGGGATAAGGGGAAAAAGCAGGAACGGGGTACAAATTTTAGATGATCAGCCATGATCATATTGAATGTTGGTGCTGGCTTGAAGGCCTGAATGGCCTACTCCTGCACCTATTTTTCTATATTTCTAATTGGTATGGGTTTAGCAGGTCCCCAAATAATCTCTTGAACTTCTAAGTGTACCATGGAGAGCATATTGAGTGGTTGCTTCATGGCCTGGTTTGGAAATTTGAAGGCTCAAGAACGAAGATGGGTGCAGAAAGATTTGACATTGCCCCGTCCGTCACAGTGCTGGCTCCCCACCATAGAAGGCCATGAATAGGCCATCGGCCCTTCGAGCCTGCACCCATTTAATCTATATGGCTATCATCCAACTCAGTATCCCGTACCTGCCTTCTCTCCATACAGGTGATCCCCTTGACCACAAGGGCCACATCTAACTCCCTCTTAAATATAACCAATGAACTGGCCTCAACTACCCTCTGTGGCAGAGAGTTACAGAGATTCACCACTCTCTGTGTGAAAAAAAGTTCTCCTCATCTCGGTTTTAAAGGATTTCCCCCTTATCCTTAAGCTGTGACCCCTTGTCCTGGACTTCCCCAACATCGGGAACAATCTTCCTGCATCTAGCCTGTCCAACCCCTTAAGAATTTTGTAAGTTTCTATAAGATCCCCTCTCAATCTCCTAAACTCTAGAGAGTATAAACCAAGTTATCCAGTCTTTCTTCATAAGACAGTCCTGACATCCCAGGAATCAGTCTGGTGAACCTTCTCTGCACTCCCTC
The DNA here is from genome assembly GCF_028641065.1 of Leucoraja erinaceus. NCBI lineage: Eukaryota > Metazoa > Chordata > Chondrichthyes > Rajiformes > Rajidae > Leucoraja > Leucoraja erinaceus. Next base: position 24,500,437 of record NC_073406.1, on the reverse strand, counting down.
TATGGCAATAATGTCATAAGAAGGGGTCAACAGGAATCGCTGCCTCAGGAAGCAGCTCAGAGCTCCCCCCACCCCCCTCCTCCATTACTGTGCTGGAGTCCCAGTCTCATTCCCCAAGCTTAAAACTCAGACCTCCCACAATATTCTCAGGGGCAGGGGTGCCACTGGCTGTGTCCAGCAAAGGTTGCACATGGCAGGTCAGGAACCAGAGGGCAAGGATTTCAGGCAAATGTCTGAGCGGAAGTAAGAAAGCAATATTTTTTGCAAGTTTTTATGATCTGGACTGTATTCTCTGAAGGAGTTTTTCAAAGAAATGCAATACTCACTTTGTACTAACAAATTGAATACACAATTGTAAAGGGCTAGGGAGCAGGACTATTGAGAAACATTTAGACAGGTACATGGATAGGACAGGTTTAGAGGGATATAGGCCAAAAGCAGGCATTTGGAACGTGCAGATAGGGCATGTTGGTCGGCGTGGGCAAGTTGGGCTGAAGGGCCTATTTCCACACTGTATGACTCTCTGACTAACTGAACAACTCTTTCACCATACGAGGACGTGCAATAAAACAAAATAGCCCCATCCTTTGCTGTATGAAAAGAGGGAAAATACATTGATGAAGCTGGAGAAGATTTTTAACAGGTGGGGCAAGAGGAAAGACCACACACCAGATGAATGTAACATGTTGAGGTTTCACTCCACGGCAGCACACTTCACAAGGTTGGAATGCTCCCAATTTATTGTTAATTAAAATAAGCTGCTGGAAATTCCAGACATATTAACTGGCCATCCATCTGCCAAGCATCAGGCATGGTATTGCAGATGGTGCCCTCTGAGCTAATGGGGCTAAGTTGGCAGGGGAAGCTTTTGAAAACCACCAGTCATGACCCCCCCCCACCCCTCTTTCAGTGCATTGGGTCAGGTCTGGAACTACTCTGTAGGTCTTTTTAATTTTTCCCTGTAGTTTTGCTTTTGGAAGAAGTTGATTGCAATTGAAACTGGGGTAAACAATGGAGCTCGATTAAATTGTCATTAAGAGCGCAGTTATGTTACTTGTGGGAGTTTGACTGATGTGTAGCCAGAAGACTTATGCTGTACAGCCAGTTAAGTGGTTGAGGATCTAAGAAATGGAAATCTTGCATCGAGCAGGCTCCCGGACATTAAAGGACTTTTAAATTTAAATTTTAAGGTTGCTGAGCAGTGAACTACACTTGGGTGTCTGAAAACTTCAGTCCTCACCAGTTGCAGTTATGGTTTAGGTGATTTGAGCTTGTCTCCATAAGGTGGTCCCACACCACAGCTTCAATACAAACAGGCTCCTGATCTTGCCTGCATCACACACCGCAGTTATGCACCAGGCCAAACCTTTGAAGAGTACAACCCCCCCGATAAGTTTCCATGGACAATGAAGTTCTGTCGAAAGAGGACACACTTGAAGCAAGGGTTGAAACTGTTGAAAGAATGGCTGATATGATAAAGATAACTCGGTCTAAATATCTGAATGGAAACGTATGTGGATAGGAAAGGTTTAAAGGAATATGAACAGATATGGGCGTGGGATTGGTGTAGATGGGGCATCTTGGTCACATGGACAAGCTGAACTGTAGGGCCTGTTTCCACACTGTACCACTCTATGACTAAATCTTACTGTGGTTTCAGGATGCACTAAGTTGCATCAGAGTATTAGCTAATTTTGAAGTGCGAATGCTTGAATAACGTGGACAAATGGAGTTCAGTTTAGTTATACAGAGGTCCGGGGAGCCGTTGGTGAGAGGAGGACTTACCTGGAGCTGTGAGTATAAAAACAGCGCGGTGCTTGCTTCTACAGAGGCCCGGGGAGCCGTTGGTGAGAGGAGGAGTTACCTGGAGCTGTGAGTATAAAAACAGCGCGGGGCTTGCTTCTACGGAGGCCCGGGGAGCCGTTGGTGAGAGGAGGACTTACCTGGAGCTGTGAGTTACCCAAATCTGCAACGTTCCATCTCACTTCCAGAGAAGGATTCTGGTGGAAGCCTCTGATTGGTGGAAGAGGACCAGAGGAAGCAGCTGATTGGCTTGTATCCCGGGTAAGGCTTTATTGTATTTGGATAAGGGGGAGAATGAGGGCCAGGGCAGTTTACTGTTCTGGATGTCAGATGTGGGAGGTCATGGAGTCTGAGTGCTCTCCAGACGTCCACATCTGCGCCAGGTGCGTTGAGATGGGGCTCCTAAGGGACCGTGTTAGGAACCTGGAGCAGCAACTCGATGACCTCTGTCTGCTCAGGGAGAGCGAGGAGGTCATAGAAAGGAGTTACAGGGAGGTGGTCACTCCAAGACCACGGGAGACAGAAAACTGGGTCACAGTTAGGAAGGGCAATGGGCAGAGGCAGGGACTGGTGAGTACCCCGGTGGCTGTACACCTTGAAAATAAGTACTCATGTTTGAGTAAGGGTGGGGGAGACAGCCTACCTGGGGGCAGCGACAGCGGCCGGGCCTCTGGCACAAAGACCGGTCCTGTTGCTCAGAAGGGTAAGGAAAAGAAGAGGAGGGCAATTGTAATAGGGGACTCTATAGTCAGGGGGTCGGATAGGCGATTCTGTGGACGCAGACAGGAGACCCGGATGGTAGTTTGCCTCCCTGGTGCCAGGGTCAGGGATGTGTCTGAACGTGTCCAAGAAATCCTGAAATGGGAGGGAGAGGAGCCTGAGGTTGTGGTACATATAGGTACCAACGACATAGGTAAAAAAAGAGAAGAGGTCCTGAAAGAAGAATTTAGGGAGTTAGGTAGAGAGTTAAGGAGAAGGACTGCAAAGGTAACAATCTCAGGATTACTGCCTGTGCCACGCGATAGTGAGAGTAGGAATGGAGCGAGGTGGAGGATAAATGCGTGGATGAGGGACTGTTGCAGTGGGTATGGATTCAAGTTTCTGGATCATTGGGACCTCTTTTGGGGAAGGTGCGACCTGTACAGAAAGGACAGGTTGCACTTGAACTCGAGAGGGACCAATATCCTGGCGGGGAGATTTGCAAAGGCTACTGGGGAGACTTTAAACTAGTATGGTTGGGTGGAGGGATTCGAATTGGGAAAGCTAGCAGTCAGTGTGTAAGGCAGGAGGCAGAGAATGGTAGCACTCTGACCCAAAATGTAGGGGAGAGAGAAGAAAAAAAAAAATAAACAGAGAATAAGAGATGGTGCGTTTCTTAAATGTGTATATTTTAATGCTAGGAGCATTGTAAGAAAGGTGGATGAACTTAGAGCCTGGATTGACACCTGGAAGTATGATGTTGTGGCGATCAGTGAAACATGGTTGCAGGAGGGCTGTGATTGCAAACTAAATATTCCAGGATTTCGTTGCTTCAGGTGTGATAGAATTGGAGGGGCAAGAGGAGGAGGTGTTGCATTGCTTATCAGGGAAGATATTACAGCAGTGCTTTGGCAGGATAGATTAGAGGGCTCGTCTAGGGAGGCTATTTGGGTGGAACTGAGAAATGGGAAAGGGGTAGAAACACTTATAGGGGTGTATTATAGACCGCCAAATGGGAAGCGAGAATTGGAAGAGCAAATATGTAAGGAGATTGCAGATATTATTAGTAAGCACAAGGTAGTGATTGTGGGAGATTTCAATTTTCCACACATAGACTGGGAAACACATTCTGTAAATGGGCTGGATGGGTTGGAGTTTGTAAAATGTGTGCAGGATAGTTTTTTGCAGCAATACATAGAAGTACCTACTAGAGAAGGGGCAGTGCTGGACCTCCTGTTAGGAAATGAGATGGGTCAGGTGGCAGAGGTATGCGTTGGGGAACAGTTCGGGACCAGTGATCACAATACCATTAGTTTCAATATAATTATGGAGAGGGTCAGAACTGGACCTAGGGTTGAGATTTTTGATTGGAGAAAGGCTAACTTTGATGAGATGCGAAAGGATTTAAAAGGAGTAAATTGGGACAGTTTGTTTTATGGGAAAGATGTGGAAGAGAAATGGAGGACATTTAAAGGTGAAATTTTAAGAGTACAGAATCTTTATGTCCCTGATCGGTTGAAAGGAAATAGTAAAAATTGGAAAGAGCCATGGTTTTCAAGGGAAATTGGACACGGTTCGGAAAAAGAGAGAGATCTACAATAATTATAGGCAGCATGAAGTAAAGGAGGTGCTTGAGGAGTATAAAGAATGTAAAAAGAATCTCAAGAAAGAAATTAGAAAAGCTAAAAGAAGATATGAGGTTGCTTTGGCAAGTAAGGTGAAAGTAAATCCTAAGGGTTTCTACAGCTATATTAATAGCAAAAGGATAACGAGGGATAAAGTTGGTCCATTAGAGTCAGAGTGGACAGCTATCTGCAGAGCCAAAAGAGATGGGGGAGATATTGAACAATTTCTTTTCTTTGGTATTCACCAAGGAGAAGGATATTGAATTATGTGAGGCAAGGGAAGCAAGTAGAATAGCTATGGAAACTATGAGGATCAAAGAAGAGGAAGTACTGACACTTTTGAGAAATATAAAAGTGGATAAGTCTCCAGGTCCGGACAGGATATTCCCTAAGACATTGAGGGAAGTTAGTGTAGAAATAGCAGGGGCTATGACAGAAATAATTCAAATGTCATTAGAAAGGGGAATAGTGCCGGAGGATTGGCGTACTGCGCATGTTGTTCCATTGTTTAAAAAGGGGTCTAAGAGTAAACCTAGCAATTATAGGCCTGTTAGTTTGACGTCAGTGGTGGGCAAATTAATGGAAAAGATACTTAGAGATAATATATATAAGCATCTGGATAAATAGGGTCTGATTAGGAACAGTCAACATGGATTTGTGCCTGGAAGGTCATGTTTGACTAATCTTCTTGAATTTTTTGAAGAGGTTACTCGGGAAATTGATGAGGGTAAAGCAGTGGATGTTGTATACATGGACTTCAGTAAGGCCTTTGACAAGGTTCCTCACGGAAGGTTGGTTAAGAAGGTTCAATGGTTGGGGATTAATGGAGGAGTAGCAAGATGGATTCAACAGTGGCTGAATGGGAGATGCCAGAGAGTAATGGTGGATGGTTGTTTGTCAGGTTGGAGGCCAGTGACTAGTGGGGTGCCACATGGATCTGTGTTGGGTCCACAGTTGTTTGTCATGTACATCAATGATCTGGATGATGGTGTGGTAAATTGGATTAGTAAGTATGCAGATGATACTAAGATAGGTGGGGTTGTGGATAATGAAGTAGATTTTCAAAGTCTACAGAGAGCCAGTTGGAAGAGTGGGCTGAAAGATGGCAGATGGAGTTTAATGCTGATAAGTGTGAGGTGCTACATCTTGGCAGGACAAATCAAAATAGGACGTACATGGTAAATGGTATGGGAATTGAAGAATGCAGGTGAACAGAGGGATCTGGGAATAACTGTGCACAGTTCCCTGAAAGTGGAATCCCATGTAGATAGGGTGGTAAAGAAAGCTTTTGGTGTGCTGGCCTTTATAAATCAGAGAGCATTGAGAGTATAGAAGTCGGGATGTAATGTTAAAATTGCTTGTACAATCTTGGCATGGTGTACAAAATTGGACGTACCTAGTTATAGGAAGGATGTCAACAAAATAGAGAGAGTACAGAGGAGATTTGGGAATAACTGTGCCTGGTTTCCTGAAACTGGAATTGCAGAGAAAGGTTGAAAAGTTAGGGCTTTGGTCTTTGGGCGCAGAATAAATCAGGGCTTGATAGAGGTCTTTAAAATGATGAGAGGGAATAGACAAAGTTGACAAGGATAAGCTTTTCCCACTGAGAGTAGGGAAGATTCAAACAAGGCGACATGACTTGAGAATTAAGGGACAGATGTTTAGGGGTAACATGAGGGGGAACTTCTTTACTCAGAGAGTGGTAGAATGTGTGGAATGAGCTTCCAGTGAAGGTGGTGGAGGCAGGTTCGTTTTTATCATTTAAAAATAAATTGGATAGTTATATGGACGGGAAAGGTATGGAGGGTTATGGTCTGAACGCAGGTGCATGGGACTAGGGGAGAATACGTGTTCGTCACGGACTAGAAGGGTCGAGATGGCCTGTTTCCGTGCTGTAATTGTTATATGGTTGTATGGTTATATACAGTGCGGAAAAAGGCCGTTCGGTCCATCGAGTCCATGCTGACACTAATACTCTCCTCTACACACACTAGAGAAAATTTACAATTTTACCAAGCTAATTGGCCTACAAACCTGTACGTCTTGCTGACTGCAGAGTTTATACGTTCTCCCTGTGACCGCATGGGTTCTCTCCGGGTGCTCCGGTTTCCTCCCACATTCCAAAGACTTACAGGTTTGTATGTTAATTGGCTTCTGGAAATTAGGATAGTGCTAGTGTATGGGGTGATCGTGATCTGCGCAGGCTCGGTAGGCAGAAGGGCTTGTTTCCACTCTGTATCTCTAAAGTCTAAAGTCTTTGGAGTGTGGGTGGAAACCGGAGCTCCTGGAGAAAACCTACAAGGTGACAGGGAGAAAGTACAAACTCCACACAGACAGCACCCATAATCAGGATCGAACCCGGGTCTCTGGTGCTGTGAGGCAGCAACTCTTCTGCTGTGCCACCGTGTTATTTTCTTGGCACATTATACAAACTGCAGTCAATGGACACCAGCTTTCATTTGGTGCTGGTTCATCAGGCAGGAATATCGACAAAGGCATGAGGAGAACTTACTCCTTTTCTTCAAAACGAGTCAAATTGAGTATATTGTCATATGCAGGAGTACGGTGGGGTCCAGGTACAATGACAATCTTACTTGCAGTAGCATTGCAGGTACATAGACTCAGACAACATGTTAAAATATGAATTATACATAAATTATACAAGGCAGTGAAAAAAAAGACTGCAAAAAAAAGACATTTGTGCATATTGTCATGAGATTTTATGCACTCAAATAAGCTAAAAGGGGGAAATGTTTACGTCTGATCTGAAAGACAATGCAGCATGAAAGTATTCAGTTTTCTTGAAATAATAAACTTTGCTGGATCTGATTCAGAAACTAAAAAAATCAGAAGTTCTGTTCCATGTGAAAAATGTGTGGGTGGTACAGTAGTTACAGCCTTACAGTGCCAGAGACCAGGGTTCAATCCTGACCACAGGTGCTTTCTGTATAGAGTTTGTACGTTCTCCCTGTGACCGTGTGGATTTTCTCTGGGTGCTTCAGTTTTCTCCCAAATCCCAAAGATGTGCAGGTTGTTTGTAAGTTAATAGGTTTCTGTAAATTGTCCCTAACGTGTGGGATAGAACTCGTGCATGAGATGATTCATGGTGGGCGCAGACTTGGTGGGCCACAGAGCCTGTTTCCACACTGTATATCTATAAACTAAACTAAATTAAAGTAAACTAAACTAAACTAACCTATAAACTAAGCTAAATTAAAGTTCTGACCTAGTTAGTTTCACATTGGTAATAATGAGAACAAATTACTGAAACCTATTGTATAGGAAGCAATTTCAGGCAGACAACAAAGGATAAGACAATAGGTTCCACACCATTATATAGGAATGTTACACATCAACTCAGTTCAGTTTATTGTCACATATACCGAGGTACAGTGGAAAACCGTTGTTGCGTGATAACCAGTAGGCGGAAGGACAATACATGATTATTATCGAGCCATTCACAGTTCTTGGTTCTTGGTTCCTTGATCCTCCAAAATATTCCAAATGGAATTTAAACTGGAGGTGGATACATGATACATGATAAGGGAATAACGTTTAGTGCAAGGTAAATGTCAGTAAGGTCCGACCAAAGATAGTCCGAGGATCAGAAATGAGGTAGATAGCAGTTCAGGATAGCTCTCTAGTTGTGGTAGGATGGTTCAGTTGCCTGATCACAGCTGGGAAGAAACTGTCCCTGAATCTGGAGGTGTACGTTTTCACACTTCTATACTATTTGCCCAGAGAAGAAGGAGTGCTCAGGGCGCGATCCGTCCTTGATTATGCTGCTGACCTTGCCGAGGCAGCGTGTGGTGTAAATGGAGTAAATGGAAGGGAAGTTGGTTTGTGTGATGTTCTGGGCTGCGTCCACAATTCTCTGCAATTTCTTGCGGTCTTGGATGGAAGAAATTGCAGCGAATATGATGTATTGAATATTTTATATCTCGAAAATATAATTGAGGCTGACATTGTGGGCCAAAGGGCCTGTTCTTGCGCTGTACTGTTCTACAGTACATTCAGAAAGTATTCACACCCCTTCACTTTTTCCACATTTTGTTACGTTACAGCCTTATTCTAAAATGGATTAAATTCACTTTTTTTCTCATCAATCTACATACAATTCCCCCATAATAAAAAAGCAAAAACAGGTGGTTAGAAATTTTTGTAAAGTAATTAAAAAGAAATAACTGAAATATCACATTTACATAAGTATTCAGTCCCTATAACCATATAACCATATAACAATTACAGCACGGAAACAGGCCATCTCGGCCCTACAAGTCCACGCCGAACAAATTTTTTTCCCCTTAGTCCCACCTGCCTGCACTCATACCATAACCCTCCGTTCCCTTCTCATCCATATGCCTATCCAATTTATTTTTAAATGATACCAATGAACCTGCCTCCACCACTTCCACTGGGAGCTCATTCCACACCGCTACCACTCTCTGCGTAAAGAAGTCCCCCCTCATATTACCCCTAAACTTCTGTCCCTTAATTCTGAAGTCATGTCCTCTTGTTTGAATCTTCCCTATTCTCAAAGGGAAAAGCTTGTCCACATTAACTCTGTCTATCCCTCTCATCATTTTAAAGACCTCTATCAGGTCCCCCCTTAACCTTCCTCTGCGCTCCAGAGAATAAAGACCTAACTTATTCAACCTATCTCTGTAACTTAGTTGTTGAAACCCAGGCAACATTCTAGTAAATCTCCTCTGTACTCTCTCTATTTTGTTGACATCCTTCCTATAATTGGGCGACCAAAATTGTACACCATACTCCAGATTTGGTCTCACCAATGCCTTGTACAATTTTAACATTACATCCCAGCTTCTATACTCAATGCTCTGATTTATAAAGGCTAGCATACCAAAAGCTTTCTTTACCACCCTATCTATATGAGATTCCACCTTCAAGGAACTATGCACGGTTATACCCAGATCCCTCTGTTCAACTGTATTCTTCAATTCCCTACCATTTACCATGTACGTCCTATTTTGATTTGTCCTGCCAAGGTGTAGCACCTCACATTTATCAGCATTAAACTCCATCTGCCATCTTTCAGCCCATTTTTCCAAATGGCCTAAATCACTCTGTAGACTTTGGAAATCCTCTTCATTATCCACAACACCCCCTATCTTGGTATCATCTGCATACTTACTAATCCAATTTACCACACCTTCATCCAGATCATTGATGTACATGACAAACAACAAAGGACCCAACACAGATCCCTGAGGCACCCCACTAGTCACCTGCCTCCAACCCGACAAACAGCCATCCACCATTACCCTCTGGCATCTCCCATTCAGCCACTGTTGAATCCATCTTGCTATTCCTGCATTTATACCCAACAGTTGAACCTTCTTAACCAACCTTCCATGAGGAACCTTGTCAAAGGCCTTACTAAAGTCCATATAGACAACATCCACTGCTTTACCCTCGTCAATTTCCCTAGTAACCTCTTCAAAAAATTCAAGAAGATTAGTCAAACACGTGAGTGAGCGGCCTAGTGAGGGAAGTGCCCTGTGAGAAAAGTGTGAGTCTTTGGCTCGAGAGTCTTCGGAGAGGAGGCTGAGGAGAGGAGACCATGCAATACGCTTGAGAGGGAGACGAAAGAAGGCGATGTCAGGCAAGCTGATTCAGTGCGATGCTTGCAGTATGTGGGAGGTCAAGGACACCGCTAGTGCCTCTGGCTGCTACAAATGCGAAAAATGCATCCAGGTAGAGCTCCTGAAGGGCCGTGTTGGGGAACTGGAGAAGCAAGTGGATGACCTCCGGTTCGTACGAGAAACGGAGTCGTTCCTCGACAAGTCCTACAGTACGATTGTTACACCTAAGGTACTGGAAGAGAGAAGGTGGGAGACAGTGAGAAAGGGAGGGAAGCATGGAATGCCAACGTCCCCGGGTGATGTACCTCTTGTAAACAGGTTCATCCGCTTAGAAGCTGTTGGGACAGAAGACGTGAGCGGCGGACTGGCCTGTGATGCGAATAGGGCTGTTGAGCCAAAACCAAAAAGGCCTAAGGCAGGCAAGGCCATTGTAGTGGGAGACTCCATCGTGAGAGGTACGGACAGGGGTTTCTGCGGCAACAGACGGGATGCGAGGATGGTGTGCTGCCTTCCCGGTGCCAGGATCCAGGATGTCACGGACAGAGTGCAGAAAATCCTCAAGGGCGAAGGTGAACATCCGGAAGTGGTAGTGCATGTCGGCACAAACGATGTCGGAAAGAAGGGGATGAATATTCTGCAGCGTGACTTTAGAGAGCTCGGAAAAATGTTGAAAAGCAGGACCTCCAGGGTTGTTAGCATAGGTGCACAGAATATATGTTCAGAGAAACAATGGCATTTTAGAAAGTCACTTAAGGAGTGCCCTTGGTAGACAAAAAAGCTGGAGAGGTGAGGCAGCATCTATGGAGCGAAGGAATAGGCGACGTTTTGGGTCGTGACCCTTCTTCAGAAACTCACCCGCTGAGTTTCTCCAGCTTTTTTGTCTACCTTCGATTTTTCCAGCATCTGCAGTTCTTTCTTAAACATAAGGAGTGTCTTAAGTCACTTAAGAATACAAGGAAACAATGGATCAAAGCTAAACAGCAGCATCAAAGAAAGTATTGAGTCTTTTTAATGACCTTCTGATGGGAAGTTAAATGAGATAAATGTCACCTCAAATGGAAAGAAAAAGACGGGGAAAGAAAATATGATTTTTTTTTTAAAGGGAGTCTAGGTATCAAATGGTTGAAGGTCTTTGAATGTAGAGAACTAGATTGTTAGCAGATTGAAACTACAGAATAACTATAAACTGCAGAAGGAACTAGATAAAATGTTGGAAGAGCTCAGCAGGAATGGATAGCACCGTGATGTAATCGACAAGCAATGTTTCAGTTAATGTTGCTTCAACAATGGTCACAACAAAATGTGAAGCATTTTCTGTTACCACAATGCACTGAATAGTTCCAGCATTTTCAGTTCTTATTTTAGATTACGTTATTCCCTTATAATGTATCTATACACCGTAAATGGCTATTATAATCATGTATTGTTTTTCTGCTGACTGGTTAGCACGCAACAAAAGCTTTTCACTGTACCTCGGTACACGTGACAATAAACTAAATTGAACTGAACATCCTGGTAAATCTTCTCTGTACCCTTCCCAGCTTAACATCTTATTAATAACATGGTGCCCAGAACTGAACACAATATTCTAAATGCGGCCTCACCAACGTCTTATACGACTGCAACATGACCTCTCAACTTCTATACTCAATACTCTGACTGATGAAGCTCAATTGGCCAAAAGCTTTTATGATCTACCTGCGACACCACCCTCAAAGATCCCTGCACTCCTAGATTCCTCTGCTCTACAACACTCCCGAGAGCCTTACCATTCACTGCGTAGGTCTTGCCCATGTTTGGCTTACCAACATGCAACACCTCACATTTTTCTGTATTAAATTCCATCAACAATTCTTCAGCCCACTTTGCCAATTAATCCTGCTGCAACTTTTCACAACCATCTTCACTATCTGCAATACCACCCACTTTTGCATCATCTGCAAATTTGCTAATCTTGCCATGTACGTTCTCATCCAAATCATTGATATAGATAACAAACAGTAACTGGCCCAGCACCGAACCCTGAGGCACACCACTAGTTACAGACATTCAGGCCGAGATGCAACCTTCCTCCATCACCCTCTGCTTCCTTTCATGAAGCCAATTTTCTATCCATTCAGCTATCTCTCCTTGGATCCCATGTGATCTAACCTTCCAGAGCAGCCTACCATGTGGAGCCTTGTCGAGAGTTTTGCTTAAGTCCATACACACAACATCTGCAGATCTGCCCTCTTCAACCTTTTTGGTCACATCTTCAAAAAACGTAATCAGATTTGTGACACAACCTCCCATGTACAAAACCATGCTGACTCCCTAATCAGCCCTTATCCATCAAAATGCTTGTATATCCTATCCCTCAGATTACTCTCTAGTGACTTTCTAATGCAGGGCTGCCAACATTGGGTGAGAGTTGGGAGTGAAAAATTGCAAGAGACCAAGCCCGAGGGAGAATAGCGACGGGGGTGTGGGGGTGGGTGGTGGGAGGAGGGTGTCCCCCTCCCATTGGTTCGGAACATTTGCATTTTTCAGCTTGAAATTGTGCAATATGGTGCATACTATAGCGAGTCTTTTAACTTACACTTGACCCCAATCAATTCGCCTACAGAGCCAACAGAAGTGTAGATGATGCAGTGTCCCTCTGTGTGCACTCCATCCTCCAACACCTGGAATCCAGATCCACATATGCTCGCATTCGTTTTGTGGATTTTAGCTCTGCTTTCAATACCACCGTTCCTGTAAAGTTGATACACACTTTACAGGAGCTGGAGGTCAACTGATCTCTATGCAAATGGATCTATAGCTTTCTATGTGACAGAAAACAGGTGGTAAAAATTGGTAACCATGTCTCACTGGCTAGGTTCCTGAACATCGGCGCCCCCCAGGGTTGCGTTTTATCACCTTTTCTGTACTCTGTATACACACATTTTTGTTGTTCACACTCTGACTCTGTCTTGTTATTTAAGTTTGCAGATGACACATCTGTGGCAGGTCTTATTACTAATAATATCAAAACCGTTTACCGTAGTGAAGTAGAGGAGCTAGTAAGGTGGTGTGAGAACAACAACCTCATACTTAACATCTCAAAAACGAAGGAACTGGTTGTTGATTTCAGAAAGAGGGCCACCCTCCTCCTCCCTCTCTTCATCAATGGAGAGGTGGTTGAGAGGGTCACCTCTAAGTTCCTCGGGACCACCATACATCTATCCCTATCATGGGAGCTCAACACCAGTCTCATAATCAGTAAGTGCCACCAGCGACTCTACTTCCTGCGGCAGCTTAAAAAATTCAGGGTCGGTCGACCAGCCATGACCCACTTCTATAGGTCTACCATAGAAAGTATACTCACATTCTCTATGCTTGTCTGGTATGGTCACACAACCTCGCAGGATAAGATTCGGCTGGAGAGAATAGTGCGTCGAGCTTCTAAGATCATCGGTTGCAGCAGACTTCCCTCAGTGACATCACTTTACTCAACAAGGCTCACCAGAAAGGCCAAAAAAATCATAGCAGATCACTTTCACCTGGCACATTACTTCTTTAATCTCCTCCCATCAGGAAGGAGATATAGAAGCATTAAAAGTAAAACATCTCGCTTCAGAGACAGCACCTACCTCCAAGCCATCAGATATTTGAATTTGCACTAATCACTTTGCACTTTCTTTTGCACTTGCACTTACGCTTAATATGACGCTGCTGGGTACATAGAAACATAGAAACATAGAAATTAGGTGCAGGAGTAGGCCATTCGACCCTTCGAGCCTGCACCGCCATTCAATATGATCATGGCTGATCATCCAACTCAGTATCCCGTACCTGCCTTCTCTCCATACCCCCTGATCCCCTTAGCCACAAGGGCCACATCTAACTCCCTCTTAAATATAGCCAATGAACTGGCCTCAACTACCCTCTGTGGCAGAGAGTTCCAGAAATTCACCACTCTCTGTACTGTCCTTCCTGTATATATTGTCCTTCGTACGGTATTGTCTGTATTATTTATTGTGGTGTATGTGGTATATTGTACTGTAGTGTATCTGTCTGAGAGCGAACCAAGACACATTCCTATCAACTTGTTGACATGGCAATAAATTTCTTGAATTGAATTGAATGCAATATATATGCTTTAAATTTGATTAGAGCGTTTTTGAAAGGGGGGAGGCTGTGCGATCACTGATCACTGGCCTTGGGGGTACCCGGTGAGGGAGTGGAGCAACCGAGTGGGGAGAGGGTGTGGAAGAAGGGCGTCTCCCCTCCCAGGTAACGCACTGTAGAAGTATGATTTCAATTTTTTTGTATGAAGTATTTTTAAGAGGTAACTTTCTAAGGGGTAACTTTATCCACACAAAAGGTGATGGGTGCATGGAACAAGCTGCCAGAGGAGGTAGTTGAGGCAGGGACCATCGCAACATTTAAGAAAAAGTTAGACTGATACATGGATAGGACAGGTTTGGAGGTATGGACCAAAAGCAGGTAGCGTAGCTGGGACATGTTGGCGGGTGTGGTCAAGTTGTGCCGAAGGGCCTGTTTTCACACTGTATCACTCTATGACTACATTATACCTCCACCATGCATGAATGCTTCAAAATCAAGTGATCGAGTTTTATTGCCATATACTCAAGCATAGAAACAGAAAATAGGTGCAGGAATAGGCCATCAGCATTTCGAGCCTGCACTGACATTCAATATGATCATGGCTATTCATCTAAAATCAGTATCTCTTTCCTGTTTTTTCCCCATATCCCTTGATGTCGTTAGCCCCAAGAACTAAATGTAACTCTCTCTTGAAAACATCCAGTGAATTGGCCTGCACTGCCTTCTGTGGCAGAGAATTCCACAGATTCACAACTCTCTGCGTGAAGAAAGTTTGTCCTCATCTCAGTCCTAACTGGCCCCCACTTTATTCTTAAACTGTGACCCATGGTTCTGAACGCCCCCAACATTGGGAACATTTTTCCTGCAGTTATAGTAAGTGAAAATCTAGCAGGCAAGCAGGATGTTTTCTCCAACCACCCCCATTTGAAGTCCACTATCTTCCACCGTTTCTACCCAGTGCTTGGTACTTACTTCCAGCAGCCACTGGTGGTCCTCCAGGATGCACCGAGCCGCAGTCTGATCCATGCTGGTCACCTGGGCGAATTCGGCACAGAGACTCTCACGGCAGCGGCGCAACGCTTCGACGCCTCCGACGGCCCGGGACTCTTGCACTGAGGCTGCTCCATGGCCGGAGCTGCAGTGAGCGACTCGCCAGCCCGGAAAACACTCGCCAACCCTGCTCCCCGTCCGCATCTGTCCCCGCCGCTGCTTCTGCTTCAAACACCCGCGGCCCATGCAGTTGATATGAGTTTTGAAATTTTCGATGATCACAGAATTTCTCACAAGAGCGTAAGAAATTTGTGATCAGCGTGAGAATCACACATTTCACCAGATTCTCATGCTCAATGCATGGGAGTTGGCAGCCCTGCCTCTCTCTCCCCCTCTCTCCTCTCTCTGTCCCCCTCCCTTTCCTCTCTCTCCCACTCTCTCCCTCTCCCCTCTCTCTCTCCTTCCCACCTCACTCTCATCCCTATCTCTCTCCCCTCTCTCTCACTCCCCTCTTCCGCTCTCTCTCCTCTCAACCCCCCTGTATCTCTCCCCTCCCCTATCTTTCCCCTCTCTCCCTCTGTCTCTCCTCTCACCCCTCCCTCTCCCCCTCTCTCTCCTTCTCTCCCTCTCCCTCTCTCACTCTCTCCCTCTTCTATCTCTCCCTCTCTCTCTCTCCCCCCTCTCTCTCCTCCCCTCCCTCTCTCCCCCTCTCTCTCTCCCTCCCTCCTCTCTCTCTCCCCCTCTCTCTCTCCCTCTCTCCCCCCTCTCTCTCTCTCTATCTCCTCTCCCCCTCTCTCTCTCTCTCTCTCCCCCTCTCTCCTCTCTCTCAATCCCTCTCTCCCCGTCTCTCTCTCCTATTATCTCTCTCCGCCTCTCACTCCCTCTCTCTCTACACACTGTCTCCCCCGCACCTCTCTCTCCTCATCTATCTCCCCCTCTCTCTCCCTCTCCCCTCTCCCTCTCTCTCTCTCTCTCTCTCTCCTCTCTCTCTCCCACCTCTCTCTCTCTCATCTCTCTCTCTCTCTCATCTCTCTCTCCTCCTCCCTCTCCCTCTCACCTCACTCTCCCCCTTGCTGTCTCCCCTCTCTCTATTTCCTCTCTCTCTCTTTGCCCCGTTTATCTATTTCCCCCTCTCGCCCTCGCCCTCTTCCCCCTTTCTCTTTTACCACCCCTCTCTCCCATTCTCCCCTACGTTCTCCTCCCTCCCCCCCCCCCTCTCTCTCTCCGCTCTCTCCCTCCCCTCTCTCTCTCTCTCTCTCCCTCTCTCTCTCCCTCTCTCTCGCCCCCTCTCTCTCCTCTCTCCCCTCTCTCTCACCCCTCTCTCTCTCTCTCCCCCCTGTCTCACTGTCTCCTTCCCCTCTCTCTCTCTCCACTTCCTTTTGAGAGTCTGTCCCTTCAGCACAGAGACTCACGTGGCAGCAGCGCAACGCTTCAGACACCTACGATGGCCCAGGACTCTTGCACTGGGGCTGCTCCATGGCCGGAGCTGCAGCGAGCGACTCGTCAGCCCCACAAACACTCGCAGCCTGGCAAACACTCGCAGTTTGGCAAACACTCACCAGTCCCGGCTCCCTGAATCTGTTCCCGCCGCTGATTCTGCTCCCATCCCTCCCTCAGTCCCAGCTCTCCAACACCCGCGGACCATGCAGTTTATCCGAGTTTTGAAATTTTCTTGGTCACAGAATTTCTCACCACAGAGCGTGAGAAATTTCTGATCAGCGTGAGGGTGTGAGAGTTTGCTTGAGGGCGTGATTCTCACGCTCAAAGCGTGAGAGTTGGCAGCCCTGCATAATGTCCTCGGATATATCTGATCAGGCTCTGGAGATTTGGCTACCTTCACACACAATAGTACCTTCAGCATGTCTTCGACCGTACCACCGACTGCTCTCAAGACTTCCACTGACTGCCCCACGTTCCTCTGTTATATATATTAATGACTGAGAAGTGAATGTTGGAGGTATAATTAGTAAGTTTGCAGGTCATACAAAAGTTGGTAGTATTATGGATAGTGAAAAATGGTGTCTGAGGCTATAGCAGTGTCTAGATCAGATAGAAAGTATTGGCAGATGGAATTTAATCCCAACATGTGCAAGGTTATGTATTTTTGGGCACTCAGGTAAGGTTGGGCACAAAGTGTAAATGGAATGTAGGGAAACAGAACCTTCGGTTTCAAGTCCACTGTTCCCTGAAAATGGCAACACAAAGGTGGTGAAGAAGGTACATGGCATGTTTGCCTTCATAGGTCAGGGGTGAGGATATTACAATTAGGGTGTTCTGTTGCAACTTTACAAAACACTGGAGAATTGTGTGCATTTCTGGTTGCAACATTATAGGAGGATGTGGTTGTTATTTGGAGAATGCAGAGAGAATTCACCAGGATACTACCAGATTGGAGATAATAGACACAAAATGCCGGAGTAACTCAGCGGGACAGGCAACATCTCTGGAGAGAAGGAATGGGTGACATTTCAGGTCGAGACCCTTCTAGTTACAAAGGGATATTGCATATTGGTCTTGTTTTTCCTGGGTTAAAGAAGTTGCAGGTTGACTTGATAGATATATCTAAAAATATAAGAGATAGGGGAGATAGTCAGAATCATTAATACTTATTAAAACACGAGGGCATTAGTTTAAAGCAAAAGGAAGGAATTTTAAAAGAGATTTGAAAGGGTTTTTTTCTAAACAGAGAATGGTTGATATCTGGAACTCACTTCCAGAGATGGTAGTACAGGTGCACAACCTTTTATCCGAAGATCCAAATAACGAAAAGCTCCGAATAGCGGACATTTTTTCGGTCCTTGAAGACGTTCACCGAGGGCAGCCCGCAGAGGTGACAGCGGAACCTCCGGTCGGTCCTCGAAGAAAGGGAACTAAATCCCCATTCATAAACGAGGTGAGGGTATATTGCGCGGGAGGGTTAATAATTGACAATATGCTGCTGCCTGCCCGCCGAGTTAAAATGTTCCCACGGTACACAGTGTATCGTGAGTCTTGCGTGGGAACTTTTTAACTTAGCGAGCGGGCAGGCAGCAGCAGATTGTCGCTCCCTTCAGTTTCACCCCACCTACATCCCTTTGCTTCCCGGTCATGTGTGTGACCCCTTCCCTCCCCTCTCCAGTTCCCCGCCCATTGCACCGGCACGGGGGCTTTGCACTGTCTTCACGTCAGCGATGCCAGCAGGTCAGTGCCAGTCACCGGAGACGCCAGGACCAACGGGACACCGACCCCCAGGCCCACTGCAAGCACAGAGATCCCAGAGACCCACAGCCAGCAGCAGCCCAGCCCCGTTCCAACTCCAGAGGAACACGCTTCCCGTAGGGACAGAAGCTGATGGTGTGCAAGGTGTGTCTTGTTCTTGGGGTTGCAGATGAGGGGGCGCAGCTCGGGCTGTGACGTCTCCGGCCACCCCCCTGTACAGGAGCTGAGCCTGGGAACTGTACCGACCTTGCAGGTGAGCAGGAGAGTGGGGTTGTTTGCAGTTGCAGAGGGAGGGGGCAAGGGCGGTACAGTTCACAGTCTCAGCTCCTGTCCAGGGGGGTGGCCGGAGACGTCAGGACCAACGGGACACCGACTGCAAGCACGGAGATCCCGGAGACTCACAGCCAGCAGCAACTCTAGCTCAGCCCCGTTCCAACTCCAGAGGAACCTGGGTTGCGGATGAGGGGGCGCAGCTCGGGCTGTGGGCGAACTGCCACTTGTCGCTGTAGCGGCCCATCGGGGGGTGGGTTCCTGTTGGTCCTGACGTCTCCGGCCACCCCCCTGGACAGGAGCTGAGACTGGGAACTGTACCGCCCTTGCCCCCTCCCTCTGCAACTGCAAACAACCCCACTCTCCTGCTCACCTGCAAGGGCGGTACAGTTCCCAGTCTCAGCTCCTGTACAGGGGGGGTGGCCGAAGACGTCAGGACCACCAGAAGCCGCTCCCCGATGGGCCGCTACGGCGACAAGTGGCAGTTCGCCCACAGCCCGAGCTGCGCCCCCTCATCGGGACACCGACCCCCAGGCCCACTGCAAGCACGGAGATCCCAGATCAGCAACTCCAGCCCAGCCCCGTTCCAACTCCAGAGGAACAGGGGCAGAAGCTGATGGTGTGCAAGGTACGTCTTTGTTCTTGGGGTGGCGCAGCTCGGGTTGTGGGCGAACTGCCACTTGTCGCCGTAGAGGCCCATCGGGGAGCGGATTCCTCTGGAGTTGGAGGGACAGGGAGACACAGCGGCTTTTGAGAATGGTGGGCAATCACTTCCAAAGTTCTGCCCACACAGTCAGTACACCTCTCCTATACTTGTCTCCCGCACTAAGATTATCTCGCAGAGAATAATCCCAGCCTAACCCTCCCCATTCTCTCCTATTCTGCAAGAAAAAACTACATTGAAGACTCAAACTCGCGATCGAGTAACTGCCGGGATCAAGGCGCAAATTTGCGACCTTGTGGATATGAGCCGAGCACTGAGCCAGCCGTTAAAATCTACGCTAAAAATCTTCCAATCCGAAAGCCGAAAAATTCCGAATTACGAAAAGTGTCTGGTCCCAAGGCTTTCGGATAAAAGGTTGTGCACCTGTACAACATTGAACAGACCTTTGGACAGCCATTTAAACAGGGAAGACACAGGAAAGCATATGGACCTAATGCAGGCAAATGAAGTTAGTGCAGATGAGCAAAATGATTGGCATGGATGACTTGAGATGAAGGACCAATTCCTGTGCTGTACAACTCCATGACTCTATGTATCGATGAAAAATAAAATCATATGCACAAGTAAAAGTGGCAGTGTTTACCGCCTGAAATCGTACCTCATAGCCCTGGCAACATACATCGGATCGTATGCAGAATCTGTCAATACTGTTGTTGGTCTATTGACCGATGGGGTGTGAGGTTGGAGGAACCCTGTGTAAAGGATTAGTTGCTTTATACAGAGAACTATAAGCACTGTGCCTAGCTGAACCAGTAGCTAGGTTGAATCACCTGGATATGGCCCATATCCCTCTGAACCGTTTCTATCCATGTATCTGCATAAAAGGTCTTGAAAGAGTGTATTGTGGCCACCTCTATAATTTCCTCTGGCAGCATGTTCATTATATCCACATAAAAACATTGCCTCTCAGATCTCTTTCTATGTCCTCTAGATTTAGACGACCCTACCCGGTGAACAGCACTGTGGTCACCCACTTTATCTGTGCCCTCATGATTTTATGTAGCTCAGCCTCCTATGTTCCAGGGAAAAAGCCCCAGCCTATCCAGTCTCTCCCTACAGTTCAAGCCCTCCAATCTGGTAATATCCTTGTGAACTGCAGATGCTTATCAACTTAGCAACATCTTTCTTACAACTAGGTGACTAGACCTATGCACAAAATCCAAGTGTGGTCTCACCAACAACTATGCCACATACCATCTCCACTCCAATACTGAATGTGCTGACCAAAGCAAACAAGTGTGCCTCAAGCCTTCTTCACCACCCTATCTATCTTATTACCACCTGTGAACAATACCACCATACCTCAGTCTCTCTGTCCCATAACACGCTCCAGAGTCCCGCCCTTCACAGCACAAGGTGTAACTTACCAAAATCTCACACTTTACCAAGTAACTCACACTTTACCAAGTTAAATTCCATCTGCCATTCCTTCACCTACTTCCCCAGTTCATCTAGATAATGTTGTAATGTTAGATAACCCTCTTCGTTGTTTACTATACCACCAATGTTGGTGTCATCTGCAAAATACTAACCAGATTAACAACTGTGCCACCTTGTAAAAATAAATATATTTTTGCAATTCCCTTTACAAGCTTATAATGTGTTAAAATGACCTCTATGCATTGAAATGATGTTGGTGTTGTGATGTGGGGAAAGTGACCTGTGCAGTACATCTGCCACCAGCAAGCTCCCACAAACAGCAATGTGATAATAATCAGGCAACCGGATGGTCATGTTGGTTGTGGGCCAAACATTGGCCAGGTTACTGGGGAAACTCTTCCACTCTTCTTTGAATAGTACCTAGGATATTTCATGTCCAGAGACGGATGGCCGACACTTGGTTTAACGTCTCCTCTGAGCATTTCCGAAAGAGCATCCCTGCCTCCCTCACTGCACTGCAGCAGTCGCGGCTAAAGCCTGTGGTGGCACGGTGGCAGAGCGGTAGAGTTGCTGCCTTACAACGCCAGCGACCCGGGTTCGATCCTGACCACAGGTACTTGTCTGTGCAAAGATTGTACATTCTCCCCGGGTCGTGCGTGAGTTTTCTCCGAGTGCTCCGGATTCCTCCCACACTCCAAAGACGTACAGGTCTGTAGGTTAATTAGCTTGGTAAAATTGTAAATTGTCCCTATTATGTGTACGACGGTGTTAGTGTGCGGGGATCGCTGGTCGGCGCAGACTCAGTAGGCCGAAGGGCCTGGTACTTTAAACTAAACTAAAGCCTTTACTGAGATGAAGGTGATAACACTAGCCTTAGACTGACATCTTGTCCTTTTGAATTGTAGTCCAGAGTGACCTATATTATGTACTGATATTGATTGATTCATTGATATAGTATGGAAACAGGCCCTTCGGCCCACAGAGACCATGCCGACCATTGGTCACACTGGTTCTATGTTATTCCACTTTCTCATCCACTCCCAAAGCACTCAGGACAATTTACAGAGGCCAATTAACCTACAAACCCTTGTGTCTTTTGGGAGGTGGGAAGAAACCAAAACACCTGGACGAACCCCACTGTCACAGGGAGAACGTGCAAACTCCACATATAGCACCCAAGGTCAGGATCAAATCCAGGTCTCTGGCACTACGAGGCAGCAGCACTTTCTTACAGCTGCACCATCAAGTTTGGAAGTGACTTTTCTTAAATATTGTCAATGAAAAGGTTTTGTTTCCCTGACTGCTCAATGTTGTGAATTTGTAATGATTGGGTTAACATATAATGAGTGTTTGCCGGCACTTGCTGGAGTTTATAAGAATGAGGGGGGGGGGACATTGAAATAGTGAAGGGTCTGGATAGAGTGCATGTGGAGAGGATGTTTCCACTAGTGTGAGAGTTGAGGACCACAGGCCAATGCCTCAGAATAAAAGGACGTACCTTTACAAAGGAGATGAGGAGGAATTTATTTAGTCAGAGGGCAGTGAATCAGTGGAATTCATTGCCATAGAAGGATGTGGAGGCCAAGTCAATGGATATTTTTAAGGCAGAGATTGATAGATTTTGATGAATAAGGGTGCAAGGGGTTATGGGGAGAAGGCTAGAGAATGAGGTTGAGAGGAAAAGATAGATCACCATGATTGAATGGCAGAGTAGACTTGATGGGCCGAATGGCCTAATTCTGCTTTTACAACTTATTAACATCAATTTAATGTTGATGTAAGGCAGCAATTAGAGTGTGGAGGGCTGGAGGAACTCAGCGGATCAGGCAGCTTCTGTGGAGGATCGGGACCTTTCTTCAGAGTCTTCTAGATTGTGGAGGATTTGGTTAAACACAATGTTCAAGGCAGGTACACTCCCACAGACCCAATTTCATCACGCTAATTCTTCATACCACTTGCCAACATGCCAAAAATAAGTTTTACCTTTTCATTGCACTTCTAACAAAGCTTGCCCTTTCTCTGCTCAGACTGGAACAGTTCTATATTTGGCCCGTGAATATCATTAACCTGATAACACGTACAAATACTCTGATAAGGAGAAGCTATCATTTTTCTGTGGAGAAGTTAAAAATAAACAGCCTTCCTTCCGTTTCTCTGCTCTACACCTATATCCGTTCCATTACTTGATTGTAACATGGCACTCACTGTATTAATAGTATTAACTAAATGAAAATAAATCCTGTCATAGATGTGCTTTTCTGAAACTAAAAATCGGAAACAATGTCTCTCGAGCATTATCGGACTACTTTAACCTCCATTAACAACTAGTTTGTAACTGGCATCTTGAGCTTGCTTGTGGTCTTCCACGCAGGGTGCTTGGATACCAACCACCAGACAGCAAGCAAGTCAAACGCAGTTCCAATTTCCCACGAAAAATGAGCAGTCATGCACTGGACCACTTGTCTGCAAAGCCACAGGAGAAAATCTAGCTGCAGGTAATAAACAGACACTTGTACATCTTACTGGTCGTTCATGATATGTCGTGATATTCACATTATTTCCATCTGAGCACTAGACTATGAAGCACTGTCTGATTGTCCTGATGTGATTGCTAGCGTTCATCTACCATGACATTAATGTTACATCCAGCAAGTTTTCTAATGGCTGGTTTAACAAAGTCTTAAAAGATGTGAGTTACATGCAAGTTCAACACATTAATATTGCACTGGAGCGAACAGCGGCAGTTTTGAGTCCTGCGTGTGACAAATGTCTTCTAATTTGCAGATCTAGAATAGTTGAGGAGATTTAAGGCATTGTTCTGCAACTCCAGGGGCTGCAATGACAATTTTAAATAGCAGGTAGATCAAACGTTAAACTTGTTAAGTAAGTACTTATGGGAAACTCACAAGGGTGAATAGATAAGTGAATGCACCAGGGTAAGGGAATCAAGAACCAGAGGTCGTAGCGTTAGGTGAGAGGGCAAAGACTTGATAGAAACATGAGGGGCAACTTTTTCACACTGAGGGTGATGGGTATATGGAACTAGCTGGCAGAGGAGGTAGTTGAGGCAGGTACCATAATAACATTTAAAATATATTTGGGCAGGTAGACACATGGGTAGACACAAAATGCTGGAGTAACTCAGTGGGACAGGCAGTATCTCTGGAGAGAAGGAATGGGTGATGTTTTGGGCCGAGACTCTTCTTCAGTCTGGAGAGAAGGACTGTGTGACATTTCGGGTCGAGATCCTTCGAGACCAATCGTCGATAACTTCGGAAATATAGACGGGAAGATGTTTATCGCCACCACAGGAAAATGTGAGTAGGATGTGCGAAAATGGGAAGGTTGTGGCCTAGCGTTTGGAAGAAGATAGGAAAACCAGATTGACACGGAGACACATCGTGGGCACAAACAAGACGAAGAGTTTTAGTTATATAGAGATTTGTGTGTAGTCTACAGTTCTGACAATGTTCAAATTATTCAGGCCTATTCTGGAATATCTTCTTCTTATGTATGGTGTGCACAGCCTAAAGTTGTAGGCCAACTTGTTCTATTTGATCTTATTTGATTGTGCACGCCGGGTTGATTGCATTCGTGGAAACAGGGCGGAAAATGTGAAGGTTGCAATCTCCCACCAGTGGATAAAACATTTATCCACTATTTTGTACTCTTTATCAGGTTTGTCCAATTTCTCAATTACTTTTATCAAGAAAGTCACCAAGAGAATTGAGAAATATTTCCTGGATATGCAATATAATTTTATTATTCATGCCTCCTTTAAGTGTAATGTGAAAAATGACAATATTATGAATTTTATGGGGTTGCATCCAAGCTGCCATCCTGGGGAAATAGTTGTATTGGCTTGATGCAGTCAGGACCATTCCTGTTACTGGGTCAGGAGACTGTAAATCTGCTTTCTTTTCCAGAGACCTGGCACCTACACAGACCAAACCATTCAGTGCACAGTTGAAAGACCGTTGCTTGCCAGTTGTGGTACTGTTTTGATGTAGACCTAGACACTCTTCAGAGATAAGTAATGTTGTTTTTGGCAACATTGCGAGCAGTTTTAGTTTAGAGATACAGTACGGAAACAGGCCCTTCGGCCCACCAAGTACGCACCGACCGGTGATCCCGCACAATAACACTATCCTACACACACTAGGAACAATTTACATTTATACCAAGCCAATTAACCTACAAACCTGTACGTCTTTTGGATTGTGGGAGGAAACCAAAGATCTCTGAGAAAAGCTAGGCAGGTCATGGGGCGAATGTACAAACTTCGTAAGGACAGCACCCGTAGTCAGGATGGACCCCAGGTGTCTGGCACTGTAAAGCAGCAACTCTACCGCTGCACCACCATGCCACCCCTACTGACTAACTTATTTACCTCAAGTTCAACAACAAGTGCTATTCACCACTGTACTGAGTATAGGATTGTGCTGTGTGCACACCTACATTATATTGATCACTGCACAGTAAGCAATTTGCCGCAAACTTTGCAGCATATGTAAGAGATGTGGTGCGTGGTGTATTAATCAAAATCCTTTTACTCAAAGTCTGAATATAAAAAGCTGTCAATGTTGTTAAAAATAGACTTTGACAAAATGGAATGTCAGACACAGGCCATCTCGGCAGATAATTGAGAACCTCTACGCTGGAAACTCATCTATCCTGGATATGAATTCTGACACATTCTCCTGTCACTCATTTCAGATATATCGCTCGTCTCACCCACTATTCCCGTGAGAATACAGTCAGGCTGCAGCGCTGTTGCCTGTGCGCCACTCTGTATCAAGCTAATATCATGTCCCCTCAATCATGCTCATCATTGTACAGTCCACGACCGAGCCGATAATGAACATTTAACGGGTACTCAAAAAGGATACAGGCAATATAAAGGAAAGAGAATAATGTCAAAGGATTGGACATCTTGGACTGTCAGTCTGAAGAAGGCTCCCGACCCGAAACGTCACCTATTCCTGATAATGTCATGCTTGAAAAAATCTTCAGGAGACATTTTAGAATAAGATTCTTGAAAAATATTTAAATCCATGTGGGCTTATCTTGAAAAATGATCAAAAATATGTGCAAATGTCTTGGTGAATCCTTAAGCAAAAACCTTTAATTATGAGTTTGTGTCATTCTTGGCAGGAAGCAGGGCAATCCAGGTATACTGACTGAGAAACATTGCATCCCAACTCAAAAATGTAGCAGAAATATTTGCTTGTGGGATAGAAGCAACATTGTCAAAGCTCCATTTATCATCCACGGCAGGTACAGTGACACAATTAATGCTGTTGCCCCAAACTCCAGGGACATGAACTTGATGGCAGTACGGTGGCACAGGGGTAGAGTTGCTGCCTTACTGCGCCAAACTCAACAGTTCAATCCTGTCCACGGCTGCTGTCTGTATGGAGTTTGTACATTCTCCCTGTGACCGTGTACGTTTTATCTGGGTGCTCCAGTTTCCTCCCACACTCCAGACATTCAGGTTTGCAGTTTAATTGGCTTCTGTAAAATTGTAAATTGTCCCTAGTGTGTAGGATAATGTTGGTGTATGGGGTTATCGCTGGTCAGTGGGGACTCGGTGAGCCAAGGGCCTGTTTCCTCGCTGTATCTCTAAAGTCGTTCTCCTCGGGGACATGTGCCTGGAGTTTACATGATCTCCGCAGAGGGGCGTGAGTTTGGGCTGGGTACCAGGAGTCCCTCTCACATCCCAGAGATGTTCTGGGCGGTAGATTAACTAGCTGTGCAAATTACCCCTTGGGGTATGGGTATGGGGCAAACGGCAGCATCTGGGGAGAGAATGGACACAGTTTCAGGTCAGGCCCAGTCTTCAGACTGATGGAGATGGTACTGAAAATGATGGAAAACAGAGGTGGGTGTGTGGCAAAGTCTGACAAGTGATAGGTGGCTACAGGTGAGAGGGGTGGGGGTGATTTGCAGATGAATGGAAATAGTGACCGAGCCTAGAGGTGCAAAGGAGACAGAAGAGCGTCAGATAAGGAAAGAAGAGAAGTGAGGTGTAAAGACACAAATAGGGACATCGATGGAAATGGAATGCGGAAGGCAAAGAGGGGATAAGAGGAAATATGGGACTAGGTGATGGGAGAGGAGCATAGAAGATAGATAAAAGGTGCAGGGTAACGGGCGGTGGGGGAGATGGGTGTGCCCTGATGTGGGGGCAGGGGAAAGAGAGGTGGATGTTCCTTAAAATTGGAGAGTTCAATGTTCATACTGTTGGTTGTAAGCAAGTGGGATATGGCTGTCCTTCTGGTTTGCGTGCGGCTTCACTCTGGCAATGGAGGAGGCCCAGGACAGAAGGTCAGTGTGGGGTTGGGAAGAAGAATTAAAATGGTTAGCAACCGGGAGATCCAGCAGGCTTTGGTGGACAGAGCATAAGTGATTGGTGAAACGTCGCCCACTCTACACTTGGTCTCGCATTGGTAGCACCGCATGTAATGGACAAGTTGTTGGCGATGCAGATGAACCTCTGTCGCTCCTGGAAGTGCTGTTGCATCCGTGGACCAAAGCAAGACAGGACGCATAACTGATAAACGTTACACCTCCAGTGATTGCAGAGTGCATGGGAGGTGGCGGCTGGATGGGAAGGGATGAGTGAACCAAGGAATTGTGGAGGGACGATGTGACCAGTGGCGAGATCATGTTGAAGGTGGTGAAAATGTCAGTGAATGTTGTTTTGGATGCTGGTGGGTGAAAGGGATATCTATCCTCAGGGAGGGGGACTGAGAGCAGTACTGCAGGACACAAAGGAGACACAGGTGAGGGATCTATATATGAGAGTAGGGGTAAACCTTGTTTACTGAAGAGTGATGTACATTCATTTCTCTCATTTCAATTAACTCCTTTATTCTATCTCCCTCCCCCCTCTCCTTCACCCGAAAGGGCCTGTCCCACTTTCACGACCTAATTCACAACCTTTTTTACTCATGGACATTCTTCATCATGTTGAAAAATAGCCCCAAACTACTTGATGCCATGAGTACCTACGACTAGCATCACAACCTACCTACGACCTCGTGACAACCATGCTACGAGTATGAGTCGAGGACAAATTCGGCAGAGGTCGTGAAAGTGGGACAGGCCCTTAATCGTCCCACCAGTTCCACTGTCCACATCCTTGTATCCCTCTTATTAGCACATCTTTCCCAGCCAACTATGGGCCACAATGGACTCCACCCTTCCTGAAGTCATCTGTTGCCAGCCTTGATTTGTTCTGAGCTTTTCTCGCCAAGTCCCCCACTGCCTCCGACCCGATCCGACCCCCCCCACCCCCTATCTGAGTCTGAAGAAGGGTTCCGACCCGAAACGTCACCTATTCCTTTTCTCCAGAGATGCTGCCTGCCCTGCTAAGTTACTCCAGCATTTTGTGTCTATCTATGGTATAAACCGGTATCTGTAGTCTCTTCCTACCCACCTCCTCTCATCAGCTTTCTTCCCCCGCCCCCCCTCCCACCCACAATCAGACTGTGGAAGGGCCCTGACCTGAAACCTCATCTATCCATATTCTGCAGAGCTGCTGCCTGACCTGTTGAATTACTCCAACACTTTCTGCCCTTTTTTTGTAAACCAGCATCAGCAGTTCCTTGTTTCTATCTATGTGTGTGAATGTGTGTATGTATGTGTCTGCAGAAGGTCTTAACAAGGTCGTTTCCTAAAAATAATATTTTATTTTATGTTAAAATTGGAATGGTTTCAATGGGTCAAACTGGAAGGATCTAGTTCCCTCGGCATAGTGATCGATAAGTAAGTGTCATGGATTTTAAAGTCATTGCAGAAAGATCAGGGGAATTTTATTTCCACCCAGAGGATGTCCAGGGTCAGCACCTAAACATCAGGCGAGGACAGAATTTCCTTGCTGAATTTCCCTGTCACTTGCATGAGCATTGTCTGTGCTGCGACTGACAGGTGAAGAGTGTCATTACTGTGAATTCAATTATTATTCTACCACAATATTCACTCTTGTTCCAACAGCGATCCACTGTCCTTTAAAGAAATATCAAATAGAACATTCTTTTCTGTACATTCTGAAGAGTCTTGACACACAACGTCACCCATTCCTTCTCTCCGGAGATGCTGCCTGTCCTGCAGAGTTGCCCCAGCATGTTGTGCCTATCTTTGGTTTAAATCATCATCTGCAGTTCCTTCCTACATATAACATTCTTTAAGATCCTCTCAATACCTCCTTTATGTTGAATGTCAAACTAATGGCCTGAGTGGATTTATGAACATAGGACAGTACCGCACAGGAACAGGCATTACAGTCCACAATGTCTGTGCCGAACATGATGCCAAAACCAACTCTTATCTGCCTGCGTATAAACCATATCCCTCCATATCCATGTTCCTGTCCAAATGTTCCTTAAATGCCACGACTGCATCTGCCTTCACAATCAACGCCAGCGTTCCAGGCACTCACCACCCACGATGTAAAAAAACTTGCCCCCCACATCTCATTAGGTCATAAGTGATAGAAGTAGAATTTGGCCATTCGGCCCATCAAGTCTGACATTCAATCATGGCTGATCTATCTCTCGCTCATAACCCCATTCTCCTGCTTTCTCCCCACAACCTCTGACCCCTGTACTAATCAAGAATCTATCTAACTCTGCCTTAAGAATATCCACTGATATATAAATATCTTCTTTAAATGTTGCCCATCTCACCTTAAAGCTATGCTCTCTTGCATTTGAAAATTTCAGCCTGGGAAATAAAAGGTTCTGACTCACTACCCTATCTCTGTCTCCATAATGTTATGTACTTCCATTTGGTTTCCTCTCAACTTCCAGCGTACTAGAGATAACAATCCAAGGCTGTCCATCCTCTCCTTATGGTTAATAACCCCCCCCCCCCAACCCCAGCTATCTTTCTGACAAACCTCTTGTGCACCCTTTCCAAAGCCTCCACATCCTTCCTGTAACATGGCAACCAGAACTTCAAACAATACTCCAAATGTGGCCTAATCACAGTGCTGTAAAGCTGCATCACCTTTAGTTATCATATTTGATCGCATAATACTTTCTATTCTAAAGGAACTCTCTGTTGAGTCTCTGAAGATATGGGCACAGCTTTTGGAGCATCCACCCCAGCTCCACGGAGGGTCGCTGGAACCCGGGATCCTATCTATTTTTATATTTCCTGATCTCTCCAGGGTGACACTTCTATCTATTTCAATATTGATAGTTTCTTCTAATATAGCTAATATAGAGCTGGAACATAACCTGTAATGAAACATTAAATACAGTGAAATCTTGCAAGCCAAGTAATAATTAGAAAGATCAATTTAAAATATAAGGTCGTGGAACATGTATGAAAAGATCATCGGGTTCAGTGCCTGACAAAATTAGAGGATCATTCCAAGGATAGCTGTAAAACTCTCAAAAGATATTGGCATGTCATCTGCTGGTAACATAGACTTTAGAGTTTAGAGATACAGTGCGGAAACAGGCCCTGTGGCCAACTGATACCGCGCCGATCACTCCGTACACTAGCACACCCCACCCCAACACTAGGAACAATTTAGAATGTTTTACCAAAGCCAATTAACCTACAAACCTGTACACCTTGGGAGTGTGGTAGGAAACCGGAGCACCCGAACAAAACCCACCCAGTCACAGGAAGAATGTACAGACTCATTCTTACAGATCGTCAGGATCGAACCCATGTCTCTGGCACTGTAAAGCAGCAACTCTACCGCTGTGCCAGTGTGTGGCCCTTGAACCAGCATCTGCAGTTCCTTCTTAAACATGGATACATTGGAATATATTTTTACCATGATAATTGCCCCATGTCAGTCATCAATTGTCCACAGCAATGAAACTTTACAGGGTGAGTTACCATGTTTCCACCAGCAGTCTCATCTCAGCCTCACCAGTTACAAGTATTCCAGGGTACGGCAGGCGGTTAATGGGTAGCAGAGTCACTGAAGCAAAGTGTGAAGTAAACAAAAATATTCAATTTTATGTCAATTCTTTGTGCAGAGATGGGCCAAAAATATCGATATTATCCAAGTGTTTAATTATCAAGTTATTTGCCACCAAGCCCCTACTGTTAAATAGTACAAATCGGCAAGGCCCTTGATTTGATGCCTCGTTCACAATGAGTCAACGTTCAGTGAAGATGCTGCAATTCATCTCTTCACACCTGTGCTTGAGAGCAGAAAGAAAGCAGCCTGCTCTCCCACTGCCAACTGTGTTACGTGATTCTCTCAAAAGAGAAGTGTGCAAGAGGATAAAGTCCAGGTTATTCACTCATGGAGTCATGCAGCACGGAAACAGGCCCATTGGTCCAATGTACTTGATGACCGAGATGCCCTATCTAGGCTCGTCCCATTTTCCTGGTTTGGCCTATATCGTTCCCAACCATTGCACAACATTTAATATTAAAGTTAAAAAATAGTTATAAGTACATTCAAGTTTTTAATGTTGATTGTCTCTCTTAAAGTAAATCGCACCATTCCACATTCGGTAATTGTTCTAACGCTCCATGGTCAGACACATCACTTTAAAGATTATTGGAAACATTCTAATCAGCAGTAGGTTTTGTCAAAGGAAGACACAAAATGCTGTAGTAACTCAGCGGGACAAGCAGCATTACTGGAGAGAAGGAAAGGGTGGCGTTTCAGGTCGAGACCTTTCTTCAGACTGATGTCAAGGGAGTGGTGGGACAGAGATAGAATGTAGTCGGAGACAGTAAAACTGGTGGGAGAACTTGGAATGGGGTGGGAAAGGAGAGAGAGGGAACGCAAGGGCTACTTGAAGTTAGAGAAGTCAATATTAATATGTTGGTGTGTGAGCTACCCGAGCGAAATATGAGGTGCTGTTCCTCCAATTTGTGCTGGGCCTCACTCTGACAATGGAGGCCAGAAAGGTCAGATTGGGAATGGGGGGGGGGGGGGGGGGGGGGGGTTTAAAGTGCTGAGCAACCGGGACATCAGGTAGGTTAAGGCTGACTGAGTGGAGGTGTTCAGCGAAACGATCACCGAGCCTGCGATTGATCTTGCCGATATATAGGAGCCCACGCCTGGAACAGCGGATACAGTAGATGAGGTTGGAGAAGGTGTAAGTCAACCTCTGCCTAACCTGAAAGAACCGTGGTCCTTGGACGGAGAAGATGTATTCTACATTTTCCTTGATCTGCATCCCCTTTGATGATTCGCTTTCACACCTTACCCTTCCATACCTCTGTGACTCCCTCTCCTCTGACTCTCAGTCTGAAGAAGGGTCTCGACCCGAAATATTACCCATTCCCTCTATCCAGAGATGCTGCCTGTCCTCTGAGCTACTCCAGAAAGGTCAGATTGGGAATGGGAGGGGGGGGGGGGGGGGGGGGGTTAAAGTGCTGAGCAACCGGGAGATCAGGTAGGTTAAGGCAGACTGAGCGGAGGTGTTCAGCAAAATGATTGCCGAGCCTGTGCTTGGTCTCGCTGATATACAGGAGTTGACAACTGGAACAGCGAATACAGTAGATGAGGTTGGAGGAGGTGCAAGTGAACCTCTGCCTCACCTAAAAAGACTGTCGGGGTCCTTGCATGGAGTCGAGGGGGAAGGTAAAGGGACAGGTGTTGCATCTCCTGATCTCCCAGTTGCTGTCACACTGTCTCCCACTACATTCTATCTCTGTCCCTCTTTGTAAAACAGTGGAAGCAAGAGATCTGAACACGCCAAAGTTTATGTAAAATTTCAGCCCCAATCTTGTGAATGGCAGAACAGGTTTGATGAACCTCCCCCTGCTTGTATTTGCAATGTTTACACCTTCTTATGAATATAGATATGCTCACTAAGTGAAAATGCCACGAGGAAATCTAGAGCTGGAAACATTGGAGATGTCCCATTTACAACTTCCACACTATATCCTTCTGATTACATTGTCCAAAGATCAATGCACAACTACTCTTAACTAAACAATCAAGTTTCTGTCAAATCAACACCTTTTAAATTAGCATGCCAACAAACATCATGGGAATGTGTTAAGCATCACACTCCATATATTGTATGTTAAAGTGTGACAGTGTTTGTGTTGAAGAGGAAGCAGTACTCAGCTCTGGGAAAGGAAATCGTGATATCTCCTCACAGAATGTTGAACCCCTTCAAGAGTAAAATATTTATATGGGGCACTTTTCCTAAAAACAGTGACAAGTAAAATGTTATTAGTATTGTCCATCCGTTGGTTCCAGTATAGTAGCGTTACTGTTACGGTATTATTAGGTGTGCTTGATAGTTTCAATTTTGTGATAACTTTCAAAGGCAACGTCACCCCATTTAAATTATCTGTGTATAACATGATATGCAATGTACTGCACAAAATCATAACTGTTGTATGTGAATGCCAAGTAAGAGGACTCTTGTGACAAGCAGCATGAAAGTGGCAAGCGAGTACCTTTCTCAATCTTCTGATGGAAGTTAATGGCATCCACGGATGCAGTCACGATGTTGGTCTTGCAATGGCGAGCTGCAACAATGCCAGCCACTTCATCCATCAACTTCATCGTGACACCTGCAAGGCAAGAGTCGTTCATAGAATAGGCAATATTATAGAAAACAATGATAAAAACCATCTCTTCCAACCACAGGTTCAATATTTTAAGAAGGAACTGCAGATGCTGGAAAATCGAAGGTACACAAAAATGCTGGAGAAACTCAGCGGGTGCAGCAGCATCTATGGGGCGAAGGAGATAGGCAACAAAACCCAAAGGGTTTCGGCCCGAAACGTTGCCTATCTCCTTCGCTCCATAGATGCTGCTGCACCCGTTGAGTTTCTCCAGCATTTTTGTGTAGGTTCAATGTTTTAGTTTAGTTTAGAGATACAGTGCAGAAATAGGCACTTCGGCCCACCGAGTCCACACCGACCAATACACTAACACCATCCTACACATTAGGGACAATTTACAATGTTTTTTACCTAAGCCTACAAAATTACAAACTCGAACATACGTAAAAGGGTAGAATTGAAAATCATTGCACACTCATTGAGACTTGGTGCCAGGTTTGGAGTGCAGTTTATCTTCAGAACCAATAGGAAACTGTTCAATCTACATGATCACACAAGATCAGCATCAATGGTGCTGAAGTGGAAATGATTGAGAGCTCCAGGTTTTCTTGACGTAAACATCATCAAACATCTGTCATGGACCAACCACACTGAAAAAACTGCCAAGATGGCTCACAAACACCTCTATTTCCTCAGGAGACTGCGAAAATTCGGCATGTCTCCAATGACTCTTACAAACTTCTACAGCATCATCATAAAAAGCATACCGTTGAGTTACAGCACAACTTGATTCAGTACAGCTCTGCCCAATACTGCAGGAAATTGTAGAGTTATGGATATCACACACCAGACTCCCCATCATTCATTCCATCTACACTTCACGCTGTCTCCAAAAAGAAGCCAACGTAATCAAAGACATGTCATTCTACCCCATTCATTCCTTCTTCTCCTCGCTCATGTCTGACAGAAGGTACAGAAGCTTGAAAGTGCTTACCACCAGACTCAAGAACAACTTATTTGCCTCTTACTAGGGTTCTAAGCAGTCTTTCCGCAAGCAACAGTACTGCCCAATTCACCTCGTTGTGGCCATTGGACTTTGGAAAGGGAACTGTGGGCCACAGTACTGGGAACATACTTGAGTTGTAGTTTAGTTTGTCTTGATAAGAGGTGTACTACAGACCACCGAATAGTCAACGGGAATTTGAAGAACAAATATGCCAGGAGATTGCAGACAGCTGCAGGTCAAATAAGTTGTTGTAGGGGATTTTAACTTTCCCAATATTGACTGGGAAAATCATAGTGTGAAGGGTCTAAATGGGGTGTAATTCCTCAAAAGTGTTCAAGAGAGTTTTCCTAAACAGTATGAAGAGCCCCCACACACATGAGAAGGCACCATTGGATCTAGTATTAGGAAATTGGGAGGGCAAGTTAATGAAGTATTTGTGGAGGAGCCTTTTAGGAGCAGTGACCACAGTTCGATTAGGTTTAAGATAGTTATGGATCGGGACAGAGAGGGCCCACGTGTTAAAATGCTCAACTAGGGTAAGGCCAACTTTGAAGGTATGAGAGAAGGGCTCGCTCAAGTTGACTGGAGCAGGTTATTTGAGGGGAAAGGAACATCGGCCAAGTGGGATGTTTTTAACAATGTACTGAAGAAAGCTCAGGATATGTACGTCCCTGTTAAAGTGAATGGCAAAGCAGGCAAACGTAAGGAAGTTTGGTTGACAAGGGAAATTGAGGCATTGTTCAAAAACAAGAAGGATGCATGGGACAGTGCATCCCTGGAGGAGTTTCGGGAATTAAGGCGTAAACTGAAAAAGGAGATCAGAGAGGCAAAAAGGGGCCAGGAGACAGCTCTGGTGGGTAGCATTAAGTACAATCCCAAAATATTTTATAAATACATAAGGGAGAATGGGTAACTAAAGAGAGAGTGGTACCTCTCAGGAATCAAAGTGGTCACCTCTGTGTGGAGCCACAGGAGTTGGGCAAGGTTCTTAATGAGTATTACCAAGGAGAAAGACAGTCGGACGCAGGAACTTGGGGCAGTCAATGGAAGTGGCTTGAGAGCAGTCAGTGTTACCGTTGACGAAGTACTGAAGGTACTATCGTGTTTGAATGTAGACAAATCTCCAGGGACTGATCAGATATATCCAAGAACATTGTGGGAAACAAGAGAGGAAATTGCGGGAGCCCTGGTTGAAATTTACAAGTCGTCCTTAAATACTGGAGAGGTGCTGGAAGACTGGAGGGTGATAAATGTTGTGCCTCATTTCAAGAAGGGCTGCAGGGAAAATGCTGGGAACTATAGGCTGGTGAGCTTAACATCTGTATTTGGAAAGTTACTGGAGAGTATTCTGAGGGATAGGTTATACAGGCATTTGGATGGGCAATGGCGGATTAGGGATAGTCAGCATGGTTTTGTACGTGCGAGGTCGTGTCTCACAAATCTGATTGAGTTTTTTGATGACGTGACCAAAAAGGTCGATGAGGGCAGAATTGTAGATGTTGTGTACATGGATTTTAGTAAGGCATTTGACAAGGTTCCGCATGGTTGGCTGGTCTGGAAGGTTAGATTGAATGGGATCCAAGGAGAGATAGCTGAATGGATAGCAAATTGGCACCATGGCAGGAAGCAGAGGGTGATGGTGGAAGGTTGCTTCTCAGACTGGATGCCTGTGACTACTGGTGTGTCTCAGGGTTCGGTGCTGGGCCCATTACTGTTTGTCATCTACATCGATGATTTGGATGAGAACAAACAGGGCAAGATTAGGAAGTTTGCTGATGATACAAAAGTGGGCGATTTTGCAGATAGTGAAGATGGTTGTGAGTCATGTGACAGGTTGCAGTAGGATCTGGATCGATTGGCCAGGTGGGCGGAGGAATGGTTGATGGAATTTAGTGCAGAGAAGTGTGAGGTGTTGCATTTTGGGACGTCTAACAAGGGCAGGACCTACATAGCGAATGGTAGACCTCCAGAGAGTGTTGTAGAGCAGAGGGATCCAGGTACATGAAGGTCGAGTCGCAGGTAGATAAGGTGATCCAAAAGGCTTTTGGCATATTGGCCTTCATCAGTTAGAATATTGAGCATAGAAGTTGGGAGGTCATGTTGCAGTTGTATGTTGGTGAGACCGCATTTAGAATATCGTGTTCAGTTCTGGGCACCATGTTATAGGATAGATATTGTCAAGCTTGAAAGGGTTCAGAGAAGATTTACGAGGATGTTGCCAGGACTAGAGGGTGTGAGCTATAGGGAGAGGTTGAGTAGGCTGGGTCTCTATTCCTTAGAGCGCAGAGGGATGATGGGGTGATCTTATAGAGGTGTACAAAATCATGAGAGGAATAGATCGGGTAGATGCACAGAGTCTCTTGCCCAGAGTAGGGGAATCGAGGACCAGAGAACATAGGTTCAAGGTGAATGGGAAAAGATTTTAAAGGAATCTGAAGGGTAATTTTTTCACACGAAGGGCGGTGGGTGTATGGATCAAGCTGCCAGGTGAGGTAGTTGAGGTTGGGACTGAATGTTAAAGAAACAGTTAGACAGGTACATTGTATAGGACAGGTGTGGAGGGATATGGACTGAGCACAGGCAGCTGGGACATGTTGGCCGGTGTGGGCAAGTTGGGCCGAAGGGCCTGTTTCCACATTGTATCATTCTATGACTCTATGATTGTACTTATGCATAATATTATTCGATAGTAATTTGATAGTTATTTGATAGGGCAGAGGAGTGGCAGATGAAATTCAGTGTAGCAAATTGCTGAGTCATGCATTTTGGTAATAAGAATAAAGGCATAGATTATATTTTCTAAATAGCTTTTCACTATACCTCGGCACAGTTGACAATAATAAACCCAAACCTAGAATTTAAATCACCCAAAACTAAATGATGCAGACAATGCTTGTGTTTGTGCATACCCAGAAGTCAAACATAGACCTGTTCACTGAAGCATATGACAGCATGAGTCCCACTCTTATCAGCTGCAGGACCAAGATCCCCTGTTAACCTGCCCTGCTGCACCACCCTCCACTTTGAATATATAGGTTTACATTGAAATTCTCGGGTGCGATCCTGACCGTGGGTGCTGCCTATACAGAGTTTATACGTTCTCTCTGTTTCAACTATGTCGTTTTTATCCAGGTGCTCCAGTTCCCTCTCACATGTGGGTTTGTCGATTAATTGGCTTCTGTAAACTGCCCCTAGTGCAAAGGATGAGAAAATGGGATAACATAGAACTAGTGTGTGGGTGATCAATAGTTGATGTGGACTTGGTGGGCTGAAGGGCCTGTTTCCACTCTATATCTTTAAACTAAAGACTCACGGGAAGGATAAACAAATGAATGTCAGTGACCTCTTCCACAATATCACCCCCAACGTTAAGGTTGCAATTAATCTCAATCGGCACATAGAACTGGCCATTTTGCTCATATGCCTGACACCAGACACACAAGACGAGTACTACATCTGTGTGTTGTAGGAGCAGATTATAAGATAGACAGATTTAAAGATTTAAGGGTGTGCTTAAAACTCCCCTGAAGAAGTACAACATCCCCATTGACTTCTGTGAATCTCTAACCAATCAAAGTAGAACTTGAGCTTCAGAATGGTATTGAGAGGTTTGAGGCCATGTATTGGAAGCACACAGACTCTGTGTGTAAGGAGTGGGTGGAATGCACTGCTACACATAGTTGCGTTCTCCTCTGCTGTGACAACTTGCTCCCACCCCACCTGTAAGAGACTGCATTCCCACATTGCCCTCAATGGCTACCTTAAAACGGGAGCGGAATGAATTCATCCTCGATCCCAAGAATCTGCCAAAGAAGACAAAGACTGTTGCAGGCATAAGGACAATTGGCTTCCTTCACCATATCAATGCTAAGTTGTGCTGCTTTCTCATAATAGAGAAATTTGTTCAGCACGGACTTGTAGGGCCGAGATGGCCTGTTTCCGTGCTGTAATTGTTATATGGTTATATGGTTATAGCACCAACGTTGTCTTTTGCCAGTAAATTCAAAGTACAATCTATCATTGTTAGTAAATTTGCTCATAACAGCAAAGGGAAAATACTGTACAAATTCTCCCTCCACCTCATATCATGTGGAACCTCACTTGCTTTAAAAAAAAAAAAAATGTGTACTTTACATTTAGTGAGAGCTTTATAAATATGAAAAAATAAATAAAAGATGCTGGAAATGCTGAGCAGGACAGAAGGCACCTGTGGATTTTTTTTCTGTCAAGACCTTTCTGTCACTTTCCCTCACGATGAGATAGATATGATAGTGGCATTTAAGAGATTTTTTGTTAGGCACATGGATATGCAGGGAATGGAGGGATTGTATGCAGTCACAGCCATTGTGGTCTGAGGGGGCTGTTCCTGTTCTGCACCCTATACGTTTTCTATGTACTGTAGGGAGCATATCGACTGGTTGCATCACGGCTTGGTTCAGCAATTCGAATGCCCAGAAACAAAGAATATTGAAAAAAGTGGTGAATATCGCCTCGTCCATCACGGGGTTCTGACCTCCCCACCATCGAAGGGGTCTACAAGAGTCGCTGCCTGAAAAAAGCAGCCAGCATCATCTTAAATATTATGCAAATTTTTTCGATGACTTTACAGAATTATTGTCTAGCATCTCCACTGACTTTGACTGTCTAGTTATAACTGGTGATTTTAATTTTCATACTGATGATTTGAATGACAAGGGTGCAAAATAATGTTTTATTATTTTAGACACATTTAAACTGTCTCAACATGTGAAAGAGGCTACTCATTATAAGGAGCACACTCTGGACTTGATTATCACAAAGGGTCTCAATGTTTCTGATATTTTCGTGACTGATCCTTCATTGTCTGACCACTTCTGTGTTTTCTTTAATATATCTTTTATTCCCGACATACAGACAAAATCAAATACTGTCAAAAAACGGTATATAAATGAACATTCTAATGTACTCTTTAAAAATGCCATCTCCTTGTTACCACATCTAAACTCATGTTCTGCTGATGATCTTGTAGATAACTTTAACTCCAAAATTGTGAAAGTAAAAGATGTCATTGCACCTGTTACGGTTAAAACGATTTCTGGTAAGCAAAAGGCACCCTGGAGAAAAGCTGCTTTTGTAACAGCCCAGAAAAGAGAATTCCGGAAAGCTGAGCGCTTCTGGCAGAAAACAAAACTTCATATTCACCATGACCTATAAAGAGAGCCTCCGTGCCTACAATTTAGACTTAAAAAGTGCTAGAGAAACATTTTTCTCCAATATCATTAACAACAACACTAATAAGGCAAAAACCCTATTTGCAACTGTTGACAGACTGACTAACCCCCCAACACAAATACCACCTGAACTCCATTCCACGCAGAAATCCAATGAGTTTGCATTATTTTATACAGAAAAAATTGAAGGCATCAGACGTGCCATCAATATCACCGCTTCAAATAAAAATGTTGGATCACCACCCTATTTAGGCAAAGGTAATGTGGCAATGATGACATGCTTTAATGTCATAGACTCTAAACCTCTTGTGGAAACGGTGACACAACTAAGGCCATCCACCTGCTGCCTTGATGCTTTACCTACCAACTTCTTTAAGAATGTTTTTGACTGCCTAGCAATAGACATACTGCAAATAATTAACAGCTCTCTTCAATCAGGCAATTTCCCAAAAGCCTTAAAAACTGCAGTTATTAAACCTCTTTTAAAAAAGCGGAGCCTAGATTAACAACTATAGATCAATATCAAACCTATCTTTCATAAGTAAAATCATTGAGAAAGTTGTCCTCCTGCAACTTAATCACTTCCTGGCTTCAACTGGCTGCTACGACAACTTCCAGTCAGGATTTCGACCTCTTCATAGCACCGAGACCGCCCTTATTAAAGTTGTAAACGACATCCGTCTTAACACAGACTCTGGCAAAGTTTCAATATTAATGCTATTAGACCTCAGACATTCGACACTGTTGATCACTCAATACTTTTGGACAGGTTGGAAAAATGGGTGGGGCTCTCAGGCATAGTCTTAAGTTGGTTCAGGTCATATTTACAAGATAGGAACTATTTTGTTTCCATTGGTGACTTTGTATCAGAACCAACCAACCAACCAGAACCTGGAGTCCCGCAAGGTTCGATCTTAGGGCCCTCTTTATCTACTTGCTCCCACTAGGGCAAATCATGCGAAATAATAATATTGACCACCACTTCTATGCCGATGACACTCAAATCTATGTAGCGCTATCAACAAATGACTATCGCCCCATAGATCTGCTGTGCCAGTGCATTGAGCAAGTCAAAGACTGGATGTGCCAAAATTTTCTCCAACTAAATAAGGACAAAACGGAGATAATTGTTTTTGGTGCTAAAAAAGAAGGGCTTAAAGTAACCCAACACCTACACTCTCTGACCCTGAAAACGTCAAACAAAGCCAGAAATCTTGGGGTCATTATGGATTCAGATTTAAATTTTGACAGTCACATCAAATCAATAACAAAATCGGCCTACTATCACCTCAAAAACGTAGCAAGATTAAGAGGACTCATGTCAGCTCAAGACTTGTAGAAGAAAAACTTGTACATGCCTTTATTAATAGCAGGCTAGATTATTGTAACGGTCTCCTTGCAGATCTTCCTAAAAAAACTGTCAGGCAGCTACAGCTTGTTCAGAACGCTGTTGCTAGAGTTCTAACAAAGACCAAAAAATTTGAACACATTACACCAATTCTTAAATCCTTACATTGGCTCCCTGTATGTCAGAGAATTGATTTTAAAATCCTGCTGCTCACCTATAAATCACTACATGGTTTAGGACCAAAGTATATCACTGACATGCTTCCATTATATAAGCCTTCTAGACCGCTAAGATCTTCTGAAACCAATCTGTTAGTGATTCCCAGAGTAAATACAAAACATGGGAAAGCAGGATTTAGTTACTATGCAACAAATAGCTGGAATAAACTTCCTGAAGATTTAAGACTTGCCTCAACTTTGACCACTTTTAAAACAAGACTGAAAACTTTTATGTTTACTTTAGCTTTCAGCTAAATCTTAACTACATTGCACTTTTAACTTTTGCACTTTTTATAATGCATTTTTAATTTTGCTTTTCTTTTCATTTAGTTCTATTTTATTTCATTTTATTATTTCATTTTATTGTATGACATGTTTTTATGTGAAGCACTTTGAATCTGCCTCGTGTATGAAATGTGCTATATAATTAAAGTTGCCTTGCCTTGCCTTGCCTTGCCTTTACCTGCTGCAATGTTACCTGTTGCAGGTGAAGCCTCAACAGTATTGTGCGGGCTGGAAAATGATTATTCAAAAGATAAAGATTTATACAGAGGTCCTGTCAAAACAGTCAACCGATTATGGGTGCTGTATGTGCAGAGTTTTTACTTTCTTCCCGAGACCGCATTGGTTTTCTACGAGATCTTTGGTTTCTTCCCACATTCCAAAGACGTAGAGGTTTGTAGGTTAATTGGCTTGGTGTGTGTGTAAATTGTCCCTAGTGTGTGTAGGATACTGTTAATGTGCGGGGATCGCTGGTCGCTATGGACTTGGTGGGTCGAAGGGCCTGTTTCCGCACTGTATCTCGAAACCAAACTAAACCCACATCACCCTGGCCACACTCCACCCATTGGGAAGAAGGTATGGGTGAAAACTGTATCATTCAGGCTCAGGAAGCGCTTCTTCCCTACAACCATCACGCAATTAATCACTACAGCCTACAAATAGGCTCTGAACTATGCAGACTTGGGGACATTAGTTTTGACCTTGCACTACTCTTGTCTATTAAAACTTATTATGGGTTTTACAGAGTACTATATTGACATATCTGTTGTTCTGGTGCAAATACAAATTTCATTGTAGAAGTGCGACAATTTTTGCACAGTGTCAGTTTTTCGGAGCCTCCCGCGATGTCGGGACTAGCCCCGCACAACTCCATACGGCTCCGGCGATTGAAGTGGGACCGGCCCCGCGAGGCCGTACGGCTCAAGCGACCATTTTAGGTCGCGCTAGCCGCATGCAGTCGCATGCTGGTGGGACAGGCCCTTAATACTGATCAACGCTACCTTTACTACGTCCTCACAAATTAACAACTCACACAACCTTACAGCATCCCTGGCATTTGTCTTCCTAATCTAGCACCTTATCTTTGTTGAGTGAGAGGAATAATTTTGTGCCTTCGTAACGATTCGTAAGATGCTAGTTGTGAGTTCCTATCAGTGCCGGGTGGGCAGATTGTGAATGACTGAGCTGATTTCATGTGGGAACATGCAGCCTACCAGAGATTTAGCTTCACTCCGCTGTGCCCACTTCTTAGGCCTCAGGCAGTAGAAGCCATCTTAGCTGTTGGCCCGGTGGACTCAAGCTCAGACTGAGCTCCAACTGCTGGCGGAGGCAGAGACGTCAAGATACATAAAACTCACTGCCATCACAACTAGTCATCACCGCAGGGGCTGCAGTGTGTAGGGCATGCTGGTGACATTATTATTTTATATGGTAAAGCTTGTTGTTAAAGAGCCATTTCTATGAGGTCACTGTTTGTTTTAGAGATTGTGCTAGTCAGCTGCCACACTATTAAGTACGTAACATAGAGGATCACTTCATAACAGACTTTTACAACAATATATCACCATTAACAGATGTAGATGAGTTATGATGGTTAATTTCAAAAGGCATTATAAAAGGAGGAGACTGCTCATCCAGAGTTATCACAAATGTCACAGGTTCTCCGATCCTGCTCCCAATTACCCAGTCAGACAAAAATTCAAGACCAGTGAGATAATAAACTGCATGTTAGTGATATCATAAATTGGAGAAATTCCTCAATAACCTTTAATGGGAGGAGCTTCCTGACCATCATTCTGAATGATAACAGGTTCAGGCTGGTACGGTGGTAGAGTTGCTGCCATATAGCACCAGAGACCCGGGTTCGATCCTGACCACGGGTGCTGTCTGTACCGAGTTTGCATGTTCTTCCCGTGTCCTGCATGGCTTTTCTCCGGGTGCTCCGGTTTCTTCCAACAACTCAAAGACGTAGAGGTTTGAAGATTAATTAGCCTCTGTAAATTGCCCCCTAGGGTGCAGGGAGGGGATGTGGATATGAACGGGTGAATGATAGACGGGTGGTCGACATGGACTCAGTGGGCCGAAGGGCCTGTTCCCATGATGTATCTCTAAACTAAAACGAAACTAAAAGCAAAAATAAAAACAGTTGTGCCTTCTCCACTGTCACTCCCGGTTATTTTAGTTGAGAAACATCATGAAAATAGGCCCTTCGGCCCAACAAGACAATGCTTACCATCAACAACCCATTCACACGAGTTCTATGCTATCCCACTTTTGCATCCATTCGCTATATACTAGGGGCAATTCACAGAGGCCAATTCATCTATAAACCTGCACGTCTTTGGGATGCAGGAGGAATCCGACGGGTAACATTTTCACACAAAGGATGGTGGGTGTCTGGAACAAGCTGCCAGAGGAGGTAGTTAAGGCTGGGACTATCCCATTGTTTAAGAAACAGTTAGACAGATAGGATAGGACAGGTTTGGAGGGATAGGGACCAAAGTCAGGCAAGTGGGAACAGTGTAGCTGGGATATTGTTGGCTGTGTGGGCGAATTGGGCTGAAGGGTTTGTTTCCACACTCTAACACTCTCTGACACTTTGAAACTGGAGCATCAGGAGGAAACCCATGGGGTGATAGGAATAATGTGCAAACTCTACACAAACAGTATCCAAGGTGAGGATCAAACCCTAGTGTCTGGAGCTGTGAGGCAGCAGCTTTATCAGCTAGCCCAGTGTGCGACCCGTGCCAAGTTATTCCAGCACAAGGTTTGGATCACGCCTTTGATTTTTTTTTTTTTTTTTTTTGATGGGGTATGTGTGTGGTCCAGTCAATGAACAAGTAGAAAGCAGCAACTGGTCATTATGATTTTTACGTTTGTGGATCTTGCTTTGAGCAATTTGGCTGCCTAGTTTCTTGAGCTACAACAAACGTGGTTTTGGATGTTCTGAGTAGTTGTGTAAATGAAAATGTATTATTTCTTTGTTTTTCTTGACACACTTCCTTGCACAGATACAAACAACCTTACAAAAATCATAAGGCTATGATTCGTGCAAAGTTATGATATCGTGTGAAGCCAGAAATTTACAAAGAGCGCAAGGTGTTTCCCAACCAGCTCAGGGGCTTAAAAACAATTAATGATACTTGAAAACAGACACCAAATGCTGGAGTAACTCAGTGGGTCAGGCAGCATCTCTGGAGAAAAAGGATGGGTGAAGTTTCGGGTTGGGATCCTTCTTCATACTGATGCTTGAATTTAGATGGTTGTTCATAGCTTGAGCAATGGCCATAAATTCTAAATGTTGTCGACTACACTCTGCCACTCATCACAACCATGTTGTAGACTATCTCCGAGCAATATCACTGGACGCAAAAATCCC
The DNA here is from genome assembly GCF_028641065.1 of Leucoraja erinaceus. Classification (NCBI taxonomy): domain Eukaryota; kingdom Metazoa; phylum Chordata; class Chondrichthyes; order Rajiformes; family Rajidae; genus Leucoraja; species Leucoraja erinaceus. The sequence goes on along the minus strand of NC_073406.1, from coordinate 24,456,097 downwards.
ACCGCCATACACATTGGTCGAAATTGCTTTCCCTCCAGTTGGTTAGTCTCGAAATTCATCTCAATTAGTTGCAATAAAAAATAGCAACAGCTCATTACACTCTGCCTCGGATATTCAATTATTGACCTAAATGGAGTACCGAATGGCACTTATCCTACACAGCATGTTTAGTGCAATTGATTGTGGATCAATTTCTACACTACCTCGACAACAGATTCCTTTACATCTGACATCATGATGGGATATTCTCCACTTGCCTTGAGTTTCGCTCCAGTGACACTCAAAAATCTTGACTTCATCCTGGTGAGAGCTGGCTATCTAACTGGCCCAACATCCATCAACCAGTCATGTCCTTTACCACTGTCAGACTATAAGTGCAGCATGCACCATTTACACCATGCACTGCAATAATTTGCCTAGGCTACTTACTGCAACTACATGACTCAAACATGCATACGCTCACAGTCATAGGAGAAGAATTAGGCCATTTGGCCCATCAAGTCTACTCCGCCATTCAACCATGGCTGATCTATCTCAACCCCATTCTCCTGCCTTCTCCCCATAACCATTAATACCCTTACTAATCAAGTACCAGTCAATCTCCGCTTTAAAAATATCCAAAGACTTGGCCTCAGCAGCGGTCTGTGACAATGAATTCCACAGATTCACCACCCTCTGACTAAAAAAATTGCTCCTCATCTCCTTTATAAAGGTCCTTTTATTCTGAGGCTGTACCCTCTGGTCCTAGTCTCGTCCATTAATGGAAGCGTCCTCTCTGCATCCACTCTATCCAGGTCTTTCATTATATGGTAAGTATCTATGAGATCCTCTCATTCTTCTAAACTCCAGCAAGTACAGGCCCAGAGAGTTCCAACGCACATCATACATTAGACCAATCGTCCTCGGAATCATTCTCATAAGCCTCCACTGGACCCTCTCCAATGCCAACACATTCTCTCTCTGATATGGGGCCCAATACTGCTCACAGTGTGCATCGGTTCACTCCCGAGATGAACAACTAACTTGGAAATATATTGCCATTGCTTTGTCATTGTGAGGTCAAAATCTTGGAACCACTTCCGTGAGAAACATAGAAATTAGGTGCAGGAGTAGGCCATTCGGCCCTTTGAGCCTGCACCGCCATTCAATATGATCATGGCTGATCCTCCAACTCAGTATCCCGTACCTGCCTTCTCTCCATACCCCCTGATCCCCTTAGCCACAAGGGCCACATCTAACTCCCTCTTAAATATAGCCAATGAACTGGCCTCAACTACCCTCTGTGGCAGAGAGTTCCAGAGATTCACCACTCTCTGCGTGAAAAAAAGTTCTTCTCATCTCGGTTTTAAAGGATTTCCCCCTTATCCTTAAGCTGTGACCCCCTTGTCCTGAACTTCCCCAACGTCGGGAGCAATCTTCCTGCATCTAGCCTGTCCAACCCCTTAAGAATTTGTAAGTTTCTATAAGATCCCCTCTCAATCTTCTAAATTCTAGAGAGTATAAACCAAGTCTATCCAGTCTTTCTTCATAAGACAGTCCTGACATCCCAGGAATCAGTCTGGTGAACCGTCTCTGCACTCCCTCTATGGCAATAATGTCCTTCCTCAGATTTGGAGACCAAAACTGTACGCAATACTCCAGGTGTGGTCTCACCAAGACCCTGTACAAGGTCGAGAGCCGTGGGAGAGTGAGGAATGCCGTCAGAACATCCCGGAGAGTGCTGCGGCGCCGTCCAAGAGAGGACCGGCAGCGGGCAGCCGAAGAAGAGAACATAGAGGTTCCCGGCATGGGGTTGGAGGAGAGGAGGGGGAAGGGGGGAGCCCGGAACAAATAGGAACTATTGGGCCTACGTTGAACAATTTGTAACTTTGTCGGTGCCCTATATGTGGCGACTCTGCATACTTTGTGTTTGGTATGAAAACTAAGTCATTTCACTGTGACTTGTGATAATAAAGTATCATTCAATCATAAATCTTCATTGATTAGGTTATTGATAGCAGCTGTTAAATACTGCTAGAGTAAGTTAAGTAAAGCTACTTCAATTATTGGAATCACGCTGCTGTTTACTTTAGCTGCCATTCCATCAGTCTACTCTGGACTTGATGTTACATCTCCAAACTATCTACCAGTATAATTCTCAGAGTGGCAAGAGGATACAGCATGAGAAACAAAGTGGTTGCAATCTCAAAATGCCCTTTCTGAAAGGATGGTGGAAACACTTTCAATAAGGGTATTCAGGGGAGCATTTGTAAAATTCTTGAGGGCGGAAATTCTGCAGTTATGGAGAAAGATCAAGATCGTGAGCTCAATTGCCCAAGATAAGGATCTCTCTCAATGCCATGTCACTCCATCTTGTCAGGAACACTTAAATTATGAAAATAAAGGCCCTGTCCCACTTACGTGTCCTTGGCACGCAAATTACGCGACCTCGTTGTCGCATTGAAGCGCTCGGCATCATGTGGCCGCAAGAGGCTGGTCCTACTGAGAAGAGCAGTGGGGTATGTAGTTGTGCGCGGTATTGCGCACCGCTTCGAAAGTTTGTAGCGAACAAAATCTTTGCCCGCCACCGGCCTGTCGCTAAACTGCCAGCCAAAGTGGGACATGCCCAAGACTCAGGCACGACGTAATGTCTCACCTTCAACAGCAGCGGAAGCAAGCAAATGATCGTCAAACTCAGCCTGGGGCTCACGGCCGTTGCAGATCCGGTCCGCCCCCACCTACTCCCAGAGCGGGGCCAAGAAGATTGAAGTTAGACACAAAATGCAGGAGTAACTCAGCAGGACCAGCAGCATCTCTGGAGAGAAGGAATGGATGACGTTTCGGGTCAAGACCCTTCTTTCACACTTCAGGCAATTTATAGAGGCCAATCAACCTACACACCACATGTCTTTTGGATGCGGGAAGGAACCGGAGAACCCGGAGGAACCCACGTGGTCACAGGGAGAACAGGAAAATTCCACACGGACAACACCCGAGGTCAGGATTGAACCTGAGACTGGCGCTGTGAGGCAACAGCTCCACCAGCTGCCCCATAATGCTGAAATGTAGTGTGTGTACTGATTAGTTTAGTTTAGTTAGTTTAATTTAGAGATACAGCGTGGAAACAGGCTCTTCGGCCCACCGAGTCCGCACTGACCAGTGATCCCCATACACTAGCACAATCCTACACACTGGGGACAATTTACAATTTTTACCAAAACCAATTAACCTACAAACATGTACATTTTTGGGATGTAGGTGGAAACCAGAGCACCCAGCGAAAACCCACTTGTCACAGGGAGGACATACAAACTCTGTACAGACTGCACCTGTATTCAGGATCGAACCCGGATCCATGGCTCTGCAAGGTAGCAACTCTACTACTGTGCCACCGTGTCCCCTTATGAGGGTGTGGTTAGACAGAAAGTGCCTCTCCAAGGCAACTTAAAACCAGGACACCTCCAAGTCTAAAGTGGAGTGGCGGAGGAATGTGCTGGTGCCAATAAAAAGGAACATAATTGCAAACTGAAAGGTTCAAATTGAAAACAAGAAAGTGAGTCAATCAGTAATGAGGATGAGCAGACTCATCAGAATGGGACAAGCAAAATTTGATCAAGTACAGTAAATTAATATGGTTGAAAGGGAGCAGGTCAAATAGCAGAGGAGGAAATAACAGATACTCCAATCTTTAAATAGGGAGTTAATCAATTGTATGACCCACACAATAAAGGAAAAATATTAGATAATACAAAGTTGTCTCAGCGATTGAAAGATGGGAGAGCACATTAATAAGGAGATGAAAAGTGGTCCACACAAATAAAACCTGAGGAAATGGGGTGTGTAGGGCATCTCAAAGGACGGCAGAAATAACTGGGAAATTACAACAACAACGTTTATACTCGAGTGTTGATAATGCTGGAAATTACATTTGTCGGGTTTAATGGGGTTAAAGTGACATAGAGGGTCACCCCAATGCTATTTGTAAAAATTGCAAAAGAACTGACATCTTCAATATCAAGGTGCCCCGAACAGCAATCTGTTTCCCTGTGTTACTCTGCGCTAAAATTGATATTGCTAGTTTTGTGGTGCGTGCGTGGCAAGTTCCTGCAGCTATCCTAACGTAGGCCAGCAACGCTGATGAGAGTAACTTAAAATGTTGACTGTATGGTCGTGCCATTACTGTAGCATTGGTCATTTTCTTACTACTATACTAAACGCCCAAAACAGCTAACGTAACTTTATCGGAGTTGAAGAGATACTCCACAGTGCAAGTCTTTTGGCTACTAGGAAAAGTTGCCACTGAATGAATGGTTGTTATAACGATGGGCATATTCTCCATTCAAGGGAACCATAGAGAATCCCTGGGGCTGCATTCAAGAGTTTATCAGGGAGGCATCTATAAAGTGTGCAGTTCATAAATGCCTGCACACTGGGGACCCCCTGCAATGCAAGGAAAGGCCAGTGTCAAACGTGCCTACACAGATGTGGGGTGAAGAGAAAATAGATAAGGTTGCCTCTCCTTCAGAATGGCTTGTGTGTGCATTTGTGAACAATGCATTGAACCATTGACCATGAGATCTGTAGCAGCAGTCAGAATGACACTGGCGCCATGAAGAGGAGAGAGAACGTAAACTTCCAAGGGTTAAGCATTTTAGTTATGAGTTAGGCTTTGTTTGAAGTCACAGGATGTCGCAGATCTGTGTGAGAACAAGGAATGATATTTGACTGCAGGCCCTTTAAATAGCACTTTCACACGATATGCTGTTGGTAAAATCAGCTTGTTCTGCAAGTAAATGTTATTTTTCAGACTAAGTTGCACTGCTGATAATTGTGTCTATTGCATCAGAGTTTACGTCATTTGGGAGAGTTTTAGAGGGGGTACCGAGGAGAATGAAATCCTGCAAAGAGTTGATGTTTCTGGAGGGGGGCTGGGACACCCAACTCTAAGTTAAACCAATTTCTAAATGCAAGAATTTAATTCTTGATTGGTGCTGTAAAATTTAATTTCTGGCCCACTGATCCTGAAGCTATTTTTGAAGTTATCTGGAGTGATACAGTTGAACACAACCTCTTTGTACACAGAGTGAGAAACAGGTGGGATTCTCCCACCAAAGCAGAGGATGTTGATTCAACAGGCAAAAGCACTAAGTGACTTGGAGACAAAGCAGGTGGATGTTGTTAATGTAAAGATGATTGGATAGACTACTCCCATCCCCATAAGAATGAAACATGGAACAGTACAGCACAAGTATAGGCCTTCGGCCCACAATGTCTGTGTCCAATGTGATGCCAAGACAGTCTCTCAGACTTATGACAGAGGCTGTTCTGCAGGTTAGATCGCATGGGATCCAACGAGAGCTAGCCAACTGGATCGAAGATTAGCTTCATGGAAGGAAGCAGAGGGTGATGGTGGAAGATTGTTTTAAGGACTGGAGGCATGTGACTAGTGGTTTGCCTCAAGGTGTTGGGACTATTGTTGTTTGTCATGTATATCAAGGATTTGGATGAGAACTTACAAGGCATGATTAGTAAGTTTGCAGTTGACACTGAAGTGAATGGTATTGTACGTTGGGCATTGGAAGTTTATGTCACAGTTGTACAGGACATTGGTGAAGCCACATTTAGAGTATTGTGTCCAGCTTTGGGTAACTTGTTATGGGAAAGATAATGTTAAGCTGAAAAGGATGCATTGCAGATTTCCAAGGGTGTTGCCATGACTCATGGGGGGGGTGCTGAGCTAGAGGGAGGGAATGAGCAGGCTCGGACTCTTTTCCTCAGAGCGCAGGAGGATGAGGGGTGATCTTATGGAGGCGTATACGATCATAAGAGGAATAGATGCACAGTCTGTGTAGGAAGCAACTGCAGATGCTGGTTTAAACCGAAGATGGACACAAAATGCTGGAGTAACTCAGCAGGACAGGCAGCATCCCTGGGGAGAAGGAATGGGTGACATTTCCGGTCGAGACCCTTCTTCAGAATGTGGACAATTGTCCACATTAGGGTTAGGATTTATTTAAAAACCAAAGTCATGCATTTGCACACACCAGGTCCTCAACGTGGTGGTTCAACGTGGTTTGAGAAATATCCTGATTCACCTCAGCCCTTTAATTACGGGAAAGAATATATATATATAATGATATTAGTTTATTACAACAGGTTGACCAGGCTAGGACTTTATTCCTTGGAGCACAGGAGGATGAGTGGTGATCTTCTCGAGGTTTACAAGATCATGAGAGGATAGATTGGGTAAATGCACAGAGTCTTTTGCTCAGAGTAAGGGAATTGAGAACAAGAGGATAACAGTTTGAGGTGAGGAGAAAAAGATTTAATATGAACCTGAAGGGTAACATTTTTACACAAAGTCTGGTGGGTGTTTGGAATGAACTGCTAGAGGAGGTAGTTGAGGTAGGTACTATCATTATATTTAAGAGACATTCAGACAGGATTATGAATAGTACAGGGTTAGAGAGTTATGGGTCAAGTGCAGGCAGTTGGGGCATGTTGGCTGGCTTGGGCTAGTTAGGCCGAAGGGTCTGCTTCCTCGCTGTATGACTGTATGACTCCATTACTCTATTAGTAAAGATTATAAATAACCTCAGCAATCAGCCAACAGGGGGCCGGTCACATAATGGTCCTAAAGCTTGCAGTACTGTAGCTGTAGACACATGGAACTGCAGATGTTGGTTTACAAAAAAAAGGCACAAAGTACTGGAGTAGCTCAGCAGGCCACACAGGAGCCTGACCCTGCTGGGACTTTGCAGTATGTGTAGGAAGGAACTGCAAATGTTGGTCTACACCAAATATACACACAAAATGCTGGAATAACTCAGCAGGACAGGCAGCACATCTGGAGAAGGAATGGGTGACGTTTTGGGTCAAGACCCTTCTTCAGAGTCTGAAGAAGGGTCTCGACCCGAAACGTCACCCATTCCTTCTCCCCAGAGATGCTGCATGTCCTGCTGAGTTACCACAGCACTTTTTATCTATCTTGGGACTTTGCTGTGTTGGGCTGGGCATCTGCCAGTCATGAATAGTTTAAGATTGGAGATCCTATAGTTTACAACAATAGTTTTTAAATATCTTTTAAAAAGTTGCAAAATGTTGACAGCTTTGAGGTGATGTAAAGCTCTCTCCTCACCTCAGTGGCCTCCCAGGACTGCATCCTCAGTAAGTAGTATGTCCACTGGAGTCCAGCACATTGCTGAGAAGCTGCAGCTATACCTGGGTGCAGAGGGTGAGTGGGGTCGGAAGGTATATGCGGGCACTTGAGATGGCAGACTCCGTTCTGGATCCATCCCATTTGGTCCAGTACCTTTAGCCAATCTTTATCAATCCACCCTCATTTCAGGTGTGCCAGGAGTGTTTAGCTGTCATATGTACTGGCTACAGAAACATGGAATGCAACCAGCCGTTTCTGGTGAGACAGTGTCAGAATGCTATTACCAGGCACTGGTCGCAAGAACACCTGGACTTTGTTTGACCAAACCAGTGCCCCTTACCTGTTGACTAGATTACTGAGAACAAAAATTAATCACAAAATAAAGGAAAGGAATCACTTTACAATTTAAAAAAATCTGAAAACATGGCACAATAGTTTTGTTCTTTTACTGATCTGGAATAATTTAGATGAATTAAATGTAGTTTAGACACACAGCACTTCAACCTACTGAATCCACACTGACCACCAATCGCACTAGTTTTATGTTATCCCACTTTCTCATTAACTACACATTCGGGTTAATTGTACAGAGGCCCAAACATCCACAAACCCACACGTTGTTGGGATGTGGGAGGAAATCGAAGCACCTGGGGGAAACCTTTGCAGTCACAGGGAGAACGTACAAGCTCCACAGACAGCATCCGAGGTCGGGATCAAACCCGGGTCTCCGACTCTGTGAGGAGGCAGTTCTACCAACTGTGCCACTGTGCCACGTGGAGGAAGTTGTTCGAGTGGCTTTGTGTTGGGCCTGATATTGTGGAAAATGCTGGCTGAGCTGGTCCAATCTGTCTTTATGCTTCTGGAGCCTTTTGCATCCTCATCATGACTCACATCCAACTTAGCTTCAGGTCACCAGCACACAGAAATGCTATAATCAGGGTAAGTAATTGATTCACATATTTTTCCAGATGCAAGATAAAGTTATATAATTGAAGATTAACAATATGCAATAAAGAGAAATGCAAAAATAAATCATTTTCAATCCTATAATCAATCGTGGCTGATCTTTTCTTTTTCCATTTTCACTACGTTTCACCCTGCACACTTATAGCTATTGAAAGGAATAACATCCAATGGCCAGGCCCAAAGGAACAATCGATCAATCTATGTTTCTACGTCCCACGGAGTATTTTGTTTTCTCAGATTTATTGTTTGATTAATTTAATTGGTCCCAATAGAGATTTGTTTCCTGCATACCATGCAGGGAGGAATCAAAAGTTGTTTTTCAAGCTCTGAACCCATTGAAAGTGCCAAAGGATTTTGAGAATATAAAGCAGTATTGCCAGCATTGATACAGTAGGGCTGTCATTCTTCAACTAGTTCTTAAGGGATCAGAGGCCCTGTTCCAATTCTGTGTTTGATAGTTTCCTGCAGCACATGTCGCCTCAATTTAACCACAACTTCATGACTAGCCTTAATAACCTTTCCTTATTGGCGGCACAGTGGCGCAGCAGTAGAGATGCTGCCTTACAGCGCCAGGTTCAATCTTGAATACGGGTGCTGTCCATACGGAGTTTGTACTTTCTCCCCGTGACCTGCCTGGGTTTTCTCCGGGAGCTCCAGTTTCCCACCCACATCCAAATACATACAGGTTTAAAGGCTAACTGGCTTGGTAAAAAATTGTAAATTGTACCTAGTGTGTGTAAGATAGTGTTAGTGTGTGGGGATCACTGATCAATACGGACTCAGTAGGCCAAAGGACCTGGTTCCGCGCTGTATCTCTAAACTAATCTAAACTAAACTAAGTACACCCCAGAGTCAAAAATATAATATTGACTTGCAATGAAAATCACGAAATGAAATTAAAATGAATACAGAATATTTCTTGAATTGCAAGACACAAGAGAATGTAGATGCTGGAATCTGGTGTCTTGTTGCAGATTTTGTTTTCACACACAGATGTTGCTCGACCCGCTGAGTTCCTCCAGCAGATTGCTTGTTGATCATTTTCTCCACTTCATTGTGTTACACAGACTGAGTGGAGGTATGTTTCCTGTTTTCAGTTCGCTAGCATCCATCTTATCCTCAGTACAAGTGAATTATAGAATAGGTCACATTCTTGACTTCAATGAAAAGAGATCATATTACTCTCTGTTTTGGTTAGCTTAAACCTGAAGGTAACTAACAGGTATTTTGACTCCTAGTCATAGAGCTGTACAGTACAGAAATAGGCTCAATGGCCCACCAAGTCCTGCCTGTATTATGTCCATACCTTCTATGCCTTCCCTATTCAAGTGTTTGTCTAACTATCTCTTAAACATGGTGATTGTATCTGATTCTAGCATCTACTCTGGCAGAGTGATTAACGTTGTCTTTCACATGCTCGTCACTTCCTCCCATCCACTCCACCTTTATGGTGCATTGCATCCAGGAAAGCAGGAGCAAAGAGGAAGATACAGGGTGCAGAATATAGTTCTCAGCATTGTAATGCATCAGTTCCAGAGACAAAGTCCAATGTCCACATTGGGGTAGAGATGAATTGGACAATATGCAAACTTATGATAGGACCCTTCAGAAGCGTGATAACAGAAGGGAAGAAGCTGTTCCTGAGTCTCTCAAGCTTCTGTATCATCTGTCTGATGGGAGTGGGGAGAAGAAGAAATGTCCAGGGTGGGACAAGTCTTTGATTATGTACGCTGTTTTTCCAAGGCAGCATGAAATGTAGGTTGGGAGTCTAGACGGTGTGAAGGACTGGGCTACAGCTACAACTCTTCGCAATGTCTTGTGTTCATGGGCAGAGTTGTTCCAAAGGCAGCTGGGGAGACTTTAAACTAGAATGGTTGGGGCGAGGGACTCAAATAGCGAAAGGTAGTAGACAGAATGGGAGCCAGGAAGCAGAAATGGGAAGCACTCGGACACAAGAGGAGAAAGAAAAAAAAGGAAATAAACAGAGAATAAGAGACGGGGGTTTTCTTAAATGTGCATATTTTAATGCTAGGAGCATTGTAAGAAAGGTTGATGAGCTTAGAGTCTGGATAGACACCTGGAAGTATGATGTTGTGGCGATCAGTGAAACGTGGTTGCAGAAGGGCTGTGATTGGAAACTAAATATTCCAGGATTTCGCTGTTTCAGGTGTGATAGAATTGGAGGGGCAAGAGGTGGAGGTGTTGCATTGCTAGTCAGGGAAGATATTACAGCAGTGCTTTGGCAGGATAGATTGGAGGGCTCATCTAGGGAGGCTATTTGGGTGGAATTGAGAAGTGGGAAAGGTGTAGCAACTCTTATAGGGGTGTATTATAGACCGCCAAACGGGGAACGAGAATTGGAAGAGCAAATATGTAAGGAGATAGCAGATATTAGTAGTAAGCACAAGGTAGTGATTGTGGGAGATTTCAACTTTCCACACATAGACTGGGAAACACATTCTGTAAATGGACTGGATGGGTTGGAGTTTGTAAAATGTGTGCAGGATAGTTTTTTGCAGCAATACATAGAGGTACCTACTAGAGGAGGGGCAGTGCTGGACCTCCTGTTAGGAAATGAGATGGGACAGGTGGCGGAGGTATGCGTTGGGGAGCACTTCGGGTCCAGTGATCACAATACCATTAGTTTCAATATAATTATGGAAAGGGTCAGAACTGGACCTAGGGTTGAGATTTTTGATTGGAGAAAGGCTAACTTTGATGCGATGCGAGATGATTTAAAAGGAGTGAACTGGGACATTTTGTTTTATGGGAAAGATGTAGAAGAGAAATGGAGGACATTTAAAGGGGAAATTTTAAGAGTACAGAATCTTTATGTTCCTGTTCGGTTGAAAGGAAACAGTAAAAATTGGAAAGAGCCCTGGTTTTCAAGGGAAATTGGACATCTTGTTCGGAAAAAGAGGGAGATCTACAATAATTATAGGCAGCATGAAGTAAATGAGGTGCTTGAGGAGTATAAGGAATGTAAAAAGAATCTTAAGAAAGAAATTAGAAAAGCTAAAAGAAGATATGAGGTTGCTTTGGCAAGTAAGGTGAAAGTCAATCCAAAGGGTTTCTACAGCTATATTAATAGCAAAAGGATAACGAGGGATAAAATTGGTCCATTGGAGAGACAGAGTGGACAGCTATCTGCAGAGCCAAAAGAGATGGGGGAGATATTGAACAATTTTTTTTCTTTGGTATTCACCAAGGAGAAGGATATTGAATTATGTGAGGTAAGGGAAACTAGTAGAGTAGCTATGGATACTATGAGGTTCAAAGTAAAAGAAGTACTGACACTTTTGAAAAATATAAAAGTGGATAAGTCTCCAGGTCCTGACAGGATATTCCCTAGGACATTGAGGGAAGTTAGTGTAGAAATAGCCGGGGCTATGACAGAAATATTTCAAATGTCATTAGAAACGGGAATAGTCCCCGAGGATTGGCGTACTGCGCATGTTGTTCCATTGTTTAAAAAGGGTTCTAAGAGTAAACCTAGCAATTATAGACCTGTTAGTTTGACTTCAGTGGCGGGCAAATTAATGGAAAAGATACTTAGAGACAATATATATAAGCATCTAGATAAACAGGGTCTGATTAGGAACAGTCAACATGGATTTGTGCCTGGAAGGTCATGTTTGACTAATCTTCTTGAATTTTTTGAAGAGGTTACTAGGGAAATTGACGAGGGTAAAGCAGTGGATGTTGTCTATATGGACTTTAGTAAGGCCTTTGACAAGGTTCCTCATGGAAGGTTGGTTAAGAAGGTTCAACTGTTGGGTATAAATGCAGGAATAGCAAGATGGATTCAACAGTGGCTGAATGGGAGAAGCCAGAGGGTAATGGTGGATGGCTGTTTATCGGGTTGGAGGCAGGTGACTAGTGGGGTGACTCAGGGATCTGTGTTGGATCCTTTGTTGTTTGTCATGTACATCAATGATCTGGATGAAGGTGTGGTAAATTGGATTAGTAAGTATGCAGATGATACCAAGATAGGGGGTGTTGTGGATAATGAAGAGGATTTCCAAAGTCTACAGAGTGATTTAGGCCATTTGGAAAAATGGGCTGAAAGATGGCAGATGGAGATTAATGCTGATAAATGTGAGGTGCTACACCTTGGCAGGACAAATCAAAATAGGACGTACATGGTAAATGGTAGGGAATTGAAGAATACAGTTGAACAGAGGGATCTGGGTATAACCGTGCATAGTTCCTTGAAGGTGGAATCTCATATAGATAGGGTGGTAAAGAAAGCTTTTGGTATGCTAGCCTTTATAAATCAGAGCATTGAGTATAGAAGCTGGGATGTAATGTTAAAATTGTACAAGGCATTGGTGAGACCAAATCTGGAGTATGGGGTACAATTTTGGTCGCCAAATTATAGGAAGGATGTCAACAAAATAGAGAGAGTACAGAGGAGATTTTCTAGAATGTTGCCTGGGTTTCAACAACTAAGTTACAGAGATAGGTTGAATAAGTTAGGTCTTTATTCTCTGGAGTGCAGAAGGTTAAGGGGGGACCTGATAGAGGTCTTTAAAATGATGAGAGGGATAGACAGAGTTGATGTGGACAAGCTTTTCCCTTTGAGAATAGGGAAGATTCAAACAAGAGGACATGACTTCAGAATTAAGGGACAGAAGTTTAGGGGTAATATGAGGGGGATCTTCTTTACGCAGAGTGGTGGCGGTGTGGAATGAGCTCCCAGTGGAAGTGGTGGAGGCAGGTTCATTGGTATCATTTAAAAATAAATTGGATAGGCATATGGATGAGAAGGGAATGGAGGGTTATGGTACGAGTGCAGGCAGGTGGGACTAAGGGGAAAAAAATTTGTTCGGCATGGACTTGTAGGGCCGAGATGGCCTGTTTCCGTGCTGTAATTGTTATATGGTTATATGGTTATATGGTTTATATGGTCCCCAAACCAAGCTGTGATGCAATCTGACAGTCTGCTTCCAACGGTGCATCTGCAGAAGTTTGTACGTGTCTTTGGAGTCTCTTGAGGAATTAGAGGCAATGGTGTTGCGTCAATGTGGTTGGTCCATATGGTTGGTAATATTGTAGATACTGGAGACATGCCAAGTTTCTACTCGGGAAGTCAAGGAGTTGGTATGTCTTCATGGCTGTCGCTTCAATGTAGTTGATCCCTGGCAGCTCGTTAGAGATATTTACGCCAACGAACTTGATGCTCTCAACCATTTCCACTTCTGCATCATTGATGCGGATAGGAGCATGTACTTCACCACGCTTCCTGAAGTCGATAACTAGCTCCTTCATCTTGCTCACATTGAGAGAAAATTTGTTGTCCTGACACCATGTTACTAAGTTCTCTATCTCCTTCCAGCTGCTTAAATGTAGCAAATTACATCATTTATGCACACAAAGTGATGCTTGGGGAATGTAGATGGAAATTTTTGTCCTGGATAATCTTTTACACGTTTCCTGTACAATACTATTTGAGCACATTTAATAGTTAATTTCTACCTCAATAAATGTTAACAGACTCTTTGCTTGCAATCAGTATTGGTCAAATTCTGAGTTCTGAGTTCATTTCTCCACATGTTATGTTAACTAGTGCGACCATGGCTGGGTCCTCCCATCCCTTGCTCTGGGATGTTTCTGATTGTAATACATCAATTAAATTAACGACTGAGATCAAACAACTCATTAAAGGGCAGGATTTTAGCCTGACATCACTCTTTCTTCAGTGCGTGTATCGAGAAAGGTTTTGTACTGATGCCTATTAATGAAATACAACGTTTTTGGAATTGGACCTATTGTTAATTCACCAAACTTTGGAGTAATTTTAATAAAGACATCAATAGCAGCAATTCCACATTTACTTTCCCTCTAAAGTTTAATTAAGATATTTAGCTTTGATTCCATTAATCATAATGCCATCGATTTATAAAGTTGACAGAATTGATAATTTTTACAGTCTAATTCTGCATGCACAATCACCGTGGGCTATGAGAATCACGTCTGCCGATCTAAAATTAACCCATCATGCTTTTCACAACCAAACTCATATCGTTTTGATAATAATATTTAATATTACCAGGTTTTATGTTAACCAAGGATGAAGGAGGGAATTTATACATGGAGCCAGAGGAAGTGTTGTTACCAGTGGGTGAGTTCCAACAGAGTGACGCTCTGTTCTTTGCCATAGATAAATTGATAAGGCACTTCTGGCGCAGTTGATGGCACTATAACTGAGCCCCTCATCATAATGGAGGCCTGCCAGGTATTCCAGACGGGATGTTCATATCTCTGTAGGTGATGCTGTTTTTGTTACAATACATCTCCCACTTCCTGATATAGACCAGATACTGTTTTTTGATGGACTGTCTTTGGGCCGCCAAAATCATGATCACTGTTCGGTCCGTCAGTCCCAGCTGTAGTAGAGGTATTTTTAAACTCTACAAATTAATAAATTCAAATAGATATGGCATGGGTGGCTCTCCCTTGTTACGGGATGAACCAACAAGTCTGGTCTATTTGGGATGGTGATACATGGTTCTAATACCATGTTCAGTATCACTGGGAACCATGGTTGAGTAGGCCAATCAGGTATTACCAAAATACCAGACGCAGAGTCCTGCTGTATTTTCCTTAATACCCGACTGATGAGGCAGAAAGGAGGGAATGCATAAATAAACAATTTCCCCCAATGCAGCGAAAATGCATCTGTCGCCGCTGCCCCAGGGTCTGATTCCCATGAAACATAATTTGATAACTGGTGATTAAGCCTGGATGCGAATAGATCGATATCTGGTGTTCCATATCGTGCTGTAATATCAGCAAATACTTTTTTATTCAACATCAATTCGGTGTTTTCATTAAATTTGCGTGACCTGGTGTCTGCTACTAAATTTAGTTTACCTGGTAGGTAAGTAGCTGATATCCAAATATCTCTTTGGATACACCACTGCCAAATTGTATTAGCCAGATTGTCACATGATGTCGATTTGTTTCCACCCATGTGGTTGATATATGCTACCACGGTGGTATTGTCAATCTGTAGTCTAACATGCTGGTGATATGACTCAGTACAATATGACTTTAGGCCATAGAATTCGCCCAACATTTTCAGGTAGTTTATGCCCAGTGTGAGTAATAATGATGCCTCTTGAGCAGTCTATCTACCTCCACAGCTGGAGATGGAATTGGTAGCACCTCAACCAAGTGCACTGGCATTAGTTTGTAGCACCATTGAAGGGTTGCTGATAATGATTGGATTGAAACAAAGCGAAATGTTATCTATCCACCATTTTAGTTCCATTATAGCTTTGATTGGTAGCTTCATTGGTCTGTCAAAATGACCAGCATTGATTTTGAGTGCTTGTATTTTTGCTCTCTGTAAATGTTGGTAATGTAAAGGTCCAAATTGTGTGGCTGGAAAAGCAGCCACCATTTTGCCAATTACTTTTGCTACCAATCTGATGGATGGTTTACTGATGTCAATGAGGTTATTGCAAGCCTCTATTAAGTCTATAGCCTTTCCCTTTGGCAAAGTCACCGACATGTGAACTGAGTCAATGGTGAACCCCAAATAGTCCATTGCAGTGGAAGGCGTTAATTTAGATTTAACTGGATGGATAATAAACCCCAGTTTTTCAAATAACTGTTTTGTGGCTGTTACAGTTTGTTTGGCCAATTCCAAAGTTTTGCCCACAATAAGTATGTCATCTAGATGTGCCATGACCATGTGTTTTTGTTTCCGTAGAAACGCTAGGGCTGGTTTCAAAATTTTTGTGAACAGTCTGGGGGTTGATGTTAACTCATTTGGCAGCGCACTATACTGCCAGAGCTGTCCCATCCAGTTGAATTTTAAGAAACATCTGTGGTCACCTCGTATAGGTACTGAATAGTAAGCATCTTTTAAATCGATCCTAGCCATGAAGTAACCTTTGGAAATCAATTGTTTAGCAGTAACAAAGGTTTCCATTTTAAAATTAATATATTGTACAAATGTATTCAATTTGGTCAGATCTATGATGATGCGACAATCACCATCTTTTTTGTTTTTGGTAAATATATTGGACACGAATTCTAGTGGTTCGTGTTGGGATTTTTCAATTACACCTTTTGCGCAAAGCCTCTCCAGTTCAGCATGCGCTTCTGATTTCTCTTTACCAGAAAGTACGAACATTCGGTTCAATATATGTTGAACTGGAGGGCTGTACTTGTGTATAAATTCTATTGTATATCCCTGGATACTGCTTAAAATATAAGTATCGGTAGTTAACATGCTCCATGCATCCAGGAAGGAGTGTAATCTCCCCCCAACCTCCATGCTCCTTATATTTTGTAGGGAACCAGACCCACCTACCTCCATAGTTACCAGTGGCAGGTTTATTTCTTTTTGTAAATCCTTCGTTGATGTTGAGGTGGTGGTGTCTGGGTTTGTGGTTTGGTTGATGTTGGAGGTTCGCGTATCTTCCAAGAAGGCCGGCATGGGCCATGGCCTAAAAAAGACTCATGTTTGGTGTACCGGACCTTCGAGCTTTCACCAGTCGGTCTTGTTCTACTGGTGGGTGCGTAGGGATACTGTCTGTGGCTGTAGTGGGTTTTTGATGAAGTCCCTTTTATGAGTCCCAGGGTTTTTGCTTCCTCATCGAGCTCCTTGACTTGCTTCGATAGGTTACCTTCAAATAGTAGTATTGGTGGTTTTATGTTCCCAGGTTTGCACAGACCCGCGAATTTCGGATTTTAAGTGGGTCGGATGGCATTCTTCCTGATGCTATTTATCTCGTATTGAGTGTTGCAAAGCAATGCCAGCGCATCCTGTTGGTCCTGGGACATGTCCTTCTCATCCACTGTGCGGGCGAATGCTGTTATCCCTGCTGTTAGGAGTTTTAATACATTTTGGAGTTTGACATCCATGCCTCTAACTCCTATTCCAATATGTTTCCATATACAAGTATTGACTACTGGAACATTCAGGGATATACAGTTGCCCGGTGCCAGGTGTCTTGACGTGGTGTCCAATACAGCCTGTTCTTGTAGCTGGTTAAAAGACATATAGTCTATACTGGCAGCAAGCTTTTGCTCCAGGTTTTGGCCAGTCTGGTCTGACTGTATGAAGTTGGACACCATGTCCAGCAGATTTTCTCGTTCCTGCATCCCCTGCACACTTGATTTTTCTACTGAGAACCCCTCTTCAGAATCAGCCCAGTACTGACCCCCAGTGCTCCCTTCTGATCAGGGAGATGCACTGTGCAGCCCTACAAGAGGTGCTGCTGTGGGTTTTCCATAGAGCCCACAGTGACTCGACTCCATCTCCCGGAGCCTGTCACGTTGGAGCAAATGCTCCACACACCGCTCCATCCGGCTCCAGCGCTCACGGTCGCTGGCCGCCCGCGGCTGCTCAAAGTCAGACTCCTCTGAGTCCACGACTTTGTCAGTTTTTTGTCTTGCCTTACCGCCCGGCCGCGGAGTGGATCTGGCCGGTGCGGAGGCGACATCAGGCACAGCTGATCCCATTATCGGTGATTCAAGTGCCGCTGGCCGCTGCTGGCTGCCCGCTACTCCGCGGTCCTCCCCCACCAGCTTTGTCGCAGCCCTTGTTGCTTTCTTAGACTTGTCCATTGACTCCCCACCTGTAGGTTGGTATAGGAAACACACAAAAAGACCGCAGAGTAATTCTTACCTGCTGGTTCTGGCTTTTTAAAACTGCCGCTGCGGGGAACGTCGTTCCACCCCGCCTGACGTTTCGCAATGCGTGTAGCGATATGACATGCATGCGTCCTGGCGGGGTTCTTCACGTAGTCACTCACGTGACTCCAAAGTAAAATCTACAGCAGAGTGGAGGTCAAGGAGAACATGTTGGGTCTACTGAAGAACATTAATGTGGGTAAATGCCCAGGCCTGATGCCATCTCTCTGAGGTTATTGGGACAGCAAATACAGGAGATTGCTTGGAGGTCGAACTTTGTATCCTCTTGAACCATAGGTGAGGTCACAGAGGACTGGAGAGGAGCCAGTGCTATTCCTTTGTTTAGAAAGGGCAATGGGATAATGCAGCAGACTGGAGGCAGTGGTAGGGAAGCTGCTGGAGAGGGTGTTTAACCATATAACAATTACAGCACGGAAACAGGCCATCTCGACCCTTCTAGTCCGTGCCGAACACGTATTCTACCCTAGTCCCATACACCTGCGTTCAGACCATAACCCTCCATACCTTTCCCGTTCATATAACTATCCAATTTATTTTTAAATGATAAAAACGAACCTGCTTCCACCACCTTCACTGGAAGCTCATTCCACACAGCCACCACTCTCTGAGTAAAGAAGTTCCCCCTCATGTTACCCCTAAACTTCTGTCCCTTAATTCTCAAGTCATGTCCCCTTGTTTGAATCTTCCCTCCTCTCAGTGGGAAAAGCTTATCCACGTCAACTCTGTCTATCCCTCTCATTATTTTAAAGACCTCTATCAAGTCCCCCCTTAACCTTCTGCGCTCCAAAGAATAAAGCCCTAACTTGTTCAACCTTTCTCTGTAACTTAGTTGCTGAAACCCAGGCAACATTCTAGTAAATCTCCTCTGTACTCTCTCTATTTTGTTGACATCCTTCCTGTAATTAGGCGACCAAAATTGTACACCATACTCCAACATTTTAAGTTTAAGGATAGGATTGACTAGCATTTAGAAAAACATGGGCTTATTAGGGATAGTGAACATGCATTTGTCCAGGCCAGGTCGTGTCTTACAGATTTAGGACGTGACGAAGATGAGTGATGATGGTGGACCTTACTAGGGCATTGGACAAGGTCTCTCATGGCAGACTGATACAGAAGATTACGATGTTTGGGATCCACGGTGACCTGGTAGATTGGATTCAGAATTGGCTTGGCCATAGAGGCAGAGGATAGTGGTGGTGGGGTGTAACTCTGACTGGAGGGCAGTGACCTATATTGTTCTGCAGGTATCAATGCTGGGACCTCTGTTGTTTGTGATATATAAACATATACCAATATGTAGATGGCTGATTATTATACCTACAGGTGGCACAAAAATAAGAGGGGCTGCAGATAGTGAAGATGGTGGTCAGAAGATACAGCAGGATACAGATCAGTTGGCGATATGAACAGAGAAATGGCAGATGGAGTTTAACCCATTCAAGTGTGAGGTGTTACACTTTGGGCAGTCTATTGTAAAGGGAAAGTATACATTTTACTTCGGAGTCACGTGAGTGACTACGTGAAGAAGGCCGTCATCCCACTTGGCGCGTCATTACGTTGACTCGCTTTGCGCAAACGAGCCGACTGGCGGCAGCATTCGCGCTGTCCAGCGGTAAGTTTTAAACCAACAAGGTAAGTTTTTAAACTTACCTCTGGAATTGCTTTTTTTTGCAGGAAACTCATTTTCAGAGTTTGCCTGCTGGATTGGCAGCGAAGTCCGGACGGGCCGCGGGTAAACCTCTATGACCGCGGGAACCCCGTCACGGAACAGAGGGAATCCCGGTCATGACCTCAGGGATACCCGGAAATACCCGCCAGAGACCGCGGCAGCCGCTACAGAGACCGCGGGACTCGTTACAGAGACCGCGGCAGTGCAGCTGGCGGTCAAAATTCGCCTCACAAATCGCTGGCAACGGAGCCAGCAGCGTCGGACAGATGTCGACAGCACCTAGACAGCCTTTAAAGGTTAGTCAAGAAAATTGTATCCCCCTCTCTGCGGAGGGGAGTGCAGGGAAGAGGCCCAAACATTTAAACATATGGGCCAGAAGTCCCTAGGCAAATCCGTTTGGAGGGTTAGCCATTAAATTATATCTACTCTCTGTGGAGAGGAGTGTAGGGAAGAGGCCCATTCATTAAAACAAAACGGGCCAAGAGTACCTAGGCAAACCCAATTGGAGGGTTAGCCACTATTTGATTTCTCGCTCTGAGGAAGGGAGCGCAAGGAGAAAGCCCGCAAACAAGTCGGTCCAGGAGGATTCCGGATGGAGAGGATAACCTCCTTCATGGGTAACGTGTTTAAACATTCAAAACCCACATGGAGCACCTGATGGAGAGGTGCTCCACAATGATATACTCCAAAGGAGGGAGTTATCAGCCCGGGTATTATGGAGAACCCGCAGGCAG
Source organism: Leucoraja erinaceus (assembly GCF_028641065.1). Taxonomy (NCBI): domain Eukaryota; kingdom Metazoa; phylum Chordata; class Chondrichthyes; order Rajiformes; family Rajidae; genus Leucoraja; species Leucoraja erinaceus. Next base: position 24,435,915 of record NC_073406.1, on the reverse strand, counting down.
CGGCACCTGTTTCAGGGCTGCACAAAAGTCTCCTGCTCTGAGGAGAGGAGCATCCACGGTCAGTTTCAGTCTGACCCAAAGCAAGAACCTCATTTAGGTCCGCTGGAGGGGCCATGTCAGCGCAGATATCCTCAGGGGCCTGCGGCAGCACCTGTTTTCAGGGCTGCCTACAAATCTCACTCTCAGTGGAGGGGAGTGCGAGTGATCAGTAGGTAACGGATCTCGAATTTAAAGTATGAACATACTGAAGCACATGCATATGGGCTCAAGAGCCAGCAGTTGGCAAAATACCCGCACGCTACAAGTGCCGGCAAGGGAACAGCGCTATCAGGGTGACTTTGGAGAAACCAGCCGCCGAATCCTCTCTTCAGGTAAGACCAGAAGAAGGAACCAAAAGCTGTCGGGCCAATCAAGGTACCAAATGACAAGCAAAACTTCATCAGTAGGCGACAAGACACCCCACACCTCCATAGGGGGTAAGCGGTTCACTGAAGCCGGTGGTAACTTGAAAGCTGGGCACGGAAATATGATCAGAGTCGTCTTTCAAGGCAGACTCAGAATTATGGCCAGAATTGTCTTACAAGGCAGGCTCAGTATGATGAGGTTTTCAGACCAAGACCCAAGCAGAGGTCAGGAGAAACATGGAATTCAAACTCCCTATCAGTCCTACTCGCAATCAAGGAGAGAAAAGGAACCCGCATCAGGGGCCTTTGGGCTTACCACTAGACCACCGGTAGCCATGGAGGTAGGTGGGTCTGGGTTTACTGAAACAAAGGATTTTGGACCAGTTACATGTTGGTAATTTTTACTCTTGTGTTTTTGTTCAAAATGACAATAACATGAGTTTCAGATCTGGTTTAAAAAAAACAGATAATAACATGTGATTATTTTTACTGCACAACATACATAGGTTCCAAGCAGACTTGGAATTCGGACCGGAGTTGTCTTCGAGGCAGGCCCAGTATTATGGGCAGGATTTCCTTTCAGGACAGGTGACAGATGGAGGATGTCACTTCATCCAGGTTTAACTCATGTGCAGTACAGACTTTCAGAACAGTAAATTTTGTTAATCTAACAACTGTTTTATAGGAGCTATATGGCAAGCATCAATCTCAAAGATGCATACTATGCAGTTTCAAATTCACTGGAATCGCCAGAGATATTTGAAATTTACCTGGCTGGGGCTATAATAACAGTTAAAGCATTGCAAAATAGGCTAATTACAATTCCCAGGTTTATCCACCAAATTTCCAAACGGAGCTTGGGCTGCTCAGAGCTCAAGAACATTAGTTATCTTTTATCTGGAATATGTTAAACGCTGGGTTTTGCAAAAAATTAACTGTTATAGGCCCAAACTATATTTGAAGAATCAGGGTCCCACCCATCCAGCTAAATTTAAGTTGATACCAATCAGAAACACTGATTATTGGGACTAACATTTAACTATCAACTAACAAGGGATTCCACCTTGGAGCAAGAGATGCAATTAACAGAAGCCTGTAAAAACCTTGTTGGTTATAAAGCAGCTTCTATTCATCAAGATGTAGTTGACAATTTAGCAACTGTGTATCAGCGGTACAAATTGGGCTTTGCATTACCTGAAGTTAAAACATGCAAAGAATAAACCTCTTTAGTACACCTCTCACTGCACATCTCATATGTGTATGTGACAAATAAACTTGACTTGACTTGACTTGACTAGTACCATATAGGTCATTACAAATAAACCTATGCTATTCTCAGCTGAAGCTACCGAAATCACGATGGTGCCAGTATTCAGCATTGCTCCAGTATTTTTGATCGGGTATACTTAGTATTACAAATTAATACTAGTGCTCAAAGATGAGAAGTATGGTATGCCAACTCCAGTTACGGAGGTGGATGCGGGTTGCATAAATTACCAATTTTTTCAGTAATTGGTATCAACTACCTATAACTCAGTGCATTCTATACGTTAAAGGTTATTGTAAGAATGTGCACAATCTGCATGCTCAACTCCAAGTCGATACACTATGGGGGTGGCATATGTTAGTCACATGGGTACTATGAAGTTTATATACCCTGTGTTATTTACCTAATCTGATTTTTAAACTACTACCCCATGTGAAATCTATGAAACACGGGATGGATGTTGGACTACAAAGTGTTTAATGTCATTTTGGCTCGATGGAACATTGAATATCGATATATTTACATACAGGCTTATTTACCAGCTGCAAAACATGTGGCATACAGTGGCAAACGATACATTATCACCACTTGTTTGAGGAATTATTGCATGTGTGTTTCTCCATTCTGCCTCATCAGTGGGGTTTTGCAATTTATCCAGCAAGACACCGCTTCATATGCAGCCATGGTTCCCGCCAATATGAGGAATTATATAGAACCTATATGGGAATTCAAAGCATAAAACTTGCTGGTACAGCCTGTGACAGGAGACCAGCGTCTGCATGACACATCAAGTAATTGACTTGAAGACTCCGTGACGATTTCCTGCTTCGCGGATTGTCAGACAAATCCGTGGAGTGCTCACTGCAGAATGCAGGATAGCACCAAAAAGAGGCAGGACATCTCCACTTCAGCAGATGGGAAACGGTTCTAGCTGAATACACATGTTACATGCAATACAGCACGAATAACTGATGTCCTAGAGTTCATTTCTTATGAGTTTTTGACAATACTCAGTTTACAGTGCCATTAAACGGTGCAAACGTGCTTCTCATCATATTTGCTGCAGCAAGTGGAACCCACTCTGTCGGGCCTCACCCTCTGATGTCCAGAATTATATAGGATATCTTAACACAAGTTTTTCCAGGCCCAGTAACATGGGAGTATGGGACATGACGTAATGTTAACATTACTTCAGCTCAAGCTACATCCTTATCTCAAGCCAGCTCTCAATAGAGCTAACCAGGCGTGAGGTACAAACTGGTTCATGGCATACTTGATGGACCTTCGGGAATGTGTAGTCACACATTCACAACACATCCAAATCACTTAGAGCCTCAAAGACTCCAAACGAAACAATGTTTTGTGGAAGAAATATATATATATATTTCATAATAAGTAGTTCTACCATCTTCAGGTGGTAAAACAGGAGTTTGGCGAATGGAGGAGTGAATACTGATATTTTAACACTCACTCCACCGGGGCTGCTACCACATCAGCTCATAGGATTATGTACGTTACTTTGGACCACATTCTAGCAGCTGCAGGATGGTCAAACGAACATACTTTACCAATTTTTAATACAACCGTTGCCAAATAAGGGGTGTTTGCCAACTCCATTTTTTGACGTTAATAGTTTCCTCTGGATGAAAGGGCTCGCTATTATATTCATTGGATGATCAAGCATCAGCATAACAAACCAAGTCATGTCTGAATGCATGAATCTTTTTTCACTCATCCATGGTCACTTCAAGCAGTGCGTTACGCATGGATTCGGTTCCGGCGTGAAATCAGAGCTTTGAAATCTTCATGTAGTCACTCACATGACTCCGAAGTAAAATAGTAAGATTAAACGAGAACTTACCAGTTTGAAGTTTGATCTTGATTTTATGAGGAGTTACGATGAGCGATTACGTGCCCACCGCTCCCACCCTCACATAATCAAGGTCATATGGTAATTTCAGTTCTCAAAATTTTACTATGTTCATGGTCAACTACTTGTTTCTGTGATTCCACACCGCTGCTTATTTATTTATTTATTTATTTTTTATTTTATTAGAAGTAAGTACAATCATATGGCACCAAAGTGCCTAATATATATTTTCATAATACATTTTATGTCTAATTTAAAAAATATATATTTTGGTATATATACTGAAATAGGTATAGTAATTGTGGTAGGAAGATCATTTTTATTGCATTTATTCTACCTAATAATGATAAGGGAAGTGTTTTCCAAAATTTAATCAGCGTATAAAGTTTATTTAATAAAGGTATGAAATTAGCGTTGAATAATGCTTTATATTTTCTATTAATCTGAATACCCAAATATTTAAATTTTCTGTTGCGATTTTAAAGGGGAACTTCAATAAGTGTGTAGGTTCTTGAGGTTTTAATGTCATGATTTCACTTTTATTCTAGTTTATTTTATATCCAGAAAAAGACCCAAATTCCTCTATTAAGTTTAATAAATTTGGTATGCTCGTTTGTGACTTTGTAATGTATAAAGGTTTATCGTCTGCATATAATGAGATTTTATTTTTTGAGTCCCTGGTATTAAAGCCCTGAATATTCTGATGAATTCTTATACTTTCAGCCAGGGGTTCTATCATAAGGGCAAATAGCAGGGGTGATAATGCACATCCCTGCCTATTACTCCTTGATGGTTGAAATTTTTGAGATAACATGTTATTAGTTAAAATTCTTGCCATCGGTTTATCATATAATACTTTTATAAAATTCTCTCCCATATTAAATGTTTGTAGTACTTTATATAAGTATTGCCACTCTACCTGATCAAATGCTTTCTCTGCATCCAAAGAAATAATTGATATATCTTCTTCCTCTACTTTATGCGAGTACATTATATTAAACAGACGTCTCAGATTATTAAATGAGTATCTTTTAGGTATAAACCCCGTTTGATCAGGGTTTATCAATTTACTAATATATTTGCTTAATCTTCTTGCTAAAATCTTCGCTAAAATTTTCTGATCTGTATTTAAAAGTGATATAGCCCTGTATGAGCCCGGATCTTCTAAACCTTTATCTTTTTTTGGAATAAGCGTAATAGTTGATTCTGTTAGTGTTTCAGGTAGTTTGTTTTCTTTAAAAGCATGGGAGTATAAATTAAATAAATAAGGGGTCGTTATCTCATTATTAAAACGGTGTCTTACCATTTTTTCAGCGATTTTATTGTTTCACCTATTTCTTTGATTGTAATTTGAGCTCCTAGTTCCTCTTGTTCCAAAAGGTCCAGTATTGGAAGATTACAGTTATCTAGACATTTTTTTATTTTACTATCTTCTATTTTAATTTTAGATGTATATAAGTTTTGGTAAAATTGAGCAAATCTATTATTAATATCTTTAGGTAGTATTAGTAATTCACCTTTCTCTGATTTAATTTTGGTTATAGTATTTTCCTTTTCTTGTTTTTTCAATTCGTGAGCTAAAAGCTATGTGGTTTGTCACCAAACTCAAAATGTTCCTGTTTTGTAATTTGGAATAGTCTTATTACTCTTGCCGATAAAATTCGATTAAGTTTAAATTTCAGTAATATTATCTTAATGTGTTTATCTGTCGTGGAATCTTTAGCATTATCTAACTCTAACTCCCTGATTTCTTGTTCTAACAACATTTGTTCTGTCTTATTCTTTTTATTTTGAAAACTTTGACATGAAATTATAATTCCTCTCATAAATGCCTTAAAAGTTTTCCATAATAAAGGCAAAGTACCTGGTATATCATTTGTATCGAAAAAAAAAATCATTTGTTGTTTTAAATATCTATAGCCTTGCACGTCATTTAAAATATGTGTATTAAATCTCCAAAAAATTTTTTTACCCAGCATTCCGTCAAATTTTAATGAAAATGTCAACGGAGAGTGATCTGAGATACTACTAATGTGGTAAGTTGGGTTGTTTGTATATGGCATTAATTTCATATCCACTAAAAAATAATCAATTCTTGAATAAGTTTTATGTACCGAAGAGTAAAACGAGTATTCCCTTCCAACTGGATTAGCAGATCTCCATACATCTATTATATTAGTATTTTTTATATATGTATTTAGAAGTTTTGAAGTATGACGCGCCAAATGGGATGACGGCCTTCTTCACATAATCGCTCATCGTAAATCCTCATAAAATCAAGATCAAACTTGAAACTGGTAAGTTCTCATTTAATCTTACTATTAAATAGCAGACTCCTTAACAGCATCGACGCACAGTGATTTGAGCTGCAAGATCATTCCTTCCTGAAAATGGCAATACAAGTGGACAGGGTTGTGAAGAAAGTGTATTGTATATTTGCCTTCATTAGTCGGGCTATTGAGAATAAATGTCAGGAAATCATATTGCAGCTTTATAAAACCTTGGTTCGGCTGCATTTATAGTATTGTGTGCAATTATTGTCACCCCATTACAGGAAAGATGTGGAGGATTTGAAGAGGGTGAGAAGATTCACCAGGATGTTGCCTGAAATAGCTATAAGTAGTGGTTGGACAAACTTGGAATGTTGTTTTTGTCAGAGGAGAAATTCGATAGAAGTTTATAAAATTCTGTGAGGCATAGATAGGGTAGATAGTCAGCCTTTTTCACAGGACAGAAATATCAAACATAGCTTTAAGGTGTGAGGGGAAAAGTTTAACGGAGACGTTTGGGGCAAGTTTTTTTTACACAGAGAGTGATAGCGCCTGGAACGTGCTGTCATGGGGGGCGGAAACAAACAAGATAACAGCATAAAATAGGCGAGTGCACAGGCTCATGAACCTGCAGAGATTGGAGGAATAAGGGTCATGTTCATAAGGATAAGACAAATGGAGTGAGTTTCACATGGCATATTGGTTGGCAGAGCCATCATGGGCTAAAGGGTCTATTCTTGTGCTGTACTTTGTTCTATTAGCAGTACGAATGGTTGAGTGAACAGGGTAGCTTGACAAAGCCTATCCCAGCTTCCTTCAGCACAAACCACTCTCACCAGTGGATGAGTGCCTACTTTCATTTACGGTCTAATCATCCTGCCTGACACGGTCACATCCTTTCCATGGGTTCAACTGGATTGCATCAACTTCAACATAAACAACAATTATAAATTGTTCCCCCTTTTCCCCCACCATGGGAGGTGCCGCACCCATTGTTCATCTCTTCAAACACTACCAGCGTGGGCCACACATCTATTGTATATTGGACAACAGCGCACTTATGTCAGTGAACACAGCCCTTTTCTGCAAGGTGCTCAGTCTTTGCCTTCACAATATTCCAGTTGAGGACAATATTCCACTTGCAGTCCTTGACAAGTATTGAACCAGCTTATAGTCGTAATACACTTCAAATTGACTTTCTATAAGTTATAAAAGCATGGAGGTTTACTGAGAAATTCTGTGTGTGAGTGTGTGTGAGTGTGTCTGTCAAACTGGAAGATTGTTATTTTCCACATACATCTAATGTACATACTCTACCTGCTTATGCTTATTCCATAAGTTGGGGTACTGTATGATTTACATCAATCCCATTACGGACATTGGACTTTGCCAATGGAAGTGTTGCATTACAATGCTGAGAACTATATTTTGCACTTTGTCTCCTGTGCTCTACATATTGTACTTGAATTTGGCATGATTGTATTTATGCAAAATATTATTTGATTTGATTGGATAGCATGCAAAGCAAACATTTCTCACTGGACCTCGGTACAAGTGAAATAATAAAGCTAAACTTAAGTCTAAAACTGATCTATCTGTAAACAAAGACCTCCAGAAGGATCTGTAATCAGAGACCTCCTGAAAGGCCTCGACGCAAAACATCACCCATTCCTTGGCTCCATAGATGCTGCCTCACCCGCTGAGTTTCTCTAGCTTTATGTCTACCTTCAATCTTTAATCAAAGATACTTTAAAAATTGTCTGATTTGTTTGGTTTAGTTGAGTTTAGAGGTACAGCGCAGAAACAGATCCTTCGGCCCACCGTGTCCATACTAGCCAGTCCCCATACCCTAACACTATCCTATACACACTAGGGCCAATTTACAATTATACCAAGCCAATTAACCTACACGCCTGTACACCTATGGAGTGTGGGAGGAAACCAGAGCACCCAGAGAAAACTCACGCAGGTCATGGGGAGAACATGCAAGCTCCATACAGACAGCACCTGTAGTCAGGATCAAACCCAGATCTCTGGCATTGCAATCTTTTTATCCTTTTCAATATTGGCATGAAAAAATATCAGATCTGATCTTGCTCATGTCAGTAACATTATCCCATGGAAGATTTCTAAGTCGGGTAGGATAGACCATAATGCGTTTTACAAGAGTGACATTAATTGTCCTGTATCGACATCAATCGGAAGAGAGACACAGATCAGCCGCTACTTAAGTCGGACTCTGGATATCTCCAGAGGGCTGGTATTGGTTCATACACTTCCCAGGGCTGTTCAAGCAGCATGTTTAATTAGTGTCCCATCTACACCGTAAACATTCATTCCCTCCACTGATGTTGGACCTAGACTGCAGTATGTGTCCAAGGCATTGCTGTTACTGGTCTAAGCTACTCCAAGCGCAGCTCCTAAATCTACAAACTCTACTGCTTCAGAGAACATTGATTACAGATATGTGGGACCGCCACCACCTTTGGGTTCCACCCCGCACCTTTGGGTTCCACCCCTTTGGGATCACACATCATTACAACTCAATAGTGCCATAGAGGTATCTTCACCAGAGTAACTGAGGTGTACACTCTCATCTTCTCCAGATCTGTTAGGGGTGTGGCCTTGCCAAAAGATGCACCTCCTTGAAAAAGGAATGAAACATGAGATTTTGAACTATGTGTATTTGGCAGGGATCTGAGTATTACTCCTTCTCCTATCCAATGGCCTTTGATGAACATCCCCTTTGTTGGTCACTGTGATGTGGCACCTGGAGTTGAAATCATTTCTTACTCTCTTAATGCAAGACACCAGACAATCTGTTTAATCTTGACCTAACCTTTGTCCCAATGCTTCAAAGGCTCTGGGCTGCAGGGTAGACTCTATTAAAATACTTAGGGAAGAACTGCAGATGCTGGTTTGAATCGAAGATAGACACAAAATGTTGGAGTAACTCAGCGGGACAGCCAGCATCTCTGGAGAGAAGGAATGGGTGACATTTCGAGTCAAGACCTGAAGACCATATCGAGTCTGAAGAAGTGTCTCGACCCGAAACGTTACCCATTCCTTCTCTGTAGAGATTCTGCTTGTCTGCTGACTTACTCCAGCATTTTCTGTCTACCTTCTTTTAAAATATGTTGAACAATCCCTGTTCCAGGCGTACACTGGCCCTATCCCCGAACTCTACCTCCATTACATTGACAACTGCATCTTGCACCCATGCACAACTCATGGAATTCATCAACTTCGTCATCCTACACTCAAATTTACGGACCATCTCTTGATCCCAGTCTCCATCACAGGATATAGACTATCGACTGCCATCTATTACAAAGCAAACCCATTGACTCCCACAACTATTTCAACAACACTTCTTCCCACCCTGCTTCCTACAAAGACTCTATCCCTACTCTCAAGTCCTCAGTCTACACTGCATCTGCGACCAAGTTGAAGTGTTCCATACCAGGACATCCGAGACGTCCTCATTCTTTGGGGAACACGGGTTCCCCTCTCCCATCATTGATGAGGCCCTCACTCGTGTCTTCTCGGTACCCTGCAGCTCCACCCTTGCTCTCCCTCCCCTTAGTCGCAACAGAGACAGAGTCCCCCTAGTCCTTACCTTTCACCCCATCAGCTGTCGCATACAGAACATAAACCTCCAAAATTTCCGTCACCTACAACTGGATCCCACCGCTAGCCACATTTTACCATCCCCTTCCGCCTTCCCCAGAGTGTTCCCCCCGAAACTCCCTGGTTAACTCATCCCTTCCCACCAAACCACCCCCCCCCCCCCCCCCCCCATGAGCAAGTGCAGAAGATGCTACACCTGTCCCCATACCTCCTCCTTCAACTCTGTCCAGGGACCTCGACAGTCCTTTCAGGTTAGACAGAGGTTCACTTGCACCTCTTCCAAACTCTTCGGCTGTATCTGTTGCTCCAGATACAGTAGATGAGTTTGGAAGAGGTGCAAGTGAACCTCTTATACATCGGCAAGACCAAAGTCCCTCAGTCTAACTGAACCTACCTGATCTCCCGGTTGCTAAACACTTTAATTCTCCTTCCCATTTCCACACTGACATTTCTGTCCTCGGTCTCCTCCATTGTCAGAACGAGGCTAAACGCAAATTGCAGAAACAGCATCTCATAATTCGCTTGGGAAGCTTACAGCCCAGTGATATGAATATTGATTTCCCCCACTTCCGGTAGCCCCGGCATTCCCTCTCTCACCCAAGTTGCATTAGCTTCTCATTTTTACCTAACAAACAGCTAATGGCCTGTTTCCTTTATCATCGTCACTTTTTTTTTCTTTTTTTTCCCGTTACTTTTTTGCATATCATTCATTCATTGCTCTTTATCTCTCCACATATATGCCTATATTTCTCTTTGCCCTTATCCATAACCAGTCTGAAGAAGGGTTTCGACCAGAAATGTCATCCATTCCTTCTCTCCAGAGCTGCTGCCTGTCCCGCTAAGTTACTCCAGCTTTTTGTGTCTATCTTCAGTTTAACCAGAATCTGCAGTTCCTTCCTGCACTACTTTATTAAAATCAGTACTGTTAACTTTAAATATTTGGAATTCCCGAAATTCAGTTTCAGCTCCATCTTTAGAATATATTTGAAAATCAAGGAATTGTTTTATTTTTGTTTGGGGCTGCACGGTGGTGCAACGGTATAGTTGATCCCTTACAGCGCCAGAGACCCGGGTTCGATCCCGACTGCGGGTGCCACCTGTATGGTGTTTGTACCTTCTCCCCGTGACCTGCGTGGGTTTTTGTCCGGGTGCTCGGGTGTCCTCCCACACTCTGAAGACAGATAGGTCTGTAGGTTAACTGGCTTTGGTAAAAGTGTAAATTGTCCCTAGTTTGTGTAGGATAGTGTTAATGTGCTGGAATCGCTGGTCGGTGCAGACTCGGTGGGCCGAAGGGCCTGTTTCCACGCTGTATCTCTAAACTAAACTAAAATAAAATAAAAAGTCCTTCCATAAGCAAGAGTATTGTCCGATTCATCTCCACACCATTGTGGACTTTGTCTATGGAACTGATGGGCTACATTACTGAGAACATATTTGAGTTGTATTTTAGTTTGGCTTTATTGTATTTTATGTATATTACCTGAATTGATTGGAGCGCTAAACAAAGCTATTCACTATACATCGGTACAGTTGACAATAATAAACCTAAACCTCAAATTTAGATCACCCAAACTAAATTATGCAGACAATCCTTGCGTTTATACATACACAGAAGTCAATCCTAGACTTGTTCACCAAAGCATATGTTCACCGAAGGATGAGTCCTACTCTCATCAGCTGTAGGATCAAGCTCCTCTGCTGCACCACATTCCACTTTGATGTATATAGATTTACACTGGGACTCACACGATTCTCGAGGCCAGGCTTTGATCCTGAGCGGGGTTCGCTTGTCAGTACAGAATCGGTGGGCAGAAATTCCTGTTTCCACAATGTATCTCTGAAAATTAAAAACTAAAGCCCTCTTCCATTATAGATGGTCTCACCAGCGTGTCCTTGATATCCCGCAATCCCCCTTGTCCTCACCTTCCACCCCAACAGCCGTCGCATTCAGCCTCCAACATTTTCGCCACCTCCAACGGGATCCCACCACTGGCCACATCTTCCCATCTCCCGCCATTTCTGCTTTCCGCAGAGACCGTTCCCTTCGCAACTCCCTGGTCAACTCGTCCCTTCCCTCCCAAACCACCCACTCCCCAGATACTGTCCCCTGCAATCACAGGAGATGCAACAACTATCCCTTTACCCCCCCCCTTCGACTTCATCCAAGGACCCTGACAGTCTTATCAGGTGAGGCAGAGGTTAATTTGCACCTCCTCCAACCTCATCTACTGTATCCGCTGCTCCAGATGGCAACTTTTGTACATCGGCGAAACCAAGAGCAGGCTCGGCAATTGTTTCGCTGAACACCTCCGCTAAGTCCGCCTGAATCTACCTGATCTCCCGGTTGCTCAGCATTTATACGCCCCCTCCCATTCCCAATCTGACCTCCATTGTCAGAGTGAGCCCCAGTGCAAATTGGAGGAACAGTATCTCATATTTCGCTTGGGTAGCTTACAACCCAGCGGTATGAACATTGACTTCTCTAACTTCAAGTCCCCCTTTCTCCCTCACCATCCCCACCCCCTTCCCAGTTCTCCCACCAGTCTTACTGTCTCCGACTACATTTTATCTCTGTACCTCCCATTCCATCTGACATCAGTCTGAAGAAGGGTCTCGACCCGAAACGTCACCCATTCCTTCTCTCCAGAGATGCTGCCTGCCCCGCTGAGTTACTCCAGCATTTTGTGTCTACCTCAGATCGAGTTGTTCAGACATTTGCACTATTGCAACAGCTACACGATTCTAATCATTATTCAACAGGTCTCTCCAACTGCAAGCGTTCATCATTATGAAGTATTTTTGAAATATTAAATGCATTGTTTGATGAAGCGACACATACTCTTGCTGATTTATTTCTAGTTGTGTTATATCAGGGCTGTCAATGGCCGACACTATATGTAATCCAGTTTGACTCATAGCAGCCATTATAACTGGCATCACCATGATTTAAGAAAATAAATATAGATTGGTGCAAATCACAGTGATTTTATTCAGGCCAATGGAGCACCTATTGCAAACACTTCAGACTTTTTCCACCATAAATGTCAATTTATACTGGGGTGATGTTGCATGATAGATGTCTGCATGTGCGAACCTGTTCCACATTCTCACATCAATGATTGCAGATGAATCTCGTAGCAAGAAATGTCTAAATAGAATGGCCTGGTCACTTAGCTCAGAGCTAACAAGTGGCTGGAATGAACCAGTGGCACGGCTGGAACTTTAAACCATCTGTATACTCTTAAGGGCCTGTCCCACCAGCATGCGATTGCATGCGTCTAGCACGACCAAACGTGGTGGCTTGAGGCGTACGGCCTCGCCGGGCCGGTCCCACTTCCAACCGCGAAGCCGCCTGGAGTTGTGTGGGGCTGGTGCCGACATCATACTCACCAATCAGCTGGGCAGGAGGCGGGCCGACTGAATTTGGACGTCAACGGCACGTCGGGTGGTGACGTCATCACGCAACGCCACGCGCTAGGCATACACCGTCAAGACGCTGCGCACAAACTCAATGCGGCTGCGAGCCGACAGGCCGTTACCGTGCGGAATTTTTGGACAGTGTCAGTTTTTCGGAGCCCTCCGCGATGTCGGGACCAGCCCCGCACAACTCCATACGGCTCCGGCGATCGAAGTGGGACCGGCTCTGCAAGGCCGTACGGCTCAAGCGACCACGTTAGGTCATGCTCACCGCATGCAGTCGCATGCTGGTGGGACAGGCCCTTTACAGAGGTTAAATACTTCACGTCATGGACTGACCAGGAGTTGAAAGCTTCCATTGTATCTTGGTCCATATTCTTCCCTCAATGAATGGCAGCAAAAATACACTATTCATTCCATTGCTGACAAATCCAATGAGACTTAGTGAAATGTTTTGACAATGCCTTGGTCTATGCAATTTGTTGGGCTAAAGAGCTACTACTCAACAAATCTGGCAAAAGGATAATTTCAACTGAAACATCCTTCAGAACTATTATTCCTAATTTAATCAACACACAAAAGGGAAGGAAAATATCAATTCCCAAAGCACTTTTACTGAGATAATTAAGATGGATAGGTCTATAGGGTGTAGAAGATTTGTAATGGCTTAGGAAATATATAATGCTGACTTACATCGGATTAAAATAACTGCCAGCATCACATTCTGGCCTGTGCTAATAAAACAGTGCTGCTGAAATGCCCAGGAGGACAGGAAAGGGCAGGCTAATGCTTTATAATAAAAGCTGAAAATGCTGGAAATACCGAGCAGACAAATGTTTTCTTTATCAGATCACGAAGAGACATTAACTCTCCCCACAGTCGCTGCCTCAATTCCATAACATTTCCAACATTTTATGTTTCTATTTCAAATTTAAATTCTTATTTCAACAATTTGCTTTTATAAATAAATGTTCTGTGTGTGTTCTAATGAAGCAATGTAGTTTCGTTTAGTTTAGTTTATTTTAGAGATACAGCGGAAATGGTACCTTCGGCCAACCGAGGCCACGTCGAACAGCGATCCCACGCACATTAACACTATACTGCACACATTAGGGACAATTTACAATTTTACCAAGCCAATGAACCTACAAACTTGTACATCTTTGGAGTGTTGGAGGAAACCGGAGAACCCGGAGAAAACACACGCAGGTCACGGGGAGAACGTACAAACTCCGTACAGTCAGCACCCGTGGACAGGAATTAACCCAGGTCTCTGGCACTGTAGTGGGCCTGTCCCACTTACGAAACCTTTTAGGCGACTACAAGAGACTGTAAGGTCGCCACATGTTCGCCGAAGTTTGCAGGGGTGTCGCCTACATGGTGGTGAGTAGTTCCCGCATTCTCGTAACAGTCGCGGCTTCGCTCGGGTCGCCGCTAGTTGAAACATGTTGAAAAATTAGCGGCGACCAGAATTTTGATGCCATGGAGAGTAGCGAGAATTCTCGAGACGTAGGTGCAGTGGTAGTGGGTCGCCAGGATGTCGTAGGTTGTCGTAGGTTTTCCCCACCCCGTCTCCCCCATCTCCCCCCCCCTCTTTTAAAGGACTTAAGTGACCCTTCCCATACACTGTGCTTTCACCGTCTTAATTATAGCGCCAACCTTCCTGTTCATCTTCGTGTGTGTCTGGATCACATTGGCTTTGCACCGTGTGAATTTCACTCAGACAGCGCTCCCCCCACTTATCCTGAACCCGCCTGCATAACTGGCTGGTGAAGGAAGCGATGTGTGTGTGTGTGTTCCACTCTGACAGTCGCCATTCCAGTCGCCGGTTTTTCAGGGCCTGCTACAACTTGGCAGTCGCCTGAAAAATCACCTAAGCAGGACAGGCCCAAAATAGAGAGAGTACAGAGGAGATTTACTAGAATGTTGCCTGGGTTTCAGCAACTAAGTTACAGAGAAAGGTTGAACAAGTTAGGGCTTTATTCTTTGGAGCGCAGAAGGTTAAGGGGGGACTTGATAGAGGTTTTTAAAATGATGAGAGGGATAGACAGAGTTGACGTGGAAAAGCTTTTCCCACTGAGAGTAGGGAAGATTCAAACAAGGGGACATGACATGAGAATTAAGGGACTGAAGTTTAGGGGTAACATGAGGGGGAACTTCTTTACTCAGAGAGTGGTAGCTGTGTGGAATGAACTTCCAGTGAAGGTGGTGTGGGCAGGTTCGTTTTTATAATTTAAAAATAAATTGGATAGTTATATGGATGGGAAGGGAATGGAGGGTTATGGTCTGAGCGCAGGTATATGGGACTAGGGGAGATTATGTGTTCGGCACGGACTAGAAGGGTCGAGATGGCCTGTTTCCGTGCTGTAATTGTTATATGGTTATAAGGCAGGAACTCTACCGCCCTACCTAACATATAAGACAGCTTTTCTATACTGTATTTGTAGCATTTTCCGCAGTGAGACATTCAGATTCTTTCTTTTTTCCCTATCTTTAAATCTATTAACTTCTTTACTCAGAGAGTGGTAGCTGTGTGGAATGAGCTTCCAGTGGAAGTGGTGGAGGCAGGTTCGATTTTATCATTTAAAAATAAATTGGGATAGGTATATGGACAGGAAAGGAATAGAGTGTTATGGTCTGAGTGCAGGTAGATGGGACTAGGTGAGAGTAAATATGCATATCAGGAGAGAGAGGAAGAGGGAGAGGGAGAGAGCGAGAGAGAGAGAGAGTGTGTGTGTGTGTGTGTGTGTGATGAGGGTCACAGGAGTGTTCAGAAAGTGGGCCTGTACCATTAACTTTGCTCAATCTGAAGAAGGGTTCCAGATTATGTGTGATAAGTGGGACAGACAGATGGATTCATTCTCTGGTGGAATCAGAGGCAACTCAGCCACGTAGAAACCTTCAGTATCAACACAGTGTCTTGCCGAATTCGGCATAGCGTTTATGAAGAGCTTGCAATTTCAAAAGAATACAGACAATTAGGAAGCCAAATGCTAACCTTTATTGCAGGACGATTTGAGTACAATAATAAGGTTGACGTACTGAAATTATATCGAGCCCTGGTGAGTGCCTGGAACATTGTGTACAAGTTTGGTCTCCGTTCTCTAGGAGAGATATGCTTGCAGTAAAAGGAACAGAACAAAGATTGACTTCTGGGATGGGGTGATTATCCTAAAATATTCTTAGCTTAGAATGACAAATGAACCCATTAGAACAAAGAATATTCTTAAAAGCATGACTGTGAATACAAGAACAATAGTTCCCCTGACTGTGCCAAGAGATAGAGGTTCCAGTGTGAAATAAGGGGCTGGCTCTTCAGGACAGGGAAGAGAAGAAGGTTCCTCATCCAAGGATGGTGAATCTTTTGAATTCCCTACTTAGAAGGACAGTGGAAGCTCGATCACTGAGTATATTCAAGATTGAGATCGATAGACTTTTGGAAATAAATCAAATCATGGGTGACACAAGGAACTGCAGATGCTGGAATCTTACATAGGACACAAAGTGCTGGAGTAACTCAACTGGTCAGGCAGCATCTCTCACGGACATGGAGAGGTGACGTTTCAGATCAGGACCTTCAAAGTCTACCTAATTAGTTTTTCTAAAATGCAAGCCCCTCATAATCACTGTGCTGAATTCTGCAAGAGTCTTCTTCAGAGTCTGTCCAAAACATCGCCGATCCATTTTCTCCAGTGACATAAATCAAGGGATGTAGGTTAGTGCATAAACATAGTGCTGAGGGGAAAGATTTGTCATAATTTCACTGAATGTTGGAGTATGTGAGAGGATTGATTAAGCCTATAGTTTTATGAAGTGGTATAAATACTATGTAGGAATCTTTTTTACATTAAACAGATCAATTTAGCTATTAATAAGCTGGTTTTGCAAGTTTTATAAACGTATAAGATTAGGTCCTAAAAAAAGGTGCTACGTAATTGTTAGGTATAAATAACCAGCGGCGACTCTGCAGGTGATGGCCAACTCATTGTTGAGTGGTACCAACCTGGCAGCATCAAAGCAATTTAGTTCTAGAACAGAAAACTACAAAGAGGATGTTAAAGATATTATGTTTATACTAAATCTATAAGGCAATATTCCCAAATCATTCACATTGTTTAGAATATATCTTATTGACTCAATGTTAAAGATTGCCAATCATTTTGCTCTCCATTATCATGCAGTCCAGCAGTTGATGTCACACCAAGTGTCCCAGACATTGTACATGATAAATGTTAAGAATATTTATAAAGTGGAAGATCTCCATTATCAATTCAACTCGTCTAACAGCTCTGTTGCCAATTGGAAACAAGAACAGAAAATGGTGGAAACTCCCAGTGAGACAGGAAAAGTTTATAGTAACCATATATAACCATATAACAATTACAGCACGGAAACAGGCCATCTCGGCCCTACAAGTCCATGCCGAACAAATTTTTTTCCCCTTAGTCCCACCTGCCTGCACTCGTACCATAACCCTCCATTCCCTTCTCATCCATATGCCTATCCAATTTATTTTTAAATTATACCAATGAACCTGCCTCCACCACTTCCACTGGGAGCTCATTCCACACCGCCACCACTCTCTGCGTAAAGAAGTTCCCCCTCATATTACCCCTAAACTTCTGTCCCTTAATTCTGAAGTCATGTCCTCTTGTTTGAATCTTCCCTATTCTCAAAGGGAAAAGCTTGTCCACATCAACTCTGTCTATCCCTCTCATCATTTTAAAGACCTCTATCAGGTCCCCCCTTAACCTTCTGCGCTCCAGAGAATAAAGACCTAACTTATTCAACCTATCTCTATAACTTAGTTGTTGAAACCCAGGCAACATTCTAGTTTATGGAGAAAAAAATGGTTCAATGTTTCATGTCAATGACGATGAAGGCTATCTATCTAAAATATTAACTCTGCATCTAAATGTCTAAATACACTAAACATTTAAATAGCATTAATACCCTAAATTAACAATAATACTCTAAATAGCACTGCATAAAACCAAAGGCACAGAGGTGGCCTCCTAGCAGCAGCCATTCAGCAGGTCAGGAGGAACAAAGGCAACCTGACCGTCTCATTTTGCAGAGAACTTGGCTGCACTTTCCCAACCACTGCCCGTTGGAGGAGACACGCAAAATGAACACCATTATGGATAATACATTGTGAACATTCCTGACTGTACAGATCAAAGTGATTTATCCTGGGAAGCTAGGTGTTGCTGGCAAGACCAATGTTTATTACCCGATCCTGACCGTTTCTTGCGGACAACGACTTTCATGGAGCATTGAAGACCTTGACGTGAAATTTAAATGGGAGTTTCAGGATTTTGACCTACCATGAGTGTATTTATTGATCAAGAGATCAAGAGAATTAGCGATTTAGTTGACTTCTGCGTTTATGGATATCTTTTATGTGCAAATGAGAGTCGGATTAATACGCTTGCAGTACCACCATTATGTTCTTTGGGGAATTGGCAAGATGATGGAAAGCGGAAAGGAAATCCCAGCCAGAAACCGTCAGTTGGATCCAGTGAAATTTGATTCTGGGAAAAGTCACGGACTGTCAGAGAAAATATAGTGATCTTGGCACGACATTTGGAAACTATGTTTTAGACTGTTTATGAAACCATATTTTTCAAAACGATTGCTCACAGTGATAGAATCTACATGTGGCTGTACAACGTTATACTACTTGTATAGAATTCATATGAAGCCAGACACACTGCTTCCACACCAACCATCCAGCACCCATTTACACTAATCCTATCTTAATCCCCCTCACGTTCCTATCAGCTTTCTTCAGATTCTGCCACTGATCCTCACCCAAGGGGCAATTTATAGTGGCTCGTTAATCTTCCAACTCAGTCTTTAGGTTAGATTGATTGAACTGATTGCAAGGTACAGCCTGAAATCATGCCCTCCAGCCCAATGATTTCATGCCGACCCATTCACACTGGTTCTATCTTATCCACTCCCTACGCACAAGGAGCAATTTACGGGGATCAATTAACCTACAAACCCGCACGTCTTTGGGATGTGAGAGGAAAGCAGAGCACACAGAACTCAGCGGGATGCTGCCAGTCCAGCTGAGTTACTCCAGCACCTTGTGTCTACCTTTGATTTTAACCAGCAGCTGCAGTTCTTTCCTACACAATGAATGATACCTCATTGTCACATGTACCTAGGGTATCTTGGTACAGTGAAATGCTTTGCTTTGCAACCTAGACAGCACACATTGTGTCACCAGCTGTTGGTGCCGACAAAGTTACAAAAGTGATTGAATTGATTGAAAGATTCAACATGGAAACAGGCCCATCAACCCGACGATATAACGCCAACCATTTATCA
Organism: Leucoraja erinaceus; assembly: GCF_028641065.1. Classification (NCBI taxonomy): domain Eukaryota; kingdom Metazoa; phylum Chordata; class Chondrichthyes; order Rajiformes; family Rajidae; genus Leucoraja; species Leucoraja erinaceus. Next base: position 24,416,718 of record NC_073406.1, on the reverse strand, counting down.
CCCATTCACACTAGTTCTATGCCACCCACTCCCTACGCACATGGAGCAATTTACAGAGGTCAATTAATCTACAAACCCGCACGTCTTTGGGATGTGGAAGGCAACTGGAGCACCCGGGGGAAATGCACGCAGACACACGAAGAACATGCAAACTCCACATATTAATTGCACCACTCTGCACTCTAAATACTGGAATTGCTGAAGCACAAGGACAATGTTCTCCCCATCGATTCTATTTTCACTTTTTGTATTTGGTCCCTTTCCCTGGTTCATTCCCATTAGCCCCAATAAATAAATATCCTCTGGTGCCTATCCAATTCCTCTTCAAAGAAAACCTTGACTTCCTCCATTTCTCAGCTCGATCTCGATGCCATTAGCAACGTCTGTGGGAAAAGTGTGAATCTCCCATGAGAATCTGGCGATCTCTAACATCAGCTTGGGAGAGGTCGAGTCCTTTAACTGATGCTGAAGCAGGTTTCGACTGTTCGGCTGAACACTTGCACTTGGTCCGCCAAGGCCTACTGGATCTCCCGGTTGCTAAGTATTTTAACTCCTCTTCCAAGTGTCACACTGACCTTTCTCGCTCGGGCCTCCTCCATTGCCAAAGTGAGGCCACACGCAAACAGGAGGAACAGCACCTCATATTCTGCTTGGGTAGCTTACAAATGCAGCGGTATGGACAATGAATGCTGCAATTTTAGCTAATGAACCTACCAACAACCCCAATTTGTTTTGTTCTTCATCCTCCTCTCCCCTTCCCCGTGTCCCACCTGAACTCACACCCATGATTCCCCTTCTCCTTCCACATATCTGCCGTCCACTGGATTCACAATTTACAACTTGACTATCCTTATCTCATACATTTTGTCCTTTCGCGTCTGACCTTTATCCAATCATCAGCCTATCAACACCTCACCTGCATCTACCTATTACTTGCCAGACTTTCTCCTACCCCTCCTCACTTCAAGTTTTCTCCAACTCTGCTTCACCCCCCACACCGCCTCCCAATCCCCCACCACAATCAGTCTAAAGGTTCCAATCTGAAACACCGCCTACCCATGTTTTCCCGAGATGCTGGCTGACGCTGATGTACTCCAATACTTTGTAATTTTTTCCCAGAACAGGTTCTTTTAGTTAAGATTTACTTGAGTTCTTATGAGCATCAGACCAGACAGAAATGGGTCATAAAAACCTTGTTCACATGATAGATAGTAGGCCCCCCTCGGTCATGACTGATCATGGGTGATGCATCCTGTCGGATGCAAGCCTGGGCGATGTCATATGGAGGACAGGCTGTTGCCCATGCAGCACGTCCCCCCTCTCTACATCGCTGATTGATCCAAAGGAACGGCAGGGCTGTTACATTTTTGCACCAGTGCCGTCGCAGGAGCTGCCAGAGCGAGGTTGTAGACAACGAAGAACTGCCTTAGGGGCTCCGACTCCGGATTTTCTTGAGGAGCCTTTTCCATGACTGGATATGGCCACAAGGCAGTGGAGGTTTTAAATCACAGTTTTTCCTCTCCTAGATGGACTGCCTTCCCAGGCTGACAAGCCCCATCTGCCCGAGACTCGTGGGGGCGGGAGCGTCTACCTTCCCGTGCAGGTCTATAGCACCTGCCCATTGTTCACATTCCTCAGCCTAAATTCATTTGGCGGCACAGCGGTAGAGTTGCTGCTTTACAGTGCCAGAGACCCGGGTTCAATCCTGAATACAGGTGCTGTCTGTACGGAGTTTGTATGTTCTTCCCATGATCTGCGTGGGTTTTCTCCAGGTGCTCCGGTTTCCTCCGACACTCCAAAGACATAGGGTGTCTGTAAGTTAATTGGCTTGGCAAATTGGCTTGGTAAAATTGTAAATTGTAAATTGTCCCTAGTTTGTATAGGATTGTGTTAATGTGCAGGGATCGGTGGTCAGCGGGGACTCGGTGGGCCGAAAGGCCTGGTTCCGCACAATATCTCTAAGGGACTCAAATAGAGAAAACTAGTAGACAGAATGGGAGGCAGGAAGCAGAAAAGGGAAGCACTCGGTCACAAGAGGAGAAAGAAAAAAAAGGAAATAAACAGAGAAGAAGAGATGGGGGGTTTCTTAAATGTGCATATTTTAATGCTAGGAGCATTGTAAGAAAGGTGGATGAGCTTAGAGTGGATAGACACCTGGAAGTATGATGTTGTGGCGATCAGTGAAACATGGTTGCAGGAGGGCTGTAATTGGAAACTAAATATTCCAGGATTTCGTTGCTTCAGGTGTGATAGAATTGGAGGGGCAAGAGGTGGAGGTGTTGCATTGCTAGTCAGGGAAGATATTACAGCAGTGCTTTGGCAGGATAGATTGGAGGGCTCGTCTAGGGAGGCTATTTGGGTGGAACTGAGAAGTGGGAAAGGTGTGGCAACACTTATGGGGGTGTATTATAGACCGCGAGTGGGGAACGAGAATTGGAAGAGCAAATATGTAAGGAGATAGCAGATATTAGTAGTAAGCACAAGGTAAGCACAGATTGTGGGAGATTTCAACTTTCCACACATAGACTGGGAAACACATTCTGTAAATGGGCTGGATGGTTTGGAGTTTGTAAAATGTGTGCAGGATAGTTTTTTGCAGCAATACATAGAGGTGCCTACTAGAGGAGGGGCAGTGCTGGACCTCCTGTTAGGAAATGAGACGGGACAGGTGGCGGAGGTATGCGTTGGGGAGCACTTCGGGTCCAGTGATCACAATACCATTAGTTTCAATATAATTATGGAGAAGGTCAGAACTGGACCTAGGGTTGAGATTTTTGATTGGAGAAAGGCTACGGTTCGGAAAAAGAGAGAGATCTACAATAATTATAGGCAGCATGAAGTAAATGAGGTGCTTGAGGAGTATAAGGAATGTAAAAAGAATCTTAAGAAAGAAATTAGAAAAGCTAAAAGAAGATATGAGGTTGCTTTGGCAAGTAAGGTGAAAGTAAATCCAAAGAGTTTCTACAGCTATATTAATAGCAAAAGGATAACGAGGGATAAAATTGGTCCATTGGAGAGACAGAGTGGGAAGCTATCTGCAGAGCCAAAAGAGATGGGGGAGATATTGAACAATTTCTTTTCTTCGGTATTCACCACGGAAAAGGATATTGAATTATGTGAGGTAAGGGAAACAAGTAGAGTAGCTATGGATACTATGAGTTTCAAAGTAAAAGAAGTACAGATTCAGATTCAGATTCAATTTAATTGTCATTGACAGTGTACAGTACAGAGACAACGAAATGCATTGATGAGATGAACAAAAAGTGCAAAAAGTACTGACACTTTTGAAAAATATAAAAGTGGATAAGTCTCCAGGTCCTGACAGGATATTCCCTAGGACATTGAGGGAAGTTAGTGTAGAAATAGCCGGGGCTATGACAGAAATATTTCAAATGTCATTAGAAACGGGAATAGTCCCCGAGGATTGGCGTACTGCGCATGTTGTTCCATTGTTTAAAAAGGGTTCTAAGAGTAAACCTAGCAATTATAGACCTGTTAGTTTGACTTCAGTGGTGGGCAAATTAATGGAAAAGATACTTAGAGATAATATATATAAGCATCTGGTTAAACAGGGTCTGATTAGGAACAGTCAACATGAATTTGTGCCTGGAAGGTCATGTTTGACTAATCTTCTTGAATTTTTTGAAGAGGTTACTAGGGAAATTGACGAGGGTAAAGCAGTGGATGTTGTCTATATGGACTTTAGTAAGGCCTTTGACAAGGTTCCTCATGGAAGGTTGGTTAAGAAGGTTAAACTGTTGGGTATAAATGCCGGAATAGCAAGATGGATTCAACAGTGGCTGAATGGGAGAAGCCAGAGGGTAATGGTGGATGGCTGTCGGGTTGGAGGTAGGTGACTAGTGGGGTGCCTCAGGGATCTGAGTTGGGTCCTTTGTTGTTTGTCATGTACATCAATGATCTAGATGAAGGGGTGGTAAATTGGATTAGTAGGTATGCAGATGATACCAAGATAGGGTGTTGTGGATAATGATGAGGATTTCCAAAGTCTACAGAGTGATTTAGGCCATTTGGAAAAACGGGCTGAAAGATGGCAGATGGAGTTTAATGCTGATAAATGTGAGGTGCTACACCTTGGCAGGACAAATCAAAATAGGACGTACATGGTAAATGGTAGGGATTGAAGAATACAGTTGAACAGAGGGATCTGGGAATAACCGTGCATAGTTCCTTGAAGGTGGAATCTCATACAGATAGGGTGGTAAAGAAAGCGTTTGGTATGCTAGCCTTTATAAATCAGAGCATTGAGTATAGAAGCTGGGATGTAATGTTAAAATTGTACAAGGCATTGGTGAGACCAAATCTGGAGTATGGTGTACAATTTTGGTCGCCCAATTATAGGAAGGATGTCAACAAAATAGAGAGAGTACAGAGGAGATTTACTAGAATGTTGCCTGGGTTTCAACAACTAAGTTACAGAGATAGGTTGAATAAGTTAGGTCTTTATTCTCTGGAGCGCAGAAGGTTAAGGGGGACTTGATAGAGGTCTTTAAAATGATGAGAGGGATAGACAGAGTTGATGTGGACAAGCTTTTCCCTTTGAGTATAGGGAAGATTCAAACAAGAGGACATGACTTCAGAATTAAGGGACAGAAGTTTAGGGGTAACATGAGGGGGAACTTCTTTACTCAGAGATTGGTAGCGGTGTGGAATGAGCTTCCAGTGGAAGTGGTGTCGGCAGGTTCATTGGTATCATTTAAAAATAAATTGGATAGGCATATGGATGAGAAGGGAATGGAAGGTTATGGTATGAGTGCAGGCAGGTGGGACTAAGGGAAAAAAGTTGTTCGGCACGGACTTGTAGCGCCGAGATGGCCTGTTTCCGTGCTGTAATTGTTATATGGTTAAACTAATCATTTCTGTTTTGCCTATTTGGTCAGCAACACTTTTAATCGATTTACCATTCAATATAAGACTGCAAGCTTTTTGTTAGATCTAAAAGTCGTAAAGGTGGAGGTTTGTGCCAGAAAAATGGATTAAGAAACAGACTGGTTTGTGAAAAAACAGGCTCAAGCTATAAGGATTTGATTACTAAATTCACCAGAGTCTGGGGCTCGATATGCCAGGATCATTGCTTGTGTGATTCTTATTAGACCAAGAGGTTCTAAATCCATTCTGATGTGAACCACATCAGCAACAATCATTTGTTCTTCTAAAGTATTATCAACAAAAAACACTCCAAGGCAATTCACAGGCAGATTATAACACAACGTCCGACACTGCCACCAAAGGAGATGTTAGGAGAGGAATCAATTACATTGAGCAATGGAGTAGGTTTGCTCTTACAGCAGAAAACTTATAAAAGTGTAGAGGCTCAGAGAGGCAATTCTACAGCCAAACCACCAAACCTGAACAAAACTATGGTTAATCCTCTGATCATAAAGACAGTATCTGATGAACTAGGAGAGGCATCTGAATCCCTGTGTGTACTTAGATCAGAAAGTGTTGATAAGCTTTTCATACTGTGGAGAAGGATGAACTCATCCAAGCATCCATATACGGAGGTCAAAATCTTGCCTTCTTCACTCGTTAATATTTCATGAGTTGCAGTGTTTTGGAGACCTCACTGCACTCAACCTCGATAGCTTTTTAGGTAATCGGTGAGCAAAGGCTGGTGAAGCCTAACAGCATTATTTAACCAGGTACAGCACCGTGTCTCTGAGCCAGGTATAGTTCTTTTTTAGAGATACAGCGTGGAAACGGGCCCTTCGGCCCACCGAGTCCGCACCGACCAGTAATGCCCGCACATGAACACTCTCCTACACACATTAGAGTCTAAAACTTTTTATACCAAGCCAATTATCCTACAAACCTGGATGTCTTTGGAGTGGACTTGGTTTATACTCTCTAGAATTTAGGAGATTGAGAGGGGATCTTATAGAAACTTACAAAATTCTTAAGGGGTTGGACAGGCTAGATGCAGGAAGATTGTTCCCGATGTTAGGGAAGTCCAGGACAAGGGGTCACAGCTTAAGGATAAGGGGGAAATCTTTTAAAACCGAGATGAGAAGAACTTTTTTCACACAGAGAGTGGTGAATCTCTGGAACTCTCTGCCACAGAGGGTAGTTGAGGCCAGTTCATTGGCTATATTTAAGAGGGAGTTAGATGTGGCCCTTGTGGCTAAGGGGCTCAGGGGGTATGGAGAGAAGGCAGGTACGGGATACTGAGTTGGATGATCAGCCATGATCATATTGAATGGCGGTGCAGGCTCGAAGGGCCGAACGGCCTACTCCTGCACCTAATTTCTATGTTTCTATGTTTCTATGAGTGTGGGAGGAAACCAAAGATCTCAGAGAAAACCCACGCAGGTCACATTTTGGCCAAAATGAAAATCTGGGATGCTGGTGGCAAAGTAGGACTGCCCTTCCAATGTGAGTCCTCACATGACCAATTATCATGGGTAATTTAGAAACCTTTGCTGTGATTTAAACTCAGTCTTGAATCCAATTAATTGTTCTGATAATCTGAAATGATATCATCTCTGATCATTCTGATGGAGGAGTTAAGTGTGCCACTGAACTTGGCTATTGCTGGCGAATTACTGCTACTGACCAAAGCGGAGAAAACGAACCTGAAAATGTAATTACCCTGAGGTCACGCTGCACAAAGGCAACTATTCCTGTGGCGTGAAACTGAGCTCCTCTATCAGAAGAGAAGTGTGGGTTCTTAGTATCTAGTGTAGTGTTGTTTATTCAACAGCAAAGCAAATGCAATTCCAGCTGTTTTAATTAAATAATAAATTATCCCTGAAATAAGAAGCCATATTGATTACATTTGAAGGCGGCACCAGGAAATGAACCATAGACTGCATCAAGAAAGAAATTGCATTTATAAAACACAGCCAGGTTTTGAATGGGTTGTCAGGCACTTTGCATTCCATGAGTTACTTTCCATGAGTTGTTTGTTATATGTTGGTAATGAAGCTGACAGTTTCTCCGTACTGGCATTAGTAAGATTGAGGTAGCATTAATGAAGGGAATAATGTTGTCCAGGAACACTTGTGTTTTTTCAAGGATGAGTGATCATTACCCTTCACCATAACCAATCTTCACTCTGGGCAGTGGAATGAAGCCAGAGATTATTTCACTATAATAAATGATGCAATAAATTCTCAGAATATAACATTGGAATGGATAGATATCCTTCTGACATCAGTTATTGGAAACAGGCCTTCTATTCTTGTTTCTTCCACAGTAATTTTATAATCAAACAATGCTGCAGGTTTAATTACTATTCACAATAAGATGGAACAGCACATAAACACCTGAAAGTCACAATTTCTTTGCTAATAACCAGGCCCTTGACTAGATTGAGAAATGTTAGATTAGTATGTCTACCAAGCCACAGGGGACTGGGCACTTTCTTCTGTGATCTTCCACCATTGTGGGAGCACCTAAAATCACCTCGGATAGAGAGGTCACTTTGGGTATACCTGCCTTATAGTGCGAATACTAAGGGGAGAGGAGCACCACTTGCCTCCAACAGAGTTCCTGATAGCAGTCCGGTTGTGGACTGGCCTTGTAACTAGAGGTGAAGTTGACTTTCATCCTCCAGTTCCATTCTCCTACACCATTCAGCTGCCTTGTGCACCCACGTTATAATATTGCACCACCCGCCAGTCCTACATTTCATGCCTATTGCAGTTAGTGTTGTGTACATTGATGCCTCTTTGCATAAATGTCATATGCATGGAATACAGCATGATAATTTCCTGAAGGGTGCATGCAGAGTTGCAAACACAGTCAGTGATCATTTCTTAGTTTCATAAGCTGTTGCACAGTGCAGATAAATGTCACACTATCCATCAAATGTCTTACTTTTTCATCACTGTCCTGTCTCCAGTCAGTGAATGAATTGCTGGACAAAACCAAAGAACGACGATTAAGCTGCTTTAATTCACACCGGGCATGTTGAAATCATTTTCTGCTACTTTGACATTGAACGAGACACCTAGAGATCATGACTGGGTTCATCCCTTTGACTCTCAATGTCGCAGTTTAAAGTTATACACAAGGAAGGAAATAGCCTGGCTAGTCATAGCATTCAATCCCGTCCTGTAATCACAATCCACAGCCATTCCTGTCCCCAGTGTAGTCATCCGAGGGATAGACTTAACTAACAGTGCCAGCATCCTTCCATCTTTAGAAAACTCAAATCATTGTAGGATGGATCTGGCAATCCGTCCATTATAGCAAAATGTTCAGTGTCACAGAGTGGACCACTCAACTCACACAAAAAGAAGTTTAAAATAAGACGGATTAAGATAAGAGATAAAGAAAAAGCAATTGAAGAAAACTTCTTCCATCTGTGTTCCATCACCTCAAGATAAAAATTTAGGATTACCAGAAACAAAACAAAGGGTGAGGTCAGAAGTGTATTGCTAGACATAAAATGCTGTGATAGAAACAGCATATAGGTTTAGTTAATGGCTGTTAGTTAACGATGTGATTCCAGACTCAATAATGATTCATCACTAACCTGTGAGTGACTGAACTCAGAAAAAAATAAATAGTGGCTTTTCCCAGCAATGTCAACATCCCATGACAAAGCCAGAAGAATTTTGGAAAGAGAAATTAATTCTCCGCCTGATTGATCAAATCATATCTTTTAATAAGAGGAAATGGATTGCAGGGATATGGGCAGGTGGGACTAGCGTAGATGGGACATCTTGGTGGTTATGGGAAAGTTGAGCCTAAGGACTGTATGCCTCCATGACTATGAAATGCAATGCTTCCAGATAGTGACCAATCAAGTGCCAGTATTGGTTTGTATCAGTTGAAACAAGGAACTCCAAGTCACGCAAGGTGAAAAATAATATTCAGGATGTATTGTTACATAGAAAAATAGAAAATAGGTACAGGAGTAGGTTATTTGGTCTTTCATTCAATGTGATCATGGATGATCTAATCTAATCTATCAACCTGTATAATTGCCCCTGCAGAGTGGAGAATGCAGCAGGTAAAGTTCACTGGCGGCCTCAGTGTGCATTCTTGTAAGGGAGATGGCAGCTCAGTCAATGTCTGACAGAACTGAAACACAAAATCGCCACAGGAGATTCTGGTGCTTTCATGAAACTGGAGGCCCAGACATCCAAGGCAGCAATTACTGGCAACAAACCTGATCTAATTTTAGAACTGTACATCAATTCACTTCTTCAGAGAATATTTTCTAATCGCTGCTTAAAGCTGTACAATTTAAAAAAAAAAGAAACTGCCCAATATGAACGGTTGCCTTGGTAACCGGCTACAAGGATCACAAAACCTGCACTTCCCATCTTCAATAGTCAAGACTTTCTACTGATTGCAATAACATTAACGGGAGTAACCTCCTACACGTTTATGGTTCGCACAATGCCTAACAGTTTAAAAATGCTGCTTTCCAACATTTGGAAAACTAAAGCTATTTTTACCTTCCGATATTTTTACCGATAAACAAAATGCCCATTAATAACAGGAAAGACGATACAGAAAGTCATCATCATTGCTCCTTTACTGTGACTTTCCCACAGTATGCTGCTTGAAACTACTAAGTAGTTGCCTTGAAATATATTGCTGCTTATTGGTTAGATACAGTGTGTACACAGGCCCTTCGGCCCACCGAGTCTTCACCAACTAGCGATCACCGCCCACACTAGCACCACATACACACTTGGGACAATTTACAATTTACAGAAGCTAATTAACCTTCTTCTTCTTCCGTATGGCGTGCACAGCCTAAAGTTGTAGGACAACTTGGTCTATTTGATCTTGTTTGATTGTGCATGCCGGGTTGCTTGCATTCGTGGAAACAGGGCGGACCACGTGAAGGTTGCAATCTCCCACCCCCCAATTAACCTACAAACCTGCACATCTTTGGAGTGTGGGAGGAAACCGGAGCACCCGGAGAAAACCCACGCAGGTCACAGGGAGAACGTACAAACTCCGTACAGACAGTGCCCATTGTCAGGGTTGAACCTGGGTCTTTGGCGCTGTAAGGCAGCAACTCAACCGTTGCACTACAATGCTGCCCCTAGGCCACTGCGTTGTCCGAACATCTTGCCATTTCAGGCGACTGGTATCAACTTCAACCACTGAAGTCAAGTCAGGATCAACGGTTATAGGAATAAGCCTCTCATCTCTCCCCATGTCTACATATAAGCGTCTGTAATTCCTAATGTAGGAATGCATCGTGACCACCTAATTAGGTCCACCAAGAACACCAACATCTTGAAATATTTCCCTTTGTCTAGATTGTTTTTGAGGAGAGCTCGAGGAGATAAAATATCAATATCCTGCAGATTCCCATGCTGTGTTAGTTATAATGTTCAACTAGGCTCTGTGCAGTATCACTGATCATGTCACGATATATTTACAGAAGCCTCCTTGAATCATAATCCACCAGGATATCCAAATTGGAAAAGAGATATCATGGGGGCAAAGTCCTTTTGTAAAGTTTGTAAAGCCTGCTTTAGAGTGCTACTGCCTTCTTCTCAACATCATCTCAACTGCTCAATACATTTCTGACATAACAAATGTAAACCAAATGTGACAAAAAACAAAAGTTTAGTAAAGAATTGACCTGCTGTGCAACGTCCTCCGAAGTTGAAATCGGCAGGTGAACATGTTGGATAAGCGGTTTCATCATAACCTCTCGTGCAATCTTGACATTTTCAAATTTTATGTCAGAGTCCAGCATTTGTTTTTGCAGTTTCACTTTTCTAGGTTTAGGTTTAGGTCAATTATTGTCCCGTGTACTGATGTATATTGAAAAACTTTGTTTTGCCTGCTATCCAAGCAGATTGGATAATACTATACACTCAAGTCAAACTCAAGTACAATAGGTTGAGCAAAGGGGAAGATACAGAGTGCAGATTACAATTCTCAGCATTGTAGCACACCAGTTCTATAAACACAGTCCAATGATCGCAATGGGGTAGAGGTGAATTGGACAGTATCAGAAGCCTGATAACAGAGGGCAAGAAGCTATTCCTGGTGGTGTGTGCTTTTAAGCTTCTGCACCTTCTGCCCAACAGAGGGGGAGAAGAAAGAATGACAGTTGTGGCAGCTTTTCTGAGGCAACGTGACGAGTAGATGGAGTCAATGGTGGGGAGTCAGGTCTGTGTGATGGACTGGGCTACATCTACAACTCTTTACAATTTCTTACAGTCTTGGGCAGAGTTGTTTCCAAAACAAGCTGTGATGCAACTCGTCAGTATGCTTTCTATGGTGCATCTGTTGAAATTTGTAAGTCACTGGAAACTCAAGTTTCTTCAATCTCCTAAGGAAATAGGGATGTCACTGTCGCTTCAGTATGGTTGGTCCATAACACATCATTGGTAAGACTAACATCAAGGAAGCTATCCATTTTCTTTCCAGCACCATTGATGCTGAATGGGCCAGGTACTCCACCACAATTCCTGAAGCCAAGAGGTTGTTGTCCTGACACCATGTTACTAAGTTCTCCATTTCCTTCCTGTACTCACAACCTGTACACACTTTGTATACTTTCTAATGATATATTGCCATCTTCTAATGTAGCCTTTTATTTTTAATTTATATCTCCAGCTGTGACAACAAATGCTTAGAAATAGGTCATGAGAGCACCTGAAGCAATTCAGGCCAGCACTGGACACAAATCAAAAGACATACATTAGTATCAGTGGACAGGCTTTCCAGTATTCACAAGGCAATTAAAAGTCTTTTTTTTCCTTTAGCTTTTCACTCATAGGTATGTATTTCCTGAACTCTAAAAATGTCCTTAACACTACAGCTGAATTATACCAGAAATTATTTATCAGTTAAGTACAGATGCACTAGAGTGAAAATGAGCTCAACTGTACTGCTTTTTACAAGGACACTGCCAACACTGGAGTTGTTTTTGAATCAGCGGAGGCTGAGAGAAGATTTAATTAAGGTTTATAAAATTACAACTGGCCTCGATGTAATAGGAGGTGTCTATCTCTCGTGGGAGAAAGGTCACTAATGAGGAAGAATTTTATTTCTAAGCAATTGGTAGATTTAAAGGAGAGTTGAAGGAAAATATTTTCATCAGGAGTTAGGCGGATCCAGAACTGATCAGCTGAATAGACAATTCAATAATAGCTTACAGCCAACAGCATGAACATTGAATTCTCCCGTTTTATGTAACTAACCCACAACTACCCCCTTCCCCCCCCCCCCCCCTCCACCTCCCTCCCCTGGCCCCTGACTGACCTTGCAATGGCTTCTCCCCTCCCCGTTCCCCTGTACGGTTCCCAATGGCTGCACAATTTGCAGCATTCTATCCCTGAGCTTAACAATCAACAACTCTTTATCTTTCTGGCCTTACACCTGTCTCATCATCCCTGTCTCAGCATTCTTGGTGTATTGCAGCTGATTCATATCCTCCTCAAGAAAAGGTAGACTGTCCAATAATTGTTTTTTTCTTGATGCTCCTAAACCAAAAGAGCAGATTGTCCAATTATTGGCATCTACTTGGTGCTCCCAAAGCTTGCCAAAAATTAACCCTGTTTAATTTATAAGATACAGTACTCATGTACCAGCATCCGCAGTTGCTTCCTACGCAGGACACGTATCAACCTCCACAAAACTGCCTGAACTGGGTAAACAATTAATGCTGGAGCCAATGGCCGACATCAAATTATATAAGTAAATCGCCGGCAATTATATGCCTGTTTCCAAAACAAATCACCCTTGGCAGGAATTAATCTTCCATTTAAAAAAAGTTCAGTTCCAAATAAGGCTGCATTATAAAATAACTATGTGATTTTCAAAACAACAAACTTTAAATATTGTATGTGTGCAATTGAAACTGAAAATTCTACAAATAGGCAATCATAGAGTCATGGTCATGAAGAAGAGAAACAGGCCCTTCTGTCCAAATCATCGGTGCCGAACAAGGTGCCCCATTTAAGCTGGGACCAATTCCCCCATGTTGGGCCGATGTTCCTCTAACTTTCCCTACCCATGTACCTGTCCAAGTGGCTTTTAAATACTTGTTTTACAGTACCTGCCTCTACTATCTCCTCTGCCAGCTCGTTCCATGTATCCACAACCTTCTGAGTGAAAAAGTTGCCTCTCAGGTTCATGTTAAAGTTTGGCCCCCTAACCTTAAACATGCATCCACTTGTTTTTGATTCCCCTACTCTGCATACCATCAATTGATCACTATATACCATCATACAAAAGCTGTTAAGATGTGTTTCATTACAGCCTTAAATGGGTAAATGGATGGTACAGTTGATTAGCCAATGATCTATCGACTCTAGGACTTGGGTTCAAGCCAGGCCAAAAGAAGTCTCTTCTGTCCGTTGGCAGGAAAGGTCTGATGTGATATTTATTAGTTCCAAACTGCTCCAAATTGTGCGTCACTCATCGTGAGTACTAATATTATCCTCGACGGTGAGTTGTTTTACGGTGTCTGGGGTATTTTGATCATTAATTTTCTTCTGCGTTGCCATGGCACAAGGATACAACAGAGAAGGCCATTCTGTCTCCTCATTCAGCCATATGGAGTCAAACTGAAAGCTGCTGGGAGAAAGGTAAGCCCTTTGTAGGAGGAGCAAGTAAATCTAAAAATAAAAATAAAAACATAAAATGTTGGAAATACAGGAAAGGTCAGCCTACATCGGGGGAGAGAAAAATAGAATTAACTATGCAGGTGGATTTATTAAAGTTATGAATCGAAAGCCTCAAGCCTTTTCTCTTTCTGATTAAGCATTTCCAGCATTTTCTGTTATTTCAGATTTCCAGAGCACAAAGGTAGATACAATTAAGATCGAGGGATGGGCTATTCCAGTGTCTCTGAATAGCTTGTAAATTAAATCACTGTATAAAATAAATAACGCAGGATACTGAACTGGAGTGAAATAGGAAGGTTCGTGCACAGCTCCAGGGTAATCTCAGTTGATGCAGCACTTCAGTTTGTACTTCGAATACCAGCCCAAGACCACCCCCTAATGCAACCATAAGCCATTTCTGACTCCTCCAGCAATTATCCTTATGGCCCTTCTGAACAAGGCAGTATAAATTTAGTACCTGCTTGTGAATAGTTCTGTGTTGCAATGGCTACAGGATAGCACATTTAAACGACTCGAATGAATGGCTCCGAAAATAAAACAACCAGAAATTTAAAATGAATTTGTTAAGTCACTGAAGAGTCACAACTACATTTAATTTAGTTTAGAGATACAGCATGGAAACAGGCTCTTCTTCCCACCAAGTCGATGCAGACCATCGATCACCTGTTCACACAAGCTCTATGTTATCCCACTTTTTCATCCACTCCTCATACACGAGAGGTAGTTTACAAAGCCAATTAACCTACACAAACGCACGTTTTTGAGATGCGAGAGGAAACCAAAGAAGCCAGAGGAAATCCCATGGTTACAGAGGCTTGGTGCAAACTCCACAAAGACAGCACTGGAGATCTGGCGGTGAGAGGCAGCAGCTTTACCAACTGCGAAAATCAAGAAAATATTAAAGGGTTTATTTTGATATTTAATAGGAAATTATCTGTGGATTTTACCCCATGAATTATCAGATAATTATACTGTTGAATATTGAACTGAAAAATAAATAAGAATATGAGCAGGCATTAACTGAACATCTCCTTCAAGAATACTCTGCCTTTCAATAAGATGATTATTGATACCATCAGGGGCACCGCACAATTGGCAGCCCCGCCAACTGTCTGTTTTTTTGTCTTTTGTTTATTTTTTAGTGGGGGAGGGGAGGAGGGTCGGGGGGAACTTTTTTTTCAGTTTCTTACATTGCCGGAGTTGCTATTAATTTTCCGATTGCATCTCCGGTCGTTCTGCGGCCTACCATCGATGAAGTTGACGCACTCCTCAGAATGACTTTTGGCCTTACCACGGGGAGTGAACTTAACATCGCAGCCGATCCGTTGCCTGGGATCACTCCAATCGCAGCCAGTGGATTTACCATCTAGAGCTTGCATTCTCGGGAGAGGCTAGACGGGAAGCTCCAACGTCGCAGAGGCTCGACCGGCCCCGATCCGGGGTTCGATCGGCCAGCGCGGGACAGCTGACATCCCCCCGATGCAGGAGCTGATTGCCCCGATGTGGAGGGCCAAAACGCTGCTGGCTACAGTTGCCAAGATAGTCCCGTCAACGGTGCATTCGAGATTTGAACTTTTTTCACCTTCCATCACAGTGAGGAATGTGGAGGAGTCACTCTGGTGGATGTTTATGTTAAAATTTAATTCATGTTTTCCGTTGCTTTTTATTTGTATGACAGATTTGGCAAAACACACTTGGGTAATAAAGTATTATTGTGATTGTGATTGAGATGTGCCGCCTATTTTCCTTAAAACCTTTGATTCCTTTAACATTCTATTTTGGCCTTAAATGACCACATCCACTGCAGCTTGAGTGAAATGTTTAAAGCGGATAACCTGAGTAAAGAAAGATACTATGTGTCTCTTTACTAAAATGGCCACTCGTTTATCCTGAGGCATGTCTGAGACTGAGGTACTTCATCTTGACCAAAACAGCTTCTCAGCACCAATCCCTCTCAAAATCCTGTGTCTCAATGTAATCACCTCCCGTTCCTCCAAGCTCCAGTGAATATAGGCCAATCTTCTTCAATCTCTCCTCTCAAGATGAAGTCCACAAGCAGGAATCAATAGAATACATTTAGCCTTCACAATCTGGAGGAAGAATGTCTTTCCTTAGACCAAAACTGAACTCATTACGTCAAGTGTAGTTGCACCAAAGTTGTGAACTCAGAGCAGATGGCCCCAGACTTATCCCTTGCTCCGACTTGAGATGTGGCAACAGGCTGCACACTATAATTGGCCTGAGTTTATTCCAATCAGCAGAACTCCTCCTAAATGAAAAACACTACGTATTTAGTCAGCACAGAATAAGGCCCTTTGGTCCAAGCTGCTTAACCAAGCAAGTCCCATTTGCTTGCATCAGGCACTTATCCCTCCAAATGTGTCCTATCCATGTACCTGTTTGATCATAATTGTACCCATGTCTATCACTTCCTTTGGCAGCTTGTTCCATATAAGCACTGTGTAAAAAAAGGTACCCCTCGGGTTCATTTTAAATCTTTCCCCTCTCACTTTAAACCTATGCCCTCGAGAACATAGAACAAAGAATAGTACAGCAGAGGAACAGGCCTTTCAGCCCACAGTATCTGTGTCAAACATGACGCCAACAAATCTCCTATGCTTACACATGATCCATATCCTTGTATTTCCTGCATGTGTGCCTATCTAAAAGTCTCTTATATTTGCCTCCCACCACCCCTGGCAGCAAGTTCCAGGCACCCACTATCCTCTGGGTAATAAACATGCTCTTCACATTTCCTTTAAACCTTGCCCCTCTCACCTAAATATTTGCTTTCTTGTCTTTGACCTTTCCACACCGGGAAAAAGGTTATTACTGTCTACCTATCAATCTCTCTCCTATTGTTACATGCTTCCATCAGGTCTCCACCCAAATATGGCCTCTGTAAGTAGCCCCTAGTGTGTAGGAAGTGGATGCAAAAGTAGGATAACTAAAGTCTGAAGAAGGGTCCCGACCCAAAACACCACCTATCCATTTTCTCCAGAGATGCTGTCTGATCCACTGAGTTACTAAAACATTTTATGTCTATCTTTGGTATATTACAGCAATTGCATATCCTTTTTCTTAAATTGACATCCATATTATTTATATGTGTCATCAACAACACTGGTCCCAGCACAGATCCCTGCAGAGCTTCTTCTTTAAGCAACACAGTCCTGAATCCAAACTACTAAGTCACCGTGGATCCCACGCATCTTCTGAATCAGCCTTCTATGCAGGACTTTATCAAATGTAGTACCAATATCCATGTAGACAACATTCACTACCATGACCTCATCAATCACCTTTGTAACTTCTTCAAAAAAGTCAACCAGGTTCAGACATAATTCCCCACGGACAAAAGCATGCGGACTGTCCTTAATTAGCTCATTCTCTTCTAAAAGTGAATAAATCCATGCTGAACAATCCCTTCCAACAGCTTCCCCATCACCAGTGAGGCTCATTGTCCTATATATTCCTGGATTATCTCTATTTCCCTCCTTAAAAAAAGGTACAACATTGGCTATTTCCCAGTCCTCCAGAATCTCACCTGTGGCTCGATAGAAAGATCTTCTTTAAGGTCCCTGCCTGCTGTCTCCTCTCTTGCCTCTCTCAATAGCCTGGGATAGATCCCATCAGGCAAAGAGGATTTATCCACCTTGATGCCATGTTGGCGTTGCACAGCCAGAGAGGGCAGAGAGGCTGTGACAGTTGGCAAATGGCCCACCCATAGTATCTGTTTGGGCTACTCTCACCTGTGGAAGGTGAGTATTTGGAAGGTGACCGCGACCCACTAATGGATGCAACCCTTCAGCAGCAGCAGGAGGAGGAGAGTGGAAAACTGGAGCGAGAGGAGAGGAAAGAGTGAAAGATGATAAAATAGAGCATCTCAAACCTCCTCCTACATGTACATGGTGGCACAGTGGCGCAGCGGTAGAGTTGCTGCCTTACAGCTCCAGAGACCCGGGTTCGATTCTGACTACTGTGCTGTCCGTACAAGTTTGCACGTTCTCCCTTTGACTGCGTGGGTTTTCTCTGGGAGTTTCCCTCGACACTCCAAAGATGTAGAGGTTTGTAGGTTAATTGTCTGGGTAAAATTGTAAATTATCCCTAGTGTGTGTGTAGGATAGCTTTAGTGTGCAGGAATCGCTGGTTGGTGCGGACTCGGTGGGCCGAAGTGCCTGATTCCACGCTGTATCTCTAAACTAAACTAAACTATATCTAGCACTGCTAGGAATCACAATGGCCTCCTCTTCACTTCTGTCTGTAGGGGTAGGGACCTGGAAATGAAATCGCTAAGGCATGAATGTGACGTTGTGGCCCATTGCTTCACAGAACCATGGGTTAAAGCTTTAATACCCAAAGGAACAATGCTAATTGCAATGTAGGATCCAAACAGATTGGAAAATCCCATTTGCACAAGGTGCTCAGTCAATCCAAAGAGAGAGATGCATTTGCTGATTGCATCCACCATGTCCAGCCTCATGGGACCCAGTGGCCCGATGCGCCACGCATAAAGAGCAAGTAACGACGGCCATTGTAGACGGAGCCGCTGAAGCCAAATTACTTCAAACATTGGACAAAAGCAACAGCAAATAAATTATTTTATCAGGAAGAACCCAGAGCAGCAGGGAAAAACTGTTCAGCCGACCTAGTGTGGGATGAGAGGATGAGAAAAGATAATTCATTTTTTGAAAATAACTGAAAAGGCAAATAGTTGATTATTCATGAAACATATTCCATGTGGCACATGGGGACACATTGGTTTGCTTGTTGCATTTCCTGGTCTGAAGAGTAAATGCTGTATTCTCTTCAGTGCCACTGTCCACTAAAGGAAAACAGAGCTGTTCCAGATTGTGGCATGGCCTTCCTGCCCTTCAGCTCCAAAGGCAAACAGTGAGAAATAAATATATTCTATATTGTGGATCAGTGATGCACAACAGAATTGGAAATTGCCCTCCGTCTTTTGAACCTTGTTGGATTAACACTCCATTCATTCACGTACATTCATGTACGTACAACAGAATTGCACTGTTCATACCGAAGATAGAAATAGAGTGCTGGAGTAACTCAGCGGGTCAGGCAGCATCTCTGGAGAAAAAGAATGGGTGACGTTTCGGGTCGAGACCCCTCTTCGGGTCTGTACGGGTCTGTTTTCAGGTTTCTCATGAATATATTCCACTCTTCCCTTCTAAATTAGTATCTCAATCTTCCGGTGTTAAATTCTGGAATTTCCCCAATCTTCAGGCACCATTATGTACCTTTATCTTCGAACTAACACAGTTGGATCACTTTTTCTGTTGGATGTATTTTGCCTTAACTCCTTATAAAGTGGGCAGATGCATGGCAGATGCAATTTAATGTGGATAAATGTGAGGTTATCCACTTTGGTAACAAAAACATGAAGGCAGATTATTATCTACGTAAATGGTGTCAAGTTGGGAAAAGGGGAAGTGCAATGGGATCTGGGGGTCCTTGTTGCTCAGTCAAGCAGTAAAGCAAGCGAATGGTATGTTGTCCTTCATAACAAGATGAGTTGAGTATAGGAGCAAAGAGGTCCTTCTGCAGTTGTATAGGGCCCTAGTGAGACCACACCTGGAGTAATGTGTGCAGTTTTGGTCCCCTAATATGAGGTAGGCCATTCTTGCTATTGAGGGAGTGCAGCATAGGTTTACAAGGTTAATTCCCGGGATGGCGGGACTGTCATATGCTGAGAAAATGGAGCAGCTGGGCTTGTATACTCTGGAATTTATGATGAGAGTGGATCTTATTGAAACATTTAAGATTATAAAGGGTTTGGCCACGCTAGAGGCAGGAAACATGTTCCTGATGTTGGGGGAGTCCTGAACCAGGGGCCACAGTTTAAGAATAAGAGTTAAGCCAATTAGAATGGAGATGAAGAAACACTTTTTCACACAGAGAGTTGTGAGTGTGGAATTCTCTGCCTCGGTGGAGGCTGGTTCACTGGATACTTTCAAAAGAGAGCTAGATAGGGCTCTTAAAGATAGCGGAGTCAGGGGATAGGGGGAAAAGGCAGGAATGGGGTACTGATTGGGGATGATCAGCCATGATCACATTGAATGGCTCGAAGGGCCATATGGCCTACTCCTACACCTATTGTCTATTGTAAACCTTGTTGTAAACATTAGCCATTGATGGTTCACTGTCAGTCCTTGTCATGTAGTTTATTAATCTACCACCACCCAATTCATGTATTGTGCCTTCTCAGTTTACCTCATTCAGGTTTAAGACCTGGTTTCAGTTTGTACTAAATCAGATTCCAACAATTAAAATTCTGTCATGTTATGATCCCTGTTCCCTAAAGACCTCAGAGCGACTATATCATTTAATTAACTTTTCCTCGCTTGCAGGTTCAATATTTTGATCTAGAAAACCACACTACCGTGATACTAGAGCAGTCCTGAATGGAGACCCTCAGGCTACCTTTAATTGGGCTTACTGGACTTTATCTTGCATTAAACGTTATCTCCATCTGTACCCATGGACGACTCGATTGTAGGCGCGTATAGTCTTTCCACTGACTGGATAGAATGCAACAAAGAGCTTTTCACTGTACCTCGGTACACGTGACAATAAAGTAAACTAAACTAAAGTCTGACAATTCGCAATTCAGATATCCCAATGGTTCAAAAACTGGCTCAGGAATGACATTTGTCCTGCTCCCTTACAACTTACAGACGTCTCGGTTCTCACTTGCTTTTTAAAATGGACTCAGACTCCACTCCCATACTCTCTTGAAACAAATGGGAACATTTATTATACCATGTAACATCCAAAAGAAAACAAAGAACTCCTACTAATATTAACAACTCCCACCATTGTTTTGTGCCCCTTGCTATTTCTTAGCTCCACCCAGACAGATTCTACTTCTTGATTTTCTGAGCAACGATCTTTTCTCTCAACCACCTTCACCCCAATACTTATTATTAGGACTACCCTTTTGTCTCATTGGGAAGAATCCTAGAATATTTAATTCCCAATCCTGGTCACTTTACGTCCCTAATACCTATTGGATTGCAACAATATTACTATTTTTGGTATTAATTCATCTGTCTTGCTAGCACACATTCTGATGCAGAATGCTACGTTTTGCCTTTTTATCATTGTTCACTTTCTTGACTATAACTGGAGGTAAAGCCTTTGTTTGTACTATCCCTTCCTACCAAACTCAGGTTATCATTACCTTTTGCGATTGCATAGTCTTTTCTATTTTGCTTTCTAAATTCCTCCTCACCAGGGCAATCTACTCCAAGTCCCAACTATTAAGTTTAAAGACACAAAGTGCTGGATGAGTGACGTTTCGGTTTCGGACCCTTCTTCAGACTGGTGTTGATTGAAGGCACGGATCCAGCGGAGGATGAAGTGGAGCTGAGGACCACACAGGTCTGGGTGTGTGAGTCCCAGAGCTGCAGGAGTGACTGAGGCTGAGCGAGAGCCAGCTAGTGCATGTGCATGGTGGAGAGTGTAGAAAGCAGGCACGGGGGAAAGACTGGGCAGGAAGGAACTGCATGTCCAAGGCCACCATGAATGTGTAAGAGTGTATGTTATGCAATACTAACAAACCCATTACAGTGGAATGTCTTTTAAAATGCAGAGGATTATTTCAATATTGCTTTAATGGTCCCTTTCAAATGTAAATCAGGTGCTGTTGACATTTCTTTCTTTCCAAAGTCTAATTCAGTGTAAACCTCAATCAAACAGAATAAAATCCATTCAGTTCTCACTGCCATCTAACCCACACACAAATAAATCTGACCTAAAATTCCAATCATCAGGTTATGATAGCAATTTAACAGAATTAAAAAGTCAGATAGACTATCTTTTGTTCTACTTCAGAGATGCACAGAATATCTAATTTTTATCAAACATTAGTTGCTTTATACACAATGTAGAAACAAGGAACTGCAGATGCTGGTTTTAAAAAAAAAACAAAGACAGGGTAGATGGCCAAAAAATTGCCCTCTGTACATATTAACTGTAATATAATACGGTATGTATGTTGGTATGTGCAATCAAAACAAATATATTTTTTTATCATTGTTCTGTTATGAATACCACAGAAAATATTATGTACTCTCAAGACCACATTAAATAGAATATTATTGCTTAAATATATATTGTTATTGGACTCCGCATTTCGGGAGTCCCAGCTGAGAGGAAGACAGCAAAATACTGAAAATATTTAGGGTGAAAATAACTTCAGGACAGTTTGTAAGGAAAATGAAGGAAATGGCAACACAATACATATAGCTGAGTGAGTATAATTTCATGGATGAGAAATTGTGTTCAACCAATTGATGACTTATTTGACAAAGTAACTAGCATGTCAGATAACAAGGAAGCCAATGGATAGAGCAAATCTTGTCATACTAAATTTGGTGGTGAAGTGCCCCATAAAAGATTATCGCATTAGATAAGCACACGTGGACTTGAACGTAATAGGTTAAGTCCAGGAGGTCAGATATGGGGCTTTATGTGTGGGCCAGATATATTGTCAGTGCAGAGGGGCAATGAGCAAGGCCAAGTGCACATCCAGAGTCAAGGTCTGGAATATTACTAGGTGTGCAGTCATAGCTGGGACAATGGGAGTGTTCAGCACTGGGAACCTAAGCAGGTAAGCAGCAATGATCAGGGTAGAATAGGGGGGCAGGTGTAAGGCTGGACTCAGGGTCAGGAATGAGAGAAGGTATGCAACTGGAGTCAGGGTCAGGAGTAGTACCAGGTGTGCAGTGAGACCCAGGTTGGTCAACAAGGATCAAGTGATTGATTATAATCTGATTTCCATACATGAATACACTAAGATCATTCATGTGCTGCGCCTGTTGATCAGAGCCTGGCTCTACTGTGGAATGTAATTAGGAATGTAATTTAGCCTAACCTAATTCATAGCTAATCCAATTTAAAGCATAAATATTGCATTCAAGTGTAAGTTAAAAGACTCGCTACAGTATGCACAATTTCAAGAAAAGTGCAAAAGCTTTGTACCGTTGGAGTGGACACCCCCCCACCAGACCCCAACATGCCCCCCCCCCCTCCCACCCCTCAGTCGCTACGCTCCCTGGTGAAACGAAGATTAAATTATATCAGGGTGATGGCAAGAGCAAAGTATGGAGGAGACAAGATCCAAAGCATACCACCTCATCTGTGAAACACGGTGGTGGGGGTGTTATGGCCTGGGCATGTATGGATGCTGAAGGTACTGGCTCGCTTATCTTCATTAATGATACAACTGCTGATGGTAGTAGCATAATGAATTCTGAAGTGTATAGACACATCCTAGCTGTTCATGTTCAAATAAATGCCTCAAAACTCATTGTCCGGCGGTTCATTCTACAATGATCCCATACATACTGCTAAAGCAACAAAGGAGTTTTTCAAAACAAAAAAATGGTAAATTCTTGAACGGTCCAGTCAATCACCTGATCTGAACCCAATTGAGCATTCCTTTTATATGCTGAAGAGAAAATTGAAGGGGACTAGCCCCCAAAACAAGCATAAGCTAAAGATGGCTGCAATACAGACCTGGCAGAGCATCACCAGAGAAGACACCCCGCAACTGGTGATGTCCATGAATTGCAGACTTCAAGCAGTCATTGCATGCAAAGAATATGCAACAAAATACTAAACATGACTACTTTCATTTATATGACATTGCTGTGTTCCAAACATTATGGTGCCCTGAAATGGCAACTATGTATAAGCTCTCCTGTAATTTCTAAAATGTATAAAAATGGCCATTTATTAAAATCTGACAATATACATTTTAACCACGTGATTTTTTTTCTATCACAAATCTCAAATTGTGGAGCACAGAGGCAAATAAATAAATGATGGAAGGTACAGAAAAAAGCTGGAGAAACTCAGCGGGTGCAGCAGCATCTATGGAGCGAAGGAAATAGGCAACGTTTCGGCCCGAAACATTGCCTATTTCCTTCGCTCCATAGATGCTGCTGCACCCACTGAGTTTCTCCAGTTTTTTTCTGTACCTTTGATTTTCCAGCATCTGCAGTTCCTTCTTAAATAAATGATGGATCTTTGTCCCAAACATTATGGAGGGCACTGTATCTCTCCCTTCTAACCCCAGTCTCCTGCCTTCTCCCCATAACCCCTGACACCCGTACTAATCATCTGCAGAACCGTCTCGATCCAAAATATTGTCTGTCCATTTTCTTATTCACTTGCTGCCTGACCTGCCGAGTTTCTCCAGCATTATTTTTTTTCCTCCTCATTATTTCACCTATTTTATAGTCATCTCCATCTTGTATCTAAACTAGGAATGTTTAGCCTCCATTCCTGCTATTTCTTTAAACCAGCTTTCATTAATAACTTTGACATCATATTTCCACAAAGCTGCTGGAGGAACTCAGTGGGTCAGGCAGCATCTGTGGAGGGAGATGGACAATCAACATTTCAGGTCTGGATTCTTCTTCAGAATGATCCATACTTCATAGTTCCAACTGTTTATCGGTACCTCAACTCATTCACTTTATTCACAGGACTCCTTGAATCAAATACATCAACTGGCACTGCCACAGTCTGGTGTTTATTTTCTACCTTCGGTTTCCACCATCGATAGGGTTAGGTTTATTGTTGTTACGTGTGTGAAGCTAAAGTGAAAATCTTTGTTTTGCAATCATATTGGATGTACCGTACTTAAATACAATCAGCTCAAACTCAAGGACATTAGGTAGAAGGGAAAGATACAGAGTGCAGCATATAATTCTCAGCATTGTAGCACATCAGTTCCATAGACCTCCGCACTCACTTTAACCTTCCATTCCAACCCTGCATCTCTATCTGTATCCAGGCTACACCTCTGTCAAGATGCCCCATCAATTACGAAAGCAAAAACACAACGAAAGCTGCAACATTGAAATAAAACCAGGAAGTGCTGAAAATAATCAGCAGATTAGGCAGCATCTATAGAGAAGGACGCAAAGTTGACAGTTAAAGTCAATTAATGGTCATCAACTGAAAACATTAGCTTATTTCCCTCACCTGAGAGGCTGCCAAACCTGCTGAGTATTCCCAGGATTTTGTGAAGTTACTTTAAAACATGGCATAGCTTTCAAATGTCCTGGAGGCTTCAAATAAGTTTAATTAAATCCTGCAAGGCACTTCATAGATATCAGAATTTAGTTGAAAAGATGTTCCCTCAGGCCGCCTTAATCCTCTTCAGCAGTCAACCGGTTTCCATGGTAACAGGCAAAATTCTCCTTAGTAACAAGATAAAGATACACTGGGGAGTCCAAATAAACTGCAACAAAATGTAAATCTTCACTGCAAAAAATTGCTTACATGATGGGGAAAATTTAACAACTAAAATGGAAGTCAAAACCAGGTGACTTGAATTAGCAAATTATATCAGAATTTACCAACAGGAGGTACACAAAAATGCTGGAGAAACTCAGCGGGTGCAGCAGCATCTATGGAGCGAAGGAAATAGGCGACGTTTCGGGCCGAAACCCTTCTGCAGACTGACTCAACAGGAGTACAGGTGATCCGATGATACAGCCATCCCGGTTATGGAAATGAGTCCTTACAGAACTCGCAAATCACCACTCAAAAATCTGTACAGATTGAAATTCTCTTTCTGAATTTAAGTGAAATGAAGGTAAATAAATCAATGCAAAATTCATTTTATTCAACGTGCATTCGCCTGTGCCAAGTTTGATATTGCACAAGCTTCTTCCTCAGTCTACCAATATCCTTTTCCTTTAGAATCATAAACATACAGCTCGGAAACAGGCCCTTTGGCCCAACTTGCCTCTGCCCCAAGATGCCCCATCTGCACATCACCCACATTTGACCCATAGCCCTCCTATCCACGTACCCTGTCCAAATGTTGGTATAATGCCTTCCAAAACTACATCCTCTGGCAGTTTGTTCCATATACCCACAGAATTGCCCCTCAGTTTCCTATCAAATCTTTCCCCCCGTCACCTTAAACCTATATCCTCTGGCACTGTAAGGCACCAACTCTATCACTGCGTCACCATGCCGCCCATTTGAAAACATCATTGAATCTTTTCCTCTGCCCAGGACTGAACGTGGAATAAAGTGTATGTTTCAGGAATGTAGCTACAGGCAGGCTAAAAACATGGCCTGCCCCAACTATTTTGTGAGTGGTGAGATTCATATTTTACCGACTCCACGGATAAAGAATTTGGATTTATTCATGACTACCTTATGACCCTAATTTTGGCATCAGGAATACATAAACAATTAGATTCTACAGATAGACTTGAGGTCCAATAGTTTCTGAAAGTAGAACAGACATGTCAAGGTTTCCTAGATAAAGGGTCTCCACACACACAGCAGGAGTCTGTCACAGGCTGTCTCATCAACTGCACTTGAACAAGAAATCAAATATTACGCTGAAGCTCTGTTGTTGTCAGACCTCCACAGTGTTCACTCTCCAGCGATTACTAACATGCTTGAGCAGCTCAGTTTGTGCCCTGTGTGGATGGAGAATAGTCAGGCAAAATGTGTAGGAAGGGACTGCAGATATTGTTCTAAACCGAATATAAACATAAAAAGCTGGAGTAACTCAGCGGGTCAGACAGCATCTCTGGAGAAAAGGAATAGGTGACGTAGTCTGAAGAAGGGTCTTGACCCGATAGGTCACTTGTTCCGTTTCTCCAGAGATGCTGTCTGACCGGCTGAGTTACTCCAGATTTTTGTGCTTATCTTGAGAATAGTCATGCTGAGCGTCCAGCGACTAACAATCTGTGCTGGACAGCCGTACTACTGTAAAAGAACCCAGAGTAAACACAACCATTCACCTCGGCAGAGGATTGCCGCCAGGAATGAACATTAAACATTACTGAGCTGATTGAGGAGCGGCACAGTGGCTGCCTTACACCGCCAGAGTCCCAGGTTCGACTACGGGTGCTGTCTGAACGGAATTTATATGTTCTCCCTGTGACTGGGTGGGTTTTCTCGGGAGCTGCGTTTCCTCCCACACTCCAAAGATGTAAAGGTTTGTAGGGTAATTGGTTTTGGTAGAAATTGTAAATTGTCCCTAATGTGTAGGATAGTGCTAGCGTACGAGGTCGGCATGGACTCGACGCACCGAAGGGCCTGTTTCCGTGCTGTATCTCTAAAGTAAAGAGACATCAAGTGCATTCCACGCTGCTCTGTATTATTATCGAATCATCAATATTCTAGGGTGGCACAGTGGCATAATGGGTAGAGTTACAGCCTCACAGCAACAGGGACCCGGGCACCTCAGGTGCTGTCTGTGTGGAGTTTGCACCTGCTCCCTGTGACGGCGTGCGTTTCTTCCGGGTGCTCCAGTTTCCACCCACATCCAAAGACCTGTGGGTTCATAGGTTAATTGGGCTTTATAAAAAATGCCCCTCATGTGCAGGGAGTGGATGATAACAGAACCAGTATCAAAGGGTGATTGATGGTTGACATGGGCTCGGTGGGCCGAAGGACCTGTATCCATGGTGTATCTCTAAACTAGACTAAATTAAAATATTATTTGTTATTAAGACAATGAGTAATTGCCAAAAAAATTCTTATTAAAGGTTCCATATTAATTCCCCATGATATCTTTCCTTGTTAATATTATTTTCCATGTCCAAGGTCAATTGGCATTGTCATTGACTGGGTAATCACATTGCAATTTGTATCTTCAAACCTTTGTGTGAGACAAAACAAAACATTTTTCTTTCAAATTCTACTTGATCATTTTTGTTATAATTTTTTAAAAAGGGCACAATACTGGCAATGCGCAGTGGGTCGGGAACTGTCTGTAGACACAGAAACGTTTCAGGTCAATGACCTTTTCTCAAAACATTTCTGCTTCTGAGTTAAACATTCAATCAAAATATATATTTTACTTCGGAGTCACGTGAGTGACTATGTGAAGAACCCCGCCAGGACGCATGCGTGTCATATCGCCACACGCATTGCGAAACAGTCAGGCGGGGTGGAACGACGTTCCCCTGCAGCGGCAGTTTTAAAAGCCGGAACCTGCGGGTAAGAGATACTCTGCGGTCTTTTGTGTTGTTCCCATACTGATTTACAGGTGGGGAGTCAATGGACAAGTCCAAGAAAACAACCAGGGCTGCGACAAAGCTGGCGGGGGAGGACCGCGGAGTTGCGGGCAGCCAGCAGCAGCCAGCGGCACATGAATCACCTGTAATGGGAACAGCTGTGCCCGACTTTGCCTACGCACCGGCCAGATCCACTCCACGGCCGGGTGGTAAGGCAAAACAAAAAACCATCAAAGTCGTTGACTGAGATGAGTCCGACTTAGAGCAGCCGCGAGCGGCCAGCGACCGTGGGTGCTGGAGCCGGATGGAGCGGTGTGTGGAGCAGTTGCCCCAACGTAACAGGCTCCGGGAGATGGAGTCTAGTCACTGTGGGCACTATGTTAAACCCACAGCAGCACCTCTTGTAGGGCTGCACAGTGCATCTCCCTCGTCAGAGGAGGTACTGAGGATCAGTTCTGGGCTGATCCTGAAGAGGGGTTTGTAGAAGAGAAATCAAGCGTGCAAGGGGTGCAGGAGCATGAAAATCTACTAGACATGGTGTCCAACTTCATACAGCCAGACCAGACTGGCCAAAACCTGGAACAAAAACTAGCTGCCAGTATAGATTAAATGTCCTTTAACCAGCTACAGGAACAGGCTGTATTGGACACCACGGCAAGACACTTGGCACCGGGTAACTGTATATCCCTGAATGTTCCTGTTGTAAATAATTGCATATGGAAGCATATCGGAGCAGGAGTTAGAGGCATGGATGTCAAACTCCAAAAAGTACTAAAGCTCCTAACAGCGGGAATAACAGCTTTCGCCCGCACAGTAGATGAGAAGGATATGTCGCAGGACCAACAGGATGCACTGGCACTGCTTTGCAACACACAATATGAAATAAACAGCATCAGGAAGAGTGCCATCCGACCTGCTCTAAACCCAAAATTTGCATATCTGTGCAAACCTGGAAATGTAAAACCACCAATTTTACTATTTGGAGGTAACCTATCGAAGCAAGTCAAGGAGCTCGATGAGGAGGCAAAAACCCTGGGGCTAATAAAAGCGACTTCATCAAAAACCTACTACGGCCATAAACAGCACCCTTACGCACCCACCAGTAGAACAAGACAAACTGGTGAAAGCTCAAAGGTCCGGTACACCGAACATGAGTCTTTTTTAGGCCATGGCCCAGGCCGGCCTTTTTGGAAGATACGCAAATCTCCAACACCAGCCCAACCACAAACCCAGACACCGGCGCCTCAACATCAACGAAGGATTTACAAAAATAAGTAAACCTGCCACTGGTAACTATGGAGGTAGGTGGGTCTGGTTCCCTACAAATTGCAGGGAGCATGGAGGTTGGGGGGAGATTACACTTCTTTCTGGATGCATGGAGTATGTTAACTACCGACACTTATATTTTAAGCAGTATCCAGGGATATACCATAGAATTTATACACAAATACAGCCCTCCAGTTCAGCATGTACCGAACCGAATGTTCGTACTTTCAGGTAAAGAAAAATCAGAAGCGCATGCTGAACTGGAGCGGCTTTACGCAAAAGGGGTAATTGAAAAATCCCAACACGAATCGCTAGAATTCGTGTCCAATATCTTTACCAAAAACAAAAAAGATGGTGGTTGTCGCATCATCATAGATTTGACCAAATTGAATACATTTGTACAATATATTTATTTTAAAATGGAAACCTTTGTTACTGCAAAACAATTGATTTCCAAAGGTTACTTCATGGCTAGCATCGATTTAAAAGATGCTTACTATTCAGTGCCTATACGAGGTGACCACAGATGTTACTTAAAATTTAACTGGATGGGACAGCGCTGGCAGTATAGAGCGCTGCCAAATGGGTTAACATCAGCCCCCAAGCTGTTCACAAACATTTTGAAACCAGCCCTAGCGTTTTTACGGAAACGAAAACACATGGTCATGGCATATCTAATTGACATACGTATTGTGGGCAAAACTTTGGAATTGGCCAAACAAACCGTAACAGCCACAAAACAGTTATTTGAAAATCTGGGGTTTATTATCCATACAGTTAAATCTAAATTAACGCCTTCCACTATTATGGACTATTTGGGGTTCACCATTGACTCAGTTCACATGTCGGTGACTTTGTCAAAGGGAATGGCTGTAGACTTAATAGACGCTTGCAATAACCTCATTGACATTAGTAAACCGTAAACTGTCCATCAGATTGGTAGCAAAAGTAATTGGCAAAATGGTGGCTGCTTTTCCAGCCACACAATTCGGACCTTTACATTACCAAAATTTACAGAGAGCAAAAAGATGAGCACTCAAAATTAATGCTGGTCATTTTGACAGACCAATGAAGCTACCAATCAAAGCTTTAATGGAACTAAAATGGTGGATAGATAACATTTGGCTTTGTTTCAATCCAATCATTATCAGCAACCCTTCTATGGTGCTACAAACTGATGCCAGTGCACTTGGTTGGGGTGCCCGCTGTGGAGGTAGATGGACTGCACAGGAGGCATCATTATTACAAACACTGGGCATAAACTACCTGGAAATGTTAAGTGCATTCCATGGTTTAAAGTCATATTGTTCTGGGTTATATCACCAGCATGTTAGACTACAGATTGACAATACCACCGTGGTAGCATATATCAACCACATGGGTGGAAACAAATCGACATCATGTGATAATCTGGCTAATACAATTTGGCAATGGTGTATCCAGAGGCATATTTGGATATCAGCTACTTACCTACCAGGTAAACTAAATTTAGTGGCAGACACCAGGTCACGCAAATTTAATGAAAACATCGAATGGATGTTGAATAAAAAAGTATTTGCTGATATTACAACACGGTATGGAACACCACCACGGTATGGAACACCAGATCCAAATCTGAGGAAGGACATTCTTCACCAGACTGATCCCTGGGATGTCTTATGAAGAAAGACTGGATAGACTTGGTTTATACTCTCTAGAATTTAGGAGACTGAGAGGAGATTTTATAGAAACTTATAACATTCTTAAGGGGTTGGACAGGCTAGATGCAGGAAGATTGCTCCCGATGTTGGGGAAGTCCAGGACAAGGGGTCACAGCTTAAGGATAAGGGGGAAATCCTTTAAAATTGAGATGAGAAGAACTTTTTTCACACAGAGAGTGGTGAATCTCTGGAACTCTCTGCCACAGAGGGTAGTCGAGGCCAGTTCATTGGCTATATTTAAGAGGGAGTTAGATGTGTCCCTTGTGGCTAAGGGGATCAGAGGGTATGGAGAGAAGGCAGGTACGGGATACTGAGTTGGATGATCAGCCATGATCATATTGAATGGCGGTGCAGGCTCGAAGGGCCGAATGGCCTACTCCTGCACCTAGTTTCTATGTTTCTATATCAATCTATTCGCATCCAGACTTAATCAGCAGTTATCAAACTATGTTTTGTGGGAACCAGACCCTGGGGCAGCGGCGACAGATGCATTTTCGCTGCATTGGGGGAAATTGTTTATTCATGCATTCCCTCCTTTCTGCCTCATCAGTCGGGTATTAAGGAAAATACAGCAAGACTCTGCGCCTGGTATTTTGGTAGTACCCGATTGGCCTACTCAACCATGGTTCCCTGTGATACTCAACATGGTATTAGAACCATGTATCACCATCCCGAGTGGACCAGATTTATTGGTTCATCTCGTAACAAGGGATAGCCACCCATGTCATAACTATATGAATTTATTAATTTGTAGAGTCTAAAAATACCTCTACTACAGCTGGGACTGAACATAATTTCGGCGGCCCACAGACAGTCCACCAAAAAACAGTATCTGGTCTATATCAGGAAATGGGAGATGTATTGTCACAGAAACAGCATCACCTACAGATCAATGAACATCCCGTCTGTTCTGGAATTCCTGGCAGGCCTCCATTATGATGAGGGGCTCAGTTATAGTGCCATCAACTGCGCCAGAAGTGCCCTATCAACTTATCTATGGCAAGGAACAGAGCGTCATTCTGTGGGGACTCACCCCCTGGTAACAAAACTTATGAGGGGAACTTTTAATACCAATCCCCCAAGAACCAGGTACTCTCAAATATGGGATGTGAGTATTGTCCTGATGATGCTAAGGAATTGGTCTCCAGCAACAGCTCTGTCCCTCCATAGACTGACTCTGAAAACAGTCATGCTAATGGCATTGGTCAAGGCACAAAGGGTACAGTCGTTACATAAATTAAGACTGGACAACATGACTTCTTCATCTGGAAATATTACGTTTCATATTTATGAATTAGTTAAGCAGAACAGACAGGGATCAGCAGGCCTCAATATAGAATTTAGGTCTTACCCAATAGATGATCGTCTCTGTATAGTAAGACATTTGTTGTTATACATGGAGAACACGAAAATCATCAGAGGCAATGAGAAGGCACTTTTAATCAGCCACAAGAAACCACACAAAAAAGTGACGGTCCAGACCATCTCAAGATGGCTGAAACAGGTTCTAACACAGGCTGGGGTGGATACTAATATTTTTAAATCTCATTCCACCAGGGCTGCAGCTACATCAGCAGCTATGCAGTTGGATGTACCAATGGACCAAATCCTCAAGACAGCAGGAGGATCAGGGGGAAAAACATTCCAACTATTTTATCATAAACCAGTCATTAAACCTGGAACGTTTGCAGAACCAAGTTTAAGTTCTGTATTTTAATTTACCCCATAAATAGGGGCTATAATTTGGTGTTAATAAATTTTTCATCGATTTCAATGTCGGATTCATGTCTAAATTATGTTGACACAATTCCTCCCACAGTCATTAAGGCAGATGTGATGCATGGACTCATTTCCACGGCATGAAATCACAGAGCTTTGAAATCTTCACATAGTCACTCACGTGACTCCGAAGTAAAGTAGTAAGATTAAACGAGAACTTACCAGTTCGAAGTTTGATCGTTATTTTATGAGGAGTACGTTGAGGGAATACATGCCCTCCGCTCCCTCCCATGATCATATACTCAACTGGTATTTCTTCTCTAATCTTACTATGTTCAGTCATTACAGTTATCTGTGGGTTCACACCGCTGCTTTGAAGAATGACACGCATGCGTCCTGGCGGGGTTATAACCATATAACCATATAACAATTACAGCACGGAAACAGGCCATCTCGGCCCTACAAGTCCATGCCGAACAAATTTTTTTCCCCTTAGTCCCACCTGCCTGCACTCGTACCATAACCCTCCATTCCCTTCCCATCCATATGCCTATCCAATTTATTTTTAAATGATACCAATGAACCTGCCTCCACCACTTCCACTGGGAGCTCATTCCACACCGCCACCACTATCTGCGTAAAGAAGTTCCCCCTCATATTACCCCTAAACTTCTGTCCCTTAATTCTGAAGTCATGTCCTCTTGTTTGAATCTTCCCTATTCTCAAAGGGAAAAGCTTGTCCACATCAACTCTGTCTATCCCTCTCATCATTTTAAAGACCTCTATCAGGTCCCCCCTTAACCTTCTGCGCCCCAGAGAATAAAGACCTAACTTATTCAACCTATCTCTGTAACTTAGTTGTTGAAACCCAGGCAACATTCTAGTAAATCTCCTCTGTACTCTCTCTATTTTGTTGACATCCTTCCTATAATTTGGTGACCAAAATTGTACCCCATACTCCAGATTTGGTCTCACCAATGCCTTGTACAATTTTAACATTACATCCCAGCTTCTATACTCCATGCTCTGATTTATAAAGGCTAGCATACCAAAAGCTTTCTTTACCACCCTATCTATATGAGATTCCACCTTCAAGGAACTATGCACGGTTATACCCAGATCCCTCTGTTCAACTGTATTCTTCAATTCCCTACCATTTACCATGTACGTCCTATTTTGATTTGTCCTGCCAAGGTGTAGCACCTCACATTTATCAGCATTAAACTCCATCTGCCATCTTTCAGCCCATTTTTCCAAATGGCCTAAATCACTCTGTAGACTTTGGAAATCCACTTCATTATCCACAACACCCCCTATCTTGGTATCATCTGCATACTTACTAATCCAATTTACCACACCTTCATCCAGATCATTGATGTACATGACAAACAACAAAGGACCCAACACAGATCCCTGAGGCACCCCACTAGTCACCTGCCTCCAACCCGATAAACAGCCATCCACCATTACCCTCTGGCTTCTCCCATTCAGCCACTGTTGAATCCATCTTGCTATTCCTGCATTTATACCCAACAGTTGAACCTTCTTAACCAACCTTCACGTATTCCCTCAACGTACTCCTCATGAAATAACGATCAAACTTTGAACTGATAAGTTCTCGTTTAATCTTACTATTCCATCACTCACTCAATCTTTCTCCGGCAAAGACCAATAATAGCCATGGTTTCAGGGTGATCAATACCATTAATGCACTCAATGGAAAGAAAAAAAAATCCAAAAACGATGTCTATTCAAAAGGAATAGTTAGATTCTAAATATACAGTAATAGACAACCTGGACTGCTGACAGCATCTTAAAGCTTATTTCCCACCCGATTCCCATATCCCCTGATCCATTTACTGAGCAGTAATCTATTGCTGTCATTTAGTTTAGTTTAGTTTAGTTTAGTTTAGTTTAGTTTAGTTTAGTGATACAGCATGGAAACAGGTCCAGGCCGTCCATCGATCAACCCATTCACACTAGTTTTATATAGTTTATGAAGGAACTGCAGATGCTGGAAAATCGAAGGTAGACAAAAGTGCTGTAGAAACTCAGCGGGTGCAGCAGCATCTATGGAGAGAAGGAAATAGGCAACGTTCAATTAGCCTGACATCAGTTGTCAAGAATGTGCTGGGATCTGTTTTTAAGGAAGTGACTGGACTGAGTGGGACCCATTGGGTCCCAGTCACATGGGAGGCCTGTGGGGGCGGGGTGTGGGGGCGGGGTGTGGGGGGGAGGAGGGAGGTGGGGGAGGGGAGAGGGAGTGGGTGTGGGGGAGGAGGGGTATGGGGAGAGGGAGGTGGGGGAGGCAGTGTGTGGGGAGGGGAGGGCATTTGGGGGGAGGGGACGGCGTGTGGGGGAGGGGTTTGTGGGGAAGGGAGGGTCGTGTGGGGGACGAGGCGTGGGAGAGGGGGGGTGTGGGGGTGGGCAGGTTGGGAGAGGGGGGTGTGGGGAAAGGGGGTGTGTGGGGAAGGCGGGGGTGTGTGGGGAGAAGTGGGGGGGGGGGGGAAGTGGTGGTCACAGCAGACGCAGCTCACACTCTGCTCACCCCGCACTCTGCTCACCCTGCTTTCGGCCTCATGCGGGAGCTCCCGGTGCCACTCCGGCTTCACTCAGAGGCTTAGGATTCAACTCATCATCTTCCGGCTCGTTGGGCTGTTCGCCGCAGAAGTAGCCCGCATGCTGCTCTCTGCCTGCACGCTGCTCAACACACTCCGCTCCTTCAGTTTTTTAGTCTCCTCGCTGCCGTGATTGACAGCGGGTGCCAGAAGGGGCAGTGGGGGGGGGAGGATTACGATTTTTAAACCTTCATAACTTTTGTACTATTTCACTGATTGGAACAAAACTTATTTGACTTGCAGCAGACGAGAATGGCGAATAAGGTGGCAAAAATCATAACGCTAAGGGGGATCGTTTTAGCGCAAATTAAAAAACAAATCAAACCGGATGAGGACAAGTTGAGAGTTTTAGTAATAGATAGAAGTATAGATAAAAGATAGAAAATAGAATACTTAAAAAAAATCTTTTAGTTTTTATTTAGAACAAATTATATTTTGTAAACCACCATCCGCAGTTCTTTGTTTCTACATAATAGAACACTTACATATACAAGCAACTGGTGAAAGAAATATGAAAATAAACTTACAAAGGAAGTCAAGATCGATACAAAAATGTTTGTAATTATTTTAAACTGGTTGGCAGCAATGTGGTTCAGTGAAAACAAGTAATATATTATAAGTAAACAGGTAATATAATACATTATATTGTAAATGGAAATAAAGAAATGACAGAAATAATGAATAGTGCGTCATCTTTACACGAGAGGATGATTTTATTTTTAAACTAGTCAGCCACCATTTATTTGACCTGAAACGTCACCCATTCCTTCTCTCCAGAGATGCTGCCTGTCCCGCTGTTACTCCAGCTTTTTGTGGCATCTTCCATTTATTTTAAATGGGTTGAAGCCAGCGTTGAAACAAAAGAACAGGAAAAACTAGGTTGTATTATCTGTCAAACAGATAATATCTTTGTTACTGGGGCAATCCTGCAATAGCCATGATAGATTTATCAGAATGACATACTCGCAACAGTAAAGAAATATTTATGAAGCAAACAAGAAAGGTTTGCTAAACACTTCAGCCCATTTCAGCTGGATGACATTTACAGGAGCTTCTTGGCAGCAACAGCAGGAGAAGGATCAGGGCTGGTTATCTTTGCTGCTCCTCACCGCTCTCACCCATCGGCCACCTGCGGTGCTGGCTGTGATCAGCAACCTCGCGACAGGCCACACACCTAACCCCGGGCTTGATTGCTCTGCAAAGGTTGGTTAAGCATTAGGCACTAAGCCGTTGTACTATGTAAACACAGTGGGATAAGGCAGTCTCCCAACCATAATCTTGGCATCCATACGCCTACCCTTATCTTTAATTTAATTTAGTTTAGAGACACAGCACGGAAACAGGCCCTTCAGCCCACCAAGTACGCACCGACCAGTGATCCCTGCACACTAACATTGCCCTACACACACTAGGGACAATTTTACATTTGTACCAAGCCAACTAACCTACAAACCAGTACGTCTTTTGAATGTGGAAGGAAACTGAAGATCTCAGAGAAAAGCCACATGGTCACGGGAAGAACGTACAAACTCCATACAGACAGCACCCGTAGTCGGGATCCAACCCGGGTCTCTGGCACTGTAAGGCAGTAACTTTACCACTGTGCCACCCTATTTTCTGCCCTCATTTCAGTTCATTCTTGATTCGTGACTTTGGTGGGAACGTCACTTGGAAATGGGAAGAAGGATGCAAGCAGACAATAGAAAGATTGCAGTCTCCATGTTGCCTTCCATCACAGTGAGGATTGTGGGGGAGTCGCTGTGGTGGGTGTTCATGTTAAAAATTTATTTGAGTGTCTTGTTCCTCTTTATTGGTATGACTGTATGGCAAATCAAATTAAATTGCAAAACATACTTGGCTAATAAATTACCATTATGATTATGAAAGATGAAGAGTGATATTATAAAGATGTATAAGATCATGAGAGGAATACATCGGGTGGACGCACAGAGTCCCTTGCCCAGACAGAGGATATAGATTTATGGTGAAGTGGGAAATATTTTATAGGAATCTGAGGGGTAACTTTTACACGGAAAGGGTGTATGGGAGGAGCTTACCAGAGGAGGTAATTGACGCAGGGACTATCGCAACGTTTAAGAAGTAATCAGACAAGTATGTGGATAGGACCTTCTTCATATAACCATATAACAATTACAGCACGGAAACAGGCCATCTCGGCCCTACAAGTCCGTGCCGAACAATTATTTTCCTTTAGGCCTACCTGCCTGCACTCATACCATAACCCTCCATTCCCTTCTCATCCATATGCCTATCCAATTTATTTTTATTATATGGTTATTATATGGTTATAGAAGATACATCCAAAATATTTTGGCCATTTACTCAGCATTTTGTAATTGGCCAGATTTAGACAAACATGTTGTACATTCCGAGTACAATCCAATCTTCTTTCCATTCTCATTCCATTCAATTCTCAGATCAGTATTCTTCTCGGGACCAGATCCCAGACATTCAAGCCCGGCGGAGAAGTCCAGATATGACCTTGACAGGGCCATCAAAAAGGCCAAAAGGGACTCGCTCTAAGCTGGAAGATGACGCGGATGTTCAGCAACGGTGGCAGGGCTTGAATGCCATCACTTCCACTAAGGTAAAATCAGGGGGCGGCTCAAGCGACAGCAACGCATCACTCCCTGACGAGCTCAATTCGCTCCACTTACACTTTGATAGGGAGAACAATGATGTGCCTTCCTGAGCCTCCATATCCCTTGATTTTAGTATTGTAGTCACAGAAGCCAATGTCAGACAATCCTTCAGGGGGGTTGAAAACTCGGAAAGCGACTGAACCTGATGGTATATCCGGTTGTGTTCTCAAAACCTGTGCAGACCAACTGACTGGAGTTTTTGAGGATATCTTCAACCTCTCATTACTGTGGTCTGAGGTTCCCATCTACTTTAAGAGAGCATCAATAACAGTAAGGTGACGTGCCTCAATGGCTAACGTCCGTGGTGATGAAGCGCTTGAGTGCTTTGGTTATGGCGCATATCAACTGCAACCTCAACGAGAACCTCCACCCAATGCAATCCGCCACAACAGGTCAACGGAGGGTGCGATCTCACTACCTCTTCACTGCACTGGACTACTTGGACAATAAAAACACATACGTCAGGCTTGTGTTAAAAGACCACAGCTCGGCGTTCAATACCATCATCCCCTCCAAGCTGGTTACGCAAGGTGTGGTGTTGCGGAGCTCCCGTCCACACACAAGAACTAGTGTATTTTGTCATCTTTATGGAATTTGGAGGATATACAGCGGTATATCTTTGTGTATCGCTGTGACCATGCAGAGATTTGTTTTAAAAGTTTGTGTTTTGGGACTGAGAGCAGTTTTATCAGCAGACTGCTCAGCTCCCACAACTGTGGCTGGCAACCTCCCAGGAAACTGTTTGCGAACCAAAAAAAGGAGAGAAACATTTTCCTGGACTTTTACAACTGCCTCGATGGTGCTGACCAACCCGGTCTGGTTTTCCTGTGGTGTGGGAGGTTTTATGCACCTGCGCCGTCTCAAACTTCTTCTGCGGCCTTCAAACCTGGAGCTGACGACTAAGTCTCCTTTCTCTCGGTAAGGCCGAGGAAGATAAGAGGCTTCCAACAACAAGACTGCAGGCAAGTCCCTTTCGTTGCTGTAGGAGTGGCGAGGAACAACTGGCATTGCCTGCGAAGGTCAGCAGCTCACCATGGAACGCAGGAGAGCCGAGATAGTCTGGTGAAGAGTTGGTGATGCAGCAGTTTTTCCGGAGAGTCACCATTATTGACGTTCGAGGCGACACCCCATTGTCTCCCTCCCTCGAACTGTTCCATTTGTTTTTATCTTTGGACTTGGCCTCGTGCCATTTGGACTGTCTGTGTCAGCGTGTTGAAGTGCTGTTTTAAATTGTAGCTCTGAATACCATGCCGGGTCAGTGTTCTGGAGGAGCGGGGCCATCCAGCAGCTATGTAAAGGTGGCTGCTTCAGCTGCTTCGGCTGCTCCTCTTGGGGCCCGGTTCTCCATGAGGAACCTGCCTTTCGAGCATGGAATAAGGTGCTACTTGCCCCCCCAGATGAACCTGGAGGACTACGTGGCTTGCGTGGCCATGGCGACCAAGCCCGCAGGGGTCCTGTACATGGGCAGGATGTTTGAGAAGGCCGTGTTCTTCCTCGAGTCTGTTGAGGGGGTCACTGCTGCCGCGAGTAAAGGGATCTCAGTGGGTGGTCCCTTGGCGCAACGGGTGGTCCTGTCCAGCATGGGGTGTGACTTCTGTGTCCAGCAGGGTGCGTGACTTCACCGTCAACTGGACCGGAGCACCCATGCCTGTAAGGAAGTGGGGCATATTCGCCTCCGGTGCCACTAACCCTCCCCCTCCCGCTCCCACCCCCCTTGTAGTTGAGTCAGGGAACCCTGGGGTTGCGCAGAGCGTGAGTGCGGGTGGGAAGAGTCAAAGGAAGGGGGACAAGGTGGCAAAGAAGATGAAACACATGGGGAACAAAACACCCGGAGACGTTCCACCCATCCCGTCACCTCCGTTAGGGAGTCTGCAAGCCCCATAATTGAGCCGGGGCGGTGGGTATCGGGCGGGAGGAGGGGGTGCCACAGACGAAGGTTGCTCAGGTGACCCGAGTCTGTCAGCTCCTCCCCCTCGATAAAGAAAAAGAGGAATCTCTCTAGGGAGGAGCGGAAGGGGGAGGAACGGGAATCCTCCAGGGGGGAGGGGAGTACTGTGGTGGAGGAAGACTCCCGCCCTGTAGTTCGTGCCCCGGTCCCATGTTCTGGAGGGGATTCTGGCGAGGCTGGCGATGGGGACCACTCGGGTGATATGGAGCAGGGGGAGATTCCTGTAGGGGAGGGAGTTCTGCATCAGGCACCCGAGGAAGCCCAGGAGCAACCCACCCTGGATGAGGTGCAGAGCAAGCCTCTGCATGTAGAGACTATAGGTGGGGAGGGGGTTAGGGAAACCAACCCTTCTCTCCCTCAGGACCTGTCTCCAGAGGGACTCCGTGAGTCTGGTGCACCAGAGTCCACTCTGGGCCCAACTGGGGGAGGGATAGTCGATGGTCTTGACTCCCCGGGTACGTCTGGGGAAGGCCCCTCTGCCACTGGCCCCAGGGTTGGGAATAAGGTGGAGAAGAGACCAGCGGGTGGGGCAGCGGCAACCTCCGCATAGGGTGAGGTGGGAGTATCAGGGACTAAGGGTGTGTCCGGGGATTGGGATGGTGACTCCATCTGCAGTGAGCAGGTGCAAGGGGACTCCTCGGGCAATGAGTCAATGGATGTACTCGCTCCCCCTGACACCACTCCACTCATTTCAGTGGAGGAGATCCGCGAGTTCATCACGGCCACCGAAGGAGCCCAACATCGGCCCAGACTGGCCTCCCTTCGGTGGCCGAACATGAAAGGGCTCACTAGCTCGCTAAAACTCATCCTCAAAAAGAGGGTGAGGGGCAAGGGGTCAAAGGGGGTGAAGGGGAACGACCGGCGTCAGCTCAGGTCCTTTTTGGACGACCTGGAGAAGGATGCCAAGGCCGAGAGCAGTGTCGTTCCTGCTGAGGGTAGAGGGAGCCGTAGAGCGTCCCTTGTAGCCAAGATCCGGAAGGTAAAACCTACCGCCAATCCACCTAGGGTCCGGAGGGGGAGGAGCAGCTCTGCTGTCAGCGCCCAGAGGACTGGTGAGGGGATCTAGTGTACTCCTGACATGGCGATCACCATAGCCAGTTACAACATAAATGGCAGCAGGAGGCCTCTCCGCAGGTTTAACCATCTCTCAACCCTGAGGGATGGGAAATATGCGGTGAGCTTCCTGCAGGAAACCCACACCACCCCAGGAGACAAGTTCACTTGGCTCCTGGAGTGGGGTGGCGAGGTCTTCATGAGCCACCTCAGCTCCATTTCCAGTGGGGTGGCCATTTTGTTGGCCCCGAATTTCCGGCCTGAGATCCTAAAGGTCCAGGAACTGGTGCCAGGCCGCTTGCTTCACTTGGCCGTGCGCCTGGATGGCGTGCCGTTGCATTTTGTCAACGTGTACGCCCCCAAGCCCGCCGTGTTGCAGATGCGACTGTTCCGGGAGGTGTCTACGCTGCTGAGCTCCATCGACCCTGGTGACTGCGTGATCCTCGGGGGGGATTTCAACTGTACCCTTGAGGAAGGCGACCGTTCTGGTCTCCAGCGAGGTCAGGAGTCGGTGAAGAAGTTGAAGGAGCTCGTGGGCTCCTTTGACTTGGTAGACACCTGGAGGAACCTCCACCCCGACTCTAGGGCCTTCTCCAGGAGGTCAGAGGGGGGTGGGTCTCGCATCGACCGCCTGTACATTTCTAGGGCGTACATCTCCCGCGTCTCGGCGGCCTCCATGCTGCCGGTGCCGTGCTCGGACCACCACCTGGTGTGGGCGGAGTTTAACCCGCTGCGCACGAGGGGAGGGTCCGCGTACTGGCATTTTAACAACCGGCTGCTGGAGGATCGCCACTTCCGGGACTCGTTTGCGAGGTTCTGGAATACCTGGAAGAGGAAGCGGGGAGGATTTCACTCCCTGCGGCTATGGTGGGATGTGGGCAAGGCCCACATCCGGAGTTTCTGTCAGGAGTACACTAGAGGGTCGACCAAGAGACGCGATTCCAAGATCAGACAGCTCGGGAGCGAGCTACTCGATTTGGATTCGCGTCTAAGTCAGACCGTCGGGGACACGATCCTCTGGAGGGAATACCAGGAGAAGAAGGACGCGCTGAAGGAGCTACAGTTGGAGCAATCTCGAGGCGCGTA
Organism: Leucoraja erinaceus; assembly: GCF_028641065.1. Classification (NCBI taxonomy): domain Eukaryota; kingdom Metazoa; phylum Chordata; class Chondrichthyes; order Rajiformes; family Rajidae; genus Leucoraja; species Leucoraja erinaceus. The sequence continues at coordinate 24,375,064 of NC_073406.1, read as the reverse complement.
CGTGAGGTCGCGGATCCAATTGCTCCACGATTTGGACCGCGGTTCACCATTCTTCTACTCGCTGGAGAAGTGGTGGGGAGTCCGTCAGCAGTTAGTGGAGCTGCTCGCTGATGATGACTTCTCCGTCACTGAACCAGAGGACATTAACGCAGCAGTTCGTTCCTTTTATGGTACCTTGTTCTCACCAGATAGCTCTGGCGGGGACGAGTGCAGTGATCTGTGGGAAGGTTTAGCCACGGTCGACCCGGAGGGTGCCGAGCGTCTGGATGCCCCCCTGACACTGGATGAACTGACCGCAGCCCTCCATCAGATCCGAAGGGGCAAATCCCCTGGCCTAGACGGACTGACAGCAGAGTTCCTCCGCACTTTCTGGGGGATCCTCGGGGAGGACTACACCATGGTACTGAAGGAGAGCCTGGCGACCGGAGAGATGCCCCTGTCTTGGCGAAGGGCTGTCGTGGTCCTTCTGCCCAAGAAGGGCGATCTCCGCTGTCTAAAAAACTGGCGCCCAGTCTCCCTCCTCTGTACCGACTACAAGGTCTTTGCCAAGGCAATGGCAAACCGTCTGGGCCCAGTGCTGGCTCAAGTGATCCACCCTGACCAGTCTTACACGGTCCCAGGCCGGTCCATCCAGGACAATATCCATCTGGTCCGGGACCTGGTCTACCTGGCTCAGGAGACCGGTGTACCCACTGCCTTTCTCTCCCTCGACCAGGAGAAGGCTTTTGACAGGGTGGATCACGAGTATCTGTTGAGGACTCTGCGGGCGTTTGGGTTCGGACTGCACTTTGTGTCCCGGATCCGACTTTTATACGCCACCGCAGAGTGCCTCGTGAAAGTCAATGGATCCTTGACGGCCCCCATTCCCTTCCACAGAGGAGTACGTCAGGGATGCCCCATGTCTGGCCAACTGTACGCCATCTGCGTGGAGCCATTCCTTAGTCTGCTTCGGAGGAGGTTGACGGGCATGGTTCTATGCGAGCCGGACATGGAGGTGGTCCTCTCGGTCTACGCCGATGACGTGCTCCTCATGGTCACCGACCCCGTCGACCTGCAGAGGATGCATGAGTGCCAACGAGTCTTCTCGGCTGCCTCCTCTGCCAGGATCAACTGGGGGAAATGTTCTGGACTCTTGGTGGGTCCCTGGCAGGAGGACCCCCTCCCAGAAGAGATGAGGTATTTCACGTGGAGTACCACACACCTCCTCTCCCTGGGAGTCTACCTGAGTCCCGGTGCGGAAACCTGGCTGGCGAACTGGCAGGAGCTGGAGGTGAAAGTCGTCACCCGGCTGGGACGCTGGGCGGGTCTCCTCAGAGTGCTTTCCTACCGGGGCAGGGTGTTGGTCATTAACCAACTCGTGGCCTCCATGCTCTGGTACAGATTGACCACATTGGTCCCATCAGCCACCTTTGCTGGGATCATCCAGAAGAAGTTGGTGGACTTCTTCTGGGGCAACGGAAAGCACTGGGTCTCAGCAGCGGTCCTGAGTCTCCCGATCGAGGAGGGCGGTCAGTCGCTGGTGTGCATTCGCACCAAGTTGGCGGCTCTCCGCCTCAGGACCTTGCAGAGATACCTGTACTCAGGGCATCCTCCCAGGTGGCACGTGCTGGCAACGCACTTTTTCCAACGGAGCCGCTGCCTTCAACGAGGTACGCGGATCCCGATGGTGGGGGTCAGCCGTGCGGTCCTGATGGGGATGCCTGGCTTCTACAGGGACTTGTTGAGAGTCTGGAACCTGGTTGCCATTGACCCGGGCCCCACCTCCGCCGGCGGAGGGTGACGGCCCGGGCGTGAGAGCAGCCGGTCCTTGTCCCACCCCACCGGGTGTCGGGGGGGCTCAAATGTGTGGAGTACTTGTGGTTGAGCAAGCCCCCGCTCAGCCGGAAGTACTAATCGGACCCAGGCGCCGTAATCCATCCCGGGAGCCGGTCCCACACAATTTGAGCCGCCTTTCCTCGACACCCTTCGTCTCCCTCCGAGACGCAGGGAGGCGTGTCCTGTACAGGCTCCTCCTCCACACCCTGCACTTCCTCGCCCTGGTCCACCGTCCGGACACCAAGTGGCGGTCAGTGTTGCCTTCCGGTCGCGAGGGGGGCCCCCGGTGGGGGTCCCTCTACGCAGGGATTCTCCCCCTCTACATTGGGGACCTGGGGTGGAGGGTATTGCACCGAGGTGTTCCCTGCAACCTGTTTCTCTCGCGGTTCACAGACTCGCCAGCCGCCTGCCACTTTTGCGGGCTGGAAGAGTCTGTGTACCACGTGTACATGGAGTGCGTGAGGCTGCAGCCACTGTTTGAATATCTAAAGGGGCTGCTCCTTGCCTTCTGGCTGCATTTTTCACCCACCATCCTCATCTTTGGACACCCTGTGCGTAGGGGAGAGGGTAGGGCTGAAGATGTCCTGGTTGGGTTGCTCCTGGGCCTGGCCAAGCTGGCCATCCGCGAGTCACGGCGCCAGACGGTGGAGGGCTCTACCCGGGCCAGCTGCCTGCCCCTTTTCCGGGGTTACGTCCGTGCCCGGGTGGGATTAGAAAGGGAATACGCCCTGTCCGTGGGCACCCTGAGGGAGTTCCGGGACCGCTGGGCTCCGCAGGGTGTTGAATGTATCCTCAATAAGGATTGTATCATAATTGTATAATAGTTTAGTATGGATATATGTTTGTATTGTATTTATGGTGGTGGGTTCTGGCTTGTTTTATTGTAGTGTAAATATTATTTTTTAATAATTGAATACATTTTTTGATTAAAAAAATAAAAAAAATAAAAAAAAGGGAGTTCTGGGACCGCTGGGCTCCGCAGGGTGTTGAATGTATCCTCAATAAGGATTGTATCATAATTGTATAATAGTTTATTATGGATATATGTTTGTATTGTATTTATGGTGGTGGGTTCTGGCTTGTTTTTATTGTAGTGTAAATATTATTTTTAATAATTGAATAAATTTTTTGATAAAAAAAAAAAAAAGTCATAGCGCCAGGCGGAAGAGGGCTTTGCCCGAGCCAGAAGCTTGCCCCTTTACTGGGGTTACATCCGTGCCCGGGTGGTGTTAGAGAGGGACATCGTTGTATAGTAGTTATTTTGTATATTTGTAACATAGTTGTTTGGAAATTTAGTGTCTGAATATGTTGGTGATTTTGTAAAATGGTGGTGGATGTGTCACCACGGTTTTGTTTTGTATCATGACAGTAATTAAATAAATTATTTAATGAAAAGTGCACCTTTATATCGGCACTCTTTACATTAAATTAAAATGTATTTACTTGTCATTCCTTTCAGTTTATATTTTAAGAGATGGCAACTGTCTCAGAAATAAAATTGCCTCATCACCTCAACACTAGAGATCACTTTCAAAGGCAGTTCAGATTTTTTTGCAAAATGAATACATTTTTCTCTGTGCTGAAACTGCAAATAATGGATGCATTACATAGAAACACAAAGCGGAAGCTTCTTGTTGGTAATCCTATTTTGTTTGTCTATTAATTAGAGATTAAACAAAAAAAAGGCTGAGACCATTGAAAGACATCTTGTCACCTGCGAGGTATTAATGAATTGGCATCTACCACAGTGCGAGCTGGAATCAATTCAAAAAGGTCTCCAACAATTCAGAGAAAAGTGTGTTACCTCAGTTGTTACCTCCCAAAGTAGGAATTAGAGGGAACCACGAAATGCTTCCTGTCAATCCACTCTGCAGACAATGCACTTTATTAAGGTACAGCTACAATGTGCTCTTCGTTATATTCATTTTGGAGCCTGGTCAAGACAATATAATCGTACTTGTAATCAGCTTCTCCTGAAATGCTGACGTGCCTGTAGAGTGAAATTTCCCACCGTGTCCTTATGATCATTTGCAACTTAATTCTAAATCAATGATATTGAAACTGCAGTGAAGGTGGGAGTATTAGAGGATTATGATTTACGTTCTTAATACGCTTATTATTTCTGCTGCATGAGGAGTTGAGGAAATGTCAAACTCTAGGCATGAACGGTTGAACAAATCACCAGACTACTGAAACAGGGATTTCTATATATTAATTGTCTATATTCTGCACTTTTTATCATCCCTTTTGTTCTATCTATTGCACTTGAGTTTGAACTGATTATATCTATGTATGGTATATCTGATCTTATTAGATAGCGTACAAAACAAAGCCTTTCACTGTCCACAGTACATGTGACAATAAACCTAAGCATTTTTTTTAACTGTGATTTTGCTTGATTGCAAGTCCATATTCATAAGTTCATAAGTTATAGGTGCAGAATTAGGCTGTTCAAGTCTACTCCGCCATTCCATCATGGTTGATCTATCTTTCCCTCTCAACCCCATTCTCCTGCCTTCTCCCCAAAACCACTAACACCCATACTACTCAAATATTGCCGGTCGGAGAATGGATAAAATGGATCAAGTCATGGCTAAGTTAAAAGTCCGATGGTCATGTGTACAAGGACAACTTATTGAGGTTAATGAGTTCCTCTTCCAGCATAAGGAGGGGTTAGTGTAGGAAATAATGCATTGGTTCTTCTTTCCAGCACAATAAGGATGAAGGGGTTCATTTAGGATAACAGCCTTGAGAGGAACGTTTACAGAAGCACTGACAATTGCAGCATCAATAAAATATCGAAAGTAATGCTTCGAATTTAAAGGAAAAATCTGGGGATGTACTTTACACATCATAGAATATGTCACGCTTGCCAATTTTGATTTATTTTTAATAGCCAGTCTTGTTCCTGACATGAAATCCCTCATGTCAAGCCTCTCTCACTATGTTCGACCGCAGCAGTGAAATTAATGCCTTGAAGCATTGCCTTGTGTTCCAGAGCTGTTCTATTGGAAGAAAATAATGTCAGACCTGCCTGAGAGCCTTTGGGACCTCATTAACCCTTTGTTAATAGACGGCAAAGCAACGTTCCCAGTCAATATCTCTTTAGGGGTATTGAAGCTCTGAATTAAGGGTCTCTTTTTTAATAATCAAATTGATAGCAGTTTTATGTTGGGCAGAATTCTCCTGAAGCTCATATCTTCCCGTAGAAAATTGGAGGTTTATTTTAACAAAAGGTTCTTACCATTTTAATTATTTTTTTTCCCTGTTAAGTCTTTACCGTGTGGATGTTTTTCAGCCATGCAATAAAATCGCAAGTTCCAGCATCACATAATGTTTGTGAAAGAAGTGTTATCCATATAATATTGCGTTATTCCAAATTATGTGTTGGTTATTATCCTCCTATTGATTTAATCAACAACGTCAGCAACACAATTCTGTCAATAGTGATGACAAGTACCCAGAGCAGCAATCTAATGGTCACATCAGAAGTACACGATGCTATCCAACAGTGCTTTGATAATTAACAATCATATCTTTCTATTCTTCTTCAAAGGGGAAGATATAAGACTCCATATAGCGGTGGGAATTAAAAGGACACAAATATGTCATAGCGGGCCATACAGCATGGAAACAGGCCATTCGGCCCAACTTGCCCATGCCCCATGACCACCTGCTTGCATTTGGCCCATACACCTCTAAACATTTCCTATCCATGTGCCTGTCCAAATGTATTTTAAACGTTATTATAGTACGTGGCTCAACTAGCTTCTCTGGCAGTTCGTTCCATATACCCACCACCGTCTTTGTGAAAAAGTTGCCCCTCAGGTTCCTATTAAACCTTTCCCTTCTTACCTTAAAGCTATGTATTTTTATTCCGTTACTCTGGGTAAAAGACTGTGCATCTGCCCAATATGTCCCCTCTAAATGTAGAAATTGCAATAGGTCGTCTGTCTTCATAAATCTATTCCTGGTAATTTCAGTGAAGCATCTCGTCACCTTTCACACAAACAATGTGCAGAACCTCTCACAAACGTTTAGTTATTTCAGCATAACAACCATAACCTTACCTACAGATCCTGATAAACAGTTCACAAAACATCAGCTAGCTGTCAGAAAGTTTAAGTCTTACATCCTAATAAAGCATTTCATTGAATCCAACTGCCAATAAACACAATTGAGATTGACTTGAGCTTATAGCATCCTGTGTGTTTATGCATGCACCTTAATCATCTTGGTTTAGTTGTCTTCAGCAGTTTATTGCAAGGGGGGAAACTGCTCTGATCTTTGGTCACTACAAGGTAAATGTTCCAAGATTCTGTTCTCTGAATCTGTGAGGATGGGCTTGCCATCTCCATGTTAATTCCCCAACATGCTGCACCACATTGCCTAATGCTGCAGCCTGCAGTCCCAGAAGGTACGGCCCCTTACCATAACATACAATTAAAAATTACCCTCATATATTGGGAGCATGTTATTTTAAAAACTGTAACATTACCTCAAAATTGAAGGCTTTAAACTGGTTGTTCTGCGAGACAAAGTCCTATTGAATTTGAAATTTAACAAGCTGAGGACATACCCCAACAAGAAGATGTTGTAAGATCTTTGGTTGAATCATTTCGTTGTCTGCACATATACAACAGAAACATCTACTGTATCTCCTACATTCCCCCCACAATGTGCAACACTCTATGGCTATTTGTCAACAATAACAGATGGAGCAGTACAATACCTCCTTGAAGAAAATTGTGCAGCGTGCAGTCAGATGGGCCCACAAGGTGAATTAGACTAGATTGACTGTATCCCACTGTACATGGCTCTGCAAATCAAGAAAGTAAGAGAAGATTATTAAGTCAGAGTTACTGGAACAGAAACATACACGCCAATCAGTACAGTCATAGTTGGGCCAACTTATCAATTAAGATGACTTCCAAATATCTCCACACCAATTAGTCTTTTCACAATATCAGCCTTCTAGTTTGTCAATCAAATGCAATCTATGAAAAACAATATAAAATGTATTTGATTTGATAAAGGTAATTCCTTGATTTTATTAATCATTTCCTTGAGCAGAATGCATTCTGAAATTTTTGAATGAATTTTTCTCATGACATGGTGTCAATTATAATCAAAAGTAGCTGAAGATATTGATAAATAAATTGAAGAGGTACCATCAAAAAATCAATGCATTGAACAAAAATTAATAGTAAATCAGAAAAAATCAAAGGCAGTTACTTATTTTAATCATACAATTCTGCATCATTACTCCTAAATGTATTTTCTGTTCATTTATTCGCAAAACAGTAGACATAACTTTCTATATTTATCTTTCTTACTCTTACACGTGTTTCCCTAACATTTTCCTTCAATCTCATAGCCGGCTTTGCAGAGCGAGCCAGCATTTAATTGTCCTTCTAGCTGCCCTTCAAAGGTAATGGTGAGCTCCCCTCTTGAACCATAGCTCCTTGAGGTATGGGCGTACCCGCAATGCTGTTAACCATATAACATATAACCATATAACAATTACAGCACTGAAACAGGCCATCTCGACCCTTCTAGTCCATGCCGAACACATAATCTCCCCTAGTCCCATATACCTGCGCTCAGACCATAACCCTTCATTCCCTTCCCATCCATATAACTATCCAATTTAGGGAGAGAGTTCCTGGATTCTGACTCAGTCACATGTAGGAATAATGATATATTTCCAAGTCAGGATGATGTGTGGCTTGGAGGACGACTTCAAGGAGGAGCTGTTCCCAGGCTTTTGCTGTCCTTGCTCTTATAGCTGGTATAAAGGTTATGGGTTTTGAAGGTACTGTCTCAGGGGTTTTGGGCGAGTTGCTGCAGTGATTCAATTATACTTCATTGTCACGTGTACTTAGGTACAGTGAAATGTTTTGTTTTGCATACAACCCGGTAAAATCATAAAACAGACGTCACCCAGGCGGTACACAAGTGTCGCCACGTTTTGGTGCCGACAAAGTTGGAAAAATTCACTGAGGAGACGCACCCCCCAGGGTTCCCCTTCGATCTCGCAGCCTCTCCCGCCGGGTCCACCACCATTCAAGCTCCCCCCACGCCGCCAGTTGGGCCCCCCATCGTTTTCGGCAATCACCCCCCTCCCCCCCGGTCAGATTGCTCTATACAAACTATCTGGGTTGACTCTTGTTGGATATCGGCATCACCTGGCACTTGCGGCGTGAATGTTACCTGCCATCTATCAAGCCCAGGTCTGGATATAGTCCAGGTCTTGCTACACGTGGATGTGGGATGCTTCCTTCTCTGAAGAGTCGCTGAATAGTGCTGAACATTAGACAATCACCTAAGAACATCCTTAATCTGACTTAATCTTACGATTAACAGAAGGTTAATGAGGAAGCACCCGGAGATGGTCGGGTCGGGGACACCACCCTGAGGAACTACTGCAGAGATGTTCTTTAGCTGAGATGACTGACCTCCAAGCACCACAACCATCCCCCTTTGTGCCACATATGATTCTAACAAGCGTAGTAGGAGTTTCCCCCTGATTTCACCCGACTCCTGTTCAGTCGAGACCCTTGATACTCAATCAAATGCTGCTATGATGTCAAGGGCTGTTACTCTCAATTCACAGAGATGGAATGCTGTGAAAAGCTGTGCTATACAGGCCTCAAAGATGCCATGTGCAATGCCCCGGCTGAGCTGGAATTACTGATGTTGGAGGGCAATACTATGAAAAATATGTCGCCTGTATGTATGTATAACCTTCGGGCAGAAAACTGTCGCAGGCCCGAGATATTCCTGGTAGTTGGTCCTATAACTTCCGCTGGCCAATTTAATGAAACAACCCCAACCTGAAATCCGAATCTCAACCACAGCAGTCTGCCCGTTCTATTTCACCATCTCGATCGGTCCTAATGGTCTAGCAAATGGAATTGAAAATTTGTGTACTGTAAGCTGGCTTGTTCTGATAACTATATGATCATTGGCCAATACATAGCATTATGAAGATACTGCACATTAAATTAATAATGAAAGAATAAGGAAATCTCATAAAGACATACAGCTCTCTCCAATCCCTGACATTGTGAACTTGATCCATTTAACTTCTCAGAGAAGGTCTGCATAAATTCACAAGTTCTGCTCCAATGTTCACAACTTCACTATTCAATACAAGCTAATTATCCACAACTGATCTAATCTAATCGGAGAAGGACATTAGGCAGGCACTATCACAACGTTTAAGAATCAGACAGATACATGGAGAGGATAGGATTAGAGGATATGGGTCAAACGCAGGCAGGTGGGACTAGTGTAGATGGGACATGTTGGTTGGTGTGGGCATGTTGGGCTCAAGAACCTGTTTCCACGCTGTTTGACTCTATGAATATCTTCATGTAGAAAAAATCTCAAACTACGTCACAGGAGCAGAGGTTGCAAATGAACGGCCAGCTCAAGAAGATGTTGGCAAAAGATGCCAAAAACATGGGAAAATTGTATGAACTAAGCAAAGGCATTCTCAGTGAGGTAGACAACGATAGAAGAGCATTGGAGGAGAGTAGTCGTCGACTGGATCAATTGTGACAGATCGTGAAAGCCATGGTTAAGGATCAAGTCAACACCACAATGAAAAGGTTAAATGCTTTTAAATATATAAAAGATACATAGTGGAATGCTTGACTAGGTTGAAGCTTATATTTTGTCTCAAGCTGGCCTTCTCCAGTGGATTGATAAGAGAGAGAGACAAGCCCGGGCTTGGCTCAGGTTGATGTATATTGAGACGATGACCGGTGCCGAAGAGAGACAAGGTCAGATTCGTCGTGTAGTGGTACGTATTGGCTGAATCTTGTGACCATGACTAATATCTTTGGAATGTGATTAAGTGATGTGACCATGGCTAACATCTTTGGAATGTGATTAAGTATAAAACAATATATAAATACCATGGAAATCTTTGTTAATTGAAGTGGTAGCGTGGGGAAGTCAAGTGTCTGTTGCATACTTGACTGGTGTATCCCCTTCACTTCCACCGGCTGATGATCAGTAAAGCTTGAGTTGATTTACCTAGCGTTATTGTGAGTTGTCTGTTTTTTAAGTAGTGAACCGTATCAACAAAAGGTCACAGTAGTGACTTTAGTTAAAGCTATTTTGTTCTTCACTCACTTTTCCACCCAGTCTGTGACCGCTCATCTGTAACTTAAGCCATTCTAAATAAAGATTGTTGAATACTTTTGAGTAAAAATTAAAAGCAACTCACATGCAGAGTTGAAGGAAAATTGAGCTATAGATAAAAACACATTCCTCCAATCTTGTTTCAATTCATTTTCTTTGCCTTTCCTTTTCGCTTGCTGTCAATCAACACTTGCTATGGCACAGGTTGAAAACATGTTGAGGTTTAAATGACTAACTCTGTTAACTATGAATCTCCTCCAGGAGAAAATCAAATTTGAATTCATGTCTAAACTTGAGAGATTTGAAGTGACATTAAATGTTCTCTCAAATTACCTGCAGCAGCTCTAAATTCCTCGGCCAAATTCAATTACAATCCAGATGGTTAAAAGCCAAGACTGAAAGAGATAAATTGATCCTGAGCATCCCAAAAAAGTATAGTGTGTTTCTTGTAGCTGAGAGCACCCAGAATGAAGTCACCTACAACCAAGATCACGATAGCTGCAATGTCAACTCAAAGAATGGTCACAAGAGCAGCCAATAGCACATTGTAATTAATATTTATATGTTTGCAGTGACCTTCAAACTTCTCCCAGAGCCAGAATCTAAGTCTAGCGATAGGGGCAGCATAATGGAGCAGCAGTAGAGTTGCTGCCTTCCAAAGCTAGAGACCCAGGTTCGATCCAGACTACGGGTGCTTGTCTCAACGGAATTTGTACATTCTCTCTGTAACCTGCATGGGTTCTCTCCAAGACCACCAGTTTCCCTGCACACTCCAAACACATACAGGTTTGTCGGTTAATTGGCTTGGTATAATTGTAAATTGTCCCTATTGTGTGTAGGATAATGTTAATGTGCGGGGATGGCTGGTTGAGCCGAAGGGCCTGTTTCCGCGTTGAATCTCCAAATTAAACTAAAAGATAACCTTTGCAGGATGTAATGGCTTTAATGGTCACTCATATGCAGTCACAAAGTTCTGCAGGCCAATTAATTGAGCAAATGTACATGTGGGGGCCTGGCAAATTGCAAATGTCACCCCTCTTAGTAGGTTTAGATACTCAGAACCAAAGGCATTTCAGCCAGTAGTCCTATAAATAAGCAAGAAGAAGAGTCCTCACTCAAAACATCACCTATCCATGTTCTCCAGGGATGCTGCCTAACCCACTGAGCTAATCCAGCACTTTGTGTCTTCTTCTGTTGAAAGTAAACTACTGAAGTTGTGCAGAGAAATTAATTGGATATTAAAATGCACTTTGGTTACTCACCTATGATATTCTGACATTGCTCCCAAACATCTGAACTTTACCACCAACAAAGAGCAATAGGCATTTTGAAACAAGCCCTCAGGTCTTCGTATCACCCTGCCTTGGAAATATATCACCATTTCTTCATCTGGGTCTAGCTTCTGGATCTTTGGCCCATCAGCATAATTGAAGCACTTTTATCAGAAGAACCGCAGTGATTCAATGAGACGGCCTGCCATCAATTCTCAATTGGTTATGAACTGTAAAGTTCATAAAGGAGAGCTTTGCCCTCCTAAAGATAAATTAAATGTATATAATTTAGAATGCATTGTAGTGTATATGCACTGGGACAAACAGCAGAACCCTTTTGCCCAGAACGCAGTGGCCTGGCCAGGTTCTGTCAAGACTAAACTGTAATCTGTGGAGAAATCCATCAGTGTCCCACACCATTACTTTGCCCCAGGAAACCTTTTTTTTACTGCCACTTAAACTATAAAGTGCAGTATTCCACAGCATTTTCTTTCCTTATTAATTCTCGATACTCTGCACTTCTTTTGATCTTAGAGGCCTACGTGATCACCAGTGGCAACAGACAGATTGGGTGAGCCCGCAATAGGTCTGCTAGTTGCTGCTACTTGGGAAAAGAAAAGAGCCAAGCAAGAAAGACTCTCTGAAGCTTAGCTTTTTCAGTCATATTTATGCGGTTTTGGCCCTTCACTAGGTTTTGCAATGAGAATTCTCTCCATCTGCGTGGGAAACCATTTAATCACAATCAGATGGGGAAGCAGAAAGCTATATTACACCATTCTGCAAAGTCCATCATTACCGCAGTAACATGCGGGCAAAATAATACCAGAATCATTTCTCCTTCATTGCCAAATTCTGCACAACATTCATGACAAGTTCTTATGTTGTTCCCTGAATTCATCCCTTTACTTTTTTAACGATGTTTCAAACACAGCGTGTAGCAGTATTCAGCTAGACCTATAGAAACATAGAAAATAGGTGCAAGAGTAGGCCATTCGGCCCTTCGAGCCTGCACCGCCATCCAATATGATCATGGCTGATCATCCAACTCATTATCCTGTACCTGCCTTCTCTCCATACCCCCTGATCCCTTTAGACACAAGGGCCACATCTAACTCCCTCTTAAATATTGCCAATGAACTGGCCCCAACTACCTTCTGCGGCAGAGAATTCCAGAGATTCACCACTCTGTGTGTGAATAAAGTTTTCCTCATCTCGGTCCTAAAAGATATCCTTAAACTGTGACCCCTTGTTCTGGACTTCCCCAACATCAGGAACAATCTTCCTGCATCTAGCCTGTCCAACCACTTAAGAATTTTGTAAGTTTCTATAAGATCCCCCCTCAATCTTCTAAATTCTAGCGAGTACAAACCGAGTCTATCCAGTCTTTCTTCATATGAAAGTCCTGACATCCCAGGAATCAGTCTGGTGAACCTTCTCTGTACTCCCTCTATGGCAAGAATGTCTTTCCTCAGATTAGGAGACCAAAACTGCACGCAATACTCCAGGTGTGGTCTCACCAAGACCCTGTACAACTGCAGTAGAACCTCCCTGCTCCTATACTCAAATCCTTTTGCTATGAATGCTAACATACCATTCGCCTTCTTCACTGCCTGCTGCACCTGCATACCTACTTTTAATGACTGGTGTACCATGACACCCAGGTCTCGTTGAATCTCCCCCTTTCCTAATCGGCCACCATTCAGATAATAATCTACTTTCCTGTTTTTGCCACCAAAGTGGATAACCTCACATTTATCCACATTGTACTGCATCTGCCATGCATTTGCCCACTCACCCAGCCTATCCAAGTCACCTTGCAGCCTCCTAGCATCCTCCTCACAGCTAACACTGCACCCCAGCTTCGTGTCATCCGCAAACTTGGAGATGTTGCATTCAATTCCCTCGTCCAAATCATTAATATATATCGTAAATAGCTGGGGTCCCAGAAGTGAGCCTTGCGGTACCCCACTAATCACTGCCTGCCATTGTGAAAAGGACCCGTTTACTCCTACCCTTTGCTTCCTGTCTGCCAGCCAGTTCTCTATCCACATCAATACTGAACCCCCAATACCGTGTGCTTTAAGTTTATATACTAATCTCTTATGTGGGACCTTGTCGAAAGCCTTCTGAAAGTCCAGATATAACACATCCACTGGTTCTCCCTTATCCACTCTACTAGTTACATCCTCGAAAAATTCTATAAGATTCGTCAGACATGATTTACCCTTCATAAATCCATGCTGACTTTGTCCAATGATTTCACCACTTTCCAAATGTGCTGCTATCCCATCTTTAATAACTGATTCTAGCAGTTTCCCCACTACCGACATTAGACTAACTGGTCTGTAATTCCCCGTTTTCTCTCTCCCTTCCTTTTCAAAAAGTGGTGTTACATTAGCTACCCTCCAATCCTCAGGAACTACTCCAGAATCTAAAGAGTTTTGAAAAATTATCACTAATGCATCCACTATTTCTGGGGCTACTTCCTTAAGTACTCTGGGGTGCAGCCTATCTGGCCCTGGGGATTTATCGGCCTTTAATCCATTCAATTTACCTCACACCACTTCCCGGCTAACCTGGATTTCACTCAGTTCCTCCATCTCATTTGACCCCTGGTCCCATGCTATTTCCGGCAGATTTTTTATGTCTTCCTTAGTGAAGACAGAACCAAAGTAGTTATTCAATTGGTCTGCCATGTCCTTGTTCCCCATGATCAATTCACCCGTTTCTGACTGCAAGGGACCTACATTTGTTTTAACTAATCTTTTTCTCTTCACATATCTATAAAAGCTTTTGCAGTCAGTTTTTATGTTCCCTGCCAGTTTTCTTTCATAATCTATTTTCCCTTTCCTAATTAAGCCCTTTGTCCTCCTCTGCTGGTCTCTGAATTTCTCCCAGTCCTCTGGTAGGCTGCTTCTTCTGGTTAATTTGTACACTTCATCTTTTGTTTTGATACTATCTCTGATTTCCCTTGTTATCCACGGATGCACTACCTTCCCTGATTTATTTTTTTGCCAAACTGGGATGAAGAATTGTTGTAGTTCATCCATGCAGTCTTTAAATGCCTTCCATTGCATATCCACCGTCAACCCATTAAGAATTAATCGCCAGTCTATCTTGGCCAATTCACGTCTCATACCCTCAAAGTTACCTTTCTTTAAGTTCAGGACACTTGTTTCTGAATTAACGATGTCACTCTCCATCCTAATGAAGAACTCAACTATATTATGGTCACTCTTGCCCAAGGGACCACGCACAACAAGACTGCTAACTAACCCTTCCTCATTACTCAATACCCAGTCTAGAATAGCCTGCTCTCTCGTTGGTTCCTCTACATGTTGGTTTAGAAAACTATCCCGCATACATTCCAAGAAATCCTCTTCCTCAGCAACCTTGCCAATTTGATTCACCCAATCTATATATAGATTGAAGTCACCCATTATATGTCTAGGAGAGGGTTGCATACGCTGGTTTACACTGAAGATGGACCCAAAATGCTGCAGTAACTGAGCGAGACAGCCAGCATCTCGGGATAGAAGAAATGGGTGATGGTTTGGATCAAGACCCTTCTTCATAGCCTGGATAGAAGGAATGGGTGAGGAAGGGTCTTGACCCGAAGCGTCACCCATTCCTTCTATCCAGTGACGCTGCTTGGCCCGCTGAGTTACTCCAGCATTTTGTGTCATCTGCAGCTACACCTATGTTGCAGGGCCTTGAATCTTATGAGCTAATCTGTACTTAAATAAGGGAGTTTCAGATAAGCTTACCTTTGGATTTTCGGTCTGGCAGGAAAGTCATAATGAACAGGGGAAAAAAAACTAGAGTTAATACAATTCAAGGAAATTGAATCTATTCTGACTCTAACTAGATAGAAATTAAACATACTTCAATTCATGAATTCATTCCAATTTAATCAAATTTAAATTAGCTGTAAACTGTAGCTTTACGTTCTATTGCATGTTAGTCCAGTTGACTACACCTTGGGAAAGGACAAAGTAAAATGAGGCTAGAGAACACCTGTAATAATGAACATTTAATGTGTTCATATGACATACCCCTGCAAATTTAACCAGTGTTAATGCTTATGCCAAAATAGCAGACAGGAAATACAGTAGAGTTGCAATGTGGAAAAGGGGCATTCAGATCAGCAACAGCAGTCTATTGTCTTCAGTTTTGGTCCCCCTGCTATAGGGAGGGTGGTGTTAAGCTGCAAACATTGCAGATAAGATTAACGAGGATGTTGCCAAGTCTTGACAGCCTGAGTTAGAGGGAGGAGAGGACTTTATTCCATGGAGTGCAGGAGGATGAAGGGTCATCTTCTAGAGGTGTAAAAGATCATGAGGGGAATAAATACAGTAAATTCACAGAGCCTTTAGGTAGAGTGGGGCAATCAAGATCCAGGGGACATTGTTTGGTATTTAATTTCATTCTTCACATGTTTAAATTATAATGTTTTATTTTTAATTGTCTACTGTATATCGTGTTGTTGCGAGCAAAGCACCAATGCAAATTCCTTGTATGTATACATACTTGGCTAATAAAATGTATTCTGTTCAATTCAAGATGATTTTCAAGTTGTACAGTTTGATAGCCACAGGGAAAATCTTCAGTGTGTCACGGAGAAGGCGACCTGTGTTGTCCAGGATGCTCCGCAGTTTGGGGAGCATCCTCCCCTCCAAGCCCACCTCCCATAAATCCAACTCCGCCCCCAGGACAGAGCCAGCCTTCCTGATGAGTTTGTTAATCCTACTGGCGTCCACGGCCTTCGCCCTACTGCCCCAGCACACAACAGTGAGGAAGATGGCACTGGTTATCACCGATGGTAGCACATCTGCAGCATCTTGTTGAAGACGTTGAAGGAGAGGAGACTTCTCAAAGTACAGCCGGCTTTATCCCTTCTTGTATAAGGCCTTAGCACTGGTAAACTACACATCCACGCCATTGATGGACACTGGGGACAGGGGTGTTCCTCTCCTCCTAGGGTCCACTATTAACTCCATAAGTTTATAGTTCCCCTCATATTTATCCACACTAAAGTAGATAACCTGTGATCCTGTGTCCTTTCTTGGCAGCATTACTGTGTCTTGATATTTTGAAGATTCATTATTCCATGACTGGATGCAAATGCATTTCTTGGTCTGTTTTGGATCCCATCCTAGAATCAATCTCCTTGGATGTTTCATGTCACTGGACATAGAATTATCTGCATTAAATTTCATCCCCTATTGTTACCTTCCATCACTCTGCAATGCTTGTGTCAATCACACACATAAATTGTGTAGAAAGCAACTGCAGATGCTGGTTTGTACCGAAGATAGTCACAAAGTGCTGGAGTATCACAGCAGGTCAAAGGATGAGTTAAAAGGATGGGTGATGTTTCGGGTCGGGACACAGTCTGAAGAGGGTCCTGACCCGAAACGTCACTCATCCTTTTTCTCCAGAAATGCTGCCTGATCCGCTGGGTTACTCCAGCACTTTGTGTCGACCCACATAAATTGTCTTGGCTTTCACATTAATATGCTGCTTTGAGCCTCAAAATATTATTGAGCCATGCAAGATGGTGGAATATAATTCCCGTCTTTTTTTCATTCTTTAGCTAGCAATGAGGAGAATATCATGTTCTTGCTTCTGTTCACCAAGGCCAATTTTCTGAGTGCTTGATGCTGCCAGAATGTTTAGCCAGACAGCTAGGCCTGAAGGGGAATCATGGACTCCAGATACTGGCTCCCCAAGGGCAAAGCTCTCACGGGTAGCGCTGATGCAGAAAATGGGTTCTCTAATCTTAATCAGCTCACTCCTATCCTTGCTTCTCTTTTAAAAGATCAAAGAGCAGAGGCCGCTTTAAAATGGAACATTTTAAATTTTAACAATTTTTCAGTTATTAATAGGTGCTACTGGATTACTGTGAGAACGAAACATTACAAATACTATTCACATATTCAAACATTTTCAACTGTTGTTGTCTTAATAATTATGATGCTTGCCAGTCAAAAGTAACCTTAACGAAATGCCACAGACAACTAACTGGAAATGTAAGTTGTGAGAAGTACCAGCATGTTTGTGGCTATAAATCCAAGGAAAGGGTTAGTGGCATTTTATGTCCCGTTAAAGAGACTGTGTGTTCAGAATGATGTTCTTGTGGGGTCAACATTCTTGTGGTGTTCCATTACTACTGGGATCCTGGGAGAGCAGTGACTAAGTAAAACCTTGTGACATGTGAGAATGTACTCTTCTTTCTCACATTCATCTGTATGTTTCTGTTGAACATGCGCCATATTTTGTGTTCGCATTGTGTTATCAAAGGGCGGCACAGTGAGGCAGCTGTAGAGTTGCTGTCTGATAGCGCCAGAGATCCGGCTTCCATCCTGACAATGAGTGCTGTCTGTACAGAGTTTGTACGTTCTCCCTATAACCGCGTAGGTTTCCTCCCACTTCAAAGATGTACAGATTTGTAGGATAATTGGCTTCGGTAAAAATTGTAAATTGTCCCTATTGTGTAGGATAGAAAGTTATCGGGGGGATCACGGGTCACTGCAGACTCTAAAGTCCAAACAAGATCTTCTCCAGGACAAGGCTGACTCTGTCAATGGGTCTTTCATCAGTAGATGCAAATGCCATGCCTTTGAATGCAGGAAGTATAGTTTTGTGGTGCTGGAGCAAGCAATTTATTATTGTCGTCATGGACAATGGGAATGCATTAAAGCACCTTTCAACAGCAGGACAACTGTCACGGGTGCTGCAGACAAAGCAGAAACAGCAAAGAATCAAAAACATTCAACGAGTATTGTTGATATTGGGGACTGCCCACAACATGTTAATGTACAACGCCGGGTTCCATTGAAGTGGACAGGTTGTGTGTTAATGACAGGAATAATGACTCTCACAACTGTCTCACTGTATAAGTGGAAACGCTTAATAGTGCACTTACCCACATTAATGGTGGGGAAAATTATTGTGGCATTCCTTTGCTTGGATTCACTTCGGTTCAATTTCTGAGCTTCATATCTTTTACGACCTTCCTCTTCCTGTTCTGGACTTGAATACTTTTGGATGGGGGTTGGGATTGGGGAGGAACAGAAGATTCAACGTTTATATTGTAAACTTTATTTTACAGAGCAGCAATTTTATCATCCATCATCATCAGCCCATTGCTAATCAGAGATCCCCTTTGAAAGTGGACAGCAACCATGACCTGTATTTAAAGAGCACCTTTGCCTTGCAGGTTCACCCACAAGGATTCACATCAGCGTGAGGAGCCAAGTCTATGTTAAAAAGTCAGGTCTTAAGATGACTCTTAAGGTTGCAGAGAGAAATCGCTGGGTGAAGGTTTGAGGGAAGGAGATCCAAACTGTAGGACTTGGGGCTATTTACAAAGCTGCTACGCTAGTAGCAGGAATAAGCCAACTGGCCCTTTTGTCTGCTCTGCTGTTCAATAAGATCACAGCTATTAACGGTAACCTCAACTACACGTTCCAGTCTGCCCATGGTAACCTATAACTCCTTGCTAAAGAAAAATACATCTCTGCCTCATAAAATATTCAAGGAATCTGCTTCTACGACCCTTTGAAGAAGTGTTCAAAGCCAAATAATGTTTTGAGAAATGCACCTTCCGTCACCTCATCACTGATTCCTAGATGATAGCTCTACTCGACACCCACTTTGCCAGCACCACTCAGGAACTTACAGACTACTACAACCAACACTGAGAAGCCAGAAAAGATGGAGTGAGGAATATGAGCTGGGACAGAGGAGGCTGAAGAAGCATTCCAGGATAGTGCCATGGAGGGGGAAACAAACCTACTTTGGCCTCAACTCCACAGCATAAGTTTAATGGGTTGGTTGCTCCCAATCTGAAATAATGGAGGTCATTGGGAGGATATATTGGGTGATATGTACCTAGATAAAAGTGGACTGTGGAGTTGAGGTTACTGTTAACAGTTGTGATCTTATTGAGCAGCAGGGCAGACCTTGTGCGTACTCCTGCTACTAACGTAACTGTTTTGTAAATAGCCCAGAGGCAGTTTGGAAGGGGTGGCTGTTGGAGGTGACGGAAGGTGCATTTGCGGTGGTTGTGGGTCGTGGTATTGGCGGAGTCTATTCCAAGTGAGCGAGCTGATCAAGTGCAGTCTACGACAGCTGATGGAGCTACGGTAGAAGCAGCCAACAGGATTGCACTGGTCCAGGCTGACCCTTACTACATCAATCCAGTGCCAACAGATCGGACTTTCCAGAGACTTGGAAGTTCCAAGATGACGCTGGAATATGGCTATTCTCGGCGTCTTGTTCCAGAAAAGGATCTATTGTACTCATGTGCAGGATTATCTGACTGGATAGCAGGCAGAGCAAGTACTCAACTCTACCCCTGTATATGTGACAATAAATAAAGCATTGAACCACTGGGATCATGGTCTGTGTACACATCCCTTAGTTTGACAAGAAAATTCCTAAAGTACAAACAAGACTTCTCTTGACACAAGGTCGTGGGAACTGATCTGGGTGTGAGATGTAATGGAAATATAGAGCAATAATGAGAGAATTGAACCAAAATCTAAAGTTCAATGTGGGGTCATGCAGTCTGGTGCTGATATAAAACCACACATTTTTAGAAATTGAAATACCTTGTTTTTTTTAAAGTGTTATTCTAGGGAAGAAATAGTTACATTGGTATTTCCTGGATATTTTGCAAATCTCTTCAGCAATGCATTTGCACAGCATTTTGTCATATTCTTTAATCTTTAAATTCTACATGAAAGCAGGTGATGATTGTGAACAAAGTTTTATCCAGATAGGTTAATTAAACTCAGAACACCAAATTTATTTTTGAAATCATGCAAAAAATCTAAATGAAAATTCTTCCATTTATTGAAAGATAAAAATGTACTTCTGGTCAACAGAATAATGGTCAATCATTTTAAAAATATGCCAATTCACACGTCTTAATACTAAAACATTGATAGCCATCATGCACGATTTTTGCCGCCTGTTGCCTACATCAGCGTAACAGAATATGCTCCTTATCCCCATCTTATCTTCCCCACCCCAACCAAAAATCTTTTCGTCCAAAGGGTATTAGATTGATTCATGAAACAATCTAAACTCCTAGATAATGGATCGATGATATGGCCAACAATTACAAAGCTTTTCTAAAAGAACCAAGTACCAAAAAAGAATCACAAGTCCAGAAATGAGCGTGCTAGGGTTGCATTCAGCAGGGCACTAGTGACCATTTTAGTCTTTGGACTTTAGAGAAAAGGCCTTTCAACCCACCGAGTCTGTGCCGACCAGTGACCACCCCATACACTGGCACTATTCTACACACTAGGGACAATTTACAAAAGCCAATTAACCTACAAACCTTTGGCATGTGTGAGGAAACCAGACCACCCGGAGAAAACCCATGCGGTCACAGTGAGAATGTGCAGACTGCACCCATAAGTCAGGATCAAACCTGGGTGTCTGGTGCTGTAAGGCAGTAATTCTACTGCTGCGCCACAGTGCCACCCAATTGTCTGCGGGTTTGGGGCGCGCATGGTATCTGGAACAAGAGGGTTAGGACATGGGGACAGGGATCTTAGGAGAACATCAGACGAGACTGGGTATGGAATGGTCAAGACAATTAAAGCTGAAGAGGATCACAGGGATTTTAATGAGAATCAGGTTCCGAGTTTGGGATCATTTGGGAGGATTGGCCCTGAGGTCAAGTGTAATCCACAAACTTCAGGGTACAAGTTTAGGGCTTTAACAAAGATCAGATTAGAGTCAGAGGTCATGACTTCAGAATTAAGGGACAGAAGTTTAGGGGTAATATGAGGGGGAACTTCTTTACGCAGAGAGTGGTGGCAGTGTGGAATGAGCTCCCAGTGGAAGTGGTGGAGGCAGGTTTATTGGTATCATTTAAAAATAAATTGGATAGGCATATGGATGGGAAGGGAATGGAGGGTTATGGTACGAGTGCAGGCAGGTGGGACTAAGGGGAAAAAAATTTGTTCGGCATGGACTTGTAGGGCCGAGATGGCCTGTTTCCGTGCTGTAATTGTTATATGGTTATATGGTTATAGGTCTTTATCAAGGACCAGAGCCTGGGGTCAGTGATCCTTCACGAAGAACAATACGTAAGGTCAGGGAGCTTTGACAAGCACGGGACCTGGGATCAGGGGTCTTTTAACAAAAATTGGGATTGAGTATTCCCAATCCAATATAATGCTGTTGGCTGTCGACTTTCTGCAGCGATGTGAACTGCCAAACTCTCCTTGTGAAAAATACAAATCTACATTGATTTCCCCAGTCTAATCTATATTGTTTTTGAATATATAGTAGCAATGTTGCTCCCTGTGATCCTTCAAGGGTAATGTACGCAATGGACATTACAGTGCATCCTTGAATTTACAGATGAAGGTCAATGTTTAATCTCCTAACTTCTGTTCCATTTGGTAGATCTATCAGTCAATATATGACTGTACCTAATTACTAGACAAACATTTTGCATCAGGTTGTGTCTGTTTATCGTATAATTATATCTCCCCACTAAGGCCATTATGTAAGGATGGTTCTGGGACAAGAGTCATTATCTTCCTCTGCACCATCACCCCATCCTACAGTGAGATCAGGGAGCAGCACAAGGGCAATTGTGGCATAAAATGAATGTAATAGTTGCTTCATTTACAATGAGCCTCAGATCCAACCAGTAAACCAAACTTGTCAACCCACTCACTCTCATTTCTCACACAGATTCAAATGAAAATTTTCACCAGTACAGTAAGATAGTTCTTCTACAGTTGGCATTCTATCATATGACAGGTGCAGTTAGGAGGGAGCTTTCCTTCAACAAAATACTATTGTGGACATCTACTGTAAAGATATATGACTTGACTGACTCATTATTTTTGTGCATCTATTTTGTTTATGTTTATTCTAGATTTGTTGCGACCAACTTTATAAATAAATACCACATTCATTGGCAATTTTAATATTTCTGTCAACATCATTCTGTATCAAAAACCTTACAAACTCATCTCCATCATAACCTGTTTGGAAATGCCAGAATGACACAGCAACTGTTTCTATTAGTGGAGTCAAGGGATATGGGGAGAAGGCAGGCACGGGTTGATGGGGGACGATCAGCCATGATCACAATGAATGGCGGTGCTGGCTCGAAGGGCCGAATGGCCTCCTCCTGCACCTATTTTCTATGTTTCTAACTACAGTAGCCTCTTAGCTGTAAAGTCTGTAAAAACATTACTTGACAAGGATAGACAAGGGTTACATTTTTAATGCCAAGCACCATTTTCTGAGACAACTGTTCCAACACGATAATCATCCAGCAGGAATGGTTGGAAATAATAATCGACTGGTAAAGAGTCACAACTGAAATGATACCCTGACAGATTGTTTTAAAGGAGAATAGTGCAGATAACCCAAGTAGCCAGACAAGCAGCCAATGTCCTGGATCAATGGTCTGAATCCACTGTAACAGCGGGGAACATTAAATGTTTGAGTAACTCAGCGGGTCAGGCAGCATCTCTGGAGAAAAGGAATATGTGACGTTTTGGGTCGAGACTCCTCTTCCTCAGAACCTCCATCAGAGAGGGAGGAGAACATCTTCAAAGCAGGCATACCTTGAGGAGATCTCGCAGTGGAGCAGACCAAATGTGTAGGAAGGAATTGAAGATGCTGATTTGCACCAAAGATAAAACATAAAACGCTGGAATAATCAGTGGGTCAGGTAACATCTCTGGAGAAAAGGAATAGGTGATGTTTCAGGTCGAAGGGTCTCGATACGAAAAGGAGATCTCTTCCTTTTCTCCAGAGATGCTGCCTGACCCGCTGAGTTACTCCAACATTTTGTATCTATTGAAAGAACCTAACAACCTGATCTGTTCTGGCTTATACGTGAATCCAAAACACCCATGGGCTAACTTCTAACTGCCTTCAGCTTGATGGACAATGGCTCCTGGCATTGCCAGTGGCAACAATGGGAACTGATAATTTAACAAAGCTGACTGATTTCAAAACTGTATTGATCTTCCATGAATTCTTCTTTTTAATTTAGGTTTCCAACAAGAGCGTTTATTTTTCTAATGAAATCTCGCTTTAAAAATGGAAGAAATAAAACATTGAGCGTTGTAAATGAGTTACCTGCAGTGGAGGAACCTTGACCACGCTGTGTACATTATCCGCAGACAATGGCACATACCACAGCGTTGCTCGATTGGTCACTCGTTTGACACCTAGACATCACAAAAAGAGAAGTCATTTCTTAATTTAGATCACTTGTATTTATATTGTACATTTATTATATTATAGTTACATTTATACTGTGCCTTTGAAGCAATCAAAGATTTCAAGGTGCTTCACGGGAGCATAATCAGACAGAGTTTGGGATTGAGCCACAGGAGGAATCATTTCATTATGATGCCCCAGGAGGCTATTCATCTTGCTCCTGACATGGTAATCACTTGAGACCTGTTCCCTTGTTCATTCACCAATGTTTTACACATTCTAGGCAATGCTTTAACCATATAACCATATAACAATTACAGCACGGAAACAGGCCATCTCGACCCTTCTAGTCCGTGCCGAACATGTATTCTCCCCTAGTCCCATACACCTGCGTTCAGACCATAACCCTCCATTCCTTTCCCGTCCATATAACTACCCAATTTATTTTTAAATTATAAAAATGTACCTGCCTCCACCACCTTCACTGGAAGCTCATTCCACACAGCCACCACTCTTTGAGTAAAAAAATTCCCCCTCATGTTACCCCTAGACTTCTGTCCCTTAATTCTCAAGGCATGTCCCCTTGTTTGAATCTTCCCTACTCTCAGTGGGAAAAGCTTATCTACGTCAACTCTGTCTATCCCTCTCATCATTTTAAAGACCTCTATCAAGTCCCCCTTAACTTTCTGCGCTCCAAAGAATAAAGCCCTAACTTGTTCAACCTTTCTCTGTAACTTAGTTGCTGAAACCCAGGCAACATTCTAGTAAATCTCCTCTGTACTCTCTCTATTTTGTTGACATCCTTCCTATAATTAGGCGACCAAAATTGTACACCGTACTCCAAAATTGGCCTCACCAATGCCTTGTACAATTTTAACATTACATCCCAACTTCTATACTCAATGCTCTTATTTATAAAGGCCAATACACCAAAAGCTTTCTTTATCACCCTATCTACATGAGATTCCACTTTCAGGGAACCCCACATATCTTAGCATCATCTGCAACCCCACCTATCTTAGTATCATCTGCATACTTACTAATCCAATTTACCACACCATCATCCAGATCATTGATGTACATGACAAACAACAGTGGACCCAACACAGATCCCTGTGGCACCCCACTAGTCACTGGCCTCCAACCTGACAAACAACCATTCACCATTACTCTCTGGCATCTCCCATTCAGCCACTGTTGAATCCATCTTGCTATTCCACCATTAATACCCAACCATTGAACCTTCTTAACCAACCTTCCATGAGGAACCTTGTCAAAGGCCTTACTGAAGTCCATATTGAAGAGCAAATATGTAAGGAGATAGCAGATATTAGTAGTAAGCACAAGGTAGTGATTGTGGGAGATTTCAACTTTCCACACATAGACTGGGAGACACATTCTGTAAATGGGCTGGATGGGTTGGAGTTTATAAAATGTGCGCAGGATAGTTTTTTGCAGCAATACATAGAGGCACCTACTAGAGGAGGGGCAGTGCTGGACCTCCTGTTAGGAAATGAGATGGGACAGATGGCAGAGGTATGCGTTGGGGAACAGTTCGGGACCAGTGATCCCAATACCATTAGTTTCAATATAATTATGGAGAGGGTCAGAACTGGACCTAGGGTTGAGATTTTTGATTGGACAAAAGGCTAACTTTGAGGAGATGCGAAAGGATTTAAAAGGAGTAAATTGGGACAGTTTGTTTTATGGGAAAGATGTGGAAGAGAAATGGAGGACATTTAAAGGTGAAATTTCAAGAGTACAGAATCTTTATGTCCCTGTTCGGTTGAAAGGAAATAGTAAAAATTGGAAAGAGCCATGGTTTTCAAGGGAAATTGGACACTTGGTTCGGAAAAAGAGAGAGATCTACAATAATTATAGGCAGCATGGAGTAAATGAGGTACGTGAGGAATATAAAGAATGTAAAAAAGAATCTTAAGAAATAAATTAGAAAAGCTAAAAGAAGATATGAGGTTGCTTTGGCAAGTAAGGTGAAAGTAAATCCAAAGGGTTTCTACAGCTATATTAATAGCAAAAGGATAACGAGGGATAAAGTTGGTCCATTAGAAAGTCAGAGTGAACAGCTATCTGCAGAGCCAAAAGAGATGGGGGAGATATTGAACAATTTCTTTTCATCGGTATTCACCAAGGAGAAGGATATTGAATTATGTGAGGTAAGGGAAACAAGTAGAGTAGCTATGGAAACTATGAGGATCAAAGAAGAGGAAGTACTGACACTTTTGAGAAATATAAAAGTGGATAAGTCTCCAGGTCCGGACATGATATTCCCTAGGAGATTGAGGGAAGTTAGTGTAGAAATAGCAGGGGCTATGACAGAAATATTTCAAATGTCATTAGAAACGGCAATAGTGCCGGAGGATTGGCGTACTGCGCATGTTGTTCCATTGTTTAAAAAGGGGTCTAAGAGTAAACCTAGCAATTATAGACCTGTTAGTTTGACGTCAGTGGTGGGCAAATTAATGGAAAGGATTCTTAGAGATAATATATATAAGCATCTGGATAAACAGAGTCTGATTAGGAACAGTCAACATGGATTTGTGCCTGGAAGGTCATGTTTGACTAATCTTCTTGAATTTTTTGAAGAGGTTACTAGGGAAATTGATGAGGGTAAAGCAGTGGATGTTGTCTATATGGACGTTAGTAAGGCCTTTGACAAGGTTCCTCATGGAAGGTTGGTTAAAAAGGTTCAACTGTTGGGTATAAATGCAGGAATAGCAAGATGGATTCAACAGTGGTTGAATGGGAGAAGCCAGAGGGTAATGGTGGATGGCTGTTTATCGGGTTGGAGGCAGGTGACTAGTGGGGTGCCTCAGGGATCTGTGTTGGGTCCTTTGTTGTTTGTCATGTACATCAATGATCTGGATGAAGGTGTGGTAAATTGGATTAGTAAGTATGCAGATGATACCAAGATAGGGGGTGTTGTGGATAACCATATAACCATATAACAATTACAGCACGGAAACAGGCCATCTCGGCCCTACAAGTCCATGCCGAACAAATTTGTTTCCCCTTAGTCCCAACTGCCTGCACTCATATAACCATATATGATAATGAAGAGGATTTCCAAAGTCTACAGAGTGATTTAGGCCATTTGGAAAAATGGGATGAAAGATGGCAGATGGAGTTTAATGCTGATAAATGTGAGGTGCTACACCTTGGCAGAACAAATCAAAATAGGACGTACATGGTAAATGGTAGGGAATTGAAGAATACAGTTGAACAGAGGGATCTGGGTATAACCGTGCATAGTTCCTTGAAGGTGGAATCTCATATAGATAGGGTGGTAAAGAAAGCTTTTGGTATGCTAGCCTTTATAAATCAGAGCATTGAGTATAGAAGCTGGGATGTAATGTTAAAATTGTACAAGGCATTGGTGAGACCAAATCGGGAGTATGGTGTACAATTTTGGTCGCCCAATTATAGGAAGGATGTCAACAAAATAGAGAGAGTACAGAGGAGATTTACTAGAATGTTGCCTGGGTTTCAACAACTAAGTTACAGAGATAGGTTGAATAAGTTAGGTCTTTATTCTCTGGAGCGCAGAAGGTTAAGGGGGGACCTGATAGAGGTCTTTAAAATGATGAGAGGGATAGACAGAGTTGATGTGGACAAGCTTTTCCCTTTGAGAATAGGGAAGATTCAAACAAGAGGACATGACTTCAGAATTAAGGGACAGAAGTTTAGGGGTAATATGAGGGGGGACTTCTTTACTCAGAGAGTGGTAGCAGTGTGGAATGAGCTTCCAGTGGAAGTGGTGGAGGCAGGTTCATTGGTATCATTTAAAAATAAATTGGATAGGCATATGGATGAGAAGGGAATGGAGGGTTATGGTATGAGTGCAGGCAGGTGGGACTAAGGGGAAAAAAACATTTGTTCGGCACGGACTTGTAGGGCCGAGATGGCCTGTTTCCGTGCTGTAATTGTTATATGGTTATATGGTTATATACAACATCCACTGCTTTACCCTCATCAATTTCCTGAGTAACCTCTTCAAAAAATAGTTAATGGCAAGACCCATAACAGCATTAATGTTCAGGGGAATCCTGAGATCCAAGTCTATAACTCCCTCAAAGTGCAACACATGTTGATGGAGTGCTGAAGGAAGCGGACGGTATGTTTGCCTTCATTGTTCGGAGCATTGATGTAGCTCCAGCCGCATTTGGAATATTGCGTGCAGTTCTGGTCACCCATTACAGGAAGGAGAAGTAGAGGAGGTTTACCAGAATGGTGCCTGCATTAGAGAGTATTAGAAACATAGAAAAATAGGGGAATAAGTAGGCCATTTGATCCTTCTAGCCATGGCTGATCATCTAAAATCAATACCCCGTCCCTGCTTTTTCTCCATAACTCAATTCTCCATACTTTAGCTAAAGAGCTAAATCTAACTAGCCATAAGGAGACATTGGAAAACTTACTCTGGAACATTGAAGATTGTGGGGAGACCTGAATAAAACTATACAGAATTATGGGAGGCAGAGATAGAGAATACCAGAACCTTTTTCCAGGGAGGGAAATAGCAAAGACTAGAGCTCAATAGCTTTAAGGTCCGAGGGGCAAAGTTGAAAGAAGATATGTAGAGGACGTTTTTTTTTTAATAAAGAGGGTGGCAAGTGCCTGGATCGCAGGGTGGTGGTGGGGGCAGATGTGATCGGGCATTTTAGACAATGGATATGCATGGAATAGAAGAATGTGGATCAGCTTCCTGCACTCCACAGAAAATGGCCCTTGCTTACCCAGTGTAACATTACTGAAGCACACTTTCAGTCGCAGTAACATCCTTGTGAATCTTTTCTGCACCCTTCCCATCTTAATGATATCCTTCCTATTATATTCTTGTATAATGCCCTGACTGATGAAGGCAATCATGTCGAACGTCTTCTTCACCACCCTGTCTACCTGTATTGCTACTTTCTGGGTGTTATATACATGTACTATCTCTCTGTTCTACAACACTCTCCAAGGCCCTGCCTCATCACTGTGTAAGTCCTATCCATATTTAACTTACCAAAATGCAACACTTCACACTTGTCTGATTTAAATTCCATCTGCCAGTCCTTGGCCCATCTTGCTCGTTGATCTAGATCCTGTCATAAGCTAGATAACCTTCTTCACTGTGTTGTAATATTGTAACACCCATTTTACAATATTCGGACTCCATAGTATGTGTGATTCCACGCAAGGAAAGAGCTGATTGTCCAAATATTGCAAACTACCGTCAGGTACTTTCACAACTCAACTCGACATGTAGGAGGTTAGCTAAACCTGCAGAGCATTTTCTTGGGTGTTAGGTTTCAAGTCAGATTCTGCAAGAGATCAGCTCTCACGCATTACAGAAGAAAGAGAGATCAAGATGCTCTGACCGATGAAGCCAAGTGTGCCCAACATCCTCTTTACCGCCCTGTCTACCTGGGTTGCCACTTTCAGGGTTCTACCTACATGTACTATCCAATTAATTTTAAATCAAAGCTACTTGAATCTACAAAAGCACACCGTTGGGTTTCTCAGACATGACACAAAGCACGCAGCGCAGAAACATAAGAATGCACATCAGACAGTTAGAATTACTTTGAAGTGAAGTGACAAGAATTATACATGGTTCACAAAAATGCTGGAGAAACTCAGCGGGTGCAGCAGCATCTATGGAGTGAAGGAAATAGGCAACGTTTCGGGCCGAAACCAAGGGAGTTTCTCCAGCATTTTTGTGTACCGTCGATGTTCCAGCATCTGCAGTTCGTTCTTAAACAAAGAATTATACAAGCACCGGTTAGTACCATCTAGATGCATTATGTTTGTATGGATTTTGGTGGAAGCCTAAAAAACAATTTAAAGCAGTCCGGTTAATCACAAATAATGGGGTCCATCACATTAACTGGCTGCATGGCAACATTTTAAAGCCTTGTTATTGAATCCAATTTTCTGAGCTGTGTCAGGGGACCACTAATTGACAGAAGTGCCTCATTGTTCTGGCATGGCAATAGTAATTGATTGTTGTATGTTTCAAACAGGTTTTTAGGACTGTCAGCACACCAGGATTGTGGTGGAATCTCCAGGGATGACAGATTCGCCTTCGAAACTCTGCTGGAAGCAGTCCAAGGGGAAAATCATAGAGTTATTTAGAAATAAACTATTTTTTTATTTTGAAGATAGACACAAAGGGGCAAATTTAAAGATGTGCAGGGCAAGTTTCTTTTTCACAGAGGGTGTTAAGTGCCTGGAACACGCTGCTGAGGTGGTTGTTATGGCAGTTAAGAGACTTTTGGAGAGGCACATGGATATGCAAAGAATTGAGGGATATGGATTAGGTACAGACAGATAAGAATTGGTCTTGGCACCATGTCCAGTATGGACATTGTGGGCTGAAGGGCCTGGTCCTGTACTGTACTGTTCTATGTTCTATGAGTTGATGGGCATTTGAGAGAAAATTGGTTAGAGGGAATGGGATTAATGGGAATACCCGAAGAAATAGCATAGACTTGAAGGGACAAATTGCCCCCTTCTACGTTATGTGGTGCAATCTTGTTTGATTTACTTCATAAAATCAAAACTGTAAGAAAAGGACCTACCAATGTGGCAAATGTGACCCCTAACAGCTGCTGTAACTGGAATGGCATGTTATATGACAGAACCTGTTAGCGTGGTAACAGGTTCTTTGGGAATATTTTCTTCGAGCTCTGAAAAAAAAAGGATTTTGCTAGCTCTGTTTCAACTGTAAAAACAGTCCAGACAAATTTCTAAGCCAAATTGTCTGTTATCTTTCTACTTAGCATGGGAAGGCAAGCCACTGTGAGGATGGACATGAATGATGAGCAATGATAAAAGAAAGGCAATGCTAAACGGGCAGTTGTGCTGAATCCCCAGAAGTTATGCTTGACCAGAGTTGGTAGTCTGTACATTTGGATAACTAAATTTAGCAACAGTCTGCAATTTTAGTTTATTTAAAAATTATATTCCAAGTCTCTTTTTAACTTAGTTTGGAATTATAGCGCAGAAACAATCCCTTCAGCCGACCAAGTCCATGCCGACCAGCAATCCCTGCACATTAACACTACCCTATACACACACTAGGGTGAAATTTTAAAGTTTATACCAAGCCAATTAACCTAGAAAACGGTACGTCTTTAGAGTGTGGGAGGAAACCAAAGATCTTGGAGAAAACCCATGGGTAGAAACATACAAGCGTCGTACAGACAAGCACCCGTAGTCAGGATCGAACCCGGGTCTCTAGCACTGTAGCTCTACCACTGTGCCACCATGCAGTCTCTTTTGCTAACACATATTGTACGTATATTATACCACTGTATTAAACAGTAAATGCTGGAACCACTCAGCAGGTCAGAGAGCTTCTGTGGAAAAGAAGCAGTTTTCCGCACCTATCATCAGAACATTGTTCTGGTATTCTTCATTTTACTTCGGAGTCACGTGAGTCCTTGCATTGCAACAAGTCACAGCAGGGGGAAGGACGTTCCCCTTAAGCGGCAGATTTAAAAAGCCAACAGCAAGTAAGAAGACTCGGCGTTTTTCCAACTTAACTTGCAGGTGGAAAGATGGACAGAGCGACCAGAAGGAAGGCTGCAAAAAAGCTGGAGGGGGAGAACCGCGGTGTTGCGGGCAGCCAGCAGCAACGGCAGCAGCCGACAGCACGCCAATCTCCCGAAATGGGAACAGCTGTGCTCCCGCACCGGCCAAATCCACTCCTCGGCCGGGCGGGAAAGCGAAGCAGAAAACGGACTGAATGCCAGACTCCGATGGAGAGTCTGACTTTGAGCAGCCGCGAGCGGCCAGTGCCCGTGAGCACCGGGGCTGGATGGAGCGGTTGCAGGATGACGAGCAGCCGCGAGCGGCCAGTGCCCGTGAGCATTGGAGTCGGTTGGAGCGGCTGCAGGAATTGGAGCAGCCGCAAGTGGCCTATGCCCGAGAGCATAAGAGCCAGTTGGAGCGGTTGCTGGAGGAAATACTCCAAAGTGGCAGACTCCGGGAGATGG
The DNA here is from genome assembly GCF_028641065.1 of Leucoraja erinaceus. Lineage (NCBI taxonomy): Eukaryota > Metazoa > Chordata > Chondrichthyes > Rajiformes > Rajidae > Leucoraja > Leucoraja erinaceus. Next base: position 24,343,602 of record NC_073406.1, on the reverse strand, counting down.
AGGCTAGCCACAGTGTGCAATCAATAAGCCCCACAGCCGTACCCCTTGTGGGGCTGCACAGTGTCTCTCCCTCATCAGAGGAGAGCACGGAGGATCAATTCTGGGCTGACCCTGAACAGGGCAGGGAACAACATACCCCCAGTATACCTGGGGTGAAAGAAGACATGCTGGACATGGTGTCCCAGTTTTTCCAACCAGACCAAACTGTCCAAGACCTGGAGCCGAAAATAGCGGCTAGCATTGACTATATTTCATTTAATCAATTACAGGCACTGGCTCTATCAGACACCATGGCACGACATTTACCTCCAGGGAACTGCAAGTCATTAAATGTTCCCAAAGTAAACCAGTGCATCTGGAAACATGTGGGGTCATCAATTAGAACCAGTGATTTAAAAATTCAAAAAGTCCTAAAAGTGTTAACGGCAGGAATAACAGCTTTTGCCCGCACTTTGAAGGAGCAAAATATGACCCATATCTCTGAGGATATGACATGGTCATCACACGCCTCAGCACTGGTGAGTAAGGCAAGGCAGCGCCTTTACCACCTCAGGCAATTGCGGAAATTCAGAGTGTCTCTGAGGATCCTCCAGTGCTTCTACGCAGCAGCGGTGGAAAGCATCTTGTCCGGGAACATTACCATCTGGTTCGGGAATTGCTCTGCCAAGGACAAGAAGGCTCTGCAGAGAGTAGTGCGTTCGGCCGAACAAACGCACTATGGGAACTTCACTCACCCCCCTGCAGGAACTATACAACAAGAGGTGCAACTCCAGAGCAAACAAAATTATGAGAGACCTCTTCCACCCCTGCAACAGACTGTTCCAGCCGCTGCGGTCAGGCAAACGCCTCCGTTGCCATGCAGTGAGAACGGAGAGGCTGAGAAGGAGTTTCTTCCCAGAGGCAATTCGGACTGTAAACGCCTTTCTCACCAGGGACTAACTGTACAGAACGTTTTTCCTTCTATTATTTATTACGTAAAATAATATGTGTGTTATGATTGTGTTTATAATTTGTTTGGTTGTTTTGTTGTTCCGCGAGAATTGCCACTTTCATTTCACTGCACATCTCGTATGTGTATGTGACAAATAAACTTGACTTGACTTGACTTGACTTGACTTGACTTGAAGACCACCAGGATGCACTGGCTTTACTATGCAACTCACAGTATGAGTTGAACAACATTAAGAAAAGTGCAATCCAACCAGCATTAGACCCCAAATTTGCCGGCCTCCGTAAACCAGGAACCTCCAAACCGCCAATTCTCTTATTTGGAGGGGATTTACCTAAACAAGTCAAGGAACTCGATGAAGAGGCGAAAATACTGGGGCTCATAAAAGCGGCAACCAAAACCTACTACAGCCAAAAATATCAACCTTACGGACCCCTCAGACGGTCAACACAAATCGGAGCAAGCGCAAAAACCAGGAGCACCCAACAGCGGTCTTTTTTAGGCCATGGCCCAGACCGACCGCCCTGGAAAATGCGCAAGCCTTCAACCCAACAACAGACCCAGACAACGACGCCTCAACGTCCACGGAGGATGCCGAAGAAATAACACACCTACCACTGGTAACCATGGAGGTAGGTGGGTCTGGTTCCTTAAGAATTGAAGGGAGCATGAAAGTTGGTGGGAGGTTACGTTATTATTTGGATGCATGGAATAAGATAACTACTGACACTTACATTCTAAGCAGTATCCAGAGTTATACCATAGAATTTATATTAAAACATAACCCTCCAGTACAGCATGTACCGAACCGAATGTTCATGCTCACAGGCATAGAAAAATCTAAAGCACATGCTGAACTACAACGACTATATAAAAAAGGATTAATTGAACACACCCAACACGAATCACAGGAATTCGTGTCCAATATCTTTATAAAAAACAAGAAAGATGGTGGTTGCCGCATCACCATCGATTTGACAAATCTAAATACCTGTGTACAATATATTCATTTCAAAATGGAAACCTTTGTTACTGCTAAGCAATTAGTTTCCGAAGGCCACTATATGGCACGCATCGATTTAAAAGATGCTTACTATACAGTACCTATAAGAGGTGACCACAGATGTTATTTAAAATTCAACTGGATGGGACAGGCTGTCAATACAGGGCACTACCAAATGGGCTAACATCAGCCCCCAGGTTATTCACAAAAATTTTGAAACCAACCCTGGCGTTACTGCGAAAACAAAAAACACATGGTAATGGCATATCTAGATGACATATTTATTGTTGGCAAAACTCTGGAATTGGCTAAACAAGCAGTAACAGCCACACAACAATTGTTTGAAGAACTGGGATTTATCATCCATCCAGTTAAGCCTAAATTAACGCCTTCAACAAAAATGGATTACCTGGGGTTCACCATTAACTCAATTCTCATGCCAGTGACTTTGCCGAAAGAAAAGGTTACAGCCTTAAAAGAGGCTTGCAGCGAAATCATTGACATCACCAAACCATCCATTAGACTGGTAGCCAGAATAATTGGGAAAATAGTGGCCGCATTTCCAGCCACACAATTCGGACCTTTACACTATCGAAATTTACAGAGAGCAAAAATAAGAGCACTCAAAATTAATGGTGGCCATTTTGACAGACCAATGAAGCTGCCTACAGAGGCCATGATAGAACTAAAATGGTGGGAACACAACATCAAGTATTGTTCCAACCCAATAATTATCAGCAACCCGTCTATGGTACTACAAACTGATGGCAGTACACTTGGTTGGGGAGCCACCAATTCCATCTCCAGCTGTGGAGGGAGATGGAATGCACAGGAGGCATCATTATTAAAAGCACGGGGCATAAACTACCTGGAAATGTTAAGTACATTCCATGGCCTTAAGTCATATTGTTCTGGGTTAAATCACCAGCATGTTAGACTACAAATTGACAACACCGCCGTGGTAGCATATATCAACCATATGGGTGGAAACAAATCGACATCAAGTTACAATCTGGCCAACACAATTTGAGAATGGTGTATCCAGATAAATATTTGGATATCAGCTACCTACTTACCAGGTAAGCTAAATTTAGTGGCAGACACCAGGTCACGCAAATTCAATGAAAACACTGAATGGATGTTGGATAAAAATTTATTTGCTGAAATCACAGCACGGTATGGAACACCAGATATCGATCTTTTCGCATCCAGGCTCAATCACCAGTTACGAAGTTATGTTTCATGGGAACCAGACCCTGGGGCAGCAGCCACAGATGCATTTTCGCTGCATTGGGGGAAATTGTTTATTTATGCATTCCCTCCTTTCTGCCTCATCAGTCGGGTATTAAGGAAAATACAACAAGACTCTGCGTCTGGTATTTTGATAGTACCCGATTGGCCTACTCAACCATGGTTCCCGGTGATACTAGACATGGTATTAGAACCGTGCATCACCATCCAACATAGACCAAATTTACTGGTCCATCCAGTAACACAGGAAAGTCACCCGTCATAATCATACAAACCTATTGATTTGTAGAGTTTGAAAGCGCCTCTACAACACCTGGGACTGATGGACAGAACAATGGACATGATTGCATCGGCCCACAGACAGTTCACCAAAAAACAGTACTTGGTGCACATCAAGAAATGGGGGAAGTAGTGTCACAACAATAACCTGAACCACAGATCGAGCAACATTCCGTCTGTTCTGGAATTTCTGGCCAGCCTACACTACGATGAGGGGCTCAGCTATAGTGCCATCTGCGCCAGAAGTGCTCTGTCTAACTACCTGTGGCAAGGAACAGAGCGGCATTCTGTAGGGACACACCCCCTGGTAACCAAACTCATGAGGGGCATCTTCAATACGAATCCCCCAAGAACCAGGTACACCCAAATTTAGGATGTGAGCATTGTATTGACCATGTTGAGAAACTGGTCTCCACCTACAGCTCTGTCCCTACAGAAACTAACCATGAAAATGGTCATGCTGATGGCTTTGGTCACGGCACAAAGGGTCCAGTCACTACAAAAACTAAGGCAGGACAACTTGACTATTTCATCTGGGAATTTGACTTTTTATATCCATGAATTAATTAAACAGAACAGACAGGGAACAGCAGGGCAAAAAATAGAGTTCAGGGCCTACCGGACGGATGATCGCCTCTGTATAGTAACTCACTTACTATTATACATGGAACAGAGGGAGGGAAAGAGGGAAAGAAATGGTACTGTTAATCAGCCACAAACAGCCACACAAAAACGTGACAGTCCAGACAATCTTACGATGGCTGAAACAGGTCCTAATAAAGGCAGGAGTAGATACTAACATTTTAAAATCTCACTCCACCAAGGCTGCAGCTACATCAGCAGCAATACAGTTGGATGTTGCTATGGACCAAATCCTCAAGACCGCAGGATGGTCAACAGAAAGAATGTTCCAACGATTTTATAATAAACCGGTCATAGAACCTGGAACATTTGCAGAAACACTTTTAAGTTCTGTAATATGATTTTACCCCATAAATAGGGACTATGATTTGGAGTTAATAAAATGTTTTCGTTGTTTCAATATCGTATTGATATCTAATGATGTTAAAACTATTCTCCCCACAATGAAGGCAGATGTGAGGCATGGACTCGTTCCACGGCATGAAATCACAGAGCTTTAAAATCTTCACGTAGTCACTCACGTGACTCGGAAGTAAAATAGTAAGATTAAACGAGAACTTACCAGTTTGAAGTTTGATCTTTATTTTATGAGGAGTAACGTTGAGGGAATACGTGCCCTCCACTCCCACCCTTGATCATATACTCAACTGGTGTCTCTTCTCTAATCTTACTATGTTTAGTCATTACAGTTATCTGTGATTCCACACCGCTGCTTTGAAGAATGACACGCATGCGTCCTAGCGGGGTTCTTCACGTATTCCCTCAACATTACTCCTCATAAAATAAAGATCAAACTTCAAAATGGTAAGCTCGTTTAATCTTACTATTTTGATTGTTTTATTCCCCATTAATTGGCTGCACAGTTGAACCTGATTCGATCAAAACAAACTGGGATGAGGAAGATTTAAGCAGTAAGTAACACAGATGGTCTGAACCCATGTAAATCTGCTCATAATAAACTCAACCTGACAGAATACCAGCTTAGTGTTTTAGTATGACTACATTGTCAATGATGCATTGCCATCAGCACCAGCTCTCTCTTACAATATCTGTCAACAAACAAAGGGAATAAATATAAACTGTTAACTTTAGACTAAATTTATCATTGCCTTATTAGAAATTAAGTCAAAGACAAATTTAAAACAAAACCGAATTTGGTCTTTTAATCGACTCTTGCTTTCTAAGAAATAAATGACCTCCTTTTTGTTGGCCTTGCCAATGTTGTCTAGATCCAGTAAGTAAATAAATAATAAGAAAAACATTCTACTTGAAAGATGTTCCTATCACAATGAATTTGAAAACTATTCAGCCATGTACTTTTCAAATGTCCTTACATAAATAATACAACAATCATTGCAAAGGTTTTGAAATTAAACTCATTTCTAATAACTCCAATGAAGTTGCAACTCTATAACTTCCCTGCTCTCTCAGAAATAACAATAGTCACCAACCTCCCTTCTATTGACTCCATCAATACCTCGGCACGGTCAGCAGCAAAATCAAGGAAGAGTCACACTTTGGCCACTCCCTCTTCTCTCCTCTCCCATCAGGCAAGAGATATAAAAGTACAAAAACACACACCACCAGATTCAGGGACAGTTTCGTCCGAGCTGTTATCAGGCAATTGTCTCAGGCAACGGAATCATGCCACCACAATCAGAGAGCAGTGCTGAACTACATTCTACCTCATTGGTGACCCTCGGACTATCCTTGATCGGACTTTGCTGGCTTTACCTTGCACTAAACGTTATTCCCTTATCATGTATCTAAATGCTCTAATGGCTCGATTGTAATCATGTATTGTCTTTCTGCTGACCGGATAGCATTCAAAAAAGCTTTTCACTGTACCTCGGTACACGTGACAATGAACTAAACTGAACTGAAAAGCTGATTAGGCCTGAAGCAGGCAGAGAACTGGATGGATAGATGAAGATGAGTGGATTACGGATTTTCTTGATTAGTTGGATAGGGTGACGTTTATGAACCAAGCCTTTCTTCCTTTCTTTCAATTCCTTTGAAGCACGCTTGGCCAAGCCACAGAGGTTATGGATTGAGTTTTGTGCCACCAATATCTAGCAAACTTACTTGGTTTTGGAAAAACTACAACTTAAGTTCACCCTAAAAGATACAGTAAGTATACAACTTTAGACACAAGGAACTGCGTTGGATTGTTGCAATCTTGCATAGATCAAAAAGTGCTGGAGTAACTCAGGGGGATCAGGACCCTTCTTTGTTCTCAACGTATAGAAAATAATACTATAGAGCTTTCCTGAGTGAACCAATCCAGTCCTGCATTGTGCTACATAACAGCAACAACAGAATGGAACTAACCAAAAATGCAAAACTAATTTCCCAACAAAGATCCAAAAGGAGTTTTGTGCAGAGAAAGATGTCACTTGATGCATGTATGCTGCTGAAATCACATCAGATGCACAGGCTTGACTCATATCAAGAAATGCCTGGCCAAATTCTCAGAGTATACAAGACAAGATTATGAACGGCACAATGGCGCGGTAGAGTTGCTGCCTTACAGCGCCAGAGATCCGTGTTTGATTCTGACTAGGGGTGTTGTATTTATGGAGTCAGTACATTCTCCCCATGACCTGCGTAGGTTTTCTCCGGCTGCTCCGGTTTCCTCCCACATTCGAAAGACGTACAGGTTTGCATGCAAATTGACTTGGTATAATTGCAAATTGTCCCTAGTGTTTGTAAAGATAGTGTTAGAGTACGGGATCAATTGTCAGCGTGGACTCAGTGGGCCGAAGGACCTGTTTCCGCTCTATATCTCTAAACTATCATCTCATTCTCATCTTTCACTCCATGGTAAATACTACTGTGTGGCCAAACTCTGCTCTAACTCCATCTTCAAGTTTGTAGATGATACCACAGCCATCCGTCAGATGAGACGGAGTATAGAAAGCAGATAGAGAGATTAGTAACATGGTATCAAGACAACAACATCCCCTGAATGTCAGCAGGATGAAGAAGCTATTTATTGACTTCAGGAAGCATGGTGGAGTACATGCTCCAATCAGAATCAATGGTGCCGAAGTGGAAATGGTCCAGAGCTTCAGGTTGCGAGGCATAAATATCACCAATGATTTGTCCTAGTCCAACCATATTGAAGCTACGGACAGAAAAGCACAGTGACGCCTCGAATTCCTCAGGAGACCAAAGACATTGGTAAGATTTGTTGGAGTCATGCCAATGTCTACAGATCCATAGTAGAAAGCATGGATTTGGGAACACGTCTGCCCAAGACTGCAAAAAAATGAGAGAGTTGTAGATGTAGCCCAGTCCATCGCACAAACTGTCCTCCCCCACTGACTCCATCTACACCTTGCACTGCCTCAGGAAAGCAGCCAACATAATAATTCCCTCTTCTCCTCTCTCCCGTTAAGCAGAAGATACAAAAGCTTGAAGGCACATACCATCCGACTCAGGAACAGTTTCTTCCCCCGCTATAATCAGACTACCGAATGGTCGTCCCACACATTAGGGAGTAGCCCCAAACTTCCAACCAAGCTCAGACTTCAAATTACTCTTTGTAACTACAACGCCACCATGGTGCAAAACTATATTCTGCAGATAGACAGAAAGCGCTGGAGGAACTTAGCAGTTCAGGCAGCATCTCTGGAGGAGAAGCATGGGTGACGTTTCGGGTCGGTACCCTTCTTCAAACTGAAAGTAGGGGGTTGGAAACTGGAGGTAAGAAATGGCCAGAACAAAGCAGGGCTGGGATACAAGGATGTGAACACTGGAACTAGTAGGCAGGGATTACTTAAAATGAGAGAAATCAACGAAGCTGCTGTTCCTGCAATTTGCACGTGGCCCCACCCTGTGGAGTGGCGCAGGACTGAAAGGTCAGTATGGAAACGGGAAGGGGAGTTAACATTTTGGAAACTGGGAGATGGCGTAGGCCAAACTATATTCTGCACTCTGGCATTTTTGGCTTTGCACTGCCTGCTGTACTTGTGTATGGCTTGATTATACTCGTGTATAGTGTGATCTGATTTAATAGTAAGATTAAACGAGAACTTACCAGTTTGAAGTTTGATCAGTATTTTATGAGGAGTTACGATGAGGGATTACGTGAAGAACCCGTTCATCACGCTTGCGCGGCATACTTCAAAGCAGCGGTGTGGAATCACAGATAGACACGTTATTGAAGTAAACATAGTGAAGATAAGGAGACATCAGTTTATGAATTTGACCCATATTATTGAGGGTGGGAGCGGAGGGCACGATATCCTTTATCGTAACTCCTCATTAAATACAGATCAAACTTCAAACTGGTAAGTTCTCGTTTAGCCTTACTATTTTACTTCGGAGTCACGTGAGTGCTTCTGTGAAGATTTCAAAGTTCTGTGATTTCAAACCGTGTAACAGTTATTACTACACCACTGTCAAAGTCTTTGAGGGACGAAGTGTGTTATCGTAAACAGCCAATGAATCTGTTTGTAGAAAAACACAATGGTGTTTTTTAACAATAACAACAAAGAAATTAAATTGTTCCCCTGGGCTTTAATTAAATATTTGCAGTTTGTAAAATCTTTCCTGCAAATAAAACAGGTTTTGCCAACGGCTTATTATAAAATTTCTGAACGGTCTTACCCCCCACCATCGTGCTGTAGCCAGGATGTGGTTTATAGGCACGTCCATTCTTTTAGCCGTCGACGTGGTTGCTGCCCCGGTGGAATGAACTTTGTACATATTAGTTTTTACCCCAGCAGCTTTTAGCACCTGCTTGAGCCATCTCGAAATGGCTCGTCACCCGACCATAAGGTTTTTTATGACTGACCCACAAGGCTTTTCATCTCCCTCAAATATTTTGGTTGTGTCTATGTAGGTTAATAGGGTCATGGCACATAACCGTGTTTCTGGCGGGTAAGCCCGGAATTTCACGACTGGATTAGGTGTTCCTGGTCTGCTCTGTTTGATCATTGCCTGGATAACGACAGAGATCTGGTCTGGAGCTGTGAGCATGGTGTCCAGTCGCAATAGGTGTAGTGACTGGACCCTCTGTGCAGCTACAAGTGCATCCACATGAGTGTTTTGAGCATAGATGGTTCCAGGTTGAGGGATCTGGCTGGTGGGTATCCCCTGAGGTATGTCAGGACCACACTGACATCCCATATATGGGTGTACCTTGGTCTAGGGGTTAGAGTTGTAAATACCCTTCATTGGTTTGACCACCAGCTGGTGGGACCCCATGGCCTGTTGTCCTGGAGCTGGTTTTAAATAGACACGCAGGGCAATTCTAGCTGTGTTGATGGATCTGTAGCTGAAGTTCTTCATCGTGGTGAAGGTTCGCCAGGAATTCCAGTACGTTGGTAACTGTAGCGGTTGAGTAGGTGGTCCCTGTATCCAAGCAGTACTTCTCCCATTTTTTGATGCTGGACAAGTGCTGTTTTTTAGTGGATGTTCGGAGGGATGCTGACATGGTGTCGACGGTTTGTTATGATAATCCCAGTCCCAGAAGTGGTTTGTGCAGCATCTACAACCCAGCAGTTTGATTTTCTCATGGCATGGGTGGCTTGTGCCCAACACTGGGTGTTAATAACTCTGGGTCACTGGGGAATACCATCGGAGTTCCAACAACCATGTCATGGAGTATTGGGAACCATGGCTGTGTAGGCCAGTCGGGTACTATCAAAATACCTGAAGCAGAGTCCATTTGTACTGTGTGTAGACTGATGAGGTAGAAGGGAGGAAATGAATAGAAGAAAAATGTCCCCAATCCAGCGCGAACGCATCTACCGCTGCTGCCTCAGGGTCTGGTTCCCAAGCGACATACATAGGTACCTGGTGATTTAGTCTAGATGCAAATAAATCGATATCTAGCGTGCCATATTGCTTGAACTTTTGTGAAAAATGTATATATTTTTGGGGTTTTAACATCCATTCGATGTTGTCATTAAATTTACGTGATCTGGTGCCTGCCACTGTATTTACCTTACCTGGTAGGTAAGTTACTGATAGCCAAATATGTGTTTGGACACACCATTGCCAAATTGTATTGACCAACTTGTCGCATGATACCGATTTTATGCCGCCCATGGTTAATGTAGGCCACCACCGTAGTATTATCTATTTATAACCGTACATGCAAGTGATGCATATTTATGCATATGCTTTTAAACCATAAAAAGTCACCCAAACATCTCTAGATAATGAATGTCCAGTGTAAGTGGTAAAGATGATTCTGGGTTAGTCCATCTATAACTTGTGCTGGATATAGAGTTAGTTGCTCCCCAGTCTTGAGCACTGGCATCTGTTTGGATAACTGACGTAGGGTTAGTGATGATAATAGGCTGAACCCATGTCAAACGTTTTTTGCCCACCACTGTAGTTCTGATATTACTTCTGTGGGTAACTTCATGAAACGACCATTATGACCTGTATGTCGTTTATGGTACAAAGGTCCGAATTATGTAGCTGGAAATGCTGCCACCATTATCCCAATTACTCTGTTACTTGTCGAGTAGTTGGTAGTTTGTTGACCATTAAATTGTTGTACGATTGTACCAATTCAACTATGTGTCTCTTGGCAATATTACAGTCACGTAGACTGAATTAATTGTGAATCCCAAGTAGTCCATGATAGAGGACGGCTTCAACTTAGATTTATCTGGATGTAAGACTACCCCAGGATTTTGAATAACTGTTTGATAGCTGAACAGCTAACATAGTCAAATTCATGGTCCTGCCTACCATTTAGGATATCAACGTTTAAACTGCTATAGCTGCCCCATCCAGTTAAATTTCAGGTATCTGCGATGATCCTTGTGAATGGTACTAAATGATAACCCCTTCTGGCTAAGGGGATCAGAGGGTATGGAGAGAAGGCAGGTACGGGATACTGAGTTGGATGATCAGCCATGATCATATTGAATGGCGGTGCAGGCTCGAAGGGCCGAATGGCCTACTCCTGCACCTAATTTCTATGTTTCTATTAAACATCTTTAAGATGAATGCTTGCCATGAAGTATCCTTTGGAATTTAGTTGTTTGGCAGTAACAACCGGTTCCATTTTGAAATGTATATACTTAACATATTTAGTGAAGTTAAGCCAAAGATGATGGGACATCCGCCATCTTTTTAGGGTTTAGTGGATATATTTGATACGAATTGCAAGGGTTCAGGTTTCCCCATGACACCCTTTGTAATTAATCTCACCAGTTCAGCTTGTCCCTCTTGTTTCTTTAACGGAGAGAGGAAAAATACCCTCTGGGGTGAATGTTGACCTGGTGGCAATTTTTCTAGTATGAATTGTATTCACTAATGCCATTGAGTATATACTGATCACTGAGACTCCCATGTGTTGGTATGCTCTATATACTGGTAGGAACCAGACCCACCTACCTCCATGGTTATGGGTATTCTTCTGTTTCCTGCCGGTCCAACGAGTGTTGCACGTCGTCTGACGTGGCAGTGACGTTGGGGGGTGGTACATTTTCCATGGGGTCCGCTCTGGGCCCTGGTCTAAATAAGACTTTTGGTGATAAGATGCGGACCCCGAGCTTTCATCAGTCCGATATGATAGACGTTGACTGATGGATGCGATGGGGTGCTGCTGCGTAGGAATTACTGTTTTCGGTTACTCGTCCCGGCCCGCCCTCATGAGCCGAAAGTTTTGTAAAACTTCTTGCATGTCCTTCATGCTTTGTGAGGTTTTTGCCACAGAGCAGTGGGTGTGGCTCAGTAGCTGGGGTCTTATGACTTGCTTACGAAGGTTGTGGTCTCTCTGTATTTGTCCATGGAACGAGGAAACAACGATGTGATGGCTGTCGTCAGGCTTTTAACGCCTCCTGCACATGGGGTTTCCACGTAGCTGTCCACCACACACGACACCTAGCAGCTCTTCCTGTTCCTGCACCCCTTGCATACTCCCGAGATCTTCAGCCATTGCCCCTGTTCTTTGACCAGCCCAGTCCTGGTCACTAAAGCTATCCTCTGGAAAGGAGGAAGCAATGGACAGTGCACAAGGCACTGTGGAGGGAGAGCCTGACCCCCTCTGCGAGAGCGCCCCTCCTGGGGTGCACCTCGCTGGAACTCCTGCTCCAAGAGCCGCTCCATGTGGCTCAGGCGGCTGTCTCTCCCCCTCCTGGGTGGAGGGACGTCCCCGTCCGATAAGTCGGAGCCACCGGCCAGATGCCTCCTCCTTGGCTTTTACATCCAGCCCGCTGCTCAGGCGCTAGCGGGGCTGGGCTCGGTCGCGGTGTCGGGGTAGCGGACTGCCCGGTAAGCGGTCTTACTGCCTTGTTGCTGCCCCCGCGAGATGAAACGCTCCTCCGTTGAGTCGAGCGGGGGCAGGTCTGTGCAGGCGGCTGTCTTTCCTCCCAGGCAGGTGGAAAGACGTCCCGTCCGATAAGTCGGAGCCACCGGCCGGACGCCTCCGTGGCGTCACTTCCAGCCCGCTGCTTAGGCGCTAGCGGGGCTGGGCTCAGCATGGTGTCGGGATAGCGGAGCGCCGGGTAAGCGTTCCTACCGCCTTGTTGCTGCCCCCCTCCAGATGGAACGCTCCTCGGTTGAGTCGAGCGGGGGACAGGTCTGTTCCGTTGCTGCCCCCCCAGATGGACGCTCCTCCGTTGAGTCGAGCGGGGGACAGGTTTGTTGCAGAGCCTTTCTTCTCTGCCGGACAGCAGAAGGCTCCCTGTGAAGGAAACCAACATCAGCTTACCTGACGGTCCGTTCTTTCACCTCCATAGCGGGAGAGCCCGACTCCCACTGCCGCTGTTGCTCTGCTGGACGTAATGCCGCGCATGCGTGCTGAACGGGTTTTTCACGGAATCACTCATGTGACTCCGAAGTAAAATTGGATAGCAAGCACGCAAAGCTGTCTCAGTATGCGTGACAATAATATACCAATACCAGTACAAATGCAATCATGCGTTGCTGAAACATGGAGTATCAGCTTATCTAATTTCTAGGTCAGCACACATAATCTCAACAAGACAATGCTATTATATTCAGTGAAGCAAACCATTTTTGTTTCTCTGTCTTCACAATGAAGCCAAACCTAGGACGGTTTCTTATAGTTAGCAATTTAGTCATTTCTAATAATCTTTTAACATCAATTTTATTTAATCATGTCTTTCTTTCAATTTATTTACTCAAAATTTGGCTGGGCCACAGGGGTTGTGGATTGTGTTTTGTGCCCCTGATGTTCAACAGTTTACTCGGCTTTGGTAGAACTACAACATTAAATTCACCAAAATATTAGTGGTTACTGAGAATAGACTGTGTAAAGTTAGTTTAGATTCATTCAACCTATTTAGGAGTTTTATAATTACAAAAATGATCCAATGGGAAATTATTACCTTTTGTGTAGTTTAGTTTAGAGATACAGCATGGAAACAGGCCCTTCGGGGTACAGAGTCCATGCCGACCATTGATCACCCGTTCACACTAATTATGCCACTACACATTTGGGGTAATTTACAAAGGCCAATTAAGCCAAAAACACGAACGTCTTAGGGATGTGGGAGGGAACCACAGCACCCGGTGGAAAAAGCGGTCACAGGGAGAACGTGCAAACTCCACACAGACAGCACCTGAGCTCAGGATCGAACCTAAGTCTCTGACGCTATGAGGCAGCAACTCTACTGCTTTGCCACTGTGATGCCTTGTGTTGAGAAAGCAAAGAACAAAATCTTAAAAATAGCATCAATTCGATCTAGAGTGTAGTAAGGAAGCTGTCCATCTGCTAATCCGTGGCACTGTCCCCAAAAGCTAAGAATGCTATTCAAATTATATTTTATTATTAATGTTTAATGTTTTATGTGTCATTCCTAACTGTCACTGTACGTCATGTTGTCACTTGCGGGCGGAGCACCAAGGCAAATTCCTTGTATGTGACTACTTGGCCAATAAACTTATTCATTCATTTTCAAAGATGACAAATCGTTGATAGAAATATCAGCAGAAATGGATCCAACATTTAAAAAATGTGATACTGAAATGGAGATTGAATCAGAATCAGCCACCAGGTGAAGGATCTAGCACATTGCAAGCACTGGGACATGAGGCACCAATCACTCACTCACACAAAGGATGTGTGATTACACATTCACCCTTATCCAACAAGAGCAGTTGCTCTCTGCCTCACTCCACCCTCCCTGCCTTTGTTCTCCGCAGTGCGAATCAAGTTCAATGCAAGCCCACTGCCTCTGTTGCGTTTATACTCTGCAGAGATCTTTTGTTTCTTTGTCTGTCCTCATTATGCTTCTCTTTATCTTGACACATCACCACCGCCATCTGACCATCTGCCTGCCACCTATGCGCTTCACAGACAATGTCACTCTGTACACAGTCTGGTTCAATGTCTTTTCCCTCTGCTCCTCTTTTAAAAGGTTGTCCGTCCAGCCCGTCTTCAGGCTCGAAGAAAGGCTCTACAGTTGAAACATCTTTCTGGCAGATGGTGACAGTTACTCCAGTATTTTGTTTTCATTTCAGATTTGCAATGTCTTGCATTTTAGTCAATTAGAGACTGGATGCCAGAAAAACTAATTAAATTGGTCTTAAAATAAAGGTGCTATTTCCTTTCCGAATGCTTCTTCCAGATATTCATGATCCTGTTTATGTCTGTTGCCTCGGGTCGAGGCTATATTACTGCAATCATAGGTGGTTTAATAGTCACTTTGATATCTTATGACCGCTGACTCTTCTTTTGACCTTATTGGCCACATGTATGTAGTCTGTATTATACAGCATCTGATGGTTAAAAACAACGCAATATATTGAGGTGCAGCTATAAAAACAGTTGCCTGGCACATTAACACACTCAGTTTCTATTATCTGATCCAACAATAATCTTACAGCCATAAAAATATTTCCAATTTCTCATATTTTATATTCAATTGCCTTTGTACTACAGAAGGCACAAGAATAGATGTGGAATCTATGGCAAATAATGGAGAGTAGCTGGAGAAACATGGTGGGTCAGGAGGGAAATGAATAGGTGATGTTTCGGGTCAAAACCCTTTGTCTAGAATGAAAGATTTGAGAGGAAGTAGCCAGCATAAAGAGGTGAGGGAGAGGTGGAGCATGAGCTAGCAAGCAGTAGATGGATACAGGTGAGCAGGGTTGATGTGGCAGATAACAGCCAGATGGAGGAGGGAACAGTGGATAACGCAACAGAGGAAAGGTGATGAGAAGAGCAAATAAAAAGCCAGCAGGTAGTGTGATCTGACACAAAATGGACAGAGCGGTTGCGAGTTACCTGAAATTGGAGAATTCAATGTTGATGCCGTTGGGTTGTAGACTACTCTGGGTGCACGGTGCTGTTCCTCTAGTTTAGGGTCACCCTCGCAGCGGAGGAGGTTGAGGTTGGTGTTGGTGTGGGAATGGGAAGGGCAATTAAAATGGCTGGGAATGGGCAGATCCAGATGGCCGAAGCCGATGGAGCACAGTTGCTCAGCAGAGCGGTTACCTAGTCTGTGTTTGGGCTCACCAATGTAGAGGGGGCCACATCAAGAACACCAAATACAATAGGTGAGGTTGCTGGAGGTGCTGGTGAATTTGTCTCACCTGAAAGGGCTGTTTAAGTGCTTGACTGGAGGGGGAGGAAGACATGTAGGAATCTTTCAGTCTAGATATAGGGTCTCAACTTGTAACCTTGACTATGGACGAGATATACCAGGTGGTCGGCACAGTAGAGGTGCAGCTGGTAGAGGTGCTGCCTCACAGCTCCGAAGACCTGGGTTCAATTCTGACCTCAGATGATGTCCGTGTGGAGTTTGCACATTGCCCTTGTGACCACATGGGTTTTCTTCTGGGTGCCCCGGTTACCTTCCACATCCCAAAGACGTGCATGTTTGTAGTTAATCGTTCCTCTGTAAATTGCCCCTAGTGTGTAGCGAGTGGATAGAAAACATAGAACTAGTGTGAATGGGTGATTGATGGTCAGCGTGGACTCGCTAGGTCGAAGGACCCGTTTCCATTCTGTATCTCTAAACTAAACTAAACTAAATGATCCATTTCCCTCTACAGATTTGTCTAACCGGCTGAGTTCTGCCAGTTGCTCTCTTTGTTTTGGTCTGTGGGGCCACAGTGGACTTCAGGTGGCCCAGTATTAAGATGCAGCCGTGTGGCTAGAGTGCTTGGCTATGCGAGAATGGCATGAGGATATCAACCATGGTTGCTGTTTCTAACCACGATTCATTAACTGTGCAGGGAAATGCAGGCATACAGCTTTTCAATGATATCAGAATCAGCCAAAGCTGCTTGGGCTCACATAACTGATTGTAGCTTCTGCAAGATCAGGAGCTCGTTTCCTCTAATAATGCAATGCACATCCAAGCAGGGCAGAACTGGGTTCTGAAGACCCCCATCTCCTGGAAAGGAAGCAATGGTAAGATACATGGATGCCTAACAGTCTCTTGCAGGCACCCATTACCAATGATGGAACTTTTGCGCATGTTAACAAAAAGTTTAATGCTTGTTGCACAACCACCGATCCTGTTATGCCCTGTATTCTGTGCCCTTTATTCTGTATCTATACACTGTGGACGGCTTGATTATAGTCACCTGTAGTCTTTTTGCTGACTGGATAGCACGCAACAAAAAGCTTTGCACTGTACCTCGGTGCAGGTGACTAAAATAAATCAAATTAAACTAAGAGTATGAGATGGAGCCTGAGAAGGGTCTCGACCCAAAACATCACCCATTCCTTCTCTCCAGAGATGCTGCCTGTCCCACTGAGTTACTCCAGCTTTTTGTGTCTATCTTTGGTTTAAACCAGTATCTGCAGTTCCTTCCTACACATGAGTATGAGATTTATGGACCCAAAACCATGGCCTCTGATATTTCCTCGCTAGTTCGTCAAGCAGAGCAACCAATTTGCATCAGCACTTGCTGATTTAAACAAATGTAATCGTCAAAGATTTTGTTTATAACAAAGTAACAAGGGAGTTTATTTTCCTACACAAATCAATACACTAATTCGGTGCAAAACAGGAATACACTGAATAAGTCTCATGAGAATCTCCTGCCTACATTCAAGGGCAGATAAAGCAGCAATCAATCATTTGATTTAGATGTATCAACCATTGTCAGTCAATTACCACTTCTTTATGACTGACAAGTTTAATTCTTGTAGAAAGGTCAAGTTGAACATCCCTGAAATGATGAATATTTAATGTCAGACATACTTCTGCAGCAGCTCATTATCATACAGTCTACAACGATAAACACCAGCCGCCGACAATTTATTTCCTTAATTTTGTGCCACTGTGTAAACTCAGTGTGTTATCATGTTGCGGTATGCAATTAATACTGAATGATAATTATGAAATTCCTAAATGCTCTCATGGCTAATTTCCCGAGCAATACTTTGCTTGGGAAATGTGTTTCACTCAGCCACAGATGGCAACTGAGAAATGAGAAGAGAGCACGTACGCTTGCCTTTCGTGTCCAATTTTATTTTTTTTGTCAAAACTCTCAGGTCACAGATGTTCTTCACAGGTGAAAATACATGATAGGTTTCAGGCAAGCATGCCAATACTCTCAACTGTAATGGCTTGCCTCTTTTAAGACGTTGTCTTGTGGGATACTTCTTGGTTTCTTCATCACCATATTCCTTCTTTCTAATATTTCATTGCAGAAGTATGTGGTTCAGTTGGATCATATCCGTTAAATGGTTCAATGGCTATTTATTGTCATGTATGCGCTATACAATGAAATTCTTGCACCCATCGCCATATTTTGGCAACATTTTGGCGCCATTTACCATGTGCTGGATGTACTAGAGCCTACCCGATCCAGGTAAGCCCCAGGCCGTTTCTCCATCACCTTCGACCTGCTCAGCCCGTAGCCCGCGCTCCCTCTCCTCGCCCGACCACCTCTGTGTTCCGTGGAGTGCCTCCTGCAGCCGACCTTGCAGGCGCTGGATGCAATACCCCGGTCCCTCTCCTACCGGCCCACTCCTTGCATTGTCGTCACCAGTGGCTCCCATCTTGCCAGGCCTGCCTCATTAAATGGCTGTGGGTTCGACTTTTTTTGCGGCAACCGCCAGATCCCTCTTTCTTCTCGGCGGCCTGCCTGGTCTTTATTCACACCAGCTGCCAGGTACATTCTTGCTCGGCTCTGTGGCACACCCCGGGAGCTCTCTGTCATCGCCTAACCGCATCCCGGGAACTTTCCAGATAGGCACCTACTGGTTTAAACCCCCTTTGATAACCAACCACATTTTTTGGCAACTTTACCTCATCTTTCCTGAAAGCACAGTGGTCAAAATGTGGCAAAGCACCAGCAACCTGCTCACAGCAAGAGGTACAAGAATCAACTTCTCAACTGGCAACTGCCAATAGTCATTGAGTCATACAGCAATACTGCACAGAAACAGGCCCTTCAGCCCAATTCAGCCATGCCGACCAAGATACCCATCTAAGCTAGTCTCATTTGCCCAGGTTTAGCCCATATACATCCAAACCTTTCCTATCCGTGAACCTGTCTAAACCTTAATATTGAATGTATTAATATATCTACCTCAAACAGCTTGTTCCATATAAGAAGAAGTTGTGAAGAAGTTGCTGCTCAGATCCCTTTTAAATCTTTCCTTTCTCACCTTAAATTTATGTCCTTTGGTTTCTTATTCCTCTTCTCTGGGAAAAAGCCCCTGTGCATTCACTTTGTCTGCCCCCTCTATAAAGTCGCCCAGTTCCCCCTCTACATTGGGGACCTGGGGTGGAGGGTATTGCACCGAGGTGTTCCCTGCAACCTGTTTCTCTCGCGGTTCACAGACTCGCCAGCCGCCTGCCACTTTTGCGGGCTGGAAGAGTCTGTGTACCACGTGTACATGGAGTGAGTGAGGCTGCAGCCACTGTTTGAATATCTAAAGGGGCTGCTCCTTGCCTTCTGGCTGCATTTTTCACCCACCATCCTCATCTTTGGACACCCTGTGCGTAGGGGAGAGGGTAGGGCTGAAGATGTCCTGGTTGGGTTGCTCCTGGGCCTGGCCAAACTGGCCATCCGCGAGTCACGGCGCCAGACAGTGGAGGGCTCTACCCGAGCCAGCTGCCTGCCCCTTTTCCGGGGTTACGTCCGTGCCCGGGTGGGATTAGAAAGGGAATACGCCCTGTCTGTGGGCACCCTGAGGGACCGCTGGGCTCCGCAGGGTGTTTAATGTATCCTCAATAAGGATTGTATCATAGTTGTATAGTAGTTTATTATGGATACATGTTTGTATTGTATTATGGTGGTGGGTTCTGGTTTGTTTTATTGTAGTGTAAATATTATTTTTAATAATTGAAAATTAAAAATAAATAAATAAATAAATAAAGATAAAAAAATAAAAATAAAGTCGCCCAGTTTCAACCACTCCCTTAACTCTGGCCCTCAAGTCCTGGCAGCATTCTTGTAAATCTTCCTTGCACTCTTTCCCAATTAAGGACAGTAAGAATTATTTTTCCCAGGATGGGAATGTCGAATACTCGAGAGTGTAGCTATAAGACGAGAGGGGGAAAGTTGAATGAAGATGTATGGGGCAAGAATTATTTTTATAGAGGCCAGTAGGTGCCAGGAACTTGCTGCCGGGAATGATGATGATTGCAGTATGGCAGTGGTGTTTAAGAGGCTTTTGGATGGCACATAAGCATGCATGGGTTGGTGGGATATGGATCATGTGCAGGCAGTGGGATGAGTGTAAATTAGCATTATGTTTGGCACTGACCAAAGGGCCTGTTCCTGTGCTGGACGCTATGCCCTTACACTTCTTATAGTCATCGAGGGATCCACTTGATCCCAAATGCTTCCTTCCTTTTTCTGACCTCAGCCTCAATCACTCTCACCGATTAGAGTCTCTAAAGTTGAGGGGGATAAAATTGCTGGGAGAGTTGTGTGAATCAGGTAGTATTCATGGAGGGAAATGGACAGACAATGCTTCTGATCGGCATCCATATTTAGACCTTTCCATCAGTGTGAGGAAAGGTCCTGCCCGAAACATCGCCTGGCCATTTCCCTTCACAGATGCTGCCTTACCCACTGAATGTCTCCGGCAGTTTGTTTTTTTGCTCAAGATTTCAGCATCTGTTGTCTCTTATGTCTTTCCTAAGCTTGCCTGCCTCACCCTTCAGCCTGACAGAAGCATGCTCTCCCTGAACTCTAGCTATTACACCTCTAAAAGCATTCCACCTTGAAAAGCATTCCCTTTACCTGCAAATAATTGGTCATCCAATCAACTTCTGCAAGTTCCTGCCAAATGCTTCCAAAATAAGCCTTATCCCAATTTAGCACAATTTACAATGTGATTTTTTTTTCTATTAAAAATCTCAAATTGTAGTGTAGAGGCAAATAAATAAATGATGGGTCTTTGTCCCAAACATTATGGAGGACACTGTATGCCATTCCCCTCAGGAAAGCCACACCATGTCCGTCTGCCTTTCCTCGTCTGCTCTCTTGTATTGCAATAAATGCATTTTAAACAATGATCTTATCTCTCTTTTTACTAAACTGTCTACTATACTTGCTCTCTTTGACTACAGTATTTGACCCCAATTTCTCATCTGCCATAGTTTTGCCTTGGGATCCAACTGATTCCAATTTAGTGTAAACACGTCGACTAACAGCAACAGATTTCCTTGTCAGGATATTGGTGCCCCTTCCAAATAAGGTGCAAACCCTCTCTTCACAGATCACCTTTTCCCCCAGAAGAGATGTCAATGAATGTAGAATCTGAAACCCTAACCCCTGCAGCAGCTCCTGAGCCACGCATTCATCTGGCCAATGCCTCTACTCCAGCCCTCACTAGCACGTGTTACAGAAAGTAACCCAGGGAATATTGAGGTTCTGGTTTTTAACCTCTTTTCTAACTCCCTTTGTTCACTCCATAGGACCTCGTCCCTTTTAGCCTTTACACTTCCGACTTTAGAGATACAGTGCAGAAACAAACAATTCATCCCACCAAGTATGCGCCGACCAGCGATCACTCCGTACACTAGCACTATCCTACACACTAGGGACAATTTACAATTTTTACCAAACCCAATTAACCTACAAACTTGTACATCTTTGGAATGTGGGAGGAAAGCGGAGCACCTGGAGAAAACCCACAGTCACAGGGAGAATGTACAAACTCGTACAGACAGCATCCGTAGTCGGGTTCGAACTTGGGTCTCTGGTGCTGTAAAGCAGTAGCTCTACAGCTGCGCCACTGTGCCCCGTCCCTAATGAGTCCACGATGACCATCGATCACCCATACACTAGTACACTAATGCTATGTTATCCCACTTTCACATCCTACACACAAGGGGTGATTTACAAGTGCTAATTAACCTACAAACCTGTACATCTTTGAAATGTAGGAGGAAACTGGAGCACCCAGAGAAAACCCACACGATCACAGGGAGATTGTACAAACTCTGCATAGACAACACCCATAGTTAGGATTGAACCCAGAAACCTCTGGCACTGTGAGGCAGCAACTCTACCGCTGTGCCACCTTAATTTCTACCTGTCATTAGTACCAACATGCCCGACGACCTGTGGTTGCTCACCCTTCCCTTAGAGAATGATCGGCAACCACTCAGAGACATCCTTGACCCTAGCACCTGGGGGGCCAACACCCCATCCTGGCATCTTATTCTCAGTCAGTCACCTGTCTATCTCCTTTGTGGGAAGCTGGCACTCTTGGGCTTGTCTCAGCGGCTCAGTCTTGCCTCGAGAGGAAGTGCTGGCAGTCTCAGGGCTGACTTGATGGCTCAGTATTTGCACTGTGTAGGAGCACAGTCCCTCATCACCTGTGGGCAGGTGAGGAAGTGATAAGGCTGAATGCTGTTAGAATATAAAAAATATAAACTATGGTTTCTTGGGCTAGGTTACAATTTATATTTTGTCTCAAAGCAGGCTTTTCTCCAGTAGATTGATACAGAAAGACAAGCCCAGACTTGCCCCCAGATTGCTGTATATTAAGACAATGACATGTACTCAAATGACTCTGTATTGAACTAGCCAGGCTTGCCTCCGGATAACATATATTGAGATAATGACCGATGACTTTGAAATGTGTCTACCAATAGATGAGAGAGGAAGCCCAGATTAATCCCAGTGAGGGGTAATGAGACAATGTCCGATGCCTTTGATATGTAACTGCCTTGCACATGACAAGATGCCTTTGAT
Organism: Leucoraja erinaceus; assembly: GCF_028641065.1. Taxonomy (NCBI): domain Eukaryota; kingdom Metazoa; phylum Chordata; class Chondrichthyes; order Rajiformes; family Rajidae; genus Leucoraja; species Leucoraja erinaceus. The sequence goes on along the minus strand of NC_073406.1, from coordinate 24,321,361 downwards.
GCGACTGATGATTGACAAGAGAAACTCAGACACATCCTGTAGTAATGTGTATTTACTGTACCTCTGACCATGACTAAAGTCTTTGGAATGTGCTTAGGTGGCAAAAGAACAGTATAAAATACCATGTAGTTCTGTGTTCAGGGAAGTGGAGTAAGGAGAGCTAAGTTTATAGAATATAATTATACAATTACACAATTATTTATTGTCATTTGATCCTCAAGTGCAGTTCAAACGAAATTTGGTTTCTGCAATCATATAACAAGAAAAGAACCAAGATACACAACCAACACAGTTCACACAAACATCCATCACAGTGAATCTCCTTCTCACTGTGATGGAAGGCAAAATCTTGTCTTTCCCCTGTGTTCCATTTTTCTCCCGATGTTAAAGCCTCTGGCGGGCGATGGCAAGTCCCGCGGCCGTTAAGGCCGCGCCGGGCGAGGTCAGGTCCCGCTCCGGGTCTTAATGTTGGAGCCCCGGCGGGCGAAGGCAAGTCCCGCGCCGAGCGATGTAAGGCCCCGCTCTGGGTCTTAATGTTGGAGCCCCGATGCCCTGCTCCAGGTCGATGTTGGAGCCCCCGGCGGGCGATGGCAAGTCCCGCGGCCGTTAAAGCCCACCGGGCGATGTAAGGCCCCGCTCCGGGTAATTTTCAACCCTGCAACTTGGGCAGGAGAAGTTGCCGTTGCGGGAGCTCCGAAAAGCGGTCTCCCACCAGGGACCCGCGAGCTCCTGATGTCATGGTCCACCGGACCTGCGACTGAAGCCTCCGAGCTCTGGAGTCGGGTCCCAGCCGCACGCCACCACAGCTCTTCATGCTCCGTAGCCGGCCAGCCCCACGATGGTAAGTACGCAGGCTCCGCGTCTGGAGCCCCCAGGTCGTTCCGATTGGAGGCCGCTCCACGGTGCTAGGCCCCAACGACAACGGAGACCTGACAGGGAAAAGGTTGGGTCACCCGTACAGGGAAGAAATCAATAGTCCCCCCCCCGCACCCCACATATACACAGCCAAAAACAATATAAAAAACACACCAAACTATATATTCAACGGGACAAAAATTAAAAAAAGACAGACGGGCTGCAGAGGCTGCTGCAAACGTCAGTCGCGCCGCCCAAAACAGTGTCCATGTTGCTCACTTGGCTGGGGTTTTCCTTGCCACTTCCATCGGCCGATAATTAGTAACATTTTTAATTAGTCTACCAAACCGCATTGTGCATTGCTGTTTATTAAGAAGTGAGCCTGTTTGTTTAATTATAAGTTAGCCTTTTTCAGAATGCTGGCAGTCTCAGACTTATCCAGGGAGCTCGGTCTTGACCTTGAAGAGGCGCTGCTGTTCCCAGGCTTGTCCTGGCAGCTTAATCTTATGTGAAGCCTGGAAATGGGAAACACAGGTAGTAGGGAGGAACCCCACATTCCCCTTCCTTTTCTCACTCTTCTTTCTTTCCTCCTCCTGACTGGACCTGCCTTGATGTGAAGGTTGATGAGCTGTGGGCGGGCCAATGCTATAACAGCTAATTGGACATGTTGCTCCTCTGGGTGTGACCTCAGCTGGGTCCAGAGCGCTGCCCTGGGTACCAGTGTTTTCATGCAGGCAGGAGCTGTCCATGGTGCTAGTCTCCTCTTTGTGCATCTGCCGTTAACGGGGATCAGAGCTGCAATTATGGAGAAGGCCTCACCCCTTATTGAATCTCTTCTCATTACCACTTTATCTGAGTCCACGTTTTCCCGTTGAGCCCCAGAGCCGGTCACAGTACTGCTGGCCATACTCCTGCTGCTCCCTCAGGTATACATGGTACCTGTCAACTGGACATGTGACAAGGAAAGTCTAATTACTGCTCTTTTGAAGTCCTTGGAATTTTTCAGTCCCACAAGAAAACGTTTCGCCCCCTCAAAATAAAACCACTAAATTTATGTTAGACAGTGATGGGACTCAAATATCATGAAGTTGTGAAAGGTGTTCTCGACATACATTACTTTTGTTTCTTTTGATCCAGTACATGAGAGATACAGCGTGGAAACCCGCTCTTTGGCCCACCAAGTCTCCTCTGACCAGCAATCACCCCGCACACTAACACTATCCTACACTATCTACCTTTGATAGAATATAAAATGACAGTTGAAAAAAAATCAAAATCACTTGCAGCTATTTACTGTCTGAGCCTTTTGAAATGGACAGCAGTTATTCCAGGATGGATTGATGTTAACAAACTGATTTAAAAAATGCATGACACAATCTTAGTTTGAAGAAAACAGAAAAATCTGGAACTACTCGGTTTTAGTGAAAGGTCATTGACCTGACATGATAGCTTGTGTAAGAAGGAACTGCAGATGCTGGTTTAAACCAAAGGTAGACACAAAATGCTGGAGTAACTCAGCGGGACAGGCAGCATCTATGGATAGATGGAATGGATAACGTTTCGGATCGAGACCCATCTTCAGACAGCTTGCTTCTCTCCAAACAGTTGCTGTCTGACCAGCTGACTACTTCCCACATTTTTATTTATTTCACACTTCCAGCAGCTGCAGGATTTTATTTTTAGACAATGGTCAGTGGTGCTTTATTGTCACGTGTGACAATACAGTTCAATAAAGTATTGTTCTATCTAAGCACAATCCCCAGTTAGCAAAGTTTTTACAGTCTTTTTTACAGTGGGTGTATGGAATGAGGTGTATGGAATGAGTTTCTGGGGGAGTTAGCTGAGGTACGTAGTTTTGCGACGTTTAGGAAACAAGTACATGGAATGATATGGGCCAGATGCAGGCAGGTGGGATAAGTGTAGGTGGGGCATGTCGGTTGACCTAGGCAAGTTGGGCTGAAGTGCCTGTTTCCACACTGTATGACTCTATGACGAGCAAAGTGTACAGAAATAATCCACATGCATGAGGTGTTAAATTTTGACACCATTTTCTAAGTCCAGTTCATACTCTAGGTACAATATCAATCATTTTAGGGTTGTGGGTAGACAAAAATGCTGGAGAAACTCAGCGGATGCAGCAGCATCTATGGAGTGAAGGAAATAGGCAACATTTCGTCCCGAAACGTTGCCTGTTTCCGTCGCTCCATAGATGCTGCTGCACCCGCTAAGTTTCTCCAGCACTTTTGTCTACCTTCGATTTTCCAGCATCTGCAGTTCCTTCTTAAACATTTTAGGGTTTTGAAATGAACTACAAAATTAATTTTGAAAGGATATGAGTGTATACAGGAGCAACAATGCCCACAGAACCAGTTGAATTAGGAATCTGCAATCAGGTTCACAATCTCGCTGTATCCCCCCTGCAGGGAAGAAATTCTCCACAACAATATACAGTCTTATGTTTCCACACAAAAAATTTCTCAGTTCTTGCCGGCACTTCGGTGTGCATGAAAATACTGCCAGAATAATATCTAAATGAGAGAATTATTTAGATGAATCTATGTCATTGTTCCTCCAAATTAATGCAGCCTCCCAGAAGTATGGAAAGATTAATGATTTCAAAACAATTGCTTGCAATTTTATACAAATGTATTTTCGTAACATTTTAATGGGTTTGTATATCTCAATGCGACAGAGGGAACAGATGATTAAGAAAAACACAAATAAGGTATCCTTCAATCCCAAACTCTCCCTTACATTTCATAATTATTTATTCAAATTTCATCTTCTGTCTGATCCATGGCAACCTTCTCTAATAATTCACTAAACTTGGCCGGAATACAACTATTTCTCCATCCAAAAGCAAATTTTTAATCATTTCAAGAAAAACAGAATGCGCTGCGGTTTGGTAAACCACTTCTTTTCAGACCACCGCAAAATAATAATTACTTGCAGCTAAAAATGTAAACGGGTCTTGACTCAAACTGAATATGACAGTATGCTTTTGGGAACAAGATTTGCATCACACACAACCAAAACAATCCTGACAGGATGGTCTCTATAGCAACGCTATGGAAATGCTGCATGTCTCTCTCCTAGACCTACATGCAGCTCACCACAAGCACTCCTCACTCTTAACCTTCTTTTGATTAAACACAATTTTAAGTACAGCCACTGTCCACCCGAATCACGAGTTCTTTCTGACATAAAAGAGAATTCACTCAGTAACTCAGAATAGAAAATGCAAAGCGAGAGGGGAGGGGGCATTCACTGAAACATGCAATGTGTCACTCAAAATATTTCTGCCTCTTCCACTGTGTACAACAAACTCTGCAAAAAAAGAGGCTAATTGGAAATGACAGACAGCTAATAAATTCTGGTCCAGCTAATATTTTCTGTTGTCGGATACTGTAACATACTGCTTTAAGGAAAGTGCTCAGGAAAACATGCCTTTGTTTTAGAATACAGCAACTTTTTCTAATGATCGCACTACGTCCATCTACCATCCACCCCCATTGCAACCATGTATAAAGACAGACTTCCCAACAGCTCTGCATTAAAGGCGTATTGGCACAGTTTGCTGCACCTTTGTGTTGGGGGGGGCATGAGTTGTGGTATCACTATGTTATCTATGTACTACTACCTTGCAAGGAATAGAAACTAATACTTGCAATGGAGGAATTAGTAAAAGATAAGGCACATTCACAGAATAATAGGACGAAAGGAATAGTTGACGTTTCGGGTTGAGACCCTTCTTCAGACTGAAAGATACCCGGCTAGCATCTAGCCAGTTCAGCCCTTGAATATTTCAGTGATACCATCTCTCTTACATCTAAACACTAGGGAGCATAGTCCATCTTGCTCAATCACGCTCCATCCCAGAACTGTCATCTTGTGACAGACATGTTAAGAAAGACAAAGATTTCTGATCCTATTCAAAGAACAAGGCATTCCCCTGTGGTCTTTGCGCATAATCCTATCAACCAAAACTGCAAAAGTAGATGGAAAAGTCCTCATCAGAGTGCTACAAGGAACTTGCATGCAGATAATACTGATTTCTTTACCAAAATAAGATGATTAATATTTTTGAACATCTGAAAATGTGTCATATATGCAGATTATCTATCTAACATAACTAAAGCTCTGATCTTGTGCTCTTCCGGTTTGTGCGTTTTTTGTATTTGCGCAAAAACTGTTCGCGATGGCGCTATGATTCTTTGCCAGCTCACTCACCGTTCCCCTGTGCTGCAAGTGCAACAAGTTTTGTTCCGATCGGTGGTATATTGTAAAAGTCAGCGAGGTTTAAAAATCTTAAAAACCTCAAGATCTGGGGAGGGAGAGTGGGGGAGGAGAAGGGATAGAGGGAGAGGAGGGGGGAGTAGAGGAGGGGGAGGTACGGAGTGGGGAATAGAAGGAGGGGAGGGCAGTGAGGGAGGTGAGGAGGGATAGTGGGGGATAGGGGGAGGTGTGGTTACGGGCTATGTGTGAGTGCGTTGGGGGACCAATCCTCCGGTGTGACAAGGACCCGTTGGGTCCCACTTCATGTAGTTTCTCCTTAACTCTCCTATCACCATTTGGTCTGTTGTCTAAGATGTGGAGTGCCTTCTATTGAGTATGTTTAACAGTATAGGCGAGGGCCTGGAAATCTTATTTCATGACTGAAACTATCTTTATTTCAGCGCTAGAGAAGAAGTGTGAAAAGATTCACAAGGTTTGCCGGGACTGGTGGGCTTGAGTTATAAGGTAAAACTGGACAGGCTGGAATCGTTTGCTCTGAAACGAAGGAGGCTGAGAGATTTCCTGATAGAGGTTTGTAAAATCACAAGGGGCACAGGTAAGGTGGACGGCCTCAGTCTTTTTCCCCAAGAATAGGGGAGTCTATTAGTAGAGGGCATAGGTTTAAGGTGAGTGGGGAAAGATTTAAGAGGGACCTGAGGAATGCTTTTCACACAGAGGGTATAAGGAACAAGCTGCCAAAGGAAGTGATCGAATTGGAGACAATTGCAACATTCAAAAGACATCTGGACAGGTATGTGGTAAGGAAAGGTTTGGAGGGATACGGAAATGCAGAAAAATGACACTAGCGTGAGCAGGCACCTTGGTGGGCAGCAACAAGTTGGATTGAAGGCCCTATTTCCATACTCTATTATAACTCTGTAACTTTATTTCCAGAAGGGATTGTAAGTGTAACAATTTCAACACAACTCCAAAAAATCTACTTAATAATTATGATTATGACTGTAATTAATTCATGTAAATAGTGTGTACAGAAATCTCCACATAGAAACATAGAAAATAGGTGCAGGAGGCGGCCGTTCGGCCCTTCGAGCCAGCACCGCCATTCATTGTGATCATGGCTGATCGTCCCCTATGAATAACTCGTGCCTGCCTTCTCCCCATATCCCTTGACTCCACTAGCCCCTAGAGCTCTATCTAACTCTCAAATCTATTCAGTGATGGCCTCCATTGCCCTCTGTGGCAGGGAATTCCATAAATTCACAACTCTCTGGGTGTTTTTCTCACCTCAGTCTTAAATGACCTCCCCTTTATTCTAAGACACCAAGTGTGCACAAAAAGTAAAATAGTAAGATTAAACGAGAACTTACCAGTTTTAAGTGTGATCTTTATTTTATGAGGAGTTACGATGAGGGATTACGTGAAGACCCCGCTAGCACGCGTGCGCGGCATTCTTCAAAGCAGCGGTGTGGAATCACAGTAATAGTATTTGAAATAAACATAGTAAGATAAGAAGAACTAATATACCTGTTGACCTTTATAATAGAGGGTGGGAGCGTAGGGCACGTAATCCCTCATCGTAACTCCTCATAATATAGAGAGCAAACTTCAAACTGGTAAGTTCTCGTTTAATCTTACTACTTTACTTTGGAGTCACGTGAGTGACTATGTGAAGATTTTAAGGATCTGTGATTTCAAGACATGGAACAGTTCATGCTTCACTCACTGCCAAAGTCATTCAAGGGAGGAAGTATGTTATCGTATTCAGACATGTATCCAATTCAAACAATAACAATTTATTTTAACAAAATAATGCTCCATTAGGGCTAAATATATTACAGAATTCAAACTTGATTCTGCAACACCGCAGGTTTGGTTATTGGCTTATTATAAAGAATTGGAAGGTCTTTCTCTAGATCATCCTGCTATTGCCAGGATATGGTCCACAGGCACTTCCATGTCTCTTGCTGCCCCCAGCAATGTTAGTACAACACTGACGTCCCAGATCTGGGAGTACCTCGCTGTAGGAGGGTTAGTGTTGTAAATAATCCTCATATGTTTGTCAACTAGAGGGTGAGATCCCATGGAGAGTTGTCATGGCGCCTGCCACCAGCAAGCTGACAGGGCACTCCTGCACAATTATAGTGCTGCCGCACAGTCCTTCATCTATATGAAGGCTGGACAGGAATTCCCAGGACGTTGGTGATTGTAGCAGTATTACACGCTACACCAGTCCTTGTTGATTCTTGATAGGCCGCCGTGATCATGTTCATGGTCCTGTCCGCCAGCCCGGATCTTAGCATGGTGGACTATGGTTTAGAGACTATGTCAAGGACCACATGGACCCATGGCTGTGTAGGCCAATCAGGTACTTCCAAGACACCTGATGCTGAGACCATATGTATTTTGTATAGGATCCGACTGATGAGGCAGGAGGGGAAAAACATTGTAAACAATTTTCCCCAATTCAGTGAGAAACGTCCATTGCTGCTGCCCCAAGTGTGGTTCCCAAGCGACATATGTTGGTAACTGGTGATTGGGTCTAGATGCAAATAGATTGATATCTGGTGTCCCTATCTTTTAGTAATATCAGCAAACTTTTGTGGTCCAACAGCCATTCGGTGCTGTCATTGAATTTTCATGACCTGGTGTGTGCCACTGTATTGAGCTTACCTGGTAGGTAAGTTTGCTGATAGCCAAATATGAATGTTAAATGATGAGAGGGATAGACAGAGTTGATGTGGACAAGCTTTTCCCTTTGAGAATAGGGAAGATTCAAACAAGAGGACATGATTTCAGAATTAAGGGACAGAAGTTTAGGGGTAACATGAGGGGGAACTTCTTTACTCAGAGAGTGGTAGCAGTGTGGAATGAGCTTCCAGTGGAAGTGGTGGCGGCAGGTTCGTTGGTATCATTTAAAAATAAATTTGATAGGCATATGGATGAGAAGAGAATGGAGGGTTATGGTATGAGTGCAGGTAGGTGGGACTAAGGGAAAAAAGTTGTTTGGCACGGACTTGTAGGGCCGAGATGGCCTGTTTCCGTGCTGTAATTGTTATATGGTTATATGGTTATTGCCAGATTGTATTGGCCAGATTGACACATGATATTGATTTTATTCCACCCATATGATTAATATATGCCACCATTGTGGTGTTATCAATTTGTAGGCAGACATGCAGATGGTGCATTGTGAGCAGTAGTCTTTTAGCCCATGAAACGCACCCAACATCTCTAAATAATATATACCCAGTGTTTTTAGTAATGATGATTCCTAATGTTCCATCTACCACCAGTACTGGATATAGTGTTAGTAGCTCCCCAGCCATGAGCGCTGACCTCCATTTGTAATGTGAATGATGATTACTAATAATGATGGACTGGAACCATGTCAAGTATTCCCTTTCATCATTATAACTCCGAATTGCTTTGGCTGGTAACTGCATAGGTCGATCAAAGTGACCTGCAAGGTGTTTTTGCTCTTGCACTTTTGCCCTTTTTGAGCTTTAATGATGCAAGGCTCAAACTGAGTAGCTGGAAATGCTGCTACTAGTTTCCCAATTACTCTTGTCTCCTGTCGAATAGATAGTTTATTTTGTAATAATTAATTTTGTTGTAGGCTTCCACCAAGAATGCTGCTTTACTCTTTGGCAATGTTACAGACATATGGATAATGTTAATTGTAAATCCCAGAAAGTCCATAGTTCTGGATGCAGTCAACTTAGATTTATCTGGATGGAGATGACCCCAGAGTTTCAACCCAATGTTTGGTAGCTAAAACTACTGATTTAGCTAGTTCCAGGGTTTTCCCCACAATTGATCTATCATCAAGATATGCCATGACAATATGCTTTTGTTTCCTAAGTATTGCCAAGGCCAGTTTTAATATGTTGGTCAACAGTCTTGGGGCTGAAATTTAGCCCATTAGGCAACGCTATACTCTGCCATAGTTGCCCCATCCAGTTAAATTTTAGGTATCGACAATGATCCCTCCATGTCTCCCAAAACAAGTGTAACATTCCCCCTGTTAGTACAGGTCATACACCTTTGTGTTCTGGAAAGAACCAGATCCACCTACCTCCCTGGTTGCCGGTGGTACGTCCCTTTTTTCAACTTCTGCCTCTTCTGCGGAAGAGGCGCTGCAGTGTGGGGTTGGCACGTTTTCCATGAGGGTCGCTCTGGGCCTTGGCCTAAAAAGGACCTTTGTGGTTGCTGCGCGGCCATCATGCTTTCACCAGCGTCCTGGTGTTGATGCCTGCTGGTGGATGCATAGGGGTGCTGCCGTCTGAGGTGTGTGGTCTGCCCGTTGCTGATGACGCTATCATGAGCTCGACGGCTTTAAACTTCGTCGAGCTTTTTTACTTGTTTAGACAAGTTCCCCCCCCCCCGGTTGTGTTGCAGCTGTTTCGCACAACCCTGCAAATTTGGGGTTTAGTGCAGGTTTACTGTGCTCTCGCAAGCAATTGATTTCATAGTGGGTATTGCGGAGCAATGTCAGTCCTGCTGAGTGCCGTCATCTCTGTACCATCGTCTGAGCGAGCAACCAATGATATGCCCACTGTCAGAAGTTTTAGAATCTTCTGTAGTTTGACATCCTGGGTTTTTGTGCCAGTCCCACTGTCCCCCAGATCGCATTGTTTGCTGCAGGCACTTTTAACGAAGTAAAGTTCACAGGAGGCATATACTTCTCCGTAATTCCATTACCTGTTCCTGCAGAGGATGGAAGTACAGGTAGTCGATGCTGGCTGCCAACTTGGTCTGCAATGGTACTCCTGCTTTCGTTGATCCGCAAATTTGGTGATCACTCCCAGTAGCTCCTTAGGATTCTGCACCCCCAGCACACTGCCGTTTTCTTCAGCCATGTCTCCTTCTTCAGGACAAGCCCAGCCCTGGTCCACAATGCTCTCCTCTGTCGAGGGAGATGCATTGTTTTACAGCCCCCGATAAGGTGCTGTTATGGGAGTGCGAAGACTCCCATAGTGAGTTTGCTCCATCTCCTGCACTTGGGCAGCGTGTCCTCTCAGCCGGACTCAGATGAGTATGATCGGCCGGGCTGAATCCTGCTGGGCTTTGTCTCCAGCCTGCTGCGCTGATTTGAGCTGTACGGCTCATGGCGCTGGATTCAGCTTAGCAGAATCGGAGTTGGTAAGTGGACCTTAGAGCAACCACTCCAAACGGTCACATCCACTGCCCTTGGGCAGCGCGTCCTCCTGGCCGGACTCCCCGAGTCTATCGGCCGGACCGACTCCTGTTCTGCTTGCCTCCAGCCCGCTGCGCTTGTGGTGCTGGGCTCAGCCTGCGCCAGTCGTCCCCGGCTGTCGGCTGTCGGAACCTTCCCAGTTCCCCGCAGCCTGCGGTCCTGGAGCCGCTGGTCGCCCATGGCTGTCGGCTGCAGGAACTTCCCCAGTTCCTCACAGCCTGCGGTCCAGGTGTCCGTTTAGTCCTCCCCTTGTCCAACGTGCTGCAACATACACAATTTGAGCCGCCTTTCCTCGACACCCTTCGTCTCCCTCCAAGACGCAGGGAGGCGTGTCCTGTACAGGCTCATCCTCCACACCCTGCACTTCCTCGCCCTGGTCCACCGTCCGGACACCAAGTGGCGGTCAGTGTTGCCTTCTGGTCACGAGGGGGGCCCCCGGTGGGGGTCCCTCTACGCATGGATTCTCCCCCTCTACATTGGGGACCTGGGGTGGAGGGTATTGCACCGAGGTGTTCCCTGCAACCTGTTTCTCTCGCGGTTCACAGACTCGCCAGCCGCCTGCCACTTTTGCGGGCTGGAAGAGTCTGTGTACCACGTGTACATGGAGTGAGTGAGGCTGCAGCCACTGTTTGAATATCTAAAGGGGCTGCTCCTTGCCTTCTGGCTGCATTTTTCACCCACCATCCTCATCTTTGGACACCCTGTGCGTAGGGGAGAGGGTAGGGCTGAAGATGTCCTGGTTGGGTTGCTCCTGGGCCTGGCCAAGCTGGCCATCCGCGAGTCACGGCGCCAGACAGTGGAGGGTTCTACCCGAGCCAGCTGCCTGCCCCTTTTCCGGGGTTACGTCCGTGCCCGGGTGGGATTAGAAAGGGAATACTGAGAGAGTTCCGGGACCGCTGGGCTCCACAGGGTGTTGAATGTATCCTCAATAAGGATTGTATCATAATTGTATAATAGTTTATTATGGATATATGTTTGTATTGTATTTATGGTGGTGGGTTCTGGCTTGTTTTATTGTAGTGTAAATATTATTTTTTAATAATTGAATACATTTTTTGATTAAAAAAAAACAAAAAAAACAAAAAAAAAACGTGCTGCAACATGGAGCACAGCAAGGGGAAGAAATACAACTTTAGAATAAATTTCTTCATACCTTCTAGGTCCGTCTTTCAATTTTGCCGCGGGAGCACTCCACCCCTGCCCGTCGTTGTTGCACTGCGTGAGACGCTATGTCGCGCACGCGTGCTGGCGGGGTCTTTACGTAGTCACTCACGTGACTCCGAAGTAAAATCTCCCGATTTTTTGCTTTGGCTGCTGAAATTCCCTTATATCCTTGATTGTGAGTTAACATTAACTGACATTCATTGTTGGCATTGAAATTTCCAACACTTAATTTTGACCCCTTAACAATCTATATTACGAAAACTCTGTTCTTGACCGGTTTCAGGTTTCTGTGCTGCGGTTTCCGAGAGTACGCCGCCACCTACGGTCGTCATTTTTGGCCACCTCGCTCAGAGCCGCCCTCCGCCGCGTATGTGCCGAGGATTTGTCCCGTCGATGAAAATTGATTAAATATTAATGTTTTTACAACATTCCCCATTCTCTCTACTGCCTCTGCTGGAGGGAGAGCGACTATAAAACCAGGAATGTGGTTAGAAGTAAAAAAGCACTGCCTGCAAATTGTTTGGGTTTGGGTTGAAGTAAAATTGCACTCTCTCTCTCCCCCCCCCCCCCTCTCTCTTTCTCTCCCTCTCTCTCTCCCCCTCCTCTCCCCTCCCCCCCATCTCTCAACCCCCTCCCCCCCTCCCTCTCCCCCCCTCCTCCTCCCCCCTCTCCCCCTCCCTCTCCCCCTTCCCCCTCTTCCCCCTCCCTCCCCCCCCCCCTCCTCTCCCCCCTCTCCTCTCCCCCCTCTCCTCTCCCCTCCTCTCCCCCCTCTCCTATCCTCCCCTCTCCTCTCCCCCTCCACTCCATCTCCACTCCCCCCTCTCTCTCCGCTCTTTTTCTCCCCTCCCCCACCGTCCCTCCCCAAACCCCCCTCCCCTCCAAACACCACTACCTCCTTCCCTCCACCCTCCTCCCCCTCCCTGCTCCCCACCTCTCCCCCTCACCTCTCCCCCCCACCTCACCCCCTCTCAGCACACCCTCTCACTCCCCCCCCCTCTCCTCTCCCCCCTCTCCTCTCTCCCCCCTCCTCTCCCCCTTATCCTCTCCCCCCCCTCTACTCTCCTCCACTCCCCCCCCTCTTTCTCCGCTCTTTTTTTCTCCCCCTCCCTCCCCCTCCCCCACCGTCCCTCCCCAAACCCCCTCCCCTCCACACACCCCTACCCCATTCCCTCCACTCCCCTCCCCCTCCCCCTCCCCTCACCCCATACTTTTCCCCCTCTCCTTCCCCCCTCTCCTCTCTCCCCCCTCCCCCCCTCCCCCTCCTCTCCCCCTCTCCTCTTCTCCCCCTCTCTCCCCCCCCTGTCCTCAACCCCCTCTCCTCTCCCCCATTCTCTCCTCTCTCCCCCCCTCTATTTTTCTCCCCTCTTTTTCTTCCCTCCATCCCCTCCCCCACCATCCCTCCCCCCTAAACCCCCTCCCCTCCACACACTCCTACCCCCTTCCCTCCACCCTCCCTGCTCCCCACCTCTCCCCCCTCCCTCACCCCTCCCCCCCCTCCCTCCCCTCTCCCCCTCCCCTCACCTCCCCCCCCTCTCTCTCCCCTCACTCTCACCCTCTCTCTCTCCTCCCCTCCACCCCCCACCTTTTCCCTCTCACCCACCCTCTCTTCTCCTCCTCGCCATCCCCTCTCCCTCTTGCCCCTCTCTCTCTGTCTCTGTCTCTCTCTGTGTCTCTGCCCCTTCTCTCTCTGCCCTCACTCTCTACCCCTGCCCCCCCCCTCTCTAGATGTGACTGCAAGTTGGGGGCTATGCGTCAGTAGATAGGGTGATGGGGTAAAAGGAGCAAATTAATAATATTAATATAATATCAAGGGGGGTAATTAGCGTGAATGTGGGGAGGGGGGGGGGTAGTTAGTGTGTGTGATGCTGCATGCCGCCTCCCCCCCCACCACAACCGGACGTTGAGGGAACAGACCCAACGGGTCTGCACTTGGTCTAGTATTCATATATAAATTAAAACAATATTTGACTGCACTAATACCCGCAATTCTGATTCTCCATAGCTTCACAAAATCGACTGGTTACTTTGGCCCATATTTTTTTATTCTTTCATCACTCTTATTTTCTGCTCCAATGTTTCAAGAGGTCGCCCACCATTGATATCCTCAGTATTCATAATTGTTTGATCAGTGCAACATCAAAATCTCTTTTTAACTTCCAGTTCATATGAAGATGCCTACCTAACTTTGCAGAGAACATTGTGATTTATTATAATATCATCTGTACAACATGACTTGGTGCAGCAGTAGAGCTGCTGTCTTACAGCGCCAGGGGCCTGGGTTCGATCCTGACTGCGGGTGCTGTCTGTATGGAGTTTGTACATTCTCCCCGTGCCCTGCATGGGTTTTCCCCTGGGTGCTCCGATTTCCTCCCACATTCCAAAGACGTACAGGTTTATAGGTTAATTGGCTTCGGTAAAATTGAAAATTGTGCCTAGTGTGTAGGATAGTGCTAGTGTATGAGGATCGCTGGTCGGCGCAGACTTGGTGGGCCAAAGGACCTGTTTCCACACTGTATCTCTAAACTACACTAAACTAAACTATCTCTACACTAAACTACATTCATACTTCTGAAGAAGGATCTCGACCTGAAATGTCACCCATTTCTTCTCTCCAGAGATGCTGCCTGTCCTGCTGAGTTACTCCAGCATTTTGTGTCTACCCTACACAATGCCTGAAGATGTCTGACTCACTGTATATTCTAGGCATTTTTAAATTGTTTCAAGTTTTCAGGTTTTCCTGTCAAGGTTTGGATAAGAGGTAGATGCTGCCTGACCCGCTAAGTTACTCTAGCACTTTGTGTCTATTTGTGATATAAACCATAATCTAGTTCTTTGTAAAACGGCAACTCTATCACTGTGCCACTGTGCCAGCTGATATTCTACCTCATTTTCCTTATTCAACACTCCCATTTTCCTTGATCCTTGATCCTTTAATATCCAGAAAACTGCTGATCTTTGTTTTGAACACACCAGCTCTGCTCACTCAGGTTTCGTGAGAAGGCTGAACATCAGAACCTTGCCTAAGCGGGTGAAATTCATGAAATGTTATATTGGACAATATCTGCACTTCCTCTGCCCATTCTTTGTTGAAAGTGACTCTTTCCTTATGCTCACTTCTTCTCCCCCATCATACCAATTACAGATTCATTAGCCTAATTTCTTTGTTCAAGTCATTTATTTCACATATTTGGTCTCCCTTATGAGCAAGCTAGAAAATAATTAAAATAGAGCTAGCCAGAATTTAATTTCATGGAATTAACTAGTTTTCCAAAAATAGTACAGAATAATGTCACCCTAATCTTTGATTAAGTCCTTAAATATTCACTCTGCTCAACGGTTCAGTCTTTTGGCAACTTTTCTCCCCGCAGGTTTCACCTCAAGATAGTGCAGCCGTTGCAACCCTTTGCATTGTGCAGTTTACAACTCAGAGCCACCTGTCTTACCATCTGCTTCCAGTGCCACGGCCAATAAAACTCCCTCTCTTGACCTCTTGCCAACATATCATTTTTAATCAATGTAATATACAGCATCTCGGGCAATTTGTCCAAAAGAACATGTGATATAACGTATGGACTTTGTAGCTTGGATTACTCGTGTCATTGAAACAAGGTCAGTTCTTTCATGCTTTTTCAGGGCATGAACTGCCTAGTAAAACAAACAGTTCAGGCAGCAAAGATGCTCGATTTACACCACTCACCAATTTATTACAACAAAAAATGGATTCAGTTTAAGCCCTGCTGGAAAATAATTTTCAGTGGATTCAGAATGAACACATTTTTGTTCAAGGAAATTTTTTTAAAATCATATATGTATATACAAAAATATATTTAATGTACATGATGTAGTTCATGTTTTACAAATAGGGCAAAGAAACATAAAGAAAAAACAGTTAGTTCCAACAGATTATTATTCAAACAATTAATAACCAAAGCAAAGCAACTGATCAGATAGTGATCAATAAAGACAGAAACTACTGAAAATGCTCAGCAGGTCTGTGGAAATGTGTAGAAAGGGACTGCAGATGCTGGTTTATACCAAAGATAGACACAAAGTGCTGGAGTAATTCAGCGGGTCAGGCAGCATCTCTGGAGAAAAAGATATTTTGTGTTGGAAACCTTCTACAGACAGTCTGTGAAAATGTTCTTTCTATTTTTTTCCATTAAATCGGATTTCGATATTTTTCTTCTCATTAATTGATACTTGATGCCCAATAGCCGGTCACGTAAGGAAGCAGATATGTGACAATTCGCAGGTCACAGTGCAATAGTTGTAGGAATGCTCTTCCAAATAAAGAACAATGAATTCCCACCTCTCTTCCAGCTTTCTTTCCCCCCTACTATCAGTCTGAAGAAGGAACCCAATGCGAAGTGTCACCTATCCATGTTCTGCCTAGATGCTGCCTGACCCACTGAGTTACTGCAGCACTTTCTGTTTTGCTCAAGATTCCAACATCGGCAGTTCCTTGTATCCAAATGAATTTCCTGGCATGATTTTAAAATAGCCATATCACAGATGATGATTTAGATGGCATGCAAATCTGTATGCACAACACTCAACACTTCACAACCATTTTCAGATCCATAAGATTACGATCATTTTAGTCATTGTTTGCAAGACAAAATTGGCCACTGTGAGCATTGATTAAACTTCTACAGATGGGACACTCCAGGAATGAGAAAGAATATTTTCTTTGAAAATGCTGCAGTAATTACATTGCCTACACGCGCATGGAACACTCAGAAGCTAGCAGAAATTCAGTATTCCACAGACACAAATATATTGAAATCTATCAATACATCAAATACTACCTTTACAAGTGGAAATTTACTCTGCTCATGTAAATAGGGAATTTATCTATTTTACTTAAGAGGGTAGTAATTGCCCAGAACAACAATGGAACCAATGAATGAGGATTCAAGGCTGGTCCATGTCAGATGGTGTGGGTGATAAGCGTGAGAGATAACAGTAACAGATGAAATTTAATCAACCTTTGACATCAGACAGCTGGATTCCAATGGACACAAAAATGCTGGAGAAACTCAGTTCAAATATAGCCACAAAGTGCCGGAGAATCTCAGCATATTTAAGAAGGAACTGCAGGTGCTGGACAATCGAAGGTAGACAAAAATGCTGGAGAAACTCAACGGGTAATGCAGCATCTATGGAGCGAAGGAAATAGGCAACGTTTCGGGTCGAGACCCTTCTTCCTCAGAATCTCAGCAGGTCAGGCAGCCTCTTTGGAAAAAAAGGATGGGTGACGTTTTGGATCGGAACTGAAGGCTAAAGAAGGGTCCCAACCCAAAATGTCACCCGTCCTTTTTCTCCAGAGCTGTTGCCTGACCCACTGAATTACCCCAGCACTTGTGTCTATTTTTTATATAAACCAGCATCTAGTTCTTTGTTTCTACAATTTGGTTGCTTTAGATCATATGTATTTCTCTATTCCTAATCATAAGGTATTATCCACTAGGGGCATTGCAGCTCCGCCAACAGTCGGGCTGTTTTTTCGTCTTTTTTTGTTATTTTTAGTGCGTTTAAAAAGTTTGTATAAATGTTTTCCGGTTTGCTTTATGTTCGGGGGAGGGGGTCGGGGAAAACTTTTTTTTCCGTCTCTAACCTTGCCGGGAGATGCGATTGTTTTCCGGATCGTATCTCCGGTCGCTCTGCGGCCGTACATCATGAAGCTGGAGGCCTACTCGGACTGACTTGTTCCCCACCACGAATCGTGGACTTAACAACGGAGCCGATCCCTTGCCTGCGGACGTTACATCGAGATCTCGCAATCTCGGATACGCTGAGTCAGGAGCACCAACGACGCAAAGGTTGGACAAACCCCATCCCGGGGTCCGATCACCGGCACGGGGGAGCTGACAACCCCCCCCCCCCCGATGCGGGAGCTGATCGCCCCGACGCGGGCCCAAACACTGTCGGCTACGGAAGTCAAGATCATCCTGTCAACGGAAGGCTCGAGACCCCCGATCGCAGGAGACAAAAGAAGGGAAGAGATTGAACTTTTTTTTGCATTCCATCACAATGAGGAATGTGGAGGAGTCACTGTGGTGGATGTTTATGTTAAAATGTATTTTGTCTGTTTCATTGCTTTTTATTTGTTTGACTGATTTGGCAAATTAAATTCCTCGTATGTTTCAAAACATACTTGACGAATAAAGTATTATTGTATTGTATTGTAAACAGCTGCGTAATGAGCATTGAGATACAAGATACACATGCACACACTAACACATATTCCCTACCATTAAGAATATTTTCACCCATCACAGTTACTTGGACCTCAACAGAGTGCTTTGACGTGTAGGTTATCTCAGCACTGACATGAGCCACTTCACCGATCAACATTGGAGTGAGGAAGTCTGTTCGCTCCACACGAGCCAGCACAGCCACACTGCGTTCCTGAAAGATAGTGGAAAAGGGGATACTCGTTAATCACTAATGACGATTTCAGGAATAATGCATTTTACAAAACCATATTTGTTTTTCCCTTTCACTTTAAATCAATCTTTATTCTGAAATTTGTAATTTACAGGTTCCCTGGTCTTGAACTAATCCGGCATTAATTTATGGTAAACCAATCTCTTCATTGAGCTCCAATACTTGCGAACACCATGCTATCAGGAAGGAGATCGACTGTTGCAACTTCAATACCAAAATCAGATCCTCATTTAGTGCAAACGTCAGAGAGATAAGATAAAATGTGTGTGTGTACAACAACCGTACCCTAGAACACTAGGATGTAATTCAGGCTGAGATTTGTGTCAGCAGAAGGACCGTCTTCCAGATCAGAAATTAGATCAAAGGCTCTATTTATTGTTGATTTGAACAGAAGAAATCCCATGCCACCCCTTGAGGAGTTTCTGCCAACATTCCTTGTCTCTGACCATTGTTCTTTTATTTAATGCATTGTCTGTAGGAACTCACAATATGAATTGGTCATTGTTTTATTTTACTTCGGAGTCACGTGAGTGACTACGTGAAGACCCCGCCAGCACGCATGCGCGACATAGCGTCTCACGCAGGGCAACAGCGACGGGCAGGTGAAGAGCTCTCTCGTGGCAAACTTTAAAACGGGACCTGCAGGTAAGTTAATCTTATTCTGAGGTCGTTTATTTTGAACCCCTGCTGTGTTCTGTATCCCAGCAAACATGGACAAGGGCAGTAAAATTAAGAAGGTCGCGTCCCGTACGACTGTGGTGGACCAGGAAGGTTCCGGCAGTGGGGGGCGACCGACGGCACCGGGACCGCATTCCCTGCGGTCCACAGTTACCGACTCAAACACTGCACAGCCGAGCCCAATGCCACAAGCTGCTTAACTCGAACCAACGCAGCAAGTTGGAGGCAAGGCGAAGCCGAAGTCGGTCCGGCCGATAGACTCGGACAAGTTCGGTCAGGAGGACGCGCTGCCTGAGAGCAGCAACATTGACCGTCTATCCCGCATAGTGCGGTTGATGGAGCAGATGCTCCAGCGAGACTTGCACCGGGAGATGGAGCAAGCTTGCCATGGGAGTGCTCGCACACCCACAACAGCACCGTATTCGGCGTTGTCCATCGCATCTCCCTCGACGGAGGAGAGCGTTGGGGGCCAGGGCTGGGCTGGCCTGGAAGAGGGGCTCGTGGCTGAAGATACCAGCAGTGTGCTGGGGGTGCAGGACCAGGAAGAGCTGCTGGGAGTGGTCAACAAGTTTGCGGTACCACTGCAAGCGGGACAACCATTGCAGGCCAAACTGGCGGCCAGTATAGACTACCTGTCCTTCCACCCTCTCCAGGAACAGGTAGTCAATGAAACAATGGACAAATATATACCTCCGGAGAACTGTATCTTGCTAAATGTACCAGCCGTCAACAGCCAAATCTGGGGGTACATTGGGCTGGGCATAAGGGCCCAGGAGGTGAAGCTTCAGAAAGTATTAAAACTTCTGACTTCAGCCATAACGTCCTACGCTCGTTCCGTTGATGGGGTCGAAATGACGGATAACCAGCAGGACACACTGGCCCTACTGTGTAATACACAGTATGAAATAAACTGCCTGCGGAAGAACGCCATCAAACCTGCCCTCAACCCCAAATTCGTAGGGTTGTGCAAAACTGCAACTGCACAGCCACAGATACTGCTGTTTGGAAAAGACCTGTCCAAACAAGCAAAAGAACTGGACGAAGAGTATAAAGCCATTGGGCTTATGAGGGCAACTGCAGGAACGAGCATAACCACACACCCCAGTCGGTAGCACCCCAATGCATCCACCAGCAGGCATCAACACCGCATGAGGGCCGCACTTCAACCACAAAGGTCTTTTTTAGGCCACGGCCCAGAGCGGCCCTCATGGAAGATGCGCCAACCCCACACTCCGGCGTCTCGACCAGCGAAGAAACAGAGGCTGAAGAAATGAACATACCACCGGTAACCATGGAGGTAGATGGGTCTGATTCCTTCCAGAACATGCAAGGTGTAGGTCCTGTACTAACAGGGGGAAGGTTACACTTGTTTTGGGAAGCATGGAGGACTATTACATTTGATAAATATATACTACAAAGTATTCAGGGATACAAAATTGATTTCATCCAAAAAAGTATGCCGCCAGTTCAACATGTACCTGACAGGGAGTTTGTACTCTCACAATGGTAAAAATTTGAAGGACATGCAGAGCTGGTGAGGTTACATGCTTAAGGAGTTATAGAGAGAACGGAGCATGACTCTCTGGAATTTGTATCGAACAGTTTTACAAAAACCAAGAAAGATGGTGGATGTCGCATCATCATTGACTTAACTAGACTGAATACTTTTGTTAAGTATATACATTTCATAGAAACACAGAAACATAGAAATTAGGTGCAGGAGTAGGCCATTCGGCCCTTCGAGCCTGCACCGCCATTCAATATGATCATGGCTGATCATCCAACTCAGTATCCCGTACCTGCCTTCTCTCCATACCCCCTGATCCCCTTAGCCACAAGGGCCACATTTAACTCCCTCTTATTTCAAAATGGAAACATTTGTTAATGCCAAACAATTAGTTTCCGAAGGATACTTCATGGCATGCATCGATTAAAAAGATGCATACTATTCAGTACCCATTCATAAGGATCATCGTAGATACCTAAAATTTAACTGGATGGGGCAACCATGGCAGTATAAAGCGTTGCCTAATGGGTTAACATCAGCCCCAAGGCTATTTACCAAGATATTGAAACCAGCCTTGGCAATACTAAGGAAACAAAAACATATTGTTATGGCATATCTTGATGATATTTTGATTGTGGGGAAAACCCTGGAATTAGCTAAATCGGCGTAGCTACCAAACATCTGTTTTGAAACACTGGGGTTTATCATACATCCAGATAAATCTAAGTTGACACCATCCACAACTATGGACTATTTGGGATTCACAATTAACTCTGTCCACATGTCTGTAACATTACCAAAGGACAAAGCAACAGATTTGGTGGAAGCCTGCAACAAATTGATTGTTATTAATCAACCATCTATTCGACAGGTGGCAAAAGTGATTGGGAAATTAGTAGCAGCATTTCCAGGTACTCAATTTGGACCGTTGCATTACCAAAATTTACAAAGGGCAAAGGGGCAAGCTCTAAAACAACATGCAAGTCGTTTTGATCGACCTATGCAATTACCAGCCAAAGCAATTTTGGAGTTACAATGGTGGAAAGTAAACATTTGGCATAGTTCCAGCCCCATCGTTATCAGTAACCCATCATTCACATTACAAATGGATGCCCGTGCTCAGGGCTGGGGAGCAACTAACACTGTATCTAGTACTGGTGGTAGATGGAATATTCAAGAATCATCACTGCTACAGACACTGGGTATAAATTACTTAGAAATGTTGGGTGCATTTTATAGGCTAAAAGCTTACTGTTCAGCTATGCACCATTTGCATGTCCGCCTACAAATTGACAATACCACGGTGGTGGCTTATATTAATCATATGGGTGGAATAAAATCGATATTGTGTGACAATCTTGTCAACGCAATCTGGCAATGGTGTGTCGACAGACATATTTGGCTAACAACAACTTACCTACCAGGTAAGCTCAATACAGTGGCAGACCATATAACAATTACAGACACCAGGTAACGAAAATTTAATGACAACACCGAATGGATGTTGAACCACAAAGTATTTGCTGATATTACAATGCGGTATGGTACACCTGATATCGATCTCTTTGCATCCAGACTGAATCACCAGTTACCAACATATGTCGCTTGGGAACCAGAGCCTGAGGCAGCAGCGATGGACGCTTTTTCGCTGAATTGGGGAAAATTGTTTTTCTATGCCTTTCTTCCCTTCTGCCTCATCAGTCAGGTCCTACGCAAAATACAAATGGACTCAGCTTCAGGTATTTTGGTAGTACCCGATTGGCCTACATGGTTCCCTGTGGTCCTCGACATGGTCTCTGAACCACTCATGACCATTTCCAAAAGATCAGATCTTTTGGTCCATCCTGTTACGTGCGAATGTCATCTGTGCCATGACAGGATAAATCTGTTGGCTTGCAGAATTTGAAAAGACCTTTGTCGGATCTGGGATTATCGGACAGGACCATGAACATGATCACGGCGGCCTACCGAGAATCGACTAAGAATCAGTACCTCTCCAGCATTCGGAAGTGGGAAGCGTACTGCTCAAGGACTGGGGTAGCATACAAATCAGCTCCAATTACCAACATTCTGGAGTTCTTATCCAGCCTTCACTTTGATGAAGGACTGAGTTACAGCACTATTAACAGTGCTAGGAGTGCTCTGTCAGCATATTTATGGCAGGCACCGGGACAGCAGTCCATGGGATCTCACCCTCTAGTTACCAAACTAATGAGGGGTATCTACAACACCAATCCCCCCAGACCAAGGTACACCCAGATCTGGGACGTCAGTGTTGTACTGACATTGCTAAGGGGTTGGTCACCAGCAATGTCCCTGTCCCTGGAACAGCTCACACCAAAAACAGTCATGCTGATGGCTTTGGTCTCAGCGCAAAGGGTCCAGTCCCTATACAAATTAAGATTGGACAATATGAAAACTTCAACACAAGATAACCTTCGAGATCTTGGAGTTGGACAAACAGAGTAGACCGGGAACTTCGGGACTGAGTTTGGAATTCCGGGCATAACCACCTGACACACCTACTGCTTTATCTTAGGACAACAAAAGCCTTAATAGGAAGCGAAATGGCATTATGGGTTAGCTTCAAACAGCCTCACGGTCGGGTGTCAGTACAGACCATCTCAAGATGGCTCAGACAGGTTCTGTGGGCTGCTGGGGTGGGTACTGACATTTTTAAATCTCACTCCACCAGGGCAGCAGCAACATTGGCGGCCAGAAACATGGATGTACCAATGGACCATATCCTGGCGACAGCAGGATGGTCTACGGAAAAGACTTTCCAAATATTTTATAATAAGCCGATCGCCAAACCTGCAGTGTTTGCAGAAAGAATTTTAAGTTCTGCAATATAATAGTAAGATTAAACGAGAACTTACCAGTTTGAAGTTTGATCTTGATTTTATGAGGAGTTACGATGAGCGATTACGTGAAGAAGGGCCGTCCGTCTGCATGCGCGTCAATCTTCAAAGCAGCGGTGTTAAATCACAGATAAAAAGAAGACCTGAGAATAGTAAGATTGTGAAGAAACTAGAACTTCCATATGACCTTGATAGTATGAGGGTGGGAGCGGTGGGCACGTAATCGCTCATCGTAACTCCTCATAAAATCAAGATCAAACTTCAAACTGGTAAGTTCTCGTTTAATCTTACTATTTTACTTCGGAGTCACGTGAGTGACTACGTGAAGATTTTAAAGCTCTGTGATTTTACGCCGGTTACGAATCCAGGCGTCACACACTGAATGGATCGACCATGGATGCGTGTAATCATTAAAGCATTCAGACATTACGTAGTTAAGTAAACACACTGCTGCTTTAAATGAAAGAAAAGTTTAAAAAACTAGTTACCCCTCCCAACCTTGGGGGGAAACTAAGGGACAGAACTTAAAATGGTACGTGCAAACACCCCCAGTCTGGTTATGGGTTTGTTATAAAACCGGTGGACCATTATTTCATACGTCCATCCTGCAGCCACTAGATTGTCGTCAAAGGGCACTTCCATAGCTCTTGCTACCGACGTAGATGCAGCCCTGCTGGAATGAGATTTAACCATATAAATGTTTACTCCTGCTACCACCATTACCTCTTTTGACCATCTGGAGCTGATTTGAGTTGACACCTTTTGGTGTGTTTTTATTTATTTAGTTATTTTTTTATGGCTCTTGAGGACCGATTGTTCTGAGCCTCTGAGGTTCTCCGTAACTCTCAGATAGTGGTGTTAGTATGTTACCACACACACAACCGTTGGTCCTCTGGATATGCCAAGAACTGGGTCTCCATCCCTGGCATTCCTGGCCTGTTCTGTTTTATCAGGTTCCTGATTAGGAATGTTCATATTCAAGTCAAGTCAAGTCAAGTCAAGTTTATTCGTCACATACACATACGAGATGTGCAGTGAAATGAAAGTGGCAATGCTCGCGGACTTTGTGCAAAAAGACAAACAAACAACCAAACAAACTATAAACACAATCATAAACACACACTTTCACATATTAAATATTGGAAGGAAAAACGTTCAGTAGAGTTAGTCCCTGGTGAGATGGGAGTTTACAGTCCGAATGGCCTCTGGGAAGAAACTCCTTCTCAACCTCTCCGTTCTCACTGCATGGCAATGGAGGTGTTTGCCTGACCGTAGCAGCTGGAACAGTCCTTTGCATGGGTGGAAGGGGTCTCCCACGATTTTATTTGCTCTGAAGTTGCACCTCCTGTTGTATAGTTTCTGCAGGGGGACGAGTGAAGTTCCCATGGTGCGTTCAGCCGAACGCACTACTCTCTGCAGAGCCTTCTTGTCTTGGGCAAGATGGTAATATTCCCAAACCAGATGGTAATATTTCCGGACAAGATGCTTTCCACAGCCGCTGAGTAGAAGCACTCGAGGATCCTCGGAGACACTCTGAAGTTCCTCAATTGCCTGAGGTGGTAAAGGCGCTGCCTTGCCTTACTCACGAGTGCTGCGGCGTGTCCATGTCATATCCTCAGAGATGTGGACTCCCATATATTTAAAACAGCTCACCCTATCCACAGTATCCCCATTTATCCTCAATGGAGTGTACGTCCTCGGATGATAATAATAATAATAATACATTTTATTTATGGGCGCCTTTCAAGAGTCTCAAGGAATCTTACAAAAATTTAGCAAGTAGAGGAAAAACAGGTAAGGGGAACGAACTAAATAGTAGAGACATTACTAGTACACAAATTAAAGACAGCATTCAATTCAAAACACAATATGAGGCAATTCAAGCACAGATGAAAAGGGAGGGGGACGTGGGGCAAACGATAGGCAGAGGTGAAGAGATGGGTCTTGAGGCGGGACTGGAAGATGGTGAGGGACACGGAATTGCGGATCAGTTGGGGGAGGGAGTTCCAGAGCCTGGGAGCTGCCCTGGAGAAGGCTCTGTCCCCAAAACTGCGGAGGTTGGACGTGGACGGAGAGGCGACCGGCTGATGTGGATCTGAGGGACCGTGAGGGTTGGTAGGGGGAGAGGAGGTCAGTGAGATATGGGGGGGCCAGATGGTGGAGGACTTTGTAGGAGAGGATCAGGATTTTGTAGTTGATCCGGTGGGAGATGGGAAGCCAGTGAAGTTGTTTAAGGACTGGAGTGATGTGATGCCAGGATTTGGTGTGGGTGATGAGTCGGGCGGCTGCGTTCTGGACCAGTTGGAGTCGGTTGATGTAGGTGGAGCTGATGCCAAGTGAGTTGCAGTAGTCCAGTCGAGAGGAGATGAAGGCATGGATGAGTCTTTCAGCAGTGGGGGGTGTGAGAGAGGTGTGAGAGAGATGATGTGCCCTCCTAAAGTCCACGATCAGCTCCTTCATTTTTTTGATGTTCAAGAGGAGGCTGTTGTCCTGGCACCAGAGTGCTAGATCAGCCACCTCCTCCCGGTAGGCCTTCTCATCGTTGTCTGAGATCAGGCCCACCACCACAGTGTCATCAGCAAACTTAATTATTGAGTTGGAGCTGAACCTAGCCACACAGTCATGTGTGTACAGGGAGTACAATAGGGGGCTGAGGACGCAACCCTGGGGCAATCCTGTGCTCAGGGTGAGGGACTTTGATGTATTCCCTCCCATCTTGACTACCTGAAGCCTGGCAGTGAGAAAGTCCAGGGCCCAGGCACACAGGGTGGTGTTGAGCCCTAATTCCAGTAGCTTCCCTGCCAGTCTGGTGGGGACTATCGTGTTGAAGGCTGAACTGAAGTCTAAGAACAGCATCCTCACGTAGCCCCCCTTCTGGCTGTCAAGTTGAGAGAGAGCGATGTGCAAAACCTGGGAGACCGCATCGTCCGTGGATCTGTTCGGACGGTATGCAAACTGCAACGGGTCCATGTTGCGAGGGAGGAAAGCGCAGATGTGTTTCTTCACCAGCCACTCAAAGCATTCCATGACTACCGAGATAAGGGCCACTGGTCCTTGGTGTTCACGTAGTCCAACCGTAGCTTTTGCAGTGTCTGGACTCTTTGTCAGCATACCACCTTCAGGATTAGTTATAGACGGTCCCCACTGTCAAAGTAGGGTTAGTACCATGCTCACATCCCATGTGTCCGTGTACCTTGGCCTTGGTCTTAAATTGTAAATTCCCTTCATGAATTTTGTTGTAAAGGGGTGCGTTCCTATCGAACTGTGCCCTGCTTCCAGCATCAGATAGGAGGAGAGTGCGCCTCTGGCACTATAGATTGCACTATAACTTTGTTTATAGTTATAGTACAGTTGATAGGAACTCCAAGACATCCGTTATCCGAACTGTGTTGCATTTGTTCGGACAGTCCTATGCCTTGAAATGGCCTCCTCAGAATCTGCAAACCAACAAGTTAATGCGTTCATGTAGTGGATGATTGCTCCCTGTAACTGGGTTCACTAGGAGGTCCCTGCTCTTTGGTACGGCCATAACTGGTTGGACTATAACTCCCAAAATATTTGGGGACCAGGCTTGTGTAGGCCAATCTGGCACTACCAATATGCCTGTGGCTTAGTCTTGCTTGATTTTTGGCAAGCATCGGTTTGCGAAACAAATTGGCGGAAAGCATACATAAACATTCCTCCCCAATTGAGGGAGAAAGCATCCACTGCCTTGCTCCTGGATCCAGCTCGCAGGACACATATCTGGGTAACTAATGGTTTAGTCTAGATGCAAAACGGATCAACATCTGGTATGCAAAATCGTGTAGTTATTTTGTTAAATACTGTCTGATTCAACATCCATTCTGTGTTGTTATTAAACATTCGTGATCCAGCATCTGTCACCGTGTTATATCTACCTCGTAGATTTCCCAAATATTCCTCTCAATACACCAGTGCCAAATGAGGTTCGACAATCTGTCGTAAGATACAGATTTTACACCACCCTTGTTAATGGATATATGCCACCGCAGCGGTGTTATCAATCTGAATTTGAACAAGCACCGGTTGCATATCGCTACAAAGAACCTTGAGTCCATATTGTGCCCCCAACAATTCTGGGTAATTGATTCCATGTTTTGGGGAATTACAGACTCCTGCTCATTCCATCTGCCCCCACAGCTCTAGACTGTGTTGGTGGCTCCCCATCCTTAGCCGCTTGCATAGGTCTGAAGAACCCCCGATGGCTTTCGAGCAAAATTTCCCTTGAGCTGTCTCCCATTCGTTATCCACCATAGTTATTCAACAATGGCCTCTGCTGGCAATCCATAGTTTGCCAATTCGGCCTGCATGTAATCTGAGTGTTCGTTCCTTTGCTTGCTGTAAATTCTGGTAATGCAAAGGCCCGTGACATACTGCTGGGAATGCAGCTACTATTTGCCAATTACACTGATAGATGGCTAGTATTTGACTATCAGGTCATAGCAGGCTTAATTAATATTGTCGTTTGCCCCTAGGCAAAGTCACCGACATATTTACTGTTTTTGATAGTAAATTCTAGGTAATCAATTACCCTTGTAGGTGTCAATTTTGATTTAACTGGATGGATGAGGTAACCAATTCTTTCAAACAGGGTTTTGGTTTGCTTTGACTGATGCTTCTGCCAATTCTTGGTGACTCCAAAAATGAAAATGTCCTCCAAATATGCCATTACTATGTGGTTTTGAGACCTTTGTAGTCCCAGAATTGGTTTCCGTTATTTAGTCAATAGTCTAGGAGCTGATGTCAACCCATTTGGCAGAGCCATGCCATTCAGATAAACTTCAAATATCTCCTGTTCTTAGTGAATAGACATCGAACAGTATGCATCTTTGAGGTCGATGCATGCCATGTGACCATTTTATAGGAAGATCCTATAAAACTGTAGTTAGACCGTAACAAAAAATTGCTGTTTCTGAAAGTCTGTACTGCGCAAATGAGTTAAACCTGGATGAAGTGACATCCTCCATCTGTCACCTGTCCTGGAAGGCAATCCTGCCCAAAATACTGGGCCTGCCTTGAAGACAATTCCAGTCCGAGTTCCAAGTCTGCTTGGAACCTATGTATGTTGTGCAGTAAAAATAATCACATGTTGTTATCTGTTTTTTTAAAAACCAGATCTGAAATTCATGTTGTCATTTTGAACAAAACCACAAGAGTAAAATTACCGACATGTAACTGGTCCACAATCCCTTGTTTCAGTAAACCCAGACCCACCTACCTCCATGGCTACCGGTGGTCTTGTGGTAAGCCCAAAGGCTTCTGATGCGGGTTCCTTTTCTCTCCTTCATTGGGAGTAGGATTCGTAGGGAGTGTGGATTCCATGTTTCTCCTGACCTCTGCTTGGGTCTTGGTCTGAAAACCTTATCATACTGAGCATGCCTTGTCGGACAATTCTGGCCATAATTCTGAGTCTGCCTTGAAAGACGACTCTGATCATATTTCCGTGCTCAGCTTTCCGGAAGTGGCGGCGCTGTGAAACGGCTGCGGCTCGCCTGCAGTCTGTCTGTTTTTACTTTTTTTGTGTTTTTTTTGTCTAGTTCAGTTAAACGTTTGGCTATTAGGTTGTGTTATTTGTGTGGGGGTGAAACAGGGCTTTCTGTCTCTCCCTTCGGGGGAATGCAACTTTATTGACGTATCCCCCTTCTCTTCCCCCGCCTGAGCCGAAGCCAAATGGCAGAGCTGGCGGCCTCCAACCTGCGACCGACCTCGAGGCTCCGGAGGTAGAGCCAACCATAGCTCACCAACGCGAGGCTGGCCGTCTTTGAGCTGCGGTGACGTTCGGGCAGCGGCACAACTCGGCTCTCCGGTGTGGGCGGACGGCGCGGGGCTGAGATACTCCTGT
This sequence comes from Leucoraja erinaceus, assembly GCF_028641065.1. Taxonomy (NCBI): domain Eukaryota; kingdom Metazoa; phylum Chordata; class Chondrichthyes; order Rajiformes; family Rajidae; genus Leucoraja; species Leucoraja erinaceus. The sequence continues at coordinate 24,292,550 of NC_073406.1, read as the reverse complement.
GTGGGTGGCCCGGCTACCGGCTGGAAGGTGTTCCCGTGTGGGAGGACCGGCTCCCGGCCGGAATGCGCTCTCGTGTGGGCGGCCGGGTGCGGGGCTGAGACGCTCTCGTGTGGACGGCCTGGGTCCTGGCTGGAATGCGCTCCCGTGTGGGCGGCCCGGTGCGGGGCGGAGTTCTGGCGGCGGCGGCCTGAATCCGGGACCGGCCGCGGGCCAGTGGACGACATCGTCGGGGGCTCGCAGGTCACAGGCTGGTGCCTGTTTTCCGGAGCTCCCGTGGCAACAGCTGCGTCCGCTGGACTGCAGGGCGGCAGCTTCGACCACCCCCGGGCCGCGGGCTTGAACCGCGGGACTGACTTACCATCGCCCGGTGGGGTATCGCCTCAGCGCAGAGGGAGAAGAGGAGAGAAGAGACAGTAACTCTAAGACTTTTTACTCCATCACAGTGAGGAGGTGCTTGGCGAACTCACTGTGGTGGATGTTAATTTGTGTTTATTGTGTGTTCTTATTATTACATGCATGGCTGCAGGCAACAACATTTCGTTCAGACCTAAAGGTCTGAATGACAAATAAAGGATTCACTTCAATCAATTCAATCAATTCAATTCAAGCTACCACCGGCTTCAGTGAACTGCTTACCCCCTATGGAGGTGTGGGGTGTGTTGTCGCCTACTGATGAAGTTTTGCTTGTCGTTGGTACCTTGATTGGTCCGACAGCTTTTGCTTCCTTCTTCTGGTCTTACCTGAAGAGAGGATTCGGCAGCTGGTTTCTCCAGTCACCCTGATAGCGCTGTTCAGATATTCTGTGCGGATATTCTATTTTGTGCGGATATTCTGCCAACTGCTGTCTCTTGAGGCCATATGCACGTGTTTCATTATGTTCATACTTTAATTTGAGATCAGTTACCTACTGATCACTCACACTCCCCTCCACTGAGAGTGAGATTTGTAGGCAGCCCTGAGAATGCCTGCGCTGACATGGCCCCTCCAGTGGGCCTAAATTAGATTCTTGCTTTGGGTCAGACTGAAACTGACCGTGAATGCTCCTCTCAGAGCAGGAGACATATCCAGGGAAGCACCCAGTGGAACCTGGATGATTGCAGAAGTATTTCTTTTCCTTTGTGCTTATTATATATTTTATGTAAAGCACTTTGGTGTCAATGCAAGTTAACTTAAACAGTGCTATATAAGTAAAAGTTACTTACTTACTTTCTATCTTCTGCTTGTCCCTGGGAAGGTTTCCCCCCTCCTGCTTTTGTACTCTGATTCAGAGTGGTTTCTTCCATATGTACTTCCCCCTCCAATGGGGAAGACATTGGGCTGCCCCATTGTGTGAGGCTCCCGGTACTGCCTGCAGTAGGCCCGGGCTGACACAGCTCTCTATTTTAGTGCATGTCATTGTTGGAGCAACTTCTCCATAAGTTGAGGGAGGGTATCCATTTTCCCCCCCGGATCATCTGAGTCAACGGGTTCGTTTGACTTGCGGGTGGTTTTTCCCATAATGCAGGACCACCAACGGAGCTCCTGCTCCTGCAACAAGACTCCTGCCGGATCTGCCGGCGCTAAATGCGGGGTTGTGCATACCCCAGCCACTCAGCCAGACCCACTGCTCTTTGGGGAAAAAAACTCACAAAGCATATGAAGGCATGCAAGAGGTTTTACAAAACTTTCGGCTCATGAGGGCAGGGCCGGGACGAGTAACCAAAAACAGTAATTCCTACGCAGCAGCACCCTATCGCATCCATCAGTCAACGTCTACCATATTGGACTGATGAAAGCTCGGGGTCCGAATCTATCACCGAAAGTCTTCTTTAGACCAGGGCCCAGAGCGGACCCCATGGAAAATGTGCCACCCCCCAACGTCACCGCCATGTCAGACGGCGTGCAACACTAGTTGGACCAGCAGGAAACAGAAGAATACCCATAACCATGGAGGTAGGTGGGTCTGGTTCCTACCAGTATATACTATACTGACGACACAGATAGCACAATGGGCTAAGAGTTTGGCTGGCAACCGGAAGGTAGCCGGTTCAAATCCCGCTTGGAGTGCATACTGTCGTTGTGTCCTTGGGCAAGACACTTCACCCACCTTTGCCTGTAATGGAATGTTACGGCGGCAGGCGCGGGCACACCGCGACGCCCTGTGTCTCCCTTTCAAGGGAGATGCTAAAAATGTATTTCGTTGTCTCTGTACTGTACACTGACAATGACAATAAATTGAATCATTTCATTTTTTTTTTTACCACATGGTAGTCTATCACGAGTGATCAGTATATACTCAATGGCATTAGTGAATATAATTCATACTAGAAAAATTGCCACCAGGTCAACGTTCACACCAGAGGGTATTTTTCCCCTCTCCGTTAAAGAAACAAGAGGGACAAGCTGAACTGGTGAGAATAATTACAAAGGGTATCATGAGAAAACCTGAACCCTTGCAATTCGTATCAAATATATTCACTAAACCCAAAAAAGATGGTGGGTGTCGCATCATCATTGACTTAACTTCACTAAATATGTTTGTTAAGTATATACATTTCAAAATGGAACCGGTTGTTACTGCCAAACAACTAAATTCCAAAGGATACTTCATGGGATATCCTAAATGGTAGGCAAGACCATGAATTTGACTTTGTTAGCTGTTTAGCTACCAAACAGTTATTCCAAACCCTGGGGTTGTCTTACATCCAGATAAATCTAAGTTGAAGCCATCCTCTATCATGGACTACTTGGGCTTCTTAATTAATTCAGTCTACGTGACTGTAACATTGCCAAGAGACAACATAGTTGAATTGGCACAATCATGCAACAATTTAATGGTCAACAAACCACCAACTACTCGACAAGTAACAGAGTAATTGGGAAAATGGTAGCAGCATTTCCGGCTACATAATTCGGACCTTTGTACCAAAAACGACATACAGGTCATTATGATCGTTTCATGAAGTTACCCACTGAAGTAATATCAGAACTACAGTGGTGGGCAAAAAACGTTTGACATAGTTTCAGCCTATTATCATCACTAATCCTACGTCAGTTATCCAAACAGATGCCAGTGCTCAAGACTGGGGAGCAACTAACTCTATATCCAGCACAAGTTATAGATGGACTAACCCAGAATCATCGTTACCACTTACACTGGGCATTAATTATCTAGAGATGTTTGGGTGACTTTTATGGTTTAAAAGCATATGCATAAATATGCATCACTTGCATGTACGGTTATAAATAGATAATACTACGGTGGTGGGCTACATTAACCATATAGGCGGCATAAAATCGGTATCATGCGACAAGTTGGTCAACACAATTTGGCAATGGTGTGTCCAAACACATATCAGTCACTTACCTCCTCTCCTCTCCTCTCCTCCCCTTCCTCAGCTCCCCTGCTGTCTCCTCCCACCCTCCAGCCTTCCGGCTACATCCTCCTTTTCCCTTTCTTGTCCCCACCTACCCCCACCCCCGATCAGTCTGAAGAAGGGTTTCGGCCCGAAACGTTGCCTATTTCCTTCGCTCCATAGATGCTGCTGCACCCGCTGAGTTTCTCCAGCTTTTCTGTGTAACCTTCAGTCACTTACCTGCCAGGTAAGCTAAATACAGTGGCAGACACCAGGTCATGTAAATTTAATGACAACATCGAATGGATGTTGAACCCCCAAAAATTTTCACAAAAGTTATCAAGCAAAATGGCACGCCAGATATCGATTTATTTGCATCGAGGCTAAATCACCAAGTACCTATGTAAGTCGCTTGGGAACCAGACCCTGAGGCAGCAGCAGTAGCGGTAGATCCGTTCGCGCTGAATTGGGGAAATTCGTCTTCTATGCATTTCCTCCCATCTGCCTCATCAGTCGGGGACTACGCACAGTACAAATGGACTCTGCTTCAGGTAGTTTGATAGTACCCGACTGGCCTACACAGCCATGGTTCCCAATATTCCATGACATGGTTGTTGAAACTCTGATGGTATTCCCCAGTGACCCAGAGTTGTTAACACCCAGTGTAGGGCACAAGCCACCCGTGTCAAGAAAAAATCAAACTCCTGGGTTGCAAATTCTGCACAAACCACTTCTGGGACAGGGATTATAATAACAAACCGTCGACACCATGTCAGCATCCCTCCGAACATCCAATGAAAAACAGCACTTGTCCAGCATCAAAAAATGGGAGAAGTACTGCTTGGATACAGGGACCACCTACTCAACCGCTACAGTTACCAACGTACTGGAATTCCTGGTGAACCTTCACCACGATGAAGGACTTCAGCTACAGAGCCATCAACACAGCTAGAATTGCCCTGCCTGTCTATTTCAAAACCAGCTCCAGGACAACAGGCCATGGGGTCCCACCAGCTGGTGGTCAAACTAATGAAGGGTATTTACAACTCTAAACCCCTAGACCAAGGTACACCCATATATAGGGATATCAGTGTAGTCCTGACATACCTCAGGGGACGACCACCAGCCAGATTCCTCAAACTGGAACCATCTATGCTCAAAACACTCATGTTGATGGCACTTGTAGCTGCCAGAGGGTCCAGTCACTACACCTATTGCGACTGGACACCATGCTCACAGCTCCAGACCAGATCTCTGTCGTTATCCAGGGAATGATCAAACAGAGCAGACCAGGAACACCTAATCCAGTCGTGGAATTCCGGGCTTACCCGCCAGAAACACGGTTATGTGCCATGACCCTACATAGACACAACCAAAATATTTGAGGGAGATGAAAAGCCTTGTGGATCAGTCATAAAAAACCTTAGCTGGGGGGCAGTGTTAGCTGTGAGGAGGATGCTAGGAGACTGCAGGGTGACTTGGATAGGCTGGGTGAGTGGGCAAATGTTTGGCAGATGCAGTATAATGTGGATAAATGTGAGGTTATCCATTTTGGTGGCAAAAACAGGAAAGCAGACTATTATCTAAATGGTGGCCGACTGGGAAAGGGGGAGATGCAGCGAGACCTGGGTGTCATGGTACACCAGTCATTGAAGGTAGGCATGCAGGTGCAGCAGGCAGTAAAGAAAGCGAATGGTATGTTAGCTTTCATTGCAAAAGGATTTGAGTATAGGAGCAGAGAGGTTCTACTGCAGTTGTACAGGGTCTTGGTGAGACCACACCTGGAGTATTGCGTACAGTTTTGGTCTCCAAATCTGAGGAAGGACATTATTGCCATAGAGGGAGTTTTAGAGACGGTTCACCAGACTGATTCCTGGGATGTCAGGACTGTCTTATGAAGAAAGACTGGATAGACTTGGTTTATACTCTCTAGAATTTAGAAGATTGAGAGGGGATCTTATAGAAACTTACAAAATTCTTAAGGGGTTGGACAGGCTAGATGCAGGAAGATTGTTCCCGATGTTAGGGAAGTCCAGGACAAGGGGTCACAGCTTAAGGATAAAGGGGAAATCCTTTAAAACCGAGATGAGAAGAACTTTTTTTCACGCAGAGAGTGGTGAATCTCTGGAACTCTCTGCCACAGAGGGTAGTTGAGGCCAGTTCATTGGCTATATTTAAGAGGGAGTTAGATGTGGCCCTTGTGGCTAAGGGGATCAGGGGGTATGGAGAGAAGGCAGGTACGGGATACTGAGTTGGATGATCAGCCATGATCATATTGAATGGCGGTGCAGGCTCGAAGGGCCGAATGGCCTACTCCTGCACCTAATTTCTATGTTTCTATGTTTATGGTCGGGTGACGAGCCATTTCGGGATGGCTCAAGCAGGTGCTAAAAGCTGCTGGGATAAAAACTAACATGTACAAAGCTCATTCCACCAGGGCAGCATCCACGTCGACGGCTAAAAAAATGGACGTGCCTATAAACCACATCCTGGCTACAGCAGGATGGTGGGGGGTAAGACCGTTCAGAAATTTTATAATAAGCCGTTGGCAAAACCTGTTTTATTTGCAGGAAAGATTTCCAGACTGCAAATATTTAATTTAAGCCCAGGGGAGCAATTTTAATTTATTTGTTGTTATTGTTAAAAAATACCAATGTGTTTTTCTACAAACAGATGCATTGGTTGATTACGATAACACACTTCCTCCCTCAAAGACTTCGGCAGTGATGTAGTAATAACTGTTACACGGTTTGAAATCACAGAGCTTTGAAATCTTCACGGAATCACTCACGTGACTCCGAAGTAAAATAGTAAGACTAAACGAGAACTTACCAGTTTGAAGTTTGATGTGTATTTCATGAGGAGTTACGATGAGGGATTACGTGCCTTCCGCTCCCACCCTCAATAATATGGGTCAAATTCATAAACTGATGTCTCCTTGTCTTTACTATGTTTACTTCAATAACTGTGTCTATCTGTGATTCCACACCGCTGCTTTGATGTATGCCGCGCATGCGTGCTGAGCGGGTTCTTCACGTAATCCCTCATCGTAACTCCTCATAAAATACAGGTCAAACTTCAAACTGGTAAGTTCTTGTTTAATCTTACTATTGTATTTACTGCTTCGGTCAGAACTACTGAAGATGAAAAAGAGGAGGCCTCTTCTCTTCAACATAATTCCACCTGAGTGCTCTGCCTGAAGTTAAATTGATGAGGTTACTGGTGAATCATCTACATTTCAGTCTGGGGCTTTTCTCTGGCTCAGTGGCAACCATCTGCCCCTAGACCTGTGCTGGTTACACAGGCAGCCACGCATCTGCCCCTACACATCTGTCCCTACACATCTGTCTACACATCTGGCTCTACACATCTGCCCCTACACATCTGCCCCTACACATCTGCCCCTGCACATCTGCCCCAACACAACTGCCCCTGCACATCTGCCCCAACACAACTGCCCCAACACATCTGCCCCTACACATCTGCCTCGACATCTGTGCTGGTTACAACACACAGCTACACATCTGCCCCTCCACCTATGCTGATTGCAACAGGCAGACACACATCTGTTCTACAGACAGCTGTAAGCAATGTGTTTTGTTGACGTGGCGAGACTACAATCACATACTGAAGGGCAAATCCATCCGTGGGCTAACATGAGAAATAGGAGCAGGAGAAGACAACTCATTCCTTCCTGATGCTTCAATATTCATCGAGATCCTGGCTAATCTTTCATCTCACCGTCACCTACCTGGACTAAACTCGTTTCCCTCAATATCTAAACACCCATTGATCTTGGTCTTGAATTTATTCAGTAACTGTGCCTCTTTGGCTCTCTTGGGTAGCGAATTCCAAAGATTTACCACCCCATGCATGAAGAACTCTCATTTATTTTCCGGCCTGAATGGCCAATCCCTTATTACATGACTATGTATCGGCACAACCTTGTACTGGGAGACTGAGAACATTATCTTCGATTGCTGGTACCTAACAAGAACGATTGTATTGACCAGCTACTGTACTCCCCTTCCCAGCTGCCTATTGCACTTCATGCCTGCTATTTAATTCCATCAGAGAGTTGTAGTTAGGCAAGTTCATTGGCATTATATCGATTACTCATTGTCCCAAAGCAGCACTAAACCACAATCTAAATTAATACATTTTGTTTATACACATCAAAGCAGCATACGATCAATAGAAATCTTCTTACCATGGATCTTAGGGTCAAGTCAATAAATCAATGAAAGTGGCAACACATGGATAGAGTGGTAAAGAATGCATATGGTATGTTTACTTTGATAGGAAGAGACATTGTGTATAAGAGTCGGGAGGTCATGATAGAAACCTAGAAACATAGAAAAATAGGTGCTGGAGGAGGCCATTTGGCCCTTTGAGCCAGCATCGCCATTCAATATGATCATGGCTGATCATCTAAAATCAGTGCCCCGTTCCTCCTTTTTCCCCATATCCCTTGATTCCTTTAGCCTTACGAGTTAAATCTAACTCTCTCTTGAAAACATCCAGTGAATTGGCCTCCACTGCCTTCTGTGGCAGAGAATTCCAGATTCACAACTCTCTGGGTGAAGACGTTTTTCCTCATCTCAGTCCTAAATGGCCTACCCCTTATGCAACTTTTTAGGACTTTGGTTCAGCTGCATTTGGCGAGTTTTGGTCGCCCCAATACAGGAAGGATATGGAGGCTATGGAAACGATGCCAGGGTGGTTTACCAGAACGATCCCTGGATTAGGGGTATTAGCTACAGGAAGAAGTTGGATAGACTTGGATTATTTTCTCTGAAACACCAGAGGTTGCAGGGAGGGCCTGGGGAGGTAGAAAGTAAATTAAAGTTTTTAAAGAAAATTACTTTGTCAAATCGAACAAAACTTGCTACTGCACAGGCCAGGCGAATGGCGAGTAAGGTGGGTCTGAAATTGTTGCGCTATCGTGTACAGTTTTGGCTGTATTTCGGGCATATACATACACATACATATATATATATATGTACATACATATAAGTTGAGAGTTTTTAGTAATATACTAGACCAGGTGCGGACCCTTTGGGCCTGTCCCCAAGGCAATATTCCACCGCTGACCCATAGCCCCCAACTGCGTAGGCGCGGCTGATGGGTTCCCGTTGTGACTCCAGAGATCCCTTTGTGATGCGTCACCGCGGCCCTCCTACAACTGCGCATGCGCGGCTGGCAAGTGGGAGCGCGACTGCGACAGTTTTAAAGTTCAAAATGGTAATACATGTAAAAAATAAGATCAATCTGAATGCATCTCACTCTCCCTCTTCAGTCCCCTATTCCTCCATTATCCACCCTCTCCCCACCCTCCACTGCTTCCTCCCCTGACCACCTCCCTCCCCTCCTCCGTCTTCCCCCTCCGCTCCTCCATTACCTCTATCCTCCTCCACTCCCACTCATCCCCAGCACTCCCCTCCTCCTCTTCACCCAGGAGAAATGGTGGAGAGCCGGGGGAGGGGAGGGAGTGAGAGGGGGGTGGGGTGAGACGGGGGAGGGGCGAGAGGGGAGTATGGATGGGAAGAGCGAAGGGGTGTTGGGGCGAGGAGATGGGGGAGGAGAGGGGTACGGCCGCCCAGCAGCCGTCAGCTTCAGAGTGAGCGTCAGCCATTTCCAATTCCACGTATGTTTTGGGGGGGGGGGGGGGGGGGGGGGGGTAGTGTGAGGGCAGAGAGAGAGAGAGAGAGATAGATAGATTTCCACCAATCTCTCCGTCCACATTGTTTGCTTATTCTGTATTTTTATTTCTATATTGCACTATTACTTCAAACAGACGTTAAACTGCATTTCGTTGTACCCATACTTGTATCTGTGAAATGACAATAAAGTTGAATTGAATTGAGTTGAATTGAGAGACAGACAGAGAGAAGAGAGAGAGAGAGAGATAGAGAGATAGAGAGAGAGAGAGAGAGAGAGAGAGAGAGAGAGAGATAGAGAGAGAGAGAGAGAGAGAGAGAGAGAGAGAGAGAGAGAGAGAGAGAGAGAGAGAGAGAGAGAGAGAGAGAGAGAGAGAGAGAGAGAGAGAGAGAGAGAGAGAGAGAGAGAGAGAGAGAGAGAGAGAGAGAGAGAGAGAGAGAGAGAGAGAGAGAGGGAGAGAGAGAGAGAGAGAGAGAGGGAGAGACAGAGAGAGAGGGGGGGAGAGACAGAGAGAGGGGGGAGACAACTGGCGGTCGTGGGGCAGCTTCTTTCGGCTGTTTTTAAATGGCGTCTTTGAGACGAGAGTCGTTATGGTCGCTGGCCAGCAGGAGGCGACAAAATTAGTGAGTGGGGGGGGGGGTATGATTTTATTTTTAAAAGGGTATATAAAAAGAAAAAATGTTTTGAGGAGTGCAAAATCGGATGTAAAATGAATGAGCATGCGACATGGAAAAAATGAAGGAGTTTAATGACGGAGTGCTGGCGTAGCATGGAATCAACGGCCGAATGTGGCACCCACAAGACAGCCAGGCAGAAACACACACAGCCACACACACACACACCCAGCCACAGAGTTTTAAATATAGATAGATAGATAGATGTGCAGGGTAGGATTGTTTACACAGAGGGTGGTGAGTGCCTGGAACGTACTGCCGGGGATGGTGGCTGAAGCAGATATGTTAGTGGCACTAAAATACTTTTGGATAGGCAAATGGAGATGCAGGACATGGAGGAATGTGGCTTATGTGCAAGTAGATAAGTGATGGTCTTGGCTTCACGTTCAGCACAGACAATGTGGGCTGAAGGGCCTGTTTGTTTGCTGTATTGTTCTATGTTCTAAGAAATAAGTCCTGATAGACCAGAGGGAAAAATCGAACTCAAAAACTTTAAATACCTGTTACATTTCGAAGCTTCTGGTGTTTTGATTTAGAATTTATACACATGTGGCGGCACCGGCAACCCTAGGGCACAACAAACCATCGGCTCTAGAGGGTGGTGTCTTGGTGGGGGAGGCGTGAGTCACGGGGTCGGCACCTGAGTTGGTATTTAAGACCCGGCAACGCCCATGTCAGGTGGAGTAGGGAGCAGTATTGGAGAAGAATAAACAAGTCTAGTGCATACAACTCGTATCCGACTAGTTTTTGGCTGGACTCCTGTGAGTCCCCGCCACATTTGGTGACCCCAGATGACCAGGAGTGTAATCCTGGAAGGGAAATTAAAAAAAATGCATTCTGTCATTGCCGTCTGTGAGGCCGACGAGGCCAAACTCAACGCGGTCTCCCTGAAGCTACCGACAGGCCGAGTCCCAATTTTACATCCACGGCGTTACAGCTGACGAAACTCGCTATCACTATGTGGTAAGCGCCCTTGACCAGCAGACGGCCAGTCGGGTCATTCCTAACCTGGATAAACTGCCGGTCGTGGGTAGGTACGTAGGCCTCAAGGAGCTGCTGCTCCGGGTCCATGGGCCGAGCCGAATGCAGCGCGCCTGTCAGGTCCTTAACATGGGCGGGCTCGGCGACCGGATGCCCTCGGTCCTCATGAGCGAGATGCTCATGCTCATGGGTGATCACTTGCCCTGTCCGCTCTTTGAATTTACCTACCTGCAGCAGTTGCGGCAGCAGCTCGTGGGGGAAAGCTTTGAAGATCCCATCCGGCTGGCGGCCCGCGCTGATGAGCTGTGGATCTCTGACTAGCAGCAGGTGGGCGCGCTGGAATACCTGGAGCCGCAGGAATCCCCGGAAAAGCGGGACCGGATTGATCCATGGTCTGGCCACGGTCGTTATGGTGGCCGCAAAGTTTATGTGGCACGGACTTCGGAAGCAGGTCGCTCGCTGAGCCCAGGCGTGCATCCCGTGCCAGACATCAAAGGTGCATACACGTCCGGGCGCCCGTTCAAGAATTCGCAGTACCACACAGGCGGTTCGATCACATACACGTGGACATCGTGGGGCCGCAGCCTCCGTCCCAGAGTGTTTCGCACCTGCTTACGGTGGTTGACTGTTCTACGCTGTGGCCGGAAGCCATCCCGCTCACGGACACTTCAACGCAGTAGTGTGCTCGTGCCCTCATAGCAGCCTGATTGCCCGCTTTGGGGTTCCACTTCACATCACATCCGACCGGGGCGCCCAAGTTACATCTGAACTGTGGTCCGCCATGGCCCACCTGTTAGGGACACAGCTCTACCACGTGACAGCGTACCATCCCCAATCAAATGGGTTGGTGGAGCAGTTCCACCGCTGTCTGAAGGCCGCCCTGAAGGCTCGTCTCACAGGACCTGGGTGGATGGACGAGTTGCCATGGGTCATGTTGGGGATTCGGACGGCCTCCAAGGAGGATCTGTCAACGTCCTCCGCGGAGTTGGTATATGGTGCTCCGCTCACCGTCCCCGGGGAGTTTGTCCCTGCTGCTGATGGGTCCCAGGAACCTCCGTCATCGGTTTGGATCCATTTGCGGGAGAGAGTCGGAGCCCTATCTCCCATCCCAACGTCACGTCATGGAGTGGCCCCTTCCCATGTGCCACTGCCGCTGATGGGCTACCCGTACGTTTTTCTTCGCCGTGGCTTCCACAGGTTGCCCTTGCAGCGCCCGTGTGAAGGTCCCTTTCGCCTGCTGACCTACTACATTTGAATTGGGCATGGGCCCCCGGAGATTCTTCCGAACCGAGCAAGCCCCCGGGGCGTGGGATTGTATCTACACGTTCGGGACGCCTCGTGCGACGTCCTGTCCAGTTCGGTGCCTCTGGTTCTGGGGGGGAGGGGGGGTCATGAGGTGGCACCTGGTAGCAACCCAAGGGCATAACGAACCATCGGCTCTAGAGGGTGGCGTCTTGGCGGGGGAGGCGCGAGTCACAGGGTCAGTACCCGAGTTGGTATTTAAGGCCGGGCAACGCCCGTGTCAGGTGAGGAGTAGGGAGCTGTACTGGAGAAGAATAAACACATCTCGTGTCCGACTAGTTTTTGGCTGGACTCCTGCGAGCCTCCGCCACACACGAATGGATAGCAACTTCATGAACAGCCCCAGTTTAAATTACAATCTCAAGAACAAAAAGACACAAAACCTAAGAACAGATCAAAACTGTACAATCAGGGCTTGGATGCTGTGTGTGATTTCTGACATGAGAGACTCAAAACCGCCAACAGACAAACAGCATTCTTAACGAGTCCTACCTTCTATAACTATCAAAAGCACACCTGAGAAAGATATTTAATGATCCAGATTTTCCGAACTGTGGCAAAGCAAGGGCTTTCAGCCTTGACCTCAAAGAAAGCTGCCCATGAAGATCAAGCGATCTGTGAGGCAGGCTCATTTTATCTGACAGTGGTTGCTGCTGGGCATGAGATCCGAGCATCCAACAGCCACACTGTCATCCAGCAAGCCCAGGAACCCAATTACACTAAGGTATTCTAACAGACAGCAAGGAGCAAAGAGAAAGCACAACGTTTCTAAATGGGCCTCAGTGTGTTGAGTTTTGTTGGCAGTTATCCAGACAACATTCAGGTCTGGGATGATAATTGACAAGTGACAATCCCAGCGGATTACCACTTGTGCTGGAAGTCCCAGCGGCACACCGGGTAGATCTGCTACCTCACCTCACCAGAAACTTAGCTTCCATCCTGACCTTGGGTGCTGTCAGTGTGGAGTTTGCACGTTCTCCCACTAACCATTTGGGCTTTCTCCTGTTTCACCCAGATCCAAGAGATGTGCGGGTTTGTAAGTAAATTGGCCTGTGTAAAGTGCCCATAATAAGTAGGGACTAGATGACAAAGTGTGATGAAGTAGAATTAGTGTGAACAGATTATTGATAGTCAGCGTGGACTCAGTGGGCCGAAGGGCCTGTTTCTATGCTGTATCTCTAAACTAAACTAAACCAAACTGTATGGGCGTCCTCTGGGTGCTCATTTTCCTCACACATCCCTTAGAAACGCACATAGCTGTTAATTGTAAATTTTACATTTGAGAGACCGTACATGCTCTTCATCTCTTCAATAACTTTCAATTCTAAGACCCCCGTTGCCTCATCTTCACCATGGCCGCCCAGTCCCTTTACACCTCCATCTCACAATGCCCTCCAGATCTTCCTTGAACAGGGACCTAATCAATTCCCCTCTACCAACACTCCCCCACTTGGTGGAACCCTCAACAGACTCCTCTCCCTTTCTTTAAGTTAAAGGTGTAGCCATGGGCATTAGCATAGGCCTCAGCTATGCTTGCCTTTTTGTTGGTTACATCAAGTGGTCTTTGATCCAAAACATACATCAGGCCTTTCCCCCAACTCTTTCTCCACTACATCAACGATTGCATTGGGGCTGCCTCCTGCACCCGTGCAGAAGTCGTTGACATCATTAACTTTATCACTAACTTCCACCCTGCCCTCAAATTCACTTGGACTATCTCTGACATCTCTCTCCACTTTCTTGATCTCCCTGTCTCCACACAGGGGACAGACAATCGACAAACATCAACCATAAACCCACCGACTCCCACAGTTAGTAAACACACCTCCTCCCACCTTGCTTTCAATTTCTCAGTCTCCGCATTATCTGCGCCCAAGATGAGGCTTTCCATTCTGGGACATCAAAGTTGTCCTCTTCTTTCCCTAAATGTGGTTTCCTCCCTGATGATGAACCTTTATTTATTGTCATCTTGCAAGCAACAGTTGTAAAGTGCAAAATGAAAAGACGTTTCCCAGGGAATAGCGGAGCATCGCACATGAATGTAGATGGATCCTTTACCTGTGTCTCTTCTCTGTCCATTAGTTTAATTTGGCTCCATGTTCAGCAAAGACATTGTGGGCCGAAGGGCCTGTTGCTGTGCTATACCTGTCTACATTCTATGTTCTATGACTTATTTTTTCCATGATAGGGCGCCGCCTACCGGAGGTGTGTGTGTGTGTACCTCCGGTAGGCGGCGCGACTCTCGTCAGCAGCGGCCTCTGCGGCCCGTCTGCGTTTTTATTATTTTTTGTCTATGTTTCCATGTAGTTTTTGTTATTTTTTGTTGGGGTGTGTGTGTGGGGGGTGGGAGGGAGGGGGTAACTTTTAAATCTCTCCCTGCACGGGAGACCCGACCTTTTCTTTGTCGGGTCTCCGTTGTCGTTGGGGCTGCAACGAGGAGCGGCCTCCAACAGGAGAAGATCGGGGACTCTGGTGCCGACGACTCGCCTCACCGTCGCGGAGCTGGCCGAGTCCAGAGCGGGTGGAGCGGTGATGGAGCGCTGCTGCTGCTGCGGCCCGACCTCCGGAGATTCGGAGGCTGCAACTGCGGGTCTGGCGGACGGCGGCACCGGGAGCCCGCGGATCCCTGGAGGGAGACCGCTTTTCAGGGCTCTCGCAACGGCAACTTCACCCGCCCGAGTTGCGGGGTCGAAGAGCTCCTGGAGCGGGGCCTGACATCACCGCCCCGCGCGGCTTGGAATGGCCGCGGGACTCTGCTAGCGCACGCCGGGGGCTCTAACACCAAGACCCGGTGTGCGACCTCGCACCACCCGGCATGGCTTTAATGGCCGTGGGACAATCGCCATCGCCAGCCGGGGGCTTTGACTTTGACTCTGACATCGGGGGGGGAGGGGGGGGAAGAGTGCAGTGGAGAGATAAGTTTTTTTTGGCCTTCCATCACAGCGATGTGATGGATGTTTATGTAAATTATGTTGTGTCTTGGGTCCATTTGTTTGTAATGTATGGCTGCAGAAACGGCATTTTGTTTGGACCTCAAGGGGTCCAAATGACAATTAAATTGAATCTTGAATCTTGTTTCAAAGACAAAGGTTTAAGATGAGAAGAAGTCTGAAGAGGATTTGAGTGGAAACATATAACACAAACAACACAGACCCACAATGTCCATGCTGAACATGATGCCGAGATAAACTAATCTCATTTGCCTGCACAAGATTTATAACCCTCATTCAAACGTACAAAGCATGATTATTACATTTGCAGATGACACTAAAATGGATGGTATCGCAGATAGCAAAGGTGGTTATCAAAAATTACCGCAGAATCTTGATCAGCTAGGCCAGTGTGCTGAGGAACGGGTTCATGGAGTTTAATCTGAAATGTGTCACATTTTAACACATTCAGAGAAAATAGCCAGACTTTGGGGAATGTGCAGAGCAGAGAGGATCTAGGAGTGCGGGTATATAATTCCCGCGTCACATGTGGATAGGAATTTTGGAATATTGTGTTCAGTTTTAGTCACCCTCCTGGAAGAAAGATGTCATTAATCTGGAGAGCATGCAGAGAAGATTCACAAGGGTTTTACCAGGATGTGACGACCTGATCTGCAGGGAGTGGTTGGGAGGCGAGGACTTTATTCTTTGGAGCGCAGGAGGCTGATGGCCGATTTATTAGAGGTGTATAAAATCATGAGAGGGATAGATAGATGAATGCAGTCATTTACCCAGAGTAGGAGAATCATGAACCAGAGGACATGTTTTAGAGGTGAAAGATTTAACAAGAACCCGAGTAGCAACGTTTTCACAAAGTGGGTGGTGGGTATATGGAACGAGTCGCCAGAGGAGGTAGTTGAGGCAATCAGAAACATAGAAACATAAAAAAATAGGTGCAGGAGTAGGCCATTCGGCCCTCC
This sequence comes from Leucoraja erinaceus, assembly GCF_028641065.1. Lineage (NCBI taxonomy): Eukaryota > Metazoa > Chordata > Chondrichthyes > Rajiformes > Rajidae > Leucoraja > Leucoraja erinaceus. Next base: position 24,276,687 of record NC_073406.1, on the reverse strand, counting down.
GAGCCAGCACCACCATTCAATATGATCATGGCAGATCATCTAAAATCAGTACCCCGTACCTGCATTTTCCCCATATCCCTTAATTCCTTTAGCCCTAAGCGTATATCTAGCTCTCTCTTGAAAACATCTAGTCAATTGGCCTCCTCTGCCATCCGTGGCAATGAATTCTACAGATTCACAACTCTCCGGGTGAAGTTTCCTCATCCCAGTCCTAAATGGCCTACCCCTTATTCTTAAACTGTGACACCTGGTTCTGGACTCCCCCAACTTTGGGAACATTTTTCCTGTATTTAGCCTGTCCAATCTTTTAGGAATGTTAAAGTGTTTAAGAATGAACTGCAGATGCTGGAAAATCGAAGGTACACAAAAATGCTGGAGAAACTCAGCGGGTGCAGCAGCATCTATGGAGCGAAGGAAATGGGTAAAGTTTCGGGCCAAAACCCCTCTTCAGACTGATGAGGGGTGGGGGGGGCGGGGAGAAAAAAGGAAAAAGGAGGAGGAGGAGCCCGAGGGCTGAGGGAGAGATAGGAAGGGGAGAAGACAGCAACGGCTAACAAAATTGGGAGAATTCAATGCTCATGCCCCCAGCATGCAGAGTCCCTGAGCAGAATATGAGGTGCTGTTCCTCCAATTTCCGTTGGTGCTCATTCTGGCCATGGAGGAGACCCAGGACAGAGAGGTCGGATATGGACTGGGAGGGGGAGTTGAAGTGCTGAGCGACCGGGAAGTCAGGTTGGTTAATGCGGACCGAGCGGAAGTGTTCGCCGAAACGATCGCCAAGCCTCCGCTTGGTCTCACCGATGTAGATCAGCTGTCATCTAGAGCAGCGGATGCAAAAAGGATTTGAGTATAGGAGCAGGGAGGTTCTACAGGATCTTGGTGAGACCACACCTGGAGTATTGCGTACAGTTTTGGTCTCCGAATCTGAGGAAGGACATTATTGCCATAGAGGGAGTGCAGAGAAGGTTCACCAGACTGATTCCTGGGATGTCAGCACTTTCATATGAAGAAAGACTGGATAGACTCGGTTTGTACTCGCTAGAATTTAGAGATTGAGGAGGGATCTTATAGAAACTTACAAAATTCTTAAGTGGTTGGACAGGCTAGATGCAGGAAGATTGTTCCCGATGTTGGGGAAGTCCAGGACAAGGGTTCACAGCTTAAGGATAGAGGGGAAATCCTTTAGGACCGAGATGAGAAAAACTTTTTTCTCACAGTGAGTGGTGAATCTCTGGAACTCTCTGCTACAGAAGGTAGTTGAGGCCAGTTCATTGGCTATATTTAAGAGGGAGTTAGATGCGCCCCTTGTGGCTAAAGGGATCTTGGGGTATGGAGAGAAGGCAGGTACGGGATACTGAGTTGGATGATCAGCCATGATCATATTGAATGACGGTGCAGGCTCGAAGGGCCGAATGGCCTACTCCTGCACCTATTTTCTATGTTTCTATGAGGTTGGAGGAGATGCAGGTGAATCTCTGTCGCACCTGGAACGACTGCTTGGGTCCTTGGATGGAGTCGAGGGGAGAGGTAAAGCGACAAGTGTAGCATCTCTCGCGGTTGCAAGGGAAAGTCCCCGGGGAGGATGTAGTACGGGAGGGAAGGGAAGAATTGACAAGGAGTTACGGAGGGAGCGGTCTTTGCGGAAGGCAGACATGGGGGGAGATGGAAAAATGTGGCAAGTGGTGGGGTCACGTTGGAGGTGGCGAAACTGACGGAAGATTACTTGTTGTATGTGACAGCTGGTGGGGTGAAAGGTCACGACTCAGGGGACTCTGCCATTGTGGCGAGTGTGGGGATGGGGAGAGAGAGCAGTGTTACGGGGTATGGAAGAGACCCTGGTGCGAGCCTCATCTATGGTGGGGAGGGGAACCCCCGTTCCCTGAAGAATGAGGACATTTCAGATGCCCTGGTGTGGAACGCCTCATCCTGGGAGCAGATGCGGCGTAGACGGAGGAATTGGGAGTAGGGGATGGAGTCCTTACAGGAAGCAGGGTGGAAAGAAGTGTAGTCCAGATAGCCATGGGAGTCAGTAGGTTTATAGTGGATGTCGGTCAGAAGTCTATCACCTACGATGGAGATAGTGAGGTCAAGGAATGGTAGGGAAGTGTCAGAAATGGTCCAGGTGTATTTGAGTGCCGGATGGAAGTTAGTGGTGTAGCGGATGAAGTCAGTCAGTTGTGTATGGGTGCAGAAGGTGGCACCAAAGCAGTCGTCGATATAGCGAAGGTAGAGGTCGGGGATGGGGCCCTGGTACGTATATCAAACAAGGATTGTTCGACGTGCCCGACAAAGAGGCAGGCGTAGCTGGGGCCCATGTGTGTGCCCATAGCTACGCCTTGTATTTGGAGGAAATGGTAGGAGTCAAACGAGAAGTTATTGAGGGTAAGGACCAACTCCGCTAGGCGGAGTAGAGTATCAGTGGCCGGGTATAGGTTGCTTCTCTGATCGAGGAAGAACTGGCAGGCTTTGAGACCATCGTGGTGGGGATGGAGGTGTCGAGTGCCTGGACGTCCATGGTGAAGATGAGGGGATGAGGGCCTAGAGAATGGAATGCGCGGAGACGACGGAGAGTGGCTGAGGTGTCTTGAGGTGTAGGGATGGATTTAACCAAGGGGGATAGGATGGAGTCAAGGTATGTGGAAATGAGTTCGGTAGGGCACAAACAGGCAGAGACAATGGGTCTACCGGGACAGTCAGGTTTGTGGATTTTGGTGAGAAGGTAAATTCGGACCTTGCGTGGCTGGGGAACGATGAGGTTGGAGGCTCGGTCTTGCAGGGCGTGGGAGTTGATGAAGTCAGTGATGGTGCTAGAGATAGTGGCCTGGTGCTCGTCAGTGGGGTCATGGTCCAGGGGTAAGTAGGCGGAGGTGTCCAAGAGTTGGCGCGTGGCCTCAGCTTTGTAGAGATGTTATATGTTTCTATATGATCCCCCTCATCCTTCTAAATTCCAGTGAATACAAGCCCAGACAACCCATTCTTTCATCATATGTCAGTCCCGACATTCCGGGCATTAGCCTGGTGAACAAACGCTGCACTCCCTCAATTGCAATAAAGTCCTTCCTAAAATTAGGAAACCAAAATTGCACACAATACTTCAGGTGCGGTCTCACCAGGGCCCTGCACAACTGCAGTTGGACCACCTTGTTCCTAAACTCAAATCCTCTCTCAATGAAGGCCAACGTGCCATTAACTTTCTTCACTGCCTGCTGTACCTGCATGCTTACTTTCAGTGACTGATGTACAAGCACATCCAAGGTCCCATTGCACTTCCCCTTTTCCTAATCTGACAACATTCAGATAATAATCTGTCTTTCTGTTCTTGCTACCAAAGTGGATAACCTTACATTTATCCACATCATACTGCATCTGCCAAGCATCTGCCCACTCACCCAACCTATCCAAGCCACCCAGCTTTGTGTCATCCGCAAGCTTGGAGATGTCATATTTAATTCACTTGTCTAAATCGTTAATCTATATTACTAAAACTCTGTTCTTGACCGGTTTCGGCTTTCTGTGCTGCGGTTTCCGAGAGTACGCCGTCACTTACGGCCGTCATTTTTGGCCACCTCGCTCAGAGCCCCCCTCCGCCACGTGTGTGCCGAGGATTTTTCCCGTCGATGAAAATTGACAGAGATATTAATGTTTTTACAACATTCCCCATTCTCTCTGCTGCCCCTGCTGGAGGGAGGGGGGAGCGACTATAAAACCAGGAAGTGGTGTGCCTCAATCAGTCTCTGCAAGTGGTGTGCCTCAATCAGTCTCTGCAAGTGATGTGCCTCAATCAGAGCTTTGAATGACACTGACAAATGTCTACAGCACTGTGAGTACCCTTAAGTTGGTTTGAAAATGAAAATATGGTTAGAGGTAAAAAAGCACTGCCTGCAAATAGTTGTTTGGGTTTGGGCTGAAGTAAAAAGGCATTCTCTCTCCCCCCCCCCCCCCCCCCCCCTCCCCCTCCCCCCCTCCTCCCCCCCCCCCCCCCCTCCCCCCCCCCCCCCCCCTCCCCCCCCCCTCCCCCCCGCTCCCCCCCTCTCCTCCCCCCCCTTCTACTCTGCCCCCCCCTCTCTCCTTTCCCCCCCCTCTCCCCCCCCCCCCCTCCTCCCCCCCCCCTCTCCTCCCCCCCCCCCCCCCCCTCCCCTCCCCCCCTCTCCTCCCCCCTCTCCCCCCCTCTCTCCCTCCTCCCACTCTCTCTCTCTCTCCCTCGCTCTCTCTCTCCCCCTCCGCCTTTTCGTTCTCCTCTCTTCTCCCCTCTCCCCCTCTCTCCCCCCCCCCCCTCTCTCTCCCCCTCTCCTCTCCCCCCTCCTCCTCCCCTCCTCCCCTCCTCCCCCCCCCCCCCCCCCCCCCTCCCCCCTCTCCCCCCCCCTGCCTCCTCTCTCTCTCCCTCTTTCACCCCCCCCTCCCTCCCCTCCCCCCCCTTTCTCCCCTCTCCTCTCTCCCCCTCTCCTCTCTCTTTTCTCTCGCTCCCTCCTCCTCTCCCCCTCCCTCCTCCTCTCCTCCTCCTCCCCCTCTCCTCCTCCCCCTCTCCTCCTCCTCCCTCTCCCCGCCCCCCCCATCCTCGCCCCCCCCTCTCCCCCTCTCCTCCTCTCCCCCCCTCTCGCCACCCCCCCTCCTCCCCCCCCCTCCTCTCCCCCTCGACGCTGCATGCTGCCTCCCCCCCCACAACCACACGTTGGGGGACAGACCCAACGGGTCTGCACTTGGTCTAGTATGTATTGTAAATAACTGGGGTCCCAGCATCGAGCCTTGCGGCACCCCACTAGTCACTGCCTGCCATTCCGAAAAGGACCCATTAATTCCTACTCTTTGCTTCCTGTCTGCCAACCAGTTCTCTATCCATGTCAATACCCTACCCGCAATACCATGTGCTCTAATTTTGCATGCTTATCTCTTGTGTGGGACCTTGTCAAAGACCTTTTGAAAGTCCAGATACACCACATCCACTGGCAAAAAATTCCAGAAGATTAGTCAAGCATGATATTCTCTTCATAAATCCATGCTGACTTGGATCCTGTCACTGCTTTCCAAATGCGCTGCTATAACATCTTTAACAATCGACTCAAGCATCTTCCCCACTACTATTGTAAGGCTAACTGGTCTATAATTCCCCGTTTTCACTCTCCCTCCAGTCCACAGGAACTGACCCAGAATCAAGAGAACATTGGAAAATGATCACCAATGCATCCACGATTTCTAGGAACACCTCATTGAGTACTCTGGGATGCAGACCATCAGGCCCTGGGGATTTATCTGCCTTCAGTCCCAACAGTTCCTGACTAATGTGGATTCCCTTCAGATCTTCCCTCCCACTAGATGCTCAAGGAACATTGCACAACAAGATAGCTTACGGGCCTGTCCCACTTTCACGGCCTAACTCACGACCTTTTTTATTCGTCGACATTTTTCATTAGGCTAGAAAAAACGCCCCGACCTACTTGATGCCACGAGTACCTACGACTAGCATCACGGCCTGCTACGAACTACCTACGACCATGCTGCGAGTATGAGCTCGGCCGAGTTTGCCCTTGACTCATACTCGCAGCATGGTCATCACGAGGTCATAGGAGGTCGTAGCAGGCCATGATGCTAGTCGTAGGTACTAGTGGCATCAGGTAGGTCGGGGCGTTTTTTCTAGCTTAATGAAAAATGTCCACGATTAAAAAAGGTCGTGAATTAGGTCGTGGAAATGGGACAGGCCCTTAACTAATCCTTCCTCATTACACAATATCCAGTCTAGGATGGCCTGTTCTCTAGTCGTTTCTTCTACATATTGGTTTAAAAAACCATCCCGTATACATGCCAGGAAATCCTTCTCCTCAGCGCTGCTACCAATTTGGTTGGCCCAATCTATATGTAGATTAAAGTCACTCATGATAAAGCTGTACCTTTGCTACACTAATTTCCTGCTTGATGCTATCCCCAACCTCCCTACTGCTGCTTAGTGATCTGGATACAACAACAACTGTTTTCTGCCCTTGGTTATTTCACAGTTCTACCCATACCGATTCTACAGCATTCAAGTTAACAAGCTAAGTACTATAACAACTTATAAAATAAATTTGGATATGGACAGGAAAGAAGGATATGGGCCAAACACAGGTAGGTGGGACTAGCATAGATGGGCATCTTGGTTGATGAAATTGGGCCGCATGGCCTGTTTCCATGCTGTTTGATTCTATGACTCCATAAAAGGAATGGCGGTGTGGATCAAGAAAGCAGCTCAACACTACATTTTCCAGAGCAATTAGGGATGAACAACAAACGCTAACTTTGCCAGCTAAGCCTTAATTCACAAATTGAATTATAATACAGTTCCTGTTGATTTTCGACCACTTAATTGGACGAGAATCCCAGATGCCTTTCATGCGGACCAACAGACACTGACAGCGGTTCAATCACGGAGGATGTGCTGGGGAAACCATCAGAACAGCATGAATTTCACTGGAGACTGCTTGCAGATTCAGAGGCAAAGGGGATGCTAAGTTATCTTTTCTACAATTATACCATACCTTTAGACGCATTTTATTTTGTTAGTTTAGTTTAGAGATACAGCGTGGAAACAGGTCCTTTGACCCACCGAGTTTGCACCAACCAGTGATCTCCGCACACTAACAGTATCCTACACACACTTGGGACAATTTACATTTATGCCAAGCCAATTAACCTACAAACCTGTACATCTTTGGTGTGGGAGGAAACCAAAGATCTCGGAGAAAACCCACACAGGTCACAGGGAGAACGTACAAACTCTGTACAGACAGCATGCAAAGTCAGGATCGAACCCGGGTCTCTGGCGCTGTAAGGCAGCAATTCTATCTCTGAGTCACGGTAATCTTATTTAAACAGTTTAGTTTAGTTTAGAGATATAGCGTTGAAACAGGCCCGTCGGCCACTGATTCCACGTTGACCATTGATCCCTGTCCATTACCACTATCTTACACACTTGGCACAAATTACATTTTATACCAAAGCCAAATTAATTTACAAACCTGTACGTCTTTGGAGTGTGGGAGGAAATCGAAGCACCCGGAGAAAACCCACGCAGGTCACGGGGAGAACGTACTAACTCCATACAGCCAGCATCCGTATTCAGGATTGAACACGGGTTTCTACCGATGCGCCACCGTGGCCGAATCTTTTCTAAAAATTAATTCTAATTATTCTTAATTATGTACTTCAATTTAAACACGTTTTACATGTCCCTGAATATTAGGTAGTGTTGAAGTGACCCAACGGTTTCACCGCTGGCACAGTGTTGCTCCCAGTTTGCCATCTGCCACAGATGGTCAGTAACCAACGGGCTAAATATGGCAGCCACATCCAGGCCAAGTGTGTGTGGATGTGGGGACGGTGAGCAGCATTTCCGGGTGGTGGATCTCGTCCGGCAAGATCCAACATATCCTCTGAACCAGAGGACATAGGTTTAAGGAAGGGGAAAAGATTTTATAGGAGCCAGAGGGGTAACATTTTCACACAAGGGGTAGTGGGTGTATGGAACGAGTTGCCGGAGGAGGTAGTTGATGCAGGGACTATCGCAACATTTAAGAAACATTTAGACAGGTATAGGGATAGGGCAGGTTTAGAGGAATATGGCCAAACGCGGGCAGATGGGATTAGTGTAGATGGGACATGTTGGTTGGTGTGGGCAAGTTGGGCTGAAGGGCCTGATTCACCACTGTAAGACTCTATGACTTTTAATCGTCTCACACTGTGCTGAGAAATAATAGAACCATACAGAAATATTCCAAGTGTATTATTTTTATGAAGTATCGTATTCCATTATATTTTCAAACATTCGTGCAATGGAATTACCACCAGAAACACAAAATTAGATTTTGGGGAGGCGAAGAGTTTGCCAAGCAGTAACGCTGAGTTTGACATGAAAACTCATTTGCAGCTCGCATAACAAAACGTTTTAAAAAATCACAATATTCAATAGCAAGAATACTTCATAACTAGTTCAAATGTTCACCACATCTGCAGATTTGGATAAGACTGCAAAGTGCAGAGCCTGTGGAGAAAGGGTGAAGCCCTGTCACCAACTTGGGGACATCAATATTAAACCACTCATGCAGAATTTCCAACATTATTTAGCAGTCTGAAGAAGGGTCTCGACCCGAAACGTCACCCATTCCTTCTCTCCAGAGATGATGCCTGTCCCGCTGAGTTACTCCAGCTTTTTGTGAATATCTTCTATCATTTAGGTTGAGGTGTATTACAGTCATGTGTACTGAGCTGCACTCAGAAAAGCTTTGTTTTGCATGCTATCTAACCAAATCAGATAATACTATACATAAATACACTCAAGTCAAACTCAAGTACAATAGATAGAGCAAAGAGAAGGATACAGGGGGATACAGGAACATAGTTCTCAGCAGCACAGTACACCAGTTCCATGGCCGTCCAAAGGGAGGTTACGTTGGGTGCGACTGCACCCCCCTTTTTTTCCCCTAAGAAAAAAGTCACCAAAAAAAAAAAATCGGGAAAAAAAACATCGGAAAAAAAAATCAACGTTTCCACTTTGGAAACGGCCAGTTCTCTGTTCTCCCGTCCCCGGGCGGGAGTGGCTGAATCTGAACCCAACAGCTGTAACCCCAACATCAGACGCCATTGCGGCCGAGCCCACTCCCCTCGCCTCCCCAGCCGCCGGGGCCCAAACCATCTTCCCCCCACACCACCCACGCCACCCTCGCTGACCCGTTGGGTCCACGCCACCGTCGCTGACCCCTGCTGGGTCCACGACAGCCCCGCTGGGTCCACGCCACCCCGCTGGGTCTGCGCCACCCCTGCTGGGCCCACGCCACTCGCGCTAACCTCCGCTAGGTCCATGCCACCCTCGCTGACCCCCGCTGGGCACACGGCACCCCCGCTAGGCCCCCGCCACCTCCGCTGGGTCCCCACCACCTTCATCCCGCCCGCTGGGCTCGCGCCACCTTCATCTTCGCCCCCCCCGCAAGAAAGAGGGAGGGATGTGAGAGGGGGGAGGGGGAGAGAGAGAGAGGATGGGAGAGGTGAGAGAGATGGGGGAGGGGAGAGGGAAAGGGGGATTATCTTATAACCATATAACCATATAACAATTACAGCACGGAAACAGGCCATCTCGGCCCTACAAGTCCATGCCGAACAAATTTTTTTTTCCCCTTAGTCCCACCTGCCTGCACTTGTACCATAACCCTCCATTCCCTTCTCATCCATATGCCTATCCAATTTATTTTTAAATGATACTAATGAACCTGCCTCCACCACTTCCACTGGGAGCTCATTCCACACCGCCACCACTCTCTGCGTAAAGAAGCTCCCCCTCATATTACCCCTAAACTTCTGTCCCTTAATTCTGAAGTCATGTCCTCTTGTTTGAATCTTCCCTATTCTCAAAGGGAAAAGCTTGTCCACATCAACTCTGTCTATCCCTCTCATCATTTTAAAGACCTCTATCAGGTCCCCCCTTAACCTTCTGCGCTCCAGAGAATAAAGACCCAACTTATTCAACCTATCTCTGTAACTTAGTTGTTGAAACCCAGGCAACAATCTTGAGTGAGATTGCAAAATTAAGGTAGGTTTTAGAGCTATTATATAAATATGCGTCAAGCCGATAGCCTGATTGTTACAGAGTTAAAAGATAGCCTAATCGATAAAGAGCTGAGAAGAGGAATCCGAGCTGCCAAGGAAAGGTACTCTGAGAATTTGAGGAGCAAATTCTCAGCTAATGACTATTCTTCAGTTTGGAAAGGCATGCAAGAAATCACCAGCTATAAGAGGAAAGCCACCCGCTCTTTGGACAATCGTCAGCTGACGAACGACCTGAATGAGTTTTACTGCAGGCTTGAAAATCAGAAACGTAACCCTGGTACCCCTTCCCCAACAAACACAGCCAGACCCCAGTCTGCCAAGAATGGACCCTGCACCCTCTCCTTCACATTCACCACCTCACACCTACTTAAGGCAAGACTCCAGTATGAAAAGAGTGGACCCTTTCCCACCACAACACTTCACACCCACTCACAGCCTGACCTCAGTCTGCAAAGACTGGGCCCTTCTACACTCACCCCACTCCAATCACCACTTCACACCCAATGACTGCACCTCCACAGACACCTCTGTCAAGCTTCTCAAGTTTGTGGATGACAAAACCCTGATTGGACTGATCCAGGATGGGGATCTCTGTACTCTTTTAAGTTTGACATCTTTCCTATAACATGGTGCACAGAACTGAACACAATATTCTAAATGCGGTCTCACCAACGTCTTATACAATTGCAACATGACCTCCCAACTTCTATACTCCATACTCTGACTGATGAAGGCCAAAGTGCCAAAATACTTTTTGACCACCTGATATACCTGCGACACGACCTTCAAGGAACCATGCAACCATCAACCATTCCTCTGCCCACCTGGCTAAATGATCCAGATCTTGCTGCAATCTTTCACAACCATCTTCACTATCTGCAAAACCACTCACTTCTGTATCATCAGCAAACTTGCTAATCTTGCCCTGTTCTGTGACGTTTCACAGAGTGCTGAAGTAACTCAGCGTGTCAGGCTGAGTATAAAAGTTGGGAGGTCATGTTGCAGTTGCATAAGAAGTTGGTGAGGCTGCATTCAGAGTATTGTGTTCACTGTACCCTTTCAAGTTTGATGACATCTTTCCTATAACATGGAAAGATGTCATCAAACTGGAAAGGGTACATTGAAGATTTATGAGGATGTTGCCAGGACTACAGGGCCAGAGCTATAGGGGGAGGTTGAGTAGGCTGGGACTCTATTTCATGGAGCACAGGAGGATGAGGGATGATCTAACAGAGGTGTATAAAATCATGATTTGAATAGATATTGTTGAGTCTTTTGCTCAGAGTAAGTTAATCGAGGAGCGGAGGACATAAGTTTAAGGTGAAGGCCAAGAGATTTAATAGGAATCTGTGGGGTATGTTTTTCACACAAAGGGTGGTAGGTGTATGGAACAAGCTGCCAGAGGAGGTAGTTGAGGCAGGGACTATCGCAACATTTAAGAAACAATTAGACAGGTACATGGATAGGACAGGTTCGGAGGGATATGGATCAAACGTGGGCAGGTGGGACTAGTGCAGATGGGACATGCTGGGCCGAAGGGCCTGTTTCCACACTGTATCACTCTATGACTCTATCTTTCCCTCTCAAACCCATTCTCCTGACCTCCCCATTACCTCTGACACCCGTATCAATCAAGAATCTATCAATCTCCTCCTGAAAAATGTCCATTGACTTGACCTCCACAGTTGTCTGTGGCAATGAATTCCACAGTTCACCACCCTCTGACTTAAGAAATTCCTGCACATCTCCTTCCTAAAGGAATGTCTTTTAATTCTGAGGCTGTGGCCACTGGTCCTAGACTCTCCCACTAATGGAAACGTCCTCTCCAAATCCACTCCATCCAGGTTTTTACCAGGCTGGGACAGACGGCAATCAGCTTTACACCGTGTCCCAAAGCTTGTGCCCTGTCCTGCATCACCCAAGGCAGCAGAGATGTTATAGGAGAGGGCAAGCACCGTAACAAAGTAGCTCACAATGGTTTGGGTAACATTCAGGAATGTCTATGCATGGCACATCATGAATATTACTGAAGAACGGTCTTGACCCGAACTATAATCTATACCTTTTCTCCAGAGATGCTGCCTGACCCACTGAGTTACTCCAGCACTCTGTGATATGTCACATATCCATGTTCTCCACAGATGCTGCCTGACTCGCTGAGTTACTCCAGCATTCTGTGAAACGTCGCCTATTCATATTCTCCGCAGATGCTGCCTGACCCGCTGAGTTACTCCAGCACTTTGTGACTATTTTCCCTTCACCCATCTGCCCAAGCCCACTCCTTTCCTATGTTCCTTTCTACCCATAAACCTCTCTCTGCCTTTACATTTCACTCCTCTTCCAAATCTGCTCTACTTATCTACATGCATTTTTCTTCTTCACTTTTTAGTCATTGAATAATGCAGCGTGGAAACAGGCCCTTCAGCCCAACTTGCCCACACCGACCGACATGTCCCATCTAAACTAGTCCCACTCACACGCGTTTGGACCAAATCTGTCCTATCCATGTACGTCCAAATGTCTCTTAAACATTAGGATAGTCCCAGTCTTAATTGCCTCCTCTGGCAGCTCGTTACATACACCCTTTGTGTGAAAAAGCTACCTCGGATTCCTGTTAATTTCTGAAATATTGGTCATGAATTTGGTGCAAAAATGCTCCAAAACAAGGCTCAGAATGATCAGAGAGCATCTAAAACCCCTGAGCTTCCAGGGCCCTTAAGCAGGCCCTGGACCCTGGCATCGAGGGACTTCACGCTTTGCGCTCATGATGTGCGCAGCGTGCACATTATTTCACATTAAGTTTTTTGTAATCCTGTCATGCCACCCCCCTTTTTGAAAAGCTTCGTACGGGCCTGAGTTCCACAGACAAAGTCCACAATGGGGTAGAGATGAATCGGACAGTTTCCTAGCTTATGGGGTGAATCAGACAGTACCCTAGCTTAGAAACAAGGATCTACAGGTAATGGTTCACAAAAAAGGACACAAACTCGGAGTAACTCGGAGTAACTCGGCAGTCAGGCGGCATGTCTGGATAACATAGATAGGTGACGTTTCAGGTCGGGACCCTTCTTTAGACCCAAGCCTATCTAGTCTGGTATAACGGAATAAACATTATAGTTTGACCATCATAAGAACAATGGCAACAGAAGGAACTGCAGAAGCTAGACTGTGGAGCAAACAAAATGCTGGAGTAGTCAGCAGGCCAGGCAGCAGCTGTGGAGGGATTGGCTAGGCAAAGCTTCAGGTCGGGACCCTTCTTCAGATTATTCTGAAGAAGGGTCCCAACCCGACATGTTAACTGCCAAAAAGAATAATGACAATTGGTATATCTATCATATTGAAACAACTGTGGGCGGAAGGCATGCCCAATACAATATACTTCTACCAATATGCCATTGCCTTATTTCATATTCCTGAGAGTAATAGTGGAAAACCTCTTGCGGCACAGTATCGCAGCGGTAGAGTTGTTGCCTTACAGTGCTGGAGACCCGGGTTCAATAGACAATAGGCAATAGACAAGAGACAATAGGTGCAGGAGTAGGCCACCATTCAATGTGACCATGGCTGATCATCCCCAATCAGAACCAGGTGAGTTGATCATGGGGAACAAGGATATGGCGGACCAATTGAATAACTACTTTGGTTCCGTCTTCACTAAGGAAGACATAAATGATCTGCCGGAAATAGAGCCCGCGGGTCAAAGGAGGTGGAGGAATCTCCAGGTTAGTCGGAAGTGGTGTTGGGGGTAAATTGAATGGATTAATATTAAGGAAGTAGCCAAAAACGGACTCCAACCAGTTAGCCTAACATCGGTAGTGGGGAAACTGCTAGAGTCAGTTTTTTAAGCATTTTTTTCGACAGAGCCCTATCTATAACGTCAGTGGCTCAGGTGGACCCCAGCTATTTACAAAATTAATGGAGGAGACTGGAAGGTGAAAGAGGCTGCGGATGACCCTAGCTGGGTGGCAAAAGGTGTTGAGGAAGATGCAGTTTAATGTGGATAAAAGCCATTTTTGGTGGCAAAAAAAACGGGAAAGCAGATTATATCTAAACGGTGGCCTATTGGGAAAGGGGGAGAGAAGCAGGCAGCCTCCACCGCCCTCTGAGGCAGAGAATTCCACAAACACAACTCTCTGTGTGAAAAAGTATTTCCTTGTCTCCGTTCTAAATGGCTTACCCCTTATTCTTAAACTGTGACCCCTGGTTCTGGACTCCCCCAACATCGGGAACATGTTTCCTGGCTTTAGCGTGTCCAAACCCTTAACAATCTTATGTGTTTCAATAAGATGCGCAGCCGCTCCATTCTCTCAACATATGACAGTCCCGCCATCCCGGGAATTAACATTGTAAACCTACGTTGCACTCCCTCAATAGCAAGAATGTGCTTCCTCAAATTAGGGGACCAAAACTGCACACAATACTCCAGGTATGGTCTCACTAGGGCCCTGTACAACAGCAGAAGGACCTATTTGCTCCAAATGACTCCTCTTGTTATAAAGGCCAACATGCCATTAACTTTCTTCACTGCCTGCTGTACCTGCATGCTTACTTTCATAGACTGATGAACAAGGAACCCCAGGTCCCGTTGTACTTCCCCTTTTCCCAACTTGACGCCATTTAGATATTAATCTTCCTTCCTGTGTTTGATACCAAAGTGGATAACCTCACATTTATCCGTATTAAACTTTGTTTGCACTTCTGTATGTTCGCCCTGTGACCCCGTGGGGTTTCTCTGGGTGCTCCAGTTTCCTCCCACACTCCAAAGACGTACAGGCTTGTAGGATAATTGGCTTTGGTATAAATTGTAAATTATCCCTAGTGTGTAGGATAGTGCTAGTGTATGAGGATAGCTGGGCACCGGACTCAGTGGGCCGAAGTGACTGTTTCCACGCTGTATCTCTAAACTAAACCTTGCACAATAAAGCAAGAGCAGCTTAAGCTTAGTTTGCAGAAAAAGGCACTTCATACCAAGTAGACTGATGATATTAAGCTTGTTGGCAAGTGTGAGTTGCAGTGTGGTCAATGTAAAGAGACTTCAGGAGATTATTAACAGGCAAGGTGAATGGGTGAGGAACAGGGATAGATGGAAGATAATGTGCAAGATTATGAAGTCCGACTTTGATTGAAAAAAACTGAAATGTGCAGTACTGTTGCACTCAATGGCAAACAGTGTTAGTGTTGAACATGCATCACAAAATATTAGTACATATGTACAAAGCAATTAGGAAGACGAATGGAGACATCAGCAATTCCAGATAGAACATAGAAAGGTGCAAAACAGGAACAGGCCCTTCAGCCCACTATGTCTGTGCCGAATATGATGCCACACTTAACTAATCTCATCTGCCTGCAAATGATCCATATCCCTCCAATCCATTTGTCCAATCTTGTAGCTAATACTCTCTAATCCAGGCATCAGACGCAGAGGTGGGTTAAAGGCCAGGTTAGAGCTAGCCCCACACAGGGCAGCGATTCCTAGCCTTTTCCTCGCCAACGTGCGCTCACTGGCAAACAAAATGGATGAACTCCGGCTAAGGATCACCTCCCACAACCGGATCAAGGACTGCAACATCTTGATCTTCACTGAAACTTGGCTCAACACTGACGTTCCTGACAGCGCCATCCAGCAATCGGGGCGTCATTTACTCCGAGCGGACAGGACATCAGACTCTGGTAAGACCAGAGGGGGGGGGGTCTGTGCATTTATGTAAACAAAGCATGGTGCACGGACTCCACCATCATCGAGAGTCACTGCTCAGCTAACCTTGAGTTCCTCTTGGTTAGATGCAGACCGTTCTATCTGCCCAGAGAGTTCACCTCCACTGTTGTGACTGCAGCCTATATCCCTCCTGATGCTAATGCCAAGCTTGCAATGAAAGAGCTGCATACTGCCATTAGCAAACAACAGACGCACAACCCCGAGGCAGCCTTCATTGTTGCGGGTGACTTCAATCACTCCAACCTGAAGACTGTACTCCCCAAATTCCACCAACATGTATCCTTCCCCACTAGAGTAGACAAGACACTGGACAAAGTCTACACCAACATGGCTGAAGCTTACAAAGCCATCCCCCTCCCCCACCTTGGTCAGTCTGATCACGTCTCATTGTTCCTGCTCCCTAAGTACTCCCCACTCATCAGACGGGTTAAACCAACTGTAAGGACAGTTAAAGTCTGGTCAGAGGAAGCGGACTTCACACTTCAGCAGTGTTTTGGAAACACTGACTGGAAGGCGTTTGCAGCCCAGGCCACTCTTGACTCTCACACGGACACTGATTCCTACACATCCTCTGTTCTGGACTTTATAAACTCCACCATCAATAGTGTCACCTCCCTCAAACAGGTGACCATATACCCGAATCAGAAGCCATGGATGAACAGCGAGGTCAGGCTACTGCTGAAAGCACGGGACACCGCTTTCAGGTCAGGCGATGCTCGAGCCTACAGTTCATCCAGGGCTAACCTGAAGAGGGGCATCAGGAAGGCCAAGCACTGCCATAAGCTCAGGATTGAGGAGCACTTCAACAACAACTCCGACCCCCGACGCATGTGGCAAGGCATCCAGGCCATCACGGACTACAGACCCTCCAACATCACCCCCACATCCAGCGACGCCTCCTTCCTTGAGGAGCTTAATCATTTCTATGGCCGCTTCGACAGGGACAATCTAGAGACAGCCATCAAGGCTGTGCTACCTGCCGATCACCAACCCCTCACACTCACCCCCTACGACGTGTACGTGGCACTGAGTAGGACTAATGCACGTAAGGCTGCTGGCCCCAACGGCATCCCCGGGCGCGTGCTCAGAGCCTGTGCTGCGCAGCTCACAGACGTCTGGACCGACATCTTCAACCTGTCACTTGCCCAAGCAGTTGTCCCCACTTGCCTTAAAGCCACCTCCATCGTGCCAGTGCCAAAACACTCAACTGCGGCAAGCCTCAACGACTTCCGCCCAGTTGCACTTACCCCCATCATCACCAAGTGCTTCGAGAGGCTGGTCCTGGCACACCTCAAAAGCTGCCTACCCCCCACACTGGATCCCTATCAGTTTGCCTACCGCAAGAACAGGAGTACGGAGGATGCCATCTCAACGGCACTTCACTCCGCCCTCTCCCACCTCGACAACAGAGACACTTATGTAAGAATGCTGTTCATCGATTACAGCTCAGCATTCAACACCATTATTCCATCAAAACTGATCACCAAACTCGGTAACCTGGGCATCGACCCCTCCCTCTGCAACTGGATACTGGACTTTCTAACCAACAGACCCCAGTCTGTGAGGTTAGACAAGCACACCTCTTCAACCCTCACCCTGAACACCGGCGTTCCTCAGGGCTGTGTGCTGAGCCCCCTCCTCTACTCCCTCTTCACCTATGACTGCACACCTGTACATGGTACTAACACCATCATCAAGTATGCAGATGATACAACGGTGATTGGCCTCATCAGCAACAACGATGAGCTGGCCTACAGGGAGGAGGTCCAGCACTTAGCAGCATGGTGCGCTGCCAACAACCTGCCCCTTAACTCCAAGAAGACCAAGGAGCTCATTGTAGACTTCAGGAAGTCCATAGGCGGCACGCACACCCCCATCCACATTAACGGGACGGAGGTGGAACGTGTTTCTAGCTTCAGGTTCCTGGGAGTCAACATCTCCGATGACCTCTCTTGGACCCACAATACATCTACTCTGATCAAGAAGGCTCATCAGTGTCTCTTCTTCCTGAGGAGACTGAAGAAGGTCCATCTGTCTCCTCAGATCCTGGTGAACTTCTACCGCTGCACCATCGAGAGCATCCTTACCAACTGCATCACAGTATGGTATGGCAACTGCTCTGTCTCCGACCAGAAGGCATTGCAGAGGGTGGTGAAAATTGCCCAACGCATCACCGGTTCCACGCTCCCCTCCATTGAGTCTGTCCAAAGCAAGCGCTGTCTGCGGAGGGCGCTCAGCATCGCCAAGGACTGCTCTCACCCCAACCATGGACTGTTTACCCTCCTACCATCCGGGAGGCGCTACAGGTCTCTCCGTTGCCGAACCAGCAGGTCGAGGAACAGCTTCTTTCCGGCGGCTGTCACTCTACTCAACAGCGTACCTCGGTGACTGCCAATCACCACCCCCCCCCCCCGGACACTTATTATTTTTTATTCAAATCGTTTGCTATGTCGCTCTTCAAGGGAGATGCTAAATACATTTCGTTGTCTCTGTACTGTACACTGACAATGACAATTAAAATTGAATCTGAATCTGAATCTGAATCTGAATCATTTGGCTAAACCTCTTCTGCACCCTCGCCAAAGCCTCAACATCCTTCCTGTAAAGGGGTGACCAGAATTATTCACAATAATCTGTAGAAGGAACCCAACCGAAATGTCATCTGTTCATTCCCTCCACACATGCGGCCTGACCCGCCGAGTTCCTCCAGCATTATTTTCTTCACTTCGGTAGGCAAATGGTTTGTTGGCCTTTGTTGCAAACGGAATTGAGTACAAGATTTGGGTTGGTCCTTCTTCAGTTATGTACGGTTCCAATTAAACTAAATCTGGGTTATTGGCTGGTCTCCCTAGTGAAGGAAGAATACACTTGTGTTATAAGAAGTACAGTGATGGTGTCCCAGATGAAATCCTAGAATGACAGAATTGATTTACCAGGATAATTGATGCACACTGGGTGTGTACACCCTCGAGGTTAGAATGAGAGGTAATCACAATGAAATATGGTTTGACATGGCAAATGTAGAATTGAAGCTTCCACTAACCTAGATATCTGGAATCATGAATCTCAGTCTTAAGATAGACACAAAATGCTGGAGTAACTCAGTGGGTCAGGCAGCATCTCTGGAGAGAAGGAATCGGGGAGGTTTCGGGTCAGAACCTGGCTTAAAGTAGGTTTTCAGTGATCAGCAAATGAGAAGAAATGTAATTGGTCAAACGACAGCAAATCTGCGAAATACTCTACCCTAGAGATGTGGAAATTCATAAGAGATCCTTATGCAGTAAAGGATGTGGGACAAGTGCAGGAAACTAGCAATAGGTCAAAAGATCTAAGTCAAAGACCGGCCATGATTTCATTGAATGGTGTATGGGCATCAGGGCCTGGACGACTTATTCCTGTATCTATGTCTTACATGATGTTGGCTTGTTCTCTTTACCCTTGCAGGGGAAATAGACATGAGCGTTTAAATCCCAGAGTGCAGTTTACAGATTGCCCATCACAAATCTGCAATTCTGTTTTTAATTATACTTCAGGTTGTAATTTATTAGCGCCAAAGTGGTTCAGGGCATCTTGACTGTGAAAGGTGCCATAAAAATGGAAATTCCTTCCATTACAATTACAATTACAATTCCTTCCATTACAATTACAATTACAATTACAATTACAATTACAATTTCCTTCCTGTACTCTTGTAATTCGCAATGTAAAAACACAGCTGAATTGGCATTAGAACTGAAGCATCTGGATTACAATTCATTTCCCTGAGAAGAAACAAGTCATCGTCAAGGAACTTGAGGCTTCAAGGTGTTAAATGTCTGCTTTTATTTATCATTGCACAATGGATGGTATGGTAGCACACCGTTAACAGTTAATCCCTTATGGGTCTGTCACACTTTTGCGTAATTTGCGCGTTATGCAGATGGCACCTAAAGATTTTGTATATCCCAAAATCCTGGGCGCCGTGCGCAACCGCGCGTCACTGCCTACGTCACCATGCACTATGCTCGCATCACGTGTGCGGCAAGACGCTCGTGTCGTGCATTGTGATGGGTAAATTATGTCAAGGAAAATACACGCAAATGACGCCCAAGTAGGACAGGCCCTTTACAGCGCCAGAGACCCGGGTTCCATCCTGACTTCAGGTGCTTTCTCTACAGAGTTTGTACTTTCGCCCCGTGACCCGTGTGGGTTTTCTCTGATAACTTCAGTTTCCTCCCACACTGCAAAGATGTACAGGTTTGTGGGTTAATTAGTTTGGTGTAAATGTAAAAATTATCCCTAGTGTAGGATAGTTTTAAGGGCTGTCCCACTGCGGCGACCTAATCTGTGAGTTTAGAAGATTTTGCCCTCGACTCAAACTCGCAGCATGGTCGACACGTGGTCCTAAGAGGTCCTATGAGGTCACTGGAACTCTCCTTCATGCTCAAGGGAGGGTTCCCGCGTACTCGTGGCCTAAGTTAGGATACAGAACATTTTTCAGCATGTTGAAAGATTTTCCGCGAGTAAAATTTGGTCGGTATGGTTCTTTTGAACTCGTAGTACAGTGGAGTGGGGTCGCTATGTAGTTACAGGCCGTCGAGGGCAGCCGTAGGCAATCTCCTTCACTGACTGGGTATTTTAAGAACCAAGGAAAACCGACCAGTAATGTTAAATGCCAGCTAAACTTTATTATACGTTGTCTGGCTTCTTAAAAGTGTCTCCACTCCTCCCCTCTCCCCCCCCCCCCCCCCCCTCCTTCTCCCCCCCTTCTCTCCCCCACCCCCCTCTCTCTAAAGGATTTACCGTTCACTGTGCCTGCCGTCTTTTACCTTCCTGTTCATCGCGGGTGTGAATTTCAAACAGCGCCCCCCCACATTCCCTGGACTACCTTTAGTGTGTGTGTGTGTGTGTGTGTGTGTGTGTGTGTGTGTGTGTGTGTGTGTGTGTGTGTGTGTGTGTGTGTGTGTGTGTGTGTGTGTGTGTGTGTGTGTGTGTGTGTGTGGATTACTGATCGGTGTGGACTCGGTGGGCCGACGGGCGTGTTTCCGTATGGTATCTCTAAACCAAACTCAAATAATTTTTTTTAAATGTTCCCCCGCCTTGAGTGAATATTCAGGGCCTCTAATCTCTGCCTCTTCTTGGAGAATCCATGTGGGATTTCTCCGGGTTCTCTGGTTTCCTCCCACGCTCCAAAAACGTACAGGTTTGTAGGTTATTTGGTATCAGTAAACTGTAAATTGTCCCAAATGTGATGGGGTGATCGTGGTCGGCGCGAAGACGATGGGCCGAAGTGCCTGTTTCCACGCTATATCTATAAAGAGTACAGTCTAATATGTAAAAACAGAACACATAGAATTCAGCAGGGAGATCAGCGCCTGTGGAGGCAAAGTTTTGGGGAGAGACCGTGCATTAGAACGGAGAAGGAACAGGAGAGGATGCCAGAACATTGCAATGATAGATGGAAGCAGATAGAGAGGCCATGCTGGACAAATACAACCAGGTGAGGGAGATGGAGGTGGTGACAGAGGATAGTAGGTGACAGGTGGAAGCAGATGAAGAGAAGATGAACAGAGGAAAGGGACATCAAAGGACCTGAAAACGAGGATGAGAATCTTTAATTCATTCCTTGTTCTAGGATGAGCTGAAAATTAAAACAAATAGGAGTACAAATAGATGGAAAATAGCAGGTCAAGTTAAATTGGTTGCATTTAGGACAAATCTAATCAAAGGGTTTTATTTTAGTGTATCAGAAATGTGCTTGTTTTCACAAATTTTGAAATTGCATCTTTAACTGTGAAAATAATTTTCGCACTAACCAATGCCACAATGATAATATAATGCATTAGAGATAAAATAAATGTGTGAAAGTAATCAAAAACTGTCGGTCACAGTAAAGATTTTCCACCCTGACAGTAGCCATTATAGAATTAACCCACGATGAATTACAGGCATAACCTGATATATTCCATGGCAGGGTCAGAATGAAATGCCCCTCTTTACAGGAGCAGTTGGTTGTTCCCCCTTCCATGGACAGCAATGCCTTGAAAATGAATGCTTCATTTTTGGGAGGCATTGTATTGATCAAAAATTACATCTTTACTTTAGAATTTAGAGGTACAGTGCGGAGACAGACTCTTCGGCCCACAGATTCCACGCTGACCAGCGATCAGTTAACACGTTAACACTATCCTACACACTAGTGATAATGTTTTTACAACTTACTGAAGACGATTAACCAACAAACCTTTGGCATGTGGGAGGAAACCATGCAGCATTTCCATGCAGTACAGTAGTACAGGTGCACAACCTTTTATCCGAAAGCCTTGGGACCAGACACTTGTCGGATTTCGGACATTTTCGTATTTCGGAATGGAAGATTTTTAGCGTAGATTAGGTAGGTAGCGCGGGCGGCTTGAAAAGTCTGGAGCAGCTGCCTCCTCCCCGGAGACCGGGAGAATCATTGCATAAATGTTAGTCAGTTAGTTTGGAGGGATTTTATGTGGTGGTGGTGGTGGAGTAGGGGTGAAGGGGGAAACTTTAATTCTTAGTCCCCTACCTGGTCGGCGACTCCCAACCTCGCGGAGCTGGGGGCTCCGTCCGGCCGCGGGCGGCGCCGGATGGAGCTCCGACCCCGGCAACTCTACCCCTGGCTGCGCGGCTCCAAATCCAGCGACGCTCCGCGAATGTTGGAAGAAGG
Organism: Leucoraja erinaceus; assembly: GCF_028641065.1. Classification (NCBI taxonomy): domain Eukaryota; kingdom Metazoa; phylum Chordata; class Chondrichthyes; order Rajiformes; family Rajidae; genus Leucoraja; species Leucoraja erinaceus. Next base: position 24,254,725 of record NC_073406.1, on the reverse strand, counting down.
CGGTCACAGCGCTCCGGAGCTTGCCGCACGGCGACCCGGTAAGGCATTGCCCGCTTCCCGCTGATATCCCAGCGCTGCGACGCCGCCAACTACCAACATTGGGCGGGCGTCCGGTCGCGGGCGGCGCTGGATTTGGAGCGCCTCGCAGCCAGGGGTAGAGTTGCCGGGGTCGGAGCTACAACCGGCGCCGCCCGCAACCCCACCGGCCACAGTGCTGCGGAGCTTACTGCACGGCGACCCGGTAAGGCATTGACCGCTCCCCGCCTCTCCGACCAGGTAGGGGACTAAGAATTAAAGTTTACCCCTTCACCCCCCCCCCCCCCCACTTCACATAAAAGCCCTCCAAACTAACTGACTAACATTTAAGCAATGATTTACAGATGTTTAAGTGTCTCCCCGGTCTCCGGGGAGGAGGCAGCCGCTACAGTAGTACAGACCTGGGTTGACCGTGGGTCGTTTCGGGTCAAGTTTGGCGCCAAACGCGAGCTTTGGTGCGCAGACGACATCTGGAAAAAATGGCCGGTTTTCGGAGTTTTTCGGTTTCCGGAACACCGGATAAAAGGTTGTGCACCTGTACAATTACTCTAGTTTAAAGATTCCTCGCAGCCAGTATACCGGCACTAAAACAGGGCCGGCCGTTCCACCCAACCCACACCTATTAAAGGCTCTAAGATTGATGATTGGTACTCCCTTTTTAACAGAGCAATGGGTCCCGCAGTCCCTTAGGCACGGTGCTAGTACTTTAGTGTACATTCAGACTATAAATTGAGTTGTTAGCAGATCAACACTCGCCAAGAGAGGTGAAGCTATTCATGCTGCAGAGGCCTGTATGTACCTGCGTATCGAATGTACAGTTTGTGACATGAAACCTGTGTATACGTTGCCGGCTGCATTTTTAAGCAGAAAAAACAAAGTTGTTTAGAAAGTAATAAATATTTATTTTTAGTGTGGGCAGCACAGTGGCGCAGCTGGTAGAGCAGCTGCCTCTCAACTCCAGAGACACAGGTTCCATCTTGACCTCGGCTGCTGTCTGTACAGAGTTTGCACATTCTGTGACCATGTGGGTTTCCTCCTGGTGCTCCAGATTCCTTCCACATCCCAAGACATGGGGGTTTGTAGGGTGTAATAAGGAAATGCAGATGTTAGTTTGGTAAAGAAAGTCACAAAGTGCTGGAATAACTCAGTGGGTCAGGCAGCATCTGGAGAACATGAATAGGTGATGTTTCAGGTCGGGACGCTTCTTCAGATTGATTACAGAGCTGGACGAGAGGAGGGGCAGAGCAGAGCACGGCTGGTCATAGACGGATACAGACGAGGGGGTTATTTGATGGGCAGATTGTTGGATAAAGGCCAGAGATGATAAAACAGCTGTTAGCCCAAATGGATAAAGAATTGTGAATTGTGAAGCTCGAGGATAGAAATGGTGCTAATTGTGAAGGAATGCAGGTGGATGAGGAAGGGGTGGGCAGCAACCGGTGCAAGGTCAGCTAGAGTTCAGGGGAGGGGAATGGAGGGGGAATCGAAAGGTGGTGGTGTCCTGAAGGAGAAAGGGGAGGGGAAGCAGTTTATAGTGGTGGTGCCATCGAGTGTGGCAACCTTTCCAGCAACTGTCTGCCCTTTCATTCTTTTTGTTATTTCTAGTCTGTCTAAAAGCTTGTTTTTGGAGGTCTTTTAGTCTTTTTTATGTGGGGGATGGGGATGGGGGGGTAAGGTGAAAACTGGCTTCTCAGTCACCACCTGGTCGAGGATGCGTCTTTTCTCCAAGCTGCATCTTCCCCCCCCCCCCCCCCCCCCCCCCCCCCCCACCCCCCCGCGACTGCCCATCTGGATTGGTGCGGCTATTCCTTCCGGAGACCGGCCAGAGCTTCAGCAGAGGCGCAGCATTGAAGTAACATCGCAGAGTGGGCAATGCCTTACTGGGATCGCCATGTTGGAGCTCCGGAGTGTTGGACCTGCCGACTTTAACACCCTGGAGCTGTGGTCTGCGAAGCTTCCAGCTGCGGGCGGCGCTGACTTTAACATCGCGGAGGCCTGGGATCTTTTGCCGAGAATCGCCAGTGTTGGCGCTCTGCCCAGCTCGGCCTGTGGACTTCAAAAGCCGCAGTCTCCGATAGGAAGCGGCCGATTTGGAATTCCAAGCTGCTGATAGTGTTTTTCTGTTCCGACGCCGGTGCTCTGATCATCCGCTCATCCCGGAGAGAGGGCCTGAAACATCGGGCCGCCGTTCCAGTGGCTGCAGAGACCTCAATAGGCCCCGACCAGGGGTGAACAAGAGCAAGATGACTGAACTTTGTTGCCTTCCCTCAGAGAGGCTGCCACACTCGATGGCACCACCACTTGATTCCTCTTTGGGGGGATGTTTTGTGTTAAATTCTAGAGTGTTGTGTTTATCTTATTTGTGTGCTGCATGGCAACTCAAATTTCACTGCACCAATTGGTGTATGTGATAATAAATGTCCTTTGTTTGTTGGTTAGTTACCTAAAATTGGAGAATTTAACGTACATACCATTAAGTTGGTAGCTGCCCAAGCGGATTATGAGGTGCTGTTCCTCCATTTTCAATGTGGCCTCACTCTGGCAATGGAGGAGGATGTAATAGTCAGTATGGGAATGGGATGAAGAGTGAAAATGGTTAGCAACTGGGAGAGCTAGAAGGCCTTGGCGGGAACACCAGATACAGTAGATGAGGTTAGAGGAGGTACACGTGAACCTCTGTCTCACCTGGAAGAACTGCTGGGGTCCCTGATGAAGGCAATGGAGGAGGTATAAGAACAGGTGTTCCTATAGTCCCCAGGTACTTCCTGCAATTGCTGAGGAAGTACCTGGGGAGGGGAAAGGAATGAGTGAACCAAGAAGATGGAGAGGAAGTGGTCTCCAAGGAAAGGATAATGAGGTGGGAATGGGTGGTTGTGACTGGTGGTGAGATCACGTTGGAGGTGGAAAAAATGTCGGAGAATAATGAGTTGGATGCAGAGGCTGGTGGGGTGAAAGCTGAGAACCATGGCAACTCTATCCTTAGTGTGTCGGGACGGAGAGGGAATGAGAGTTAAACCACGGGACACAGAGGAGATATAGGTGAGGGATGCATATACAACAGCAGACAAGGAAATCATGTTTATTAAGGAAAGAGAACATCTCAGATGTCCTAGGATAGAAAATGGCAGAGATGGAGAAATTGAGAATAGTAGAGGTGGGGTTGGGAGGATGTGACTGGTGGTGGGATCATGTTGGAGATGATAGGTGTCGGAGAATGATGTGCTGTATGCGGAGGCTGGTGGGGTGAAAGGTGTGTATGGGACTGCCTGGAATGAATTAACGAACAAAAAAAGGATAGAAACAAGGATAGAGACAAGCAGAAATGCTTGCAGGTTGCTTGTTTAACAAGATTCTTTACCGTTCTAAGAATTGAGATTATTTGTTAACAAAAAAGACAAATGTTATATGAAGAATCTGTAAAACATTCAGAGATTGGAACACTGAGAACTCTGCTACTTGTACATAAACGACTGACAACTCAGAATAATCTGCAGAGAGGAAGGTGCAAATTATACTTGCATCGCACTTATTATAATTGATTGGGATTGGTGACTTGAAATTCCTAGGCATAATATCTGTGTGCAGGGACCTTGCATGTTTATAAGAAATTTCACGTGTCCAATATTTTAATGCAGGCAAAAATCAGGTTAAAGGAGTTTTATACAAACACATCAAGTGCTCATTCATCAATTTAAAGCTTGCAACCCCATGGTATGAACATTGATTTCTCTCATTTCAAGTAAACCTTGCATCCCCTCTCTCTCTGTCGCTCCCCCAACCTAGTTGTCTCCTACTGGTTTCAGTGTCGTCTTGTTTAATTTCACTCTATCATCTGTCCACAGCCAACAATGGACCACTGTGGGCTCTGCCTTTCCTTGATCATCGTTGCTGGCTTTGATTTGTATTTTTCATACACTTCCTTCATTTGTTCTTTGTAGTGTTTCTTACCTCTAGTTTCCCTGACACCCAGTCTGAAGGGTCTTGACCCTAAACATCGCCTATTCCTTTTCTCCAGAGATGCTGCCTGATCCGCTGAGTTACTCCAGCATTTTGTGATTATCTTCAGTGAAAACCAGCATCTGCAGTTCCTTAGCAGGTCAGACAGCATCTTTGGAGAAAAGGAATGGGTGCCATTTCGGATCAAGGCCCTTCTTCACACATGCTATGTTGGACATAGTGCAATAAAATAATGAAGTTGCCATTTAATGGGCAGTGCTTTCCACACACTGAACATTTACTGGAATAGCAATAGACAAGTGGAGGTCACAAGAACATGAAGCTTGTGAATTCAGACTGCAGACGGCTTAGGATGTACTTCAGGGCTGCCAACTCTCACGCTTTGAGTGTGAGAATCACGCCCTCAAGCAAACTCTCACGCCCTCATGCTGATCAGAAATTTCTCACGCTCTGTGGTGAAAAATTCTGTGATCAACGAAAATTTCTAAACTCGGATAAACTGCATGGTCCGTGGGTGTTGGAAAGCCCGGGCTGAGGGTGGGATGGGAGCAGAATCAGAGGCGGGAACAGATGCGGGGAGCCGGGACTGGTGAGTGTTTGCCAGGCTGCGAGTGCTTGCGGGGCTGTCGAGTGTTTTGCGGGGCTAGCGAGTCGCTAGCTGCATCTCGGGCCATGGAGCAGCCCCAGTGCCGTCGGGGGCGTCGGTAGCGTTGCGCTGCTGCCGCGAGAGTCACTGTGCCGAAGGGACAGACTCTCAAAGGGAGGTGGTGAGAGGAGAGAGAGGGGAGAGACAGACGAGGAGTTAATGGAGAGAGAGAGAAGAGGGAGAGAGGGGAGAGAGAGAGAGGTAGCAGAGAGAGAGGGGGGGAGAGTGAGGTGGGAGGAGGGGGGGGAGAAAGAGAGAGTGGGGTGAGAGGGAAGAGAGAGAGGGAGGAGAGGGTAGGAGAGAATGGGAGAGAGAGGGGGGAAAGAAGAGAGAGGGTGGTAAAAGAGAGAGGGGGAAGAGGGGGAGGGGGGGGAAGAGAGAGAAACAGGGAAAGAGAGAAAATATGGGGGGGGCAAAGAGAAAGAGGAGATAGAGACGGAGGAGAGAGAGTGGAGAGAGAGGGGGGGGAGAGAGGTGGGAGGGACAAATGGGAAGAGAGAGGAGAGAGAGACGGGGGGGGAGAGAGAGGTGAGAGGAGAGCCAGAGAGAGAGGAGAGTGTGTGGGAGAGGGAGAGGGAGGGGGAGAGAAAGAGAGAGGGAAGGAGAGGGAGGGGGGATAGAGGAGGGGAGAAAGAGAGGGGAGAGAGAGAGGGGGGGGGGAGAGAGAGAGAGAGAGAGAAGGGGAGAGAGAGAGAGGGGGGGGAAAGTGAAGTGGGAGAGGGGGGGAAGAGAGAGTGGGCTGAGAGGGAAGAGAGAGAGGGGGTGGAGAGGGAGGAGAGGGTAGGAGTGAATGGGAGAGAGAGGGGGTAAAAGAGAGGGGGGAAGAGGGAAACAGGGGGGAAAGAGAGAAATATGGGGGGGGCAAAGAGAAAGAGGAGATAGAGACGGAGGAGAGAGTGGAGAGAGCCACGAGGAGAGAGAGAGGTGGGAGGGACAAATGGGAAGAGAGAGGAGAGGGATGAGAGAGAGGGGGGGGGGGAGAGAGAGGGAGAAAGGGAGAGGGGGAGAGAGGGTGAGGGGTTGAGAGGAAGATAGAGGGGAGGGAGAAAAAGAAAGAGGGAGAGAGAGAGGAGATAGGGAGAGAGAGGGGGAGAGAGGGAGGAGGAGAGAGAGAGAGAGAGAGAGGGAGAGAGAGGGGGAGGAGAGAGGAGAGAGAGAGGGGAGAGAGAGAGAGAGAGAGGGAGAGAGAGAGAGAGAGAGGGGGAGAGAGAGAGGGAGGGAGAGAGAGAGAGAGAGAGAGAGAGAGAGAGAGAGAGAGGGGGGGAGAGAGAGAGGGGGAGAGAGAGAGAGAGGGGGGGAGAGAGAGAGAGAGAGAGAGAGAGAGAGAGAGAGGGGGAGAGAGAGAGAGAGGGGGAGAGAGAGAGAGGGGGGAGAGAGAGAGAGAGAGAGAGAGAGGGGGGAGAGACTGAGGCGTGAATGAGGGGGAGAGAGATGGAGAGAGAGAGGGGAGAATGAGAGAGGGAGAGAGAGAAGGCGGGGGAGAGAGAGGAGGGAGAGAGAGAGAAGGGGGGAGAGAGAGAGGGGGGGAGAAGAAAAGACAGGGTGGAGAGAGTTAAGGGAAAGAGAGGGGACAAGAGGGTGGGAGAGTGAGGTGGGAGGGAAAGAGGGGGGAGAGAGGGAAGGGGAGAGAGTGAGGGGGGAAACAGGGGAGGCGAGAGAGTGAGGGGGAGACAGGGGAGAGAGAGGGGTGAGAGGAGCAACAGAAGGAGAGAGGAGAGAGAGAGGTGAAAGAGTGGGGGAGGGGAGAGATAGAGGGGGAGAGGGGGGTTGATAGGAGAGAGAGCGCAGAAGGGAGGGGGAGAGAGAGAGAGGGGGAGGGAGAAAGGGATGAGAGTGAGGTGGGAGAGAGAGAGGGGAGAGAAAGAGAGAGGGGAGAGAAAGAGAGGAGAGAGAGCATGGGCCGCGGGTTTTGGAAGCAGAAGCAGCGGCAGGGGCAGATGTGGACGAGAGTGGGGCTGGCGAGTGTTTGCCGGGCTGGCGAGTCGCTCACTGCAGCTCCGGCCATGGAGCAGCCTCAGTGCAAGAGTCCCGGGCCGTAAGAGGCGTCGAAGCGTTATGCCGCTGCCGTGAGAGTCTCTGTGCCGAATTCACCCAGATGACCGGCATGGATCAGGCTGCAGCTCGGTGCATCCTGGAGGACAACCAGTGGCTGCTGGAAGTAAGTACCAAGCACTGGGTAGAAACGGTGGAAGATAGTGGACTTCAAATTGAGGTGGTTGGAGAAAGCATCCTGCTTGCCTGCTAGATTTTCACTCACTGTAACTGCAGGAAAAAAAATTCCGATGTTCAGAACCATGGGTCACAGTTTATGAATAAAGGGGGGGCCAGTTAGGACTGAGATGAGAACAAACTTTCTTCACGCAGAGAAACATAGAAATTAGGTGCAGGAGTAGGCCATTCGGCCCTTCGAGCCTGCGCCGCCATTCAATACGATCATGGCTGGTATGACACTGAGTTCAGTATCCCGTACCTGCCTTCTCTCCACAAGGGCCACATCTAACTCCCTCTTAAATATAGCCAATGAACTGGCCTCAACTATCCTCTGTGGCAGAGAGTTCCAGAGATTCACCACTCTCTGTGTGAAAAAAGTTCTCCTCATCTCGGTAAAAAGTTCTCCTCATCTCGGTGAGTTGTGAATCTGTGGAATTCTCTGCCACAGAAGGCAGTGCAGGTCAATTCACTGGATGTTTTCAAGAGAGAGTTACATTTAGTTCTTGAGGCTATCGACATCAAGGGATATGGGGAAAAAACAAGAAAGAGGTACTGATTTTAGATGAATAGCCATGATCATATTGAATGGTAGTGCTGGCTCGAAGGGCCGATGGCGTATTCCTGCACCTATATTCTATATTTCTATGCTTGAGTATATGGCAATAAAACTCGATCACTTGATTTTGAAGCATTCATGCATGGTGGAGGTATAATGTAGTCATAGAGAGATAGTGTGAAAACTGGCCCTTCGACGCAACTTGCCCATACCCGCCAACATGTCACAGCTACGCTACCTGCTTTTGGTCCATACCTCCAAACCTGTCCTATCCATGTATCAGTCTAACTTTTTCTTAAATATTGGGATGGTCCCTGCCTCAACTACCTCCTCTGGCAGCTTGTTCCATACACCCATCACCCTTTGTGTGGATAAAGTTACCCCTTAAAATGTTACCTCTTAAAAACACAAAAAACATAGAAATCATACTTCAAAAAGTTCCTACCCTGGGAGGGGGGGGGATACCCTTCTTCCACACCTTCCCCCCCACTCGGTTGCTCCACTCCCTCAACGGGTAACCCAGAGGCCAGTGATATGTGATCGTACAGCCTCCCCCCTTTCAAAAATGCTCCAATCCAATTTAAAGCATATATATTGTATTCAAGTGTAAGTTAAAAGACTTGCTACAGTATGCACCATATTGCTCAATTTCAAGCTGAAAAATGCAAATGTTCCGTACTAATGATCGGACACCCACCTCCCCCACCCAGTCGTCATGCTCCCTCAGGCTTGGTCTCTCGCAATTTCTCACTCCCAACTCTCACCCAATGTTGGCAGCCCTGATGTACTTCCCCACCTAGTGGAATATTTTAGTAACTGGTACACATTCTCCAAGTACATGGGAAAATGTAGTGTAAAACCAAATTGTCTGCGCAATTTCAAATGCATCTTCCGTGGGGTCTGTAACACTTACTAAAAAAAGAACAAGGCACCTTGGCCTAAGACCCAAGGACTGATGAGAAGGTAAAAATAAATATATTGGAGTGCCAGTAGCAGGTTTATTTTAGTTTAGTTTAAAGAAACAGTGCGGAAACCACGCCGACCAGTGATCCCTGCGCACTAACACCATCCTACACACACTACGGCAATTTACAATTTTAGCGAAGCCAATTAAACTACAAACCTGTACTTCTTTGGATGACATTTTACTGGAATGTTTTTCTGCATGGAGATTTATCTTAATTTTTTTGTCCTCTCTCTGTACACACTTCGCAATTCACCATTTCCTTATGCCAGTCATCAAACACAATCAGTGCAAGCCTGTCAACGGCATTCAACCACACGGCCCACAGCATTACAATTGTTAACCGCTTTGAAAAATTCAATCAAACAGGAGCTTCCCCCAGAAAGAAATTCTGATCATCTTAGAATACTCCCTGCCCTTCCATTACAGATATCCATGTCTCTTAGATGTGTTCCCAATAACCCACAGGCCTGTAATCACTTTCCCCTCCTACTATTTTATAATTTACTATTTTATTCTTGAATAAAAGTACCACTTTGACTATCTTCCAATCATGCCAAGTTTTAGTGAAAAAAAGGTTCCTGTCATTTCCAACATCTATCTATATATCTATCTACATATCTTCTATCTATCTATATATATATATATATATAAAACTCAAATCCGTCCGTCCGCCTGCAGTATGGATCCCTTCCTGCCTTTCGATTCGTACCCGATACTCGCAGATGTCCAATCGGAATGGCCGATGCTCGCAGATGTCCAATCGGAATGGATTCATTTGCATGTACGGCTGCCGGCTGCATTTCTTCCTTTGATTCATTGCCACGCCCAATCCAGACGCTCAATCTCCGAGATATTTTCCATTTCAGTAGAGATTTCGCTTTTCTTTCTAAGTATCCGCTCCTCATTTCATTTAGTCGTGTTGAAGTACACGTTTTTAATCAAATCCTTCTCCCCCCCCCACCCACCCCCAAGTATTTCAAAAATAAACAGGCTTCTCCATTTACATGTTAGCTTCCAACACACTTCAAAACAAAGTTGCAAGAGAGGAACACTGAACTTTTCACTGCTGCAGCAGGCAGGGGAGGGCTGCAATCTTACATTTGGGAACGGGCTCAGTTCCAATGGAGGAGACGGGTGCATGGTGGAATATTGGGTTGGGGGATCACACCATTGGGGGAGCAGACCCAACGGGTCTGCACTTGGTCTAGTATATATATAAAACTCAAATCCGTCCGCCTGCAGTACGGCTGCATTTCTTCCTTTGATTCATTGCCACGCCCAATCCAGACGCTCAATCTCCGAGATATTTTCCATTTCGGTAGAGATTTCGCTTTTCTTTCTAAGTATCCGCTCCTCATTTCATTTCGTCGTGTTGAAGTACATGTTTTTAATCAAATCCTTCTCCCCCCCACCCCCCACCCACCCCCAAGTATTTCAAAAATAAACAGGCTTCTCCATTTACATGTCAGCTTCCAGCACACTTTGAAACAAAGTTGCAAGAGAGGAACACTGAACTTTTCACTGCTGCAGCAGGCAGGGGAGGGCTGCAATCTTACATTTGCGAACGGGCTCAGTTCCAATGGAGGAGACGGGTGCATGGCGGAATATTGGGTTGGGGGATCACACCATTGGGGGAGCAGAATCTGCACTTGGTCTAGTATATTACTAAAACTCTCATCTTGTTTGGTTGTGAGTCTGTCTGCGTGTGTGGCTGTCTGGGGGTCATGCCTGAATTATGTCAAAACGGTACACGATAACGCGACAATTCTTGGACCACATTACTCACCATTGTCCTGTGGTGTGTTGTATCAAGTTTCATTCAAATTGATGGTATGTTTTACAAGTTATTCACATTTTAAAATTTACAAATTAACTTTTCAATTAACTTCTCACTGTAAAGAATCCAAATCCAATTGCTGGCCCAGCCCGTTACAATGTAGTAAATCCCAGGACACCGAGTCCTGCCAGCAAGTGCAATTGTGTTTTTTTTTTCCCTGCCAGCACGTGCAATTGGATTTTTTTTTTTAAGTTTAAAATGAGGGAAGGTAAATAAGGTGAAATGAGCCACCCCAGCGCAGTTGGGGGCTATGGGCGAGTGGTGGAATATTGCGTAGGGGGAACAGGTTGCGTTGGGGGAATGGGTGAGTGGTGGAGTTGGGGAATGGGTTGCGTTGGGGGACCAGGTCTCCCGCGTGACAGGGACCCAACGGGTCCCACTTGGTCTAGTAAGATATAGATTGCTCATTTTAAACATCATAAGCATCTAGAAACAATAGGTTAATTGAATAAGTAACGATGCCAGTTCTGGACTCTTTCTATCTATACCCAATGAGTTATAAATTTGTCCACATTAACCATTAATCCGCGCTGCTGAGAGCATAGGAGGACCTGCGTCGCCAAACGCGAGGATGGCCACCGAGAATGAATGGGCCGCCAAGATCGATGGGGTGACCCGATGTGGAGCTGCCGAGATTGGAGGAGGGAACCAGCAGAGGTTCACCGAGAACAAAGGGAGAGCCAGCGGGAGGCCGATGAGATTGAAGGGGGGAGTTCCGGCATGAGGTGGCAGGCCTGGTTCCCTGCTGCAAGCGTTCAATTAACATTTTGCGACTTCGTCAGCATCAGAAACATGACGACTCTGAGATTTGCCGAAGTGAGGTCTGCTGTATGATTTTACAGGGTTGTATGCAAAACAAAGAATTTCACTGCACCTTAGTACATGTGACAATAACATATCATGAAATCATTGAGAACTGGTCATCTCTCGCAGAATTGTTCAGTATGCCTGCCATTGTACAGCAGCTGGTACTTGTGGGGTTGAGCCTAATTACACTAAATGAGCCTAATTTACAAAAGAGGGAAGAATGATCTACACGGAATCAGGCTATAACTGATCTTGAAGTAATTACATTTCAAATATAGTAACTCACAGTTGTTAGATAGAGAAATATATCCAAATGATTATCATTGGGTGTGCTAAAGGGTTCAGCAGCATTGACTCATTCCTGGAGGAGTATGAAATTATAAAAAATAGTAGAATTTATTTTCCTGCATGCTGGCACATAAACTAAAAAGTGGCCCTGTTATTATTATATAAATGTAACCTGCCGTAAATCAATATTTCATTCAATCCTGTACCACATGGAGATTTATGTTAGCATTCCACATTATTATTTCTCACACGTATTTGCAAGAATCAGCTACACAGTGAGAGCAGTGCAAGACTGCTTTCGCAATGGAATAAACAAGGATAAATGCGTAGGAAGGAACTGCAGATGCTGGCATACACTGAAGGTAGTCACAAAATGCTGGGGTAACTCAATAGGACAGGCAGTATCTCTGGAGAGAAGGAATGGATGACGATTCGAATCGAGATTCTTCTTCAGAATTAACCTGGCATTCAAGGATTGACAGACTCTTGACTGGTACCGTGGAGGGGGGAATGGAGGGAGAGGGGGAGGGAGGAGGGGGAGTGGGGTAGAGAGAGGGGGGGGGAGAGTGGTCAGGAGTTATGAGGAGAAGGCAGGAGAATGGGGATGTGAGGGATAGATCAGCCATGATTGAATAGTGGAACAGACGATGGGCCGAATTACCTAATTCTGCTGCTAGAACCTATGAACTGGCTGCCAACGACAAATGCAAAATCTAAATAAAACTGACTCCTTGGCTTATCAGCATTATTTTGTCTGAAATTAAACATCCACAATTAATACACAAACTGCTGGAGTATCTTGTACTCCCCCTCCCATTCCGAATCCGATCTCTCAGTCCTGGGTCTCCTCCATGGCCAGAGCGAGCAACACCGGAAATTGGAGGAACAGCACCTCATATTCCGCTTGGGGAGTTTGCATCCTGGGGACCTGAATATTGAATTCTCCCAATTTTGTTAGCCCTTGCTGTCTCCTCCCCTTCCTCAACCTTCGGGTTCCTCCTCCTCCTTTTCCTTTTTCCTTTCTCCTCCCTGCCCCCCCCCCCACCCTCCATCAGTCTGAAGAAGGGTTTCGGCCCGAAATGTTGCCTATTTCCTTCGCTCCATAGAAGCTGCTGCACCCGCTGAGTTTCTCCAGCATTTTTGTTTACCTTTGATTTTACAGCATCTGCAGTTCTTTCTAAACACTGCTGGAGTATCATAGCAGGTCAGGCAACATCTCTGGAGAAAATGGATCAACGATGTTTTTGTATCAGGACCCTTCTACAGACTATAGTAAGGGGAGAAAGCTGGAAGAGAGGTCGGGATAAAGCTGGCAGGTGATGCAGATACAGGTGAGGAGGGGTTTGGATTAGGAAATGGTTAGACAAAGGCCAAAGACAAAAGGCTGCAAGATAAGGAAAGAAGCGGCATGAAATGTGAAGCCAGAAAAATCTGCTGGGGATTAGTGATAGGCTATCATTTTGTGAGGAGTGGGATAATCATCCCTCTAGTGCTCAATGTTCTCACAGCTGGAGATTCATTCTCACTATGCACTTCCCCTTTGATCTGGTCCATGGCATCATTACTTTTGTACAAATCCACGGCCTTCCGTTCTGTAATTTTTTTGAATCAGGATGAATCTATACTTGATTTAAATCTGTACTTGTGTTAGATCATTGGGCTACTGAATCTGTAATGCCTCAAACCATTTAGTTTCCAGGCCTATGATCTCCAGAGACTGAATCCCGTGCTGCTGGAAGTATCTGCTAACAGATCTAAATTGATATCCCCTTATAATATACTGACGTGTCCTGTCACTACAGTTCTCAGGCCTCTGCCCGTTTCCCTGATGTAAAGGTTGTGGGAGTCTTTTATTAACTGCAAAGACAACATTTACTTGTTCACAAGTTATCCTTTGTTCTGTCTGAGCTCTCTGTGCCTTCACCCTGCCCTTAATGTTTTTCTGCTATTTTTGAGGATAATCCCCACATTGCTTTTCCAGACAATTAACAGTTCTTTGCATCCATATCCACGTTTAATAAGTAGGTACAAGGAACTGCAGATGCTGGTTTGCCTAAAGTGCTGGAGTAACCCAGCAGGTCAGGCAGCAATGCTTCTATGTACCAATGTGGTAGTGAATTAGGATAAGTAAGATTTGTTCCATTGTTGGTACATATGACAATCAAACATTCTTATCTTTTAATATCTACTGGACCGAGGGAGACCTGTTGGGTCCCGTCCCCTCAACGCAGGGGGGATGAGTCCGGCGGCCTGCGGTGTCACACACATGTTAACCACCTCCCCCCCCCCCCCCCCCACACACACACACTAACCACCCCACACACACACTAACCATCCCCCTTGATATATATTAATATTCATTGGCTCCTTTTACCCCCATCCCCGCCCTATCCACTGACACATACCCCCCACCTCGCAGGTGAGTCTAGGGAGGGGGGGGGAGTGTAGACAGAGACGGCAGAGAGGGGGGGCAGAGACAGAGGGGCAGACAGAGAGGCAGAGAGAGTGGGGCAGAGAAAGCGAAAGATGGAGAGTGGGGGAGAGAGAGAGGGGGTGGAGAGAGGGGGAGACGGGGTGGAGAGGGGGTTGGGGGAATGGAGAGGGGGTAGGCGAGAGGGGGAGGAGAGGGAGGAGAAGGGAGAGAGAGAGGGGGAGGAGAGGAGGTGGATGGGGAGGGATGTGGAGAGGAGGGAAAGGGGGGGAGGGGGGGGAATGGAGGGGGGAATGGAGGGAGAGGGGGAGGGAGGAGGGGGAGTGGGGTAGAGAGAGTGGGGGAAAGTGGGGGAGAGAAGGGGGAGAGGAGTGGGGAGGAGCGGGGAGAGGAGGGACTGGGGCGGGGGGAGGAGGGGGGGGAGGGGAGAGAGAGAGAGAGGGCAGATTTAGGTGTCCTTGAGACTCTTGAAAGGCGCCCATAAATAACATTTATTATTGTACGGGCGGGGGCCAACTGCGAGCGGGCGGTGAGACTCGGGACCTCACGGGACCTCAGAAGCTCAACCACATTACTGCATGTTCAGCGGCCTCAATCCAGAGTCCGGGGGTGGGGGGGGGGGGGGGGGGGGGGGGCTGTGCTGCAGGGCGAGGCAATGCGGACGGGCGGCCAAGTGCGAGTCGACTGCGAGCGGGAGGTGAACAAATGACTGCAAGTCCGGGGGGTTTAAACAAACTCAGTGAATCTTGCAGCATCTGTGGATCAAAAGGAATGGTTGACATTCTGGGTCGAAGCTCAGCATCAAGACTGAGAGTGGAGAGAGGAGAATTGAGGGAATGAAATGAAAACACAAGGAACTGCAGACACAGGTCTACAAAAAAAAAAAACAAAGTGCTGGAGCAACTCAGCAGGTCAGGTAGCATCTATGATAAAAATGGATGGGTGATAGAAACATAGAAAATAGGTGCAGGAGTAAACCATTCGGCCCTTCGAGCCTGCACCGCCATTCAATATGATCATGGCTGATCATCCAACTCAGTATCCTGTACCTGTCTTCTCTCCATACCCCCTGATCCCTTTAGCCACAAGGGCCACATCTAACTCCCTCTTAAATGTAGCCAATGAACTGGCCTCAACTATCTTCTGCGGCAGAGAATTCCAGAGAATCACCACGCTGTGTGAAAAAAGCTTTCCTCATCTCGGTCCTAAAAGATTTCCCCCGATCCTTAAACTGTGACCCCTTGTTCTGGACTTCCCCAACATCGGGAAAAATCTTCCTGCATCTAGCCTGTCCAACCCGTTAAGAATTTTGTAAGTTTCTATTAAATCCCCCCTCAATCTTCTAAATTCTAGCGAGTACAAACCGAGTCTATCCAGTCTTTCTTCATATGAAAGTCCTGACATCCCAGGAATCAGACTGGTGAACCTACTCTGTACTCCCTCTATGGCAAGAATGTCTTTCCTCAGATTACGGGGCCCAAAACTGTACGTAATACTCCAGGTGTGGTCTCACCAAAGACCCTGTACAACTGAAGTAGAACCTCCCTATCCTATACTCAAATCCTTTTGCTATGAATGCTAACATACCATTCACCTTCTTCATTGCCTGCTGCACCTGCATGCCTACTTTTAATGACTGGTGTACCATGACGCCCAGGTCTCGTTGCATCTCCCCCTTTCCTAATCGGCCACCATTCAGATAATAATCTACTTTCCTGCTTTTGCAACCAAAGTGGATAACTTCACATTTATCCACATTATACTGCATCCGCCATGCATTTGACCACTCACCCAGCCTATCCAAGTCACCTTGCAGCATCCTAGCATCCTCCTCACAGCTAAAACTGCCCCCCAGTTTTGTGTCATCCGCAAACTTGGAGATGTTGCATTCAATTCCCTCGTCCAAATCATTAATATATATCTTAAATAGCTGGGGTCCCAGAACTGAGCCTTGCGGTACCCCCCTAGTCACTGCCTGCCATTGTGAAAAGGACCCGTTTACTCCTACTCTTTGCTTCCTGTCTGCCAGCCAGTTCTCTATCCACATCAATACTGAACCCCCAATACCGTGTGCTTTAAGTTTGTATACTAATCTCTTATGTGGGACCTTGTCGAAAGCCTTCTGAAAGTCCAGATATAACACATCCACTGGTTCTCCCTTATCCACTCCACTAGTTACATCCTCGAAAAATTCTATAAGATTCGTCAGATATGACTTACCCTTCATAAATCCATGCTGACTTTGTCCAATGATTTCACCACTTTCCAAATGTGCTGCTATCCCATCTTTAATAACTGATTCTAGCACTACCGACATTAGACTAACTACCCACTACCGACGTTAGACTAACTGGTCTGTAATTCCCTGTTTTCTCTCTCCCTCCCTTTTTAAAAAGTGGTGTTACATTAGCTACCCTCCAATCCTCAGGAACTACTCCAGAATCTAAAGAGTTTTGAAAAATTATCACTAATGCATCCACTATTTCTGGGGCTACTTCCTTAAGTACTCTGGGATGCAGCCTATCTGGCCTTGGGGATTTATCGGCCTTTAATCCATTCAATTTACCTAACACCACTTCCCAGCTAACCTGGATTTCACTCAGTTCCTCCATCTCATTTGACCCCCGGTCCCCTGCTATTTCCAGCAGATTATTTATGTCTTCCTTAAGGAAGACAGAACCAAAGTAGTTATTCAATTGGTCTGCCATGTCCTTGTTCCCCATGATCAATTCACCCATTTTTGACTGCAAGGGACCTATGTTTGTTTTAACAAATATTTTTCTCTTCACATATCTATAAAAGCTTTTGCAGTCAGTTTTTATGTTCCCTGCCAGCTTTCTTTCATAATCTATTTTCCCTTTCCTAATTAAGCTCTTTGTCCCCCTCTGCTAGTCTCTGAATTTCCCCCAGTCCTCTGGTAGGCTGCTTTTTCTGGCTAATTTGTATGCTTCATCTTTTGTTTTGATACTATCCCTGATTTCCATTGTTATCCACGGATGCACTACCTTACCTGATTTATTTTTTTGCCAAACTGGGATGAACAATTGTTGTAGTTCATCCATGCAGTCTTTAAATGCCTTCCATTGCATATCCACCGTCAACCCATTAAGAATCAATTGCCAGTCCATCTTGGCCAATTCACGTCTCATACCCTCAAAGTTACCTTTCTTTAAGTTCAGGACCCTTGTTTCTGAATTAACTATGTCACTCTCCATCCTAATGAAGAACTCAACCATATTATGGTCACTCTTGCCCAAGGGGCCACGCACAAGACTGCTAACTAACCCTTCCTCATTACCCAGTCTAGAATAGCCTGCTCTCTCGTTGGTTCCTCTACATGTTGGTTTAGAAAACTATCCCGCATACATTCCAAGAAATCCTCTTCCTCAGCACCCTTGCCAATTTGATTCACCCAATCTATATGTAGATTGAAGTCACCCATTATAACTGTTTTACCTTTGTTGCCCTCATTTCTAATTTCCTGTTTGATGCCATCCCCAATTCCACTACTACTGTTAGGTGGCCTGTACACAACTCCCACTAGCGTTTTCTGCCCCTTAGTGTTTCGCAGCTCTACCCATATCGATTCCGCATCCTCAAAGCTAATGTCCTTCCTTTCTATTGCGTTCATCTGCTCTCTAACCAGCAACGCTACCCCACCTCCTTTCCCTTTCTGTCTATCCCTCCTGAATATTGAAAGCTGGATGTTCAGCTCCCAGCCTTGGTCACCCTGGAACCATGTCTCCGTGATCCCAATTATATCATAGTCATTAATAGCTATCTGCACATTCAACTTATCCACCTTATTACGAATGTTCCTTGCATTGAGACACAAAGCCTTCAGGCTTGTTTTTACAACACTCTTACCCCTTATACTATTATGCTGAAAAGTGGCCCTTTTTGATTTTTGCCCTGGATTTGCCAGACTGCCACTTTTACTTTTCACCTTGCTACCTATTGCTTCTACCCTCATTTTACACCCCTGTCTCTACGCTCACACATTTAAGAAACCCTTTCTCTTTAACTCCATCCTCCACTATCCCATTCCACACCCCACACCCCTTATTCAGTTTAAAACCACCCGTGTAGCAGTGGCAAACGTGCCTGCCAGAATGCTGGTCCCACACCTGTTAAGATGCATTCCGTCCCTTTTGTATAGTTCCCCCTTACCCCAAAACAGATCCCAGTGATCTAAGAATCTAAATCCCTGCCCCGTGCACCAGTTCCTCAGCCACACGTTCAGGTCCCGTATCTCCCTATTCCTGATCTTGCCAGCACGAGGAACTGGAAGCAAACCGGAGATAACAACTCTGGAGGTCCTGCTTTTCAGCATTTTTCCGAGCTCTCTAAAGTCACGCTGCAGAATATTCATCCCCTACATTCAGACATCGTTTGTGCCGACATGCACTACCACTTCCGGATGTTCACCTTCGCCCTTGAGGATTTTCTGCACTCTGTCCGTGACATCCTGGATCCTGGCACCAGGAAGGCAGCACAACATCCTCGCATCCCGTTTGTTGCCGCAGAAACCCCTGTCCATACCTCTCACAATGGAGTCTCCCACTACAATGGCGTTGCCTGCCTTAGGCCTTTTTGGTTTTGGCTCAACAGCCCTATTCGCATCGCAAGCAAGTCCGCCGCTCAGTGTAAACACGTCTTCTGTCCCGACAGCTTCTAAGTGGGTGAACCTGTTCACAAGAGGTACAACACCCGGGGACATTGGCATTCCATGCTTCCCTCCCTTTCTCACTGTCTCCCACCTTCTCTTTTCCAGTACCTTAGGTGTAACAATCTTACTGTAGGACTTGTTGAGGAACGACTCCGTTTCTCGGACGAACCGGAGGTCATCCACTTGCTTCTCCAGTTCCCCAACACGGTCCTTCAGTTGCTCTACCTGGATGCACTTCTCGCATTTGTAGCAGCCAGAGGCACCAGCAGACCTCCCACATACTGCAAGCATCGCACTGAATCAGCTTGCCTGACATCTCCTTCTTTCATCTCTACCTCTCAAGCGTATTGCCTGGTCTCCTCTCCTCAGCCTCCTCGCCAAAGACTCGCACTTCCCTCACAAGGCCGCTCACTCACTGCTGCTCCCTAAGAGCAGTATTGTTTAAATTGACTGATAAATTGCCTGATTTACCAATTTACAAACCAAATTCCTCAGTTTTCAACTGTTTTCCCGGCACTGACTCACTTCTCTCCTCCCACTCGGGCTAGAGCCAATCAGTCTTATCTCTTGCTAATCTCCACCTGCTGTTGCTCCCAAATCTACAGCAGTTCTAAGACTGTGATCTGCTATAGAGTTGTCCTGCTAGTTCCACTGTTAACATCCACATATCCCTTCGTTATCATCTCTTCCACAGCCAATAGAGAACCATTGTGGGTTCCACCTTTTCTTGGTCTTCGGTGCTGGCTCTGATTTGTTCTGCACTTTTTCATACCTCTAATATGAAGAAGGGTCTCAACCCAAAACATCACCTATTATTTTTCCCCAGAGCTATTGCCTGACCCGCTGAGTTACTCCAGCATTTTGTGTGTAACCCAGCATCTGCAGTTCTTTCCTACATATGGATTGATGAAGTTACGGGTCGGGACCCTTCTTTAGATTGAAGTCTCATCATATATCAAAGTGGACAATGAGCTTCACATTCAAACAAAGATTGCCTGCTATGAAATCCACTCATAAGGAGGGAACATGGTTGAGATCTTCCCCCCTCCCCACCGCCCCTCAAATACTGCCTACACAACAGCGGTAATGTTACACTGGTGCTCTGGTAATATCAACTGGTTTTGACACGCAGGTCTTGTTCAGCCAAGTCCAGCAGCCAGGGGCAGTTGAACTCAGAGTAGTTAGGATGGGACCACAGAACATCCCGCTTTTCTCTCATTTTTGAGAAAACTCATGGCCCATAGAATTCATCCATTAAATATTATAAAGAGCGTCCAGATGAAGCTGGTTGATATTTTGATATATTTCCCAGAATTGTCCACCCTTGGAGATGTCATACATGTCAGTCATCCTCCCCTCCCCTAACTCTCCCCCAGTTCTGGTTGAATCTACACATTTTGTTCTGTAACACAGTAACAATTCTATAAACAGAAACAACACTTAATCTGATTATTAATACCCCAAACTCATGACTCAACATTTATATTTTATCAATAACTTTAAAGGTTAACTGTGCAAAACCATAACTCAAAGGTTTCTCCAGCTTTTGTGTCTATCTTCGGATTAAACCAGCATCTGCAGTTCCTTCCTGGTCATCTTGGTCGTAAGATGGCACGGTGGAACAGCAGTAGAGTTGCTGCCTTACAGCGCCAGAGACCCCAGTTCGATCCTGACAAAGGTCGCTGTCTGTATGGAGTTTGTACGTTCTTCCCGTGACCGTGTGGGTTTTTTCCGGATGCTCCGGTTTACTCCTACATTCCAAAGATGTACAGGTTTTTTGGTTAATTGGCATTGGTTGTAAATTGTCCCAAGTGTGTAGAATAGTGTTAGCTAGAACAACAAATATGTACAAAACAAGAACTGTGCAAAATTCCTTGACATTCTTAGTGGCTATACATACATTCATTGATGTTATGTTTGGTAGTGTTCACAAAAACCTTCATTAAACCCGGCACCTTTGCTACTCATGTGGACCCCTGGATGATATCCCCTCCCTCATTTGAGGGGCATCTCTGCCATACCTGCCCCCCAATGTGCAGCAGCAGAAGTACCCTTGACTGTGGTCCACTCCCGCAGAGCCTTGGTATGGTGGGTGGTATGTAACAACATCCCATTTTGAAATAATTCATGCACAAGCATCTCCCCCTACGAAGATCTTAATCTAAGTAGGAGAGCTTTGGTATGTTGACTGCTTGTTTCTATATCTAAACGTTAGCCAAATGGCAACTAATAATGTGTCTGAAGTTTTACGAAGCAATGATAAAATCTTCCAGAAATATGCAGAATTAATTTGCAGAATTAAGAACGCAGGATAATTCAACCTTTTTCCCCGCAATTTATCAACCCGGCACTCGCATTGAGAATATCCTAGTTATATAATATAAATTATAATGTAAGGATTGTGGGTTTTGAGTAAACTGAAGCTTTGTAATTCTGTGCTGTAGAAGAGCTAGGTGATTAGGAAATTGGAGGCCAAAATTCAAACTGCATCCAAGCTGCTTCCTGTCTTGCCCAATGGTGGGAGAGGATGTGTTTCCTGAGAAGTTGGTAGTCTCTGTAAATAGGAACTTCTGTGGGTAGCTGACTGAAGATTACATTGTTAAGACAGAAATGTAAATGTTGATCAACAGTTTGTGATTGATCGAACCACAGGATGACAAGAGTATTGTGTCAGTGATAAGCATACTTTGAATGGGTATACTCTGTGATTGATGTGTTAGATGTCATTGCTATATAAACATGTGACTACGTTTCCAAAATACTATAAAAAGATGCTGTATGTCTTTGTTCATTAGAGTGGTGGCCCAGGAGGGTTAAGTATCTGTTGCATACTTGACTTTGTATCCCCTGGCACTCTCGCCGGCTAATAATCAGTAAAGCTTGCATTGGTTTACCTAACTTATTGTGTTGTCTGTTTTAAGAAATGAACCTTAGCAGCATCAAGCATTGTTCAGTCAATTTGAATGCCCAAGGTAATGTCCAGCCTGTGCCGGCCAAAGAGCAGTCATTTAATCCTAATCCCATCTAATCTTGTGCCTTTGATCTTTATGTTTAGTCACTCCAGCCATTCCTATAACTCCTGAATGGGATAGACCATTTAAAAGCCAATTAGCAAACAATTACATACAGTTTTGTGCTACAGGCTCGTGTAGACTGGGAATATGGTCAAAACTGTCTAAACCTCCCTCACATGACACCATTGTAGCTGTTATATAGAGAAGACATGCAGTGTTCAATCTGGATGAGATCCAGACCCACAGGTAATCGTCCCAATGCATCATTCAAATTCACTTCATTTTTCTTCTTCCATTCACTGTACTCTTTAACCTTGATAAAATAAAAACAGTCTCTTGGCCAGAGTTGAGGAATCGAGAACCAGAGGACTAGGTTTAAGATGAGGGAGGTAAGACATAATAGGAACCTGAGGAGTAACTTTTCATACAAAGGGGTGGTGGGTGTATGGATCGAGCTGATGGAGGTGGTCGTTGAGGCAAGTAGTGTCGCAACATTTAAGAAACATTTAGACAGGTATATGGATAGGATAGGTTTAGTGGGATATGGGCCAACAGCAGATAGGTGAGTCTAGTGCAGATGGGACATGTTGGCCTGTGTGTGCAGGTTGATCCAAAGGGCCTGTTTTCACGCTGTAATACTCTATGGCTGTTAACTTCCGATACCTCTTCCAATTTCCTTTTATAAGCAGTTCTTATACCAAAGGAAATCCTAATCCATATTATTTTTCTATTTTCAAGATGATAATTTCACCATTTAGAACTGCTTTAATGATTGTCCAAAACATTTATGCGTTATGTAAACACGCAATATGCTGCAATAGGCAAAAATCATCGACCCAAGACGCCAGCCATCCCCCAAAACTCCTGTGCTCATTGAAGGTGAATCCATCTCGATCACTGACACATTCAAACTCCTTGGAACCCACATCAGCAACAACCTCAAATGGAGGATAAACGCAGACCACATCTATGAAAAAGCCCAGCAAATACTTTTCCATCTCCGACAGCTCAGGAAGTTCAGAGTAAGGTCTCATCTCATGCTCCGCTTCTATACAGCCATCATTGAAAGCATCCTCACTTCATCCATCACAGTCTGGTTCGGCAGTCTCGACTCACTCTCCCGGAAGAAATTACAGCGCATCATCAACAGAGCATCAAAAATTATTGGCTTACCCCTACCATCCCTTGAATCACTTTATCACAAACGGACACTACACAGAGCCCGCAAGATCATCTCTGATCCTACTAAAGGCACACTATGCCTTTCAGCTACTGCCCTCTGGGAGGCTTTACAGGACAATTGCCTCCAAAACAAACCGCTTCAAAAACAGTTTCATTCCCACTGCAATTAACATTTTAAACTCTGTACGGTGAGGAATAAGAATAAGCATGGCCCTTATGTATTATGGAATGTGTCTGTCTGTATGTATATCTATGTTATATGTTTAATGTTGATGAAATGTTGGAACCTGTACCGAGCTGTACTGATAACAAATTCCACCAGCCTGGCTGTGTGGTCATTAAAATACAATATAATACAATACAATACAATACAATACAATAAACTAAGTGCTGGAAGAACTCAGCAGGTCAAGCAGCATCTGTCGAGGGAATGGAAGACAACATTTCGGGTCGGGACCCTTTTCAAATTAGGGATTAATATGCTACATTACGTGACATGCGATTTTAGCTAATGGCAGATACAAACAAGGATTATTTTATTGCATCTTTAAACTAAGACAAAATATACATTCTACATTGAAAATAAATTGTAGGATGTATTTAACATGTCAATCTCAGATGCCATATTAAGTCACAAGGAACTGAAGGAAATAAATATTATTCAATAATATTGCCTAAGAAAAGCCAGAAAGCTTAAAGGCCAACAGGTTCCAAAGATCTGATAGTCTACATTCCAGGGTTGTGAATGAAATGGTAAAGGAATATTGGATGCTTTGGCGTTCATCTTCCAAAATTTCAGATTCCGTGGATTGGGCAGGACATCAAATGTGACCCTAATATTTAGGGACCAAGGGAGAGAGAAAACAGGAGCCACCAACAGGTTAGTGTAATATCAGTACAGGTGCACAACCTTTTATACGAAAGCCTTGGGACCAGACACTTGTCGGATTTCGGACATTTTCGGATGTCCGAATGGAAGATTTTTAGCGTAGATTAGGTAGGTAGCGCGGGCGGCTTGAAAAGTCTGGAGCATTGTAAATCAGATTGTAAATCATTGCATAAATGTTAGTCAGTTAGTTTGGAGGGATTTTATGTGGTGGTGGTTGGGTGGGTGGGTGAAGGGGGAAACTTTAATTCTTAGTCCACTACCTGGTCGGCGACTCCCAACATCGCGGAGCTGGGGGCTCCGTCCGGCCGCGGGTGTTGTAGCTCCGACCCCGGCAACTCGACCCCTGGCTGCGAGGCGCTCCAAATCCAGCGCCGCCCGCGGTCGGACGCCCGCAGCCCCAGCTCCGCGAATGTTGGGAGAAGGCGGCCTCAGCGCCCTGGAGCTTACCGCACAGCGACCCGGTAAGGCATTGCCCGCTTCCCGCTGGTATCCCAGCGCTGCGACGCCGCCGACTCCCAACATTTGCGGAGCTGGGGCTGCGGGCTTCCGGCCGCGGGCGGCGCTGGATTTGGAGCGCCTCGCAGCCAGGGGTAGAGTTGCCGGGGTCGGAGCTACAACCGGCGCCGCCCGCAGCCCCAAATCCAGCTGGGAGTTGGCGGCCACAGCGCTGCGGAGCTTACTGCACGGCGACCCGGTAAGGCATTGACCGCTCCCCGCCTCTCCGACCAGGTAGGGGAATAAGAATTAAAGTTTACCCCTTCAACCCCCCCTTCACATAAAAGCCCTCCAAACTAACTGACTAACATTTAAGCAATGGTTTACAGATGTTTAAGTGTCTCCCCGGACTCCGGGGATGAGGCAGCCGCTACAGTAGTACAGACCTGGGTTGACCGTGGGTCGTTTCGGGTCAAGTTTGGCGCCAAACGCGAGCTTTGGTGTGCAGACGACATCCTGGAAAAAATGGCCGGTTTTCGGAGTTTTCCGGTTTCCGGAACACCGGATAAAAGGTTGTGCACCTGTAGCAGGAAAAATGTTAGTATCTATGGCGAGGGATGTTGTAAAGGAACATCTTACAGAACGTAGAAGCATGGAACTGCACAAATACTGGATTGTTGTTGGTTTTTGGTGTTGTTGGTGGTGGTTGGTTTGAAATAAAGCACTGCCAATGGTTGCTGGTGGTGGTTGGTTTGAAATAAAAGCACTGCAAGTGGTTGTTGGTTTGAAATAAAGCATTTGAATGTGGTGGCCTTGCGCCCTGCATGAAATGGTATGAAACTGCATTTGAATTTGGTGGCCTTGCACCTTGCTTGAAATGGTATGAAACTGCACTATCATTTGGTGGCCTTGCACCCTGCTTGAAGTGGCATGAAACTGCACGTGAATTTGGTGGCCTTGCACCCTGCTTGAAGTGGCATGAAAACTACACTTGAATTGGGTAGCCTTGTACCCTGCTTGAAGTGCCATCAAACTGCACTTGAATTTGGTTGGCTTGCACCCTGCTTGAAATGCTATGAAACTGCACTTGAGTTTGGTTGACTTGCACCCTGCTTGCAATGGCATGAAACTGCACGTGCACCCTGCTTGAGATGGAATTTCAAGGAATAGCCGTGAGTCAACATATTGGAATTGGCGGAGAGGTGGAATATTGCGTTGGGGGACCAGCCCTCCCGTGTGAACATGGGACCCAACGGGTCCCACTTAGTCTAGTCGGAGTCATAAAACTATACAGCTCAAAACAGGCCCTTCAGCCCAACTCATCCATGCCGACCAAGTTGACTGTGCCTGGGCCATACCCCTCCAAACCTTTACTATACATTGTCTTTTAATTGTACCAACCTATCCAGCCTCTCCTTATCACTCAGACCTTCCTGACCCAATAATATCTTTATGTTTTTTCGCACTCTTTCCAATTTAATGACATTCTTCTAATAGCAAGGAAGCCAGAACTCTACATAGTAATTCATTTGGGACCTGACCAGCATCTTGTACAGCTGTAACATAGTCATAGTCATAAGAGTGTGAAAACAGTCCATCCGACCCAACTTTCCCACATCGACCAACAAGTTCCATCTACATTAGTCCCACTTGCACAATGTCCCAATTAATGAAGGTAAGTATGCCACACACCTTCCTCACCACTCTGTGTACCTGGATCATCACCCTCATAGAAGTACATATCTGGGATTGTACTAAAGCCGTCAAAATAGTCAAAGGGAACTGGAGGAATAAACATGCAGGGAGATTGCAGACAGTTGCAAAACTAATAGGGTTGTCATAGTAACATTCCCAACATAGATAGGGACTGCCAAAGTGCCAAGGGATTAGATTGTGTTAAATTTGTCAAATGCGTTCAAGAAATGTTCAGCAAATGTTTCCTCAGGCAATAGCACAAAACAAAAAAGTTTTCACTGCACCTTGGTACACATGACAATAATAATCTAAACTAACGTTGTCACTACAATGGAGAGGGCAAAGCTTGACTGAGGGAATTTGCCTGAGCAGGTGACTGAAGTGTCAATAAGCAAGCCTTTTGGAACCAGCACCAGTTACTTCTATTAGCTTTGGCAAGGGTTAGTCCATAACTTGGAGTATGGTCAACATTATGTATTAAACACAAACCTGTACAAGTTAATTGGAGTTGGTTGTTTGGGTGCATACATGGGGAAGTGGGATGCTTTAAAAGTGTGATCATGAGAGTTCAAGGCATGCATGTTACCGTTAGTGTGAAGGGCAAGGCAGGAGGGTGTAAGGAACCCTGGATGATGAGAGAAATTAAGCCTGTGCAGACCCGTACGAAGCTTTTCAAAAAGGGGGGTGGCATGACAGGATTACAGAAAACCTAATGTGAAATAATGTGAAATAACGAGCGCGAAGCGTGAAGTCCCTCGATGCCGGGGTTTTTGATGCTCTCTGATCCATTCTGAGCCTTGTTTTGGAGCATTTTTGCATAAAATTTATGACCAACATTTCAGAAATTAACAAGAATCTGAGGTAGCTTTTTCACACAAAGGGTGCTGGGTGTATGTAACTAGCGGCCAGAGGAGGTAGTTAAGACTGGGACTATCCTAATGTTTAAGATACATTTGCACACGTACACAGATAGGACAGATTTAGATGGATACTAGACCAAGTGCAGACCCGTTGGGGGTCTGCTCCCCCAATGGTGTGATCCCCCAAACCAATATTCCACCATGCACCCGTCTCCTCCAATGGAACTGAAGCCGTTCCCAAAAGTAAGATTCCAGCATTGCCCTGCCTCCCTCAGCAGTGGATTAAAAAAAAATCCAATGGCACCTCCCCTGCCTGCTGCAGCAGTGAAAAGTTCAGAATGTTCCTGTCTTGCAACTTTGTTTCGAAGTGTGTTGGAAGCTGGCATGTAAATGGAGAAGCCAGTTTCTTTTTGAAATACTTGGGGGTGGGGGGGTGGGGGAGAAGGATTTGATTAAAAACGTGTACTTCAACACGACGAAATGAAATGAGGACCGGATACTTAGAAAGAAAAGCGAAATCTCTACCGAAATGGAAAATATCTCGGAGATTGAGCGTCTGGATTGGGCGTGGCAATGAATCAAAGGAAGAAATGCAGCCGGCAGCCGTACATGCAAATTAATCCATTCCGATTGGACATCTGCGAGCATCGGCACCATTCCGATTAGACATCTGCGAGTATCGGGCACGAATCGAAAGGCAGGAAGGGCGCCGGTCGGCATTCGGTCGGATGGCCCCAGAGTTTTATAGATATACTAGACCAAGTGCAGACCCGTTGGGTCTGCTCCCCCAATGGTGTGATCCCCCAACCCAATATTCCACCATGCACCCGTCTCCTCCATTGGAACTGAGCCCGTTGCCAAATGTAAGTTTCCAGCACTCCCCTGCCTCCCTCAATTGCAGCCCTCCCCTGCCTGCTGCAGCAGTGAAAAGTTCAGTGTTCCTCTCTTGCAACTTTGTTTGGAAGTGTGTTGGAAGCTGATGTAAATGGAGAAGCCTGTTTATTTTTGAAATACTTGGGGGGGGGGGGAGAAGGATTTGATTAAAAACATGTACTTCAACACGACGAAATGAAATGAGGAGCGGATACTTAGAAAGAAAAGCGAAATCTCTACCGAAATGGAAAATATCTCGGAGATTCTGCGTCCGGTTTCGGAGTTGCGGAGCGTCAAAGGAAGAAACGCGCGGCGGACGTGATCCCCCAACCGTATATTGCACCATGCACCCGTCTCCTCCATTGGAACTGAGCCCGTTCCCAAATGTAAGATTGCAGCCCTCCCCTGCCTGATGCAGCAGTCAAAAGTTCAGTGTTCCTCTCTTGCAACTTTGTTTCAAAGTGTGTTGGAAGCTGACATGGAGAAGCCTGTTTATTTTTGAAATACTTGGGGGTGGGTGGGGGGGGGGGGGTGGTGTAGGATTTGATTAAAAAAGCGTACTTAAACACGACGAAATGTAACGAGGAGCGGATACTTAGAAAGAAAAGCGAAATCTCTACCGAAATGGAAAAGACGTCGGCGATCCCGCGTCCGGTTTCGGAATTGCGGAGCGTCAAAGGAAGAAACGCGGCGGACGCCGTACGGCGGCAGGCGGACTGATTTGAGTTTTATATATATATAGATAGAAGATAGATAGATAGATAGATTTATATATATAAGAAGATAAAGAAGAAGATAAGATAAGATATAAGATAGATAGATAGATAGATATAGATAGATGGGCCAAACGCGTGTGAGTGGGACTAGTGTAGATGGGACATGTCGGTCGGTGTGGGAAAGTTGGGCTGAAGGGCCTGTTTCCACACTGCATCATTCTATGACTAAAAAGTGAAGAAGAAAAATGCATGTAGATAAGCAGAGCAGATTTGAAAGAGGAGTGAAATGTAAAGGCAGAGAGAGGTTTATGGGTGGAAGAACATAGGAAAGGAGGGGGGAGAGTGGGCTTGGGAAGGAGGGGGGAGAGTGGGCTTGGGCAGATGGGTGAAGGGAAAATAGTCACAAAGTGCTGGAGTAACTCAGCGGGTCAGGCAGCATCTGCGGAGAATAGGAATAGGCGACATTTCACAGAATGCTCGAGTAACTCAGCGAGTCAGGCAGCATCTGTGGAGAACATGGATAGGTGACATATCACAGAATGCTGGAGTAACTCAGTGAGTCAGCTAGCATCTGTGGAGAACATGGATATGTGACATTTCACAGAGTGCTGGAGTAACTCAGTGGGTCAGGCAGCATCTCTGGAGAAAAGGTATAGATTATAGTTCAGGTCAAGACCGTTCTTCAGTAATATTCATGATGTGCCATGCATAGACATTCCTGAATGTTACCCAAACCATCGTGAGCTTCTTTGTTACGGTGCTTGCCCTCTCCTATAACGTCTCTGCTACCTTGGGTGATGCAGGACAGGACAGGACACACGCTTTGGGACATGTTGTGAAGCTGTTGCGGTCTGTCCCAGCCTGGTAAAAACCTGGATGGAGTGGATTTGGAGAGGATGGTTCCACTAATGGGAGAGTCTAGGACCAGTGGCCACAGCCTCAGAATTAAAAGACATTCCTTTAGGAAGGAGTTGAACAGGAATTTCTTAAGTCAGAGGGTGGTGAACTGTGGAATTCATTGCCACAGACAACTGTGGAGGTCAAGTCAATGGACATTTTTCAGGAGGAGATTGATAGATTCTTGATTGATACGGGTGTCAGAGGTAATGGGGAGAAGGCAGGAGAATGGGTTTGAGAGGGAAAGATAGAGTCATAGGGTGATACAGTGTGGAAACAGGCCCTTCGGCCCAGCATGTCCCATCTGCACTAGTCCCACCTGCCCATGTTTGATCCATATCCCTCCGAACCTGTCCTATCCATGTACCTGTCTAACTGTTTCTTAAATGTTGCGATAGTCCCTGCCACAACTACCTCCTCTGGCAGCTTGTTCCATACACCTACCACCCTTTGTGTGAAAAACATACCCCTCAGATTCCTATTAAATCTTTTGCCCTTCACCTTAAACTTATGTCCTCTGCTCCTCGATTCACTTACTCTGAGCAAAAGACTCAACCATATCTATTCAAATCATGATTTTATACACCTCTATTAAATCATCCCTCAGCCTCCTGTGCTCCATGAAATAGAGTCCCAGCCTACTCAACCTCCACCTATAGCTCTGGCCCTCTAGTCCTGGCAACATCCTCATAAATCTTCACTGTCCCCTTTCCAGTTTGATGACATCTTTCCTATAACATGGTGCGCAGAACTGAACACAATACTCTGAATGCGGCCTCACCAACTTCTTATGCAACTGCAACATGACCTCCCAACTTCTATACTCACCCTACACGCTGTTACTCCAGCACTATGAAACGTCACAGAACAGGGCAAGATTAGCAAATTTGCTGATGATACAGAAGTGAGTGGTTTTGCAGATAGTGAAGATGGTTGTGAAAGATTGCAGCATGATCTGGATCAATTAGCCAGGTGGGCAGAGGAATGGTTGCTGGTTGCATGGTTCCTTGAAGGTCGTGTCGCAGGTATGTCAGGTGGTCAAAAAGTATTTTGGCACTTTGGCCCTCATCAATCAGAGTATTGAATATAGAAGTTGGGAGGTCATGTTGCAGTTGTATAAGACGTTGGTGAGACCGCATTTAGAATATTGTGTTCAGTTCTGGGCACCATGTTATGGGAAAGATGTCAAACTGAAAAGAGTACAGAGATCCCCATCCTGGATCAGTCCAATCAGGGTTTTGTCATCCACAAACTTAAGAAGCTTGACAGAGGTGTCTGTGGAGGTGCCGTCATTGGGTGTGAAGTGGTGATTGGAGTGGAGTGGAGTGGTGATTGGACTAGGGTGGGTGTAGAAGGGGTGTGGGTGGTTGGGTCGGGTGGGAAAGGTTCCACTCTTTTCATACTGGGGTCTTGCCTTAAGTAGGTGTGAAGTGGTGAATGAGAAGGAGAGGGTGCAGGGTCCATTCTTTGCAGACTGGGGTCTGGCTGTGTTTGTTGGGGAGGGGGTACCAGGGTTATGTTTCTGATTTTCAAACCTGCAGTAAAACTCATTCGGGTTGTTCGTCAGCTGACGATTGTCTAAAGAGCGGGGGGCTTTCCTCTTATAGCTGGTGATTTTTTGCATGCCCTTCCAAACTGAAGAAGAATCACTAGCTGAGAACTTGCTCCTCAACTTCTCAGAGTATCTTTCCTTGGCTGCTCTGGTGCCTCTTCTCAGCTCTTTATCGATTAGGCTATCTTTTAACTCTTTAACGATTAGGCTATCGGCTTGACGCATATTTGCCCCCATATTTGCCCCTACCCCCCTCCCCCCGATCTCAAAATGGAAATGTTACATCTGTATATAATTATCCCATTAAAACGTGTATTTATGTCACAAACTATGGAACTCATATTTTTCAGTATTGTTATCAAGGAAAAGAAAGCAGTTCCAATTGTTTGATATTATTTCATATTGTTTAATATTATTGGGGAAGAGCCGATCCTGGACTTACCTTGCCTTTGACCTTGTCCTTTACCATCTGGACGCCCGCAGCAACGGCTGCGGAGGGTGGGGGTCCCGACCACGGGGGAAAATGAAGGAGGTCTGGCCAAGTTATGTGCCTTTCACCAGTGTTGAATGCTGTGGTGGATGTTTGTGGTATATTTTTATTGTAGTTGTGTGTTCTTTATTATTGTACCGCTGCTGACAACCCAAAATTCCACCGACCCTGGTTGTGTGGCAATAAATTCTATCAATCAATCAATCAATCAATTCATATGGACGAGAAAATATAATAGCTCTAAAACCTATCTTAATTTTGCAATCTCACTCAAGATAATCCCCCTTTCCCTCGCCACTCCCCATCACTCTCCTCTCCCTTCCCCTCTCTCTCTCTCCCCCTCCCCCCTCTCCCCCTCCCCCCTCTCTTTCTTGCGGGGGGGGGGCGAAGATGAAGGTGGCGCGGGCCCAGCACGGGCCCAGTGGGCGGGGGTGATGAAGGTGGCGTGGGCCCCGTGGGGATGGCGGGGACCCAGCGGATGTCAGTGGGGGTGGCGTGAGCCCAGCGGGGATGGTGTAGATCCAGCGGGGGTCAGCAGGGGTGGCGTGGACCCAGCAGGGGTCAGCAGGGGTGGCGTGGACCCAGCAGGAGTCAGCGGGGATGGCGTAGACCCAGCAGGGGTCAGCAGGGGTGGCGTGGGCGCAGCGGGGGTGGCGTGGGCCCAGCGGGGGTGGCGTGGGCTCAGCGGGAGTGGGGTGGGCTCAGCGGGGGTGGCGTGGGCTCAGCGGGGGTAGCATGAACCCAGCGGGGGTGGCGTGGGCCCAGCGGGGGGCAGTGGGGGCGGTGTGGGGGGAAGATGGCTTGAGCCCCGGCGGCAGGGGGAGGAGAGGAGAGCGGGCTACGCCGCAGCGGCGACTGGTGTTGGGGTTACAGCCGCTGCGTTCAGAGGACGAGAGAACAGAGAACTGGCCGTTTCCAAAGTGGAAACATCGATTTTTCTTTTTCTTCCAATTTTTTTTGGGGTGACTTTTTTCTTAAGGCACCTCCCCTTCGGATGGCCATGCTGTGGTCGTGAAAAAGATGGAATGGGTCAGGTATCAGCAGCTATGATCGTGTATTCCTGAAAGAGTATAGGGGATTGAGGAGCGTACTTAATTAAGTCCGGTGGGCAAAAGGGAACATGAGAGAGCTCTGGCAGGTAAGATTAAGGAGAATCCAAAGAGATTTTATGTACATTAGGGGGAAAGGGGTAACTAGAGAGAGAATAGAGCCCTTCAGAAACCAAAGTGGTCATTAATGAATGGAGCCACAGGAGATGGGCAAGGTCCTCAATTAGTATTTCTACTCTATTTTTTACTGTGGAGAAAGATATGAAAACTTGGGAGTTAATGGAGAAGTCTTGAGGATCGTCCCCATTACAGTTGAGGGGTGCCAGACTTCCTAAAACATACATCGAAGTTAGATAAATCTCTCAGGCAAGATGAACTATATACATGGACACTGTGGAAACCTGGAGAAGAAATTGCAGGAGCCCTGGCTGAGATATATGAAATATCATTATTGATGGGTGAGGTGCCAGAAGACTGAAGAGTGGCAAATTATGTGCCCCTATTTAAGAATGGCTGCCAAGAAAAACCTGGGAACTATGAACCAGTGAGCCTAAAATTGTGGTTGGAAAGTTACCGAAGGATTCTAAGGGATAAGATATATATACATCTAGATAGGCAGGGTTGATTAGGGATCAACATGGTTTTGTATGTGAGAGATCTTGTCTCACGAATTTGATGGAGTTTTTTGAAGAAGTAACCAAGAAGGTTTACAAGGCCAAGACCGTATTCTATTTTCAAGGCCTTTGATACGGTTCCACATAGAAGTCAAAGTAATAGAATCATAAAGCACGGAAACAGGCCATTCGGGCGAACCTGTCCATGCCAAGCGGGTAAGATCATCGCTGACCCCTCTCACCCTGGCCACAAACTCTTTGAATCACTTCCCTCTGGAAGGCGACTCCGGACTGTCAAAGCTGCCACAGCCAGACATAAAAACAGTTTTTTTCCACGAGTAGTAGCTCTACTCAATAACCAAAAATTTGTAGCCTCCTTTTGCTCTGGTATTTTATTTAATTCACATGTTTAATCGATAATGTTTTATTATTAATGTTTAATGTTTTATGTATATTTCCTAACTGTCACTGTATGTCATGTTGTCACTTGCGGGCAGAGCACCCAGGCAAATTCCTTGTATGTGAATACTTGGCCAATAAACTTATTAATTCATTCATTCATTCAACCAAGTTGCCCCCATCTACGCACATTTGGCCCATGTTCCTCTAAACCTTTCCTATGCATGTACTTTTCCAAGTGTCTTTTAAATCATGTTCCAGAGGGTGGCGTTGGAAGGTTGTTTCTTGGACTGGAGGACTGTGACTAGTGGTGTGACTCAGGGATTGATGCTGGACCCATTGCTGTTTTTATCAACAATTTGGATGAGAATGTACAATACATGATTAATAGATTTGCAGGTCACACTAACATAGGTGGTATCTCAGACATTGAAGATGGTTATCAAGAAATACAGCAGGATCTTGAGCAAGTAGGCCGAGGAATGGCTAATGGAGTTTTCTTCAGATAGGTGTGAGGTGCTGCATTTTGGAAAGTCAAACTAGGGCAGGACATACACAATCATAGGGACCTCAGGAGTGATGTAGAGCAAAGGAATCTAAAAGTACAAGTACATAGTTCCCTGAAAATGGTGTCACAGTTAGATAGAGCGATGATGGTGCATTTTGGCACATTGGCCATCATCAGTCAGGGACATGGGTATGGTAATTGGGACGTTATAGTTGAACAGAGACATTGGTGAAGTCCTACTTACAGCATTGTGTTCAGTTATTGTCGCGCTGACATAGGAAAGATGCCACTAGGGTGGAAAATGTGCAGAGAAGATTTACAAGGATGTTTCCAGGACCTAAGCTACAAGGAAGAATTAGCAGGCTAGGACTTTATTTCATGAAGCACGGGACGCTGAGGGGGGATTTTAAAGACGTGTATTGAATTATGTGATTAATAGATGGGGTGAACGCAGTCTTTTTCCCCAGGAAAGTGGAATTAAGAATGAGAGAGCATACGTTTATGATAAGAAGGTAAAGGTTTAATGGGAACCCGAATGGCAAATACCTCGATACAGAGGGTGGTAGGAACAAGCTGCCAGAGGAAGTAGTTGCGGCAGATACAATAACAACATTTAAAAGACATTTGAACACTACATGGATCAGAAAGGTGGAGAGGATATGACTGCTACAATCAACATTACACTGAAGATGCAAAGTATGGAGTCTCATATGGAGAGTAACAAGCAGAGTATGGAGACTAGCATGGAGAGAATTTCTCAAAAAATTGATAATACTTGCAGTGAGTTAAAAGAACTGAAAAGCAGTATAAGGAATTTGATAAGAGATTAAAATCAGAGTGTATTAGAATTGAAAACGATTACAACAAGAAATTTAAAGGTGTAAAGGATGATATCGGAAAGCTGGATGAGATAATGGAAGAGATGGAGAATGAGATAAAAGAGATTGTCTCGGAAATAAAGAGTTTGAAACAATCACAGAAAACTGAAGAGGTAAAAACTTGGAAGAATAACTGATAAATGTCTGGACCTAGAAGCAAGAACTCGGAGATATGACCTGAGGATTCTCGGAGTAAAGGAAGGACGAGAGGGACATGAATCTCAAGCATGTACTTTCGGTACTGATTTACTCAAAGATGTCTTTGAACTGTCGGAAGAACCAAGTATAGACGTTGCTCACCGAGTTGGGTGTGTTGCAAGAGGAACAAACTATTCAAGACAGGTAATTGTGAAATTCTGTGACATCTCTTCAGTGGAATTTATATTGAAAAAGATCACTCATGGGAAGAAGCTGACATACCGTGGAGATAATGTGTGAATATTTCGCGATTACTCTCCCGAGGTAGTCCAGAAAATGAGATTGTTTACACCGGCAAGACACACTTTGAGGGATGTCCCGGGAGTAAGATATGGAATTTACTTTCCCGGAAAAATGAAGGTATCTTATAACGGCGTTGAACGCTCATTTGCAGATCCCGGAAAAGCTTTAAAGTATGGAGAGGATATCGTTAAGAAAACATCGGGGCAAGCTGCCGACAAGGAAGAAGATTGAACTTTTTACAGAGTTTTGAACTGATTAAAATGGCCGAGCTACCCAGACAATTATAAAGCTTATCTCGTTGGAATGTGTTATTCAGAGAGCTTGGTTATATTCAACCTTGGATGAAAAGCTCAAAGTTTAACCCCTTGGCACCTGCTTGTACAGTAGTTAACCCTTTGGTACCGGCTTGTATGATGTATGGTAGTTATAGAATGGGATATTATGTAAGAATCCTGGGTGGATATATATATGGGAAAGTTTAGATTAGATTAAGATTGGATAAATTGGAAGGACATATATACTTATTTAATCGTGTATATGTTGTGTTCTATATTTGTTTTGGTTTTTTTACTCCTTATGTCTCTTCCTGATAATTTTTTTTTTCTCTCGGCTGTCACTGGCGCTGGTTTGATAAACTCATATAAGAAAAGACAAAATATGAAACGGTATGTAACTTTTTATGAGGATTCACCAAGGGGGAGGAGCTCAATGTAGAACAACATCACGGAGGTCTATACATTTTTTGCCATCATTGGCTATTCGTCCTTAAGGTATCTTCCCTTAGATACCTTAATAGCACCTTTTTTTTAAAGCACAATCAAGATTTCTATCTGTTTAATTTTTTGAAAGTAATTGTATATCACATTCTTTCTTTCTTTTTCTAAGGCACTTTACAAGAAGGAGATGCAATATAAATCTAATAAACCGGGATGACCACCCAACTCCTAAAATTCTGAGGTATTTGGTTGCACCATATGATTCAGGAATATTACCTTGATTTACAATGCAAGACGATAGACAAATAAAGAATGGAGGAATTACATTTTGTAGTTGGAATATAAGGGGTGCCAACGAACCAATTAAGAGGGGTAACATTTTTGCCCAACTAAAATCGTTGAAAAGCGACATAATGGTTTTGCAGGAGACACACATGAAACAACAAACACAAATGAGATTAAAGGCGAATTGGATAGGCCAAACATACTACTCCTCATTTACTTCTAAATCTAGGGGTACAGCTATTCTTATTAGGAAAGGTATTCCTTTTAAATTAAAGAATACTATATCAGATAAAGAGGGAAGGTATATTATAGTTTCGGGAGAAATTTATGCAACCCCACTAACTTTGATAAATATTTATGCTCCGAATTTTGATAACCCCCAATTTTTTGATAAAAGTATTGACATAATATCAGAGTTTAATTACCAAAATGTGATAAACACTTTAACTGTGTTTTAGATTCATATCTAGATAAATCAGCAAAACAAAAGAAGAGTAATTTAAAATCTAAGACTAGCGAACTTCTAAATACATATATAAAAAATACTAATATAATAGATGTATAGAGATCTGCTAATCCAGTTGGAAGGGAATACTCGTTTTACTCTTCGGTACATAAAACTTATTCAAGAATTGATTATTTTTTAGTGGATATGAAATTAATGCCATATACAAACAACCCAACATACCACATTAGTAGTATCTCAGATCACTCTCCGTTGACATTTTCTGTAAAATTTGACCGAATGCCGGGTAAAAAAAAATTTTGGAGGTTTAATACACATATTTTAAATGATGTGCAAGGCTATCAATATTTAAAACAACAAATTAATCTTTTTATCGATACAAATGATATACCAGGTACTTTGCCTTCTTTATTATGGGAAACCTTTAAGGCATTTATGAGAGGAATTATAATTTCATATCAAAGTTTTCAAAATAAAAAGAATAAGACAGAACAATTGTTGTTAGAACAAGAAATCAGACAGTTAGAGTTGGATAATGCCAAAGATTCCACGACAGATAAACACAATATTACTGAAATTTAAACTTAATCGAACTTTATCGGCAAGAGTATTAAGACTATTCTAAATTACAAAACAGGAACATTTTGAGTTTGGTGACAAACCACATAAGCTTTTAGCTCGCCAATTGAAAAAACAAGAAAAGGAAAATACTATAACCAAAATTAAATCTGAGAAAGATGAATTACTAATACTACCTAAAGATATTAATAACAGATTTGCCCAATTTTACCAAAACTTATATACATCTAAAATTAAAATAGAAGATAGTAAAATAAAAAAAATTCTAGATAACTGTAATCTTCCAATGCTGGACCTTTTGGAACAAGAGGAACTAGGAGCTCAAATTACAATCAAAGAAATAGGTGAAACAATAAAATCGCTGAAAAATGGTAAGACACTGGGACCAGATGGTTTTAATAATGAATTTTATAAAAAATTTCATGAGATAACGACCCCTTATTTATTTAATTTATACTCCCATGCTTTTAAAGAAAACAAACTACCTGAAACACTAACAGAATCAACTATTACGCTTATTCCAAAAAAAGATAAAGATTTAGAAGATCCGGGCTAGTACAGAGCTATATCACTTTTAAATACAGATCAGAAAATTTTAGCAAAGATTTTAGCAAGAAGATTAAGCAAATATATTAGTAAATTGATAAACCCTGATCAAACGGGGTTTATACCCAAAAGATACTCATTTAATAATCTGAGACGCCTGTTTAATATAATGTACTCGCATAAAGTAGAGGAAGATGATATATCAATTACTATACCTATTTCAGTCTATACCGGTATATATACCAAAATATATATTTTTTAAATTAGACTCTAATATTAGTAATTATATTTGGGACTATAGATCACATAGAATCACAAAAAAATACTTATGTAAACCAAAAGAGGTCGGGGGACTTTCACTTCCGAATTTTATGTATTATTACTGGGCAGTGCATATTAAGAATATGATTTATTGGTTGGATAGTTCTACCCAACAGACAGAATGGATAAAAATGGAGGAGGATTGCCATCCTTGTAATATAGGAACAATCCTCTTCTCCCCAAAAAAACTGAATAACACAATATATAAGAAGAACCCAATTATATATGGTACAATAAGAATTTGGAAACAAATAAAATTATCTTTAAAATTAAGAAATCTATCACTGTTAATGCCAATTGCGAATAACCCTTTATTTAAACCATATCTTATTGATAAGACATATAACCAATGGGAAAGTCTCGGAATTAGAAGGATCGGGGGTATGTACGAAATGGGAAACCTACTATCATTCCAACAATTACAATTAAAATTTAAATTGAAAAACAACCAATATTTTAAATATGTTCAGATTTGCGATTTCATGAAAACATATATATACAAGGATATCAAAAAGTAACTCCTGACATTGGAAGAAGCAATGAATATTGAAGCTGTCTCACAAAAATTAATATCATATTATATAATAGTATTCTAAATATAGACCTACCATCGACAGAGGTACTTAGAGAAGAGTGGGAACGGGAACTAATGATAAAAATTACGAAGGTTAAATGGGAAAAATACTTGATATATATTCACAAATGTTCAATTAATGTAAGACATAATCTAATTCAATTTAAAATTGTACATAGATTATATTATTCAAAAACAAGATTGAACAAATTTTATCCAAATATATCCGCCACTTGTGATAAATGTCTAGCCCAAAAGGCAACTATAACACACTCCTTA
This sequence comes from Leucoraja erinaceus, assembly GCF_028641065.1. Lineage (NCBI taxonomy): Eukaryota > Metazoa > Chordata > Chondrichthyes > Rajiformes > Rajidae > Leucoraja > Leucoraja erinaceus. The sequence continues at coordinate 24,216,062 of NC_073406.1, read as the reverse complement.
GTTTCCTGCATAAAACTTTATAGATTTTGGAATGATATTTTTGAAATATTTACAAAATTATTCAAGACAAGAATGGAACCTAATACTGAAATGATTATATTTGGCGTAATGGAAGATGGGAATAAATTGAACACATCTCAAAATCTATTCCTTAACTATGGTTTAATAATAGCAAAAAAATTAATACTTAAATTTTGGAAGGGTACATCAATACCAACGCTTAAAATGTGGATTGCAAGTATGTTGGACACCGCTCATCTTGAGGAAATGCGATTCCTCCTAATGGATAAATCAGACCAATTCATAACGAGTTGGTCTCCATTCGTCGTTTTTTTGGAATCATATGGTGTAACACAATTGTAAAAAATAACTGTTTCAGGACTGGACGAGGGTTGGTCAAGATTATAAATAATGATCTACTTTTCTTTTTTATTTTATTTTCTTTTCTCTAATTTCTCTCTCAACTTTGTTCATTTACTCGTTCTCTTTCTTCACACACTATATATTTCACATCTTTCTATCCTTTACTATCTAACTTCTTTTTCTTATTCTAATCTTTTTTCAATGTAACAAAAAAAGAAAGTTGTACATAAAATGTATTATGAAAATATATATTAGGCACTTTGGTGCCATAAGACTGTACTTACTTCTAATAAAATAAAAATAAATTTAAAAAAAGAAAGGTGGAGAGGGATATGGGCCAAAAGTGTGTAAATGAGATAAGCTTAGTTAGAGCATCTTGGTCGGTATGGGCGAGATGGGCCGAAGGGCCTGCTTCCTTGCTTTAGGACTCTATGACCTGCACACTGAGCTCTCTCTGTTGTACAACACTCCCCAAGTTTTTACCCTTTACTGTGCAAGTCCTGGCCTGGTTTATCCAACCAAAATACAATATCTCACATTTATCTGAATTAAACATCATCTGATATTCCTCAGCACATTGGTTCAATCAATCAACATCCTATTTTAATAATAGATAACCTTCATCACTGTCACCATACCACCAATTTTAGTGTCATCCATAAACTTACTAACCATGCCATGTACATCCACATACAAATCAATAATGTGACCAATGACCGGCTCTGGACTGAGCACTGACCTGTGGTACACACTTGTTCCAGGCCTCCAGTCTGGAAAACAACTCTCTACCACTGCCCTACCTTTTTCTACCGTCATCGACCTTCAACTCTGGTTCCCATGTGATCTAAACTTCCTGACCAGCCTCCCATGTGGTATCTTGTCAAAGGCCTTGCCATGTAAACAACATCTACCACACTGCTATCATCAATCATTTCGATCACCTCTTCAACAAACGCGAGCAGATTTGTGAGACATGATTTCCTAACACAAAACCATGCTGACTATCCCTAATCAGTCCTTGCGTTTCCACATGTCTGTGGATGCAATCTTTCAGAATCCCCTCCATAACATACCCGCCATTATTGTATTGGATACACAGATGATGGAAAGCAAAGATTAGCGATGTTACAATACTTACCTTTAGCGGTGCTGCAGTTCTGCCACTGGCCGTGTGCGCGACTTTGGCGCCTTTGAGGGGGGTGGGGGGCGGGATAAAAAATGCCATTTTGTACTGCCTATCAGAGGCGGACTTCCTCGGGCTGCTAGCTGCTGAAGAATAATCGATCCGACTCCTGTTCGCGCTATATATTTTTTTTTAATCGGTGAACAATTTAATATTTGGATTAAAATAAAAAGCGACTTCTAACGCCCTCCACGCCTATAACGTGACGGATCGCAAGAACGGGAAGAAACAAAGTGTAAGTCGTTTATTTTGCATGTAATCTTCCTTCTTGGGATGGCTTTAACCTAATTTTACATTGTGAAAATGTTATTTGGGCCCCATACGAACCGGCAGTGTTTTTCCTGCCGATATGGAGTTCAAATTCACCGCAACCGCAACGTTCCAATCGATCGCGTTCCAGAAGCAAGATGATTAAAATGCCCATTTTTTTGGACAACATGCCATAAGCCGTCTAAATTGTCTATATTTGGGTTATTCTCTCTCCTTGATCATTATTTTTAAACTAAATACTAGACCAAGTGCAGACCCGTTGGGTCTGTTTCCCCAACTGTGTTTGCGGGGGGCGGGGGGGGGGGGGGCTGCAGCATCACACTCACATTAACCACCCCCCAAACACACATGTGGGGGGGAGGGGGCGGTGAGAAGAGAGGGGAGGAGGGGAGAGGAGAGGAGGAGGAGGAAACGGGACAGATTTGGGAGGGAAAGGAGAGTGGGGTAGGGGGTGAGAGAGGGGGATGGGGAGAGAGATGTGGGGGATGGGGGGATGGGGAGGGAGGGAGGGGGAGGGGGGGGAGGGGTGGGGGGGAGAGAGGGGAAAGAGTGGGGAGGGAGAGTGAGGTGAATGTTAAAGACTGTATTATTTAACTGTCCACAGGTGACAGAGGTGGCACGTTTGTGAGCCTTGCCAGGTAATTGCAGTAGGATTTGGAGATGGTATTCTGTACACTATGGTAAAGGGATGCATGTTTCTGATGGTGGGTAGTGCACCAATCAAGCAGATTGTTTGGTACTGAGCTTCTTCACTGTTAATGCCGCTACAGTGTTACATATTGTGTATGTGATGAAGAAAATGGGAGGCAGGTTATTCAGTCATCGCAGAATACCCAAGCCTAGACGTACACGGACACCACCAGTATGTATCTCTGCAATCTGGCTACATTTCTGTGCGTAGGCAACATCAGTGTGATTGATGATAGTCCTGTAACACAGCACGGATAGCAAAGAAACTGATTGGAAATTAATCTATGGAAAGTCATAAAAGTGATGTTAACAGAAATGGTACATATGTTCAAGTCAGTTAACACCAGTTGCTTGTTGCAAGAATTTCATGTACATCGCGGGCCAAATGGCTTAGATGGCGTATCTAGGTTGGTAAGGACGAGTTGGGGCTGAAGAGGGTTGCACAGATCTCATTAGGTGAATTGGAAGACATTAACATGGTGCCTGTTCAGGGATTGAGGTGAATGTTAAAGACTGTATTATTTAACTGTCCACAGTGTTCTTGAAGTATTGTGAAGCAGCCACTTAAAGAATAACTTGCCATTCATCTGACAACTGCTTTTCACAGGTTTCTGCCTTGAAATCAATATTTCCTGTTAATTAATGCCCCTGGTATTTTTCTGACAAGTACAATAAAGGTTCCGCTAGCTTCTCACAATACTCTTAATTACTTAGTTCTTCTCGTTATTAGAAACATGAATAATGGGAGGTGATCAAACAACTTTAACATTCAGCAGTTACTACTCATAACAAAGAAGTTCAATTTTGCCCCTACCTCATGGTGTATGATTGAGCACAAGATAGGGATAATGGGCAATTACACTACAATATCCTTATCACTGAAATGTATAATACTCTTCTAATACTCTTCTATAAAACTAACTTGTTCTACCTGCCAGGGATGGATATCACGGTGTAACACATTCAAGATCACATGAAAAATTGATCATTTCTAAAGCATCTTAACCAAGTTGTGCCATCTCTTGTCATTCATTTTCCTGCATGTAAATGCCAACATAAAGTAAAACTGAATGATAAACGCTCAAGGGATAGAACATCACTGCGCAGGAACCGGCCCTTCCTTCGCTCCTTGATGTCTGTGCCATGCATGATGACAAATTCAACTTGTCCTTTCTGCCTACACTTGACATATGTCTCTATTCCCTGCATATTTGTTCTCCTATCTAAAAGCCTCTTAAATGTGCTACTGTAGTATCTGCTCCCACCATTCCTGGGAGCACGATCCAGGCACCTACTACTTTCCATGTAATAAAACTTGCCCAGCACATCTCCTATAAACCTTTCCACTCTCAGGATAAAGCTATGCCCTCTAGTGGTGCAGATGGTACAGCTGCTGCCTCACAGTGCCAGAGACCTGGGTTTGACCCTGACCTCGGGTGATGTCTGTGTGGAGCTTGCATGTTCTCCTTGTGACTTTGTGGGTTTCCTCCGGGTGCTCCAGTTTCCTCCCATATCCCAAAGACGAGCAAATGAGTAGTATAATTGGCCTTTATAAATTGCCCCTAGTGTGTAGGGAGTGGATGTAAAAGTGGGAACACGGTTGAATTAGTGTGAACTGATGATCAATCAACACCATAGACTTGGTGGGCCGAAGAGCCTGTTCTATACTGCATCTCTAAACTAAACAAATGTTTTGTTTTGAGAAACAGTATGGAAACAGACTCTTCGGACCACCTAGTCCGCAGAGACCAGCGATCCCCCCCGCATTAACACTACCCAACACACAATAGGGACAATTTTTTACATTGATACCAAGCCAATTAACCTACAAACCTGTACGTTTTTGGAGTGTAGGAGGAAACCGAAGATGTCGGCAAAACCCACGCAGGTTACAGGGAAAACATACAAACTCTGTACCGACAGCACCCGTAGTCAGGATCGAACCCAGATCTCTGGCACTGTAAGGCAGCAACTCTACTGTTGTTTGAGGTGAGGTGGGGGTGTGACAAAACTGGGCGGGAGATAGGTAGATACATACATACTAACCATGATTTTTCGGCATGAAAAATTTGATGGAAAATGTCTTCCCATTGAAATGTTAAATTGAGACTGTTGAGTAGACACAGAGAAAACTACACAGCACTTGTATTTGTCCCATTTTCTTGGTCAATACTTAGCCCTCAGATAAGCAGTTTACCCGTTTTTTTAATATTGTTATTTTTTGCTACAAATTTTCTCCCTACCCCATTTTCCATATTACACGTGAGAAGCAATTAAACGCCAGTAAGTTCACTTGTAAAGTTATATATTCATTCAGATTCAGATTCAATTTTAATTGTCATTGTCAGTGTACAGTACAGAGACAACGAAATGCATTTAGCATCTCCCTTGAAGAGCGACATAGCGAACGATTTGAATAAAAAAAAAAAAAAGTGTCCGGGGGGGGGGGGGGGGGGGGGGGGGGGGGGGTGGGGGGGGGGTGGCAGTCAACGAGGTACGTTGTTGAGTAGAGTGACAGCCGCCGGAAAGAAGCTGTTCCTCGACCTGCTGGTTCGGCAACGGAGAGACCTGTAGCGCCTCCCTGATGGTAGGAGGGTAAACAGTCCATGGTTGGAGTGAGAGCAGTCCTTGGCGATGCTGAGCGCCCTCCGCAGACAGCGCTTGCTTTGGACAGACTCAATGGAGGGGAGCGTGGAGTCAATTCAAAAGTCTAAACTCTAAAATATTTATGAAATATCTGCTTTTCCTTCAAGTAATTTTCCTTTAAGCAGCTCTACCGCTGTAGCATCATGCTGTCCCAACTTACTAAAATAATTTCCATCCTGGGAAAATATTCTGACTGTGTACCCTGTCAATGTCTCTCATCATTTTATGAACGTCTATCAGGTCTCCCGTCAGCCTCCAATGCTCCAGAGAAGGGTTGTCATTGGAATGTTCACATTTGGCATAATAAGACAGTGTGCAGACAGATTTGTTATGCTTTGCGACTCACCCCATTCTGGCTGTTGCAGTGCCTGGTACTGATGATGGCTCCGGCCTCCTCTATCATTTTCAGTATTGTGCCACCGTGGACATTGCCCGCGATGTTGGCATCATCCGGACGCATGATCCTGCAAGAGTTCACAATTGTCACATCTCCTGAGCTAAAGATTAATAAAAGTGAAATATTACATCAGAAACATTTTAAGTATAGCATAATCTAGAGGCCTATTCTCCTACAATGTGAGATCAATTAACGTTGACTTCTGAAGGAGAGTCCCAACTCAACTCGTCACCTGTTCCTTTTCTCCAGAGATGCTGCCTGACCAGCTAAGTTATTCCAGCGTTTTGTGCATCTTCGCTATAAACCAGCATCTGCAGTTCCTTCCTACACAATGTAATGGCCAAGAAAGCACACCAAAGCTTCTACTTCCTTGAAAGGCTTAGGATTTTCGGCATGTCCACAACAACTATCACCAACTTCGACAGATGCACCACAGAAAGCATTTTATCGGGTAGGATGCATTACAGCACGGTTTGGGAACAGCTCCATCCAAAGCAGCAAGAAATTGCAGAGAATTGTAGGCACAGCCCAGACCATCACACAAACCAACCCCCATTGACTCCATTTACACTTCACGCTGCCGCAGCAAGGCCACCAGCATAATCACCCCGGCCATTCCCTCTTCTCCCCTGCACACCTCCAGATTCAGGAACAGTTTCTTCCCAGCTGTTAACAGGCAACTGAACCATCCTACCAACATATAGAGAGCAGTCCTGAGCTACTATCTACCTCATTGGACATCCTTGAACTATCTTAAACAGATTTTACTGGACTTTATCTTGCACTAAACGTTATTCATGTTTTTCCCTTTATCATGTATTTGTACACTGTGGATGGCTTGACTGTAATCAAGTATTGTCTTTCCATGTAAACACAAAATGCTGGAGAAACTCAGCGGGTGAGGCAGCATCTATGGAGAGAAGGAATTGGCGACGTTTCGGGTCTTTTTCCTCTGACTGGTTAGCATGCAACAAAAGCTTTCATCTGTACCTCGGTATATGTGATAATAAACAAAACTCAAATTCAAATAACGTAATATGTTGCATTTATGGGTCAATTGAGGTGAAGAGGAAATGATTCAATAGGAATCTAAGGGGAACATTTTCAAACAAGGGGTGGTGAGTGTATGGAGCGAGTTGTCAGAGGAGATGGATGAGGCACTTAGACAAGTTGAGAGATAAGGGTCAAACGTAGGCAACAGACTTTATACTCAATGGTGACACTCAAGGGTTTTGCAGCTTTCCATGCTCCTCAGTGACAAGATGCACCTGTAATTCCTCACACAGTAATAATGCACTCGCTAATTTTAATTTTAATAATGCCCATGAGCAGTTTCTATAGGTTTCAGGCAATGATAGAGCAGAGAATGGGGACATCAGCAGCCTCTCTGAAATAACCACATCATTAGCCCCATTCCACAGCTACTTTCCCTGCAGCCCTGTCATTCCTTCCTTCATTAAAAGCAGCAGCAATGACTCCATCACAGTCACGTTTTAATAATGCTCTTTCACTGGTTGTACTGGCTGCAAAAGTAGAACAAGCAGAAGAAATCAGATTACACTCTGGTTTAGACAACATCCCACAGATGCACAGCCTGTGGAATGAGAATGAGAAACAGCACGACAGGCATGCGTTGAGTGAAGGGAAGGATGAGTGCTGTGATTCACTAACTCGGCAGCAGTGAAGCACAGATTTGCAAAACAGCTCTAAAACTTTCATTTTACCTGCATTTCTACTTTCTGATACTTCTTGTTTAGTTTGTTTAGTTTAGTTTGGTTGACTTTAGAGATACATGAAAACAGGCCCTTGAGCCCACTGTGTCCGCGCGAACCATCAACAATTTACAGAAGCCAATTAACCTACAAACCTGCAGGTCTTTGGAATTGTTGTGTCTGTGACACAAGTCTCCACAAAATCATTGTGTGGAGTTATTCAGAAGACTCGTTATTCTTCAGACCATTTAAAAATTAATTCAGCAGAGATTGAAATGGCCATTGAAATCCCATTTTCACCTAAAAACATTAATGGTCAGACTCCAATCCAGAAATTTAAACTCCAATGTGATCATGTATGCGGGAAACAGAAAAGGGATTGAACAAAACAAAGTCCATGAAATTATAGTCACTGCATCAATAAAGAAACTATGCTTTTGAACAGAGGAGGTAAACATGCAAAGAGGAGTCATTTTCCCCAAAGAACTTAGGTAAAAAATGGAATAGAGACAAAAAAAAATGAGGGTACAAGGAACTGCAGATGTTGGTTGACAAAAAAAGATAGTACACAAAGTTCTGGAGTCACTGATCGGGTCAGGCAGCATCTCCGTAGAACATGGATAAATGACATTTTGCGTCAGGACCCTTCTTCAGACTGATTGTAGGGTGTGAAAGAGAAGTGGGGGGGAGGGTGGCAGGCCAAGAGACAATAGGTGCAGGAGTAGGCCATTCGGCCCTTTGAGCCAGCAGCGCCATTGAATGTGATCATGGCTGATCATCCTCAATCAGTACCCCGTTCCTGCCTTCTCCCCATATCCTTTGACTCCGCTATCTTTACGAGCTTTATCTAACTCTCTCTTGAAAGCATCCAGAGAACTGGACTCCACTGCCCTCTGAGGCAGAGAATTCCATAGACTCACAACTCTCTGTGTGAAAAAGTATGTCCTCATCTCCGTGCTCAATAGCTTACCCCTTATTCTTAAACTGTGGCCCCTGGTTCTGGACTCCCCCAACATCGGGAACATGTTTCCTGCCTCTAGCGTGTCCAAACCCTTAATAATCTTATATATTTCAATAAGATCCCCCTCATCCTTCTAAATTCGAGAGTATACAAGCCCAGGTGCTCCATACTATCAACATATGACAGTTCCGCCATCCCGGGAATTAACCTTGTGAACCTACGCTGCACTCCCTCAATAGCAAGATTGTCCTTCCTCAAATTTGGAGACCAAAAGTGCACATAATACTCCAGGTGCGGTCTCACTAGGGCCCTGTACAACCGTGGTAGGACCTCTTTGCTCCTACACTCAACTCCTCTTGTTATGAAGGCCAACATGCCATTCGCATTCTTCACTGCCTGCTGTACCTGTCAGATATTACATTGATACAGGTGGGGGGGGTTGGGGTGTGGGGGGGGGGGGTTGATAGGAGATGATGGACAAAGGCCAGAGATGAAAAGGTAGAAGGCAAAAGGATGGGAGATGGTGTGAAACTGACCAATTGTAAGGAAATTTATACACATGTATTAATATGGGCAAACAGACCAAACTTACAGTTTTAAATGTGAACAAGTAAGTCATGTTCGTAAATACTAAAATCTTTTCAGCATAGATTAAAGTGGAGCCATTTTCATCGCCAGGAAAACACACATTTTGAAAACATGAAGAGAAAAATGTCTGAAAACCAGCAGGACTTACAAATAAATATACCTTTCGTGAAGGGACAACAGAATAGAATAGAATAGAATAGAATAGAATAGAATAGAATAGAATAGAATAGAATGCCTTTTATTGTCATCCAAACAGACAAGGTTTGAACAAAATTTCATTCCTACGGTCATGACATCACCAAAAAAACCAAGACACACACTAAACACAATTTACACAAACATCCATCACAGTGAATCTCCAAAACCTCCTCACTGTGATGGAAGGCAAAAGTCTTATCTCTTCCCTTTGTTCTTCTCCCGCGGTCAAGCAGTCCAACTGCAGCGTCGAGCCGACTGGGGCTCACGATGTTAAAGCCCCCGGCGGCCGATGGTAAGTCCCGCGGCTGTTTAAGCTGCGCCAGGCGATGTTAGGCCCCGCTCCGAGTAATTTAAACCCCGTGATTCCGGCAGGAGAAGTTGCCATTGCGGGAGCTCCGAAAAGCGGTCTCCCACCAGGGGCCTGCGAGCTCCCGATGTTCCTGTCCACCGGGCCTGCGACCGGAGCCTCCGAAGCTCCGGTCGGGTTGCAGCCACACGCCACCACAGCTCTCCACGCTCTGAAGTCGGCCAGCTCCGCGATGGCGAGTCCGCAGGCTCCGCAACTGGAGCCCTCAGGTTGGTTCCGGTTGGAGACCTCCGCCGGCTCCACGATATTAGGCCCAACAACAGCGGAGACCCGACAGGGAAAAAGTCGGGTCTCTGTACAGGGAAGAGATTAAACGGTCCCCCCCCCCCACATATATACAGCTGAAAAATAATAAAAATTAGAACCAAAAACATACATCTAACAGGACAAAAATTTAAAAAAAGACAGACGGACTGCAGTCGAGCCGCTGCCGTTAGGCGCCGCCATTTCGCAAAAGAGGTGAGAAAGAAGTGCAATTTTGGTGATAAAATAAATGACTTGTCATAGTAAGGAACTGGTAACACGGGGAGCACAGACAGACAACATTTTGAGAATATTAATATTTGAAAAAGGGATTGTCACTTTTTCTTTGGGTTCTACAGATTTTCTGATCGGCGAAGAAAAATGGAAATTGTAATCATAAGTTTTGATTACACCAGAAAGCAAAATCGTCTCTTAACAAATTACTTAAAGGAAAATGTTGCATTAAATTGTCACTTTACACGGTTTCAGTGCATTCCAGTGAATTCACATCTGCAGTGCCATAATGTTTAGGACAAAGTATCATTTATTAATTTGCCTCTGTATTCCACAATTTGAGATTTGTATTAGAAAAAAATCACATGTGGTTAAAGTGCACATTGTCAGATTCTCATAAATTTGGTTTCACCATGTAGAAATTACAGCTGTGTTTATACATAGTTCCCCATTTCAGGGCACGTTAATGTTTGGAACAGATGGCTTCACAGGTGTTTGTAATTGCTCAGGTGTGTTTAATTTCCTCCTTAATGCAGGTATAAGAAAGCTCTTATCACCTAGTCTTTCCTCCAGTCTTTCCATCACCTTTGGAAACTTTTATTGCTGTTTATCAACATGAGGACCAAAGGTGTGCCAATGAAAGTCAAAGAAGCCATAATGAGACTTAGAAACAAGAATAAAATTGTAAGAGCATCAGCCAAACCTTAGGCTTACCAAAATCAACTGTTTGGAACATCATTAAGAAGAAAGAGAGCACTGGTGAGCTTACTAATCGCAAAGGGACTGGCAGGCCAACGAAGACCTCCACAGCTGATGACCGAAGAATTCTCTCTATAATAAAGAAAAATCCCCAACACCTGTCCGACAGGTCAGAAACACTCTTCAGGAATCAGTTGTGGATTTGTCAATGACCACTGTCTGCAGAAGACTTCATGAACAGAAATACAGAGGCTACACTGCAAGATGGAAACCACTGGTTAGCCGCAAAAAAAATAGGATGGCAGGTTACAGTTTGTCAAGAAGTTCTGGAAAAAGGTCTTGTGGACAGATGAGACAAAGATTAACATATCAGAGTGATGGCAAGTGCAAAGTATAGAGGAGAGCAGGAACTGCCCAAGATGCAAAGCATACCACCTCATCTGTGAAACACGGTGGTGGGGGTGTTATGGCCAGGACATGTATGACTGCTGAAGGTACTGGCTCACTTATCTTCATTGATGATATAACTGCTGATAGTAGTTGCATAATGAATAATGAAGGGTATAGACACATCTTATTTGTTCAAGTTCAAACAAATACCTCAAAAGTCAAATACCTAAATGGAAGGGTTTCGGCCCGAAACGTCACCTATTTCCTTCACTCCATAGATGCTGCTGCACCCGCTGAGTTTCTCCAGCATTTTTGTGTGCCCTCAAAAGTCATTGGCTGGCAGTTCATTCTATGGCAAGACAATGATCCCAAACATACTGCTAAAGCAACAAAGACGTTTTTCAAAGCTAAAAAATGGTAAATTCTTGAGTGGTCAATTCAATCACCAGATCTGAACCCAATTGAGCATGCCTTTTATGCTGAATAGAATACTGAAGGCGACTAGCCCCCAAAACAAGCATAAGCTCCGCAGGTTTGGGGACAGAGCCTTCTCCAGGGCAGCTCCCAAGCTCTGGAACTCCCTCCCCCAATTGATCCGCAATTCCGTGTCACTCACCATTTTCCAGTCCCGCCTCAAGACCCATCTCTTCACCTCTGCCTATCCTTAGCCCCATGTGCCGTCCCTTTTCATCTGTGCATTAATTGCCTCATACTGTGTTTTGTATTAAATTCTGTATTTACTTTGTGTACTAGTCATGTCTCTACTATTTATTTCATTCCCCTTACATGTTTTTCCTCTACCTGCTAAATTTTTGTACGGTGTCCTTGAGACTCTTGAAAGGCGCCCATAAATAAAATTTATTATTATTATTATTATTATTAAGCTAAAAATGGCTGCAATACAGGCCTGGCAGAGCATCACCAGAGAAGACACCCAGCAACTGGTGATGTCCATGAATCGCACACTTCATTGCATGCAAAGAATATGCAACAAAATACTAAAAATGACTAGTTTCATTCACATGACATTGCTGTGTCCCAAACATTATGCTGCTCTAAAATGGGGAGACTCTGTATAAACACTGTTGTGAAACCAAAATGTATAAAAATAGCTTTTACAAAAATCTGACAATGTGCACCTTGACCACATGTGATTTTTTTTTCTATTACAAATCTCAAATTGCGGAGCACAGAGGTAAATAAATAAATGATGGGTCTTTGTCCCAAACATTATGGAGGGCACTGTAATTAAATGTTTCTGACATTTGGTCACATGTAATATGGAAAGTGGGGTAGGGTGACACATTGTTACAAAAAGGAATGGTATAAAAGACGAGGTAAACTGCTTATTTGAGGGATAAGTATTGGTCAGGAAATTGGGATCAATACAAGTGCTGCAGTATTCTCTGCGGCTTCCCAAGAGTCTCGTTAACATTTCATTAGGAAGACACTTTCCATCGACTCCCTCACGACTGCTGAAGCCAATTATTCAAAGATTCGTAGGGGGCGCCGTTGAGTATGGCGGCCTTGCCAGCAGCTGTTAGTCTTTTCACCCTTTTTTTATTTTTAGTGAGTTAGAAGTGTTTGTTTTGGAGGCCTTTTTATGTGGGGGGCGGGGGGGAGGAAAGGGGGAAACTATTTTTCGCAGTCCCTACCTGGTCGGAGATGTGGCTTTTCTCTGAGCTGTGTTTTCGCCCCTTACTCACGGCCAACAATCTGGAGCGGCGTTTCCTGCCGGGACCAGCCAGGACTTCAGCTTTGGCGGTGAGGCACCTTCATGGCTTACCCGGGTCGCCGTGCGGTAAGCTCCGGAGTGCTGTGACCGCCGACTCCAACATTGCAGAGCTGCGGTCTGCGCAGCTTCCAGCCGCAGGAGGCGCTGAGCTTTAAAACACCGCGGAGCCTGGGATCTCACGATGAGGTCTCTAGGGAAGTGGCCGCTCCAGACACTCCAAGGTGCTGAGAGTGTTCACCCGACGCCAGAACTCCATCATCCGGCGAGAGGGCCTGAAGCATCGGGCTGACCTAGCGGCGACTGCGGAGGCCTCAATAGGCCCGACTATGGGTGAACAGGGGACGGGACTGGACTTTTGATGCCTTCCCCCACAGTGGGAACCATTGTGGGGGGGATGTTTTTATGTTTACTGTTAAATTCTTTGATGTTGTGTCTTATCTTTATTTGTGCGCTGCAATGGCAAGTCAAATTTCACTACACCATTTGGTGTATGTAATAATGAATGTCCTTTGTATTGTATTGTATTAAATGTCCTTTGTATGATACCCACAAAATGCTGGAATAACTCAGTGGGACGGGTAGCATCTCTGGTTAGAAGGAATGGGTAACGTTTCATGTGGAGACCTTTCTTCAGAATGAGAGTCAGAGGAGAGGAAGACAATGAGAGAAGGAAGTGGTGTCGACAAATTATGCTTAACTTGCATCTACCTATCATTTCCCTAGCTTTGCCCCACCCACACCTCTCTTTCAGCTTTCACCCCCGCCCTCTCCACTACAATCCGTCTGAAAATCCCAAAATGAACATCGCCTGCTCATGTTTTCCAGAAATGCTGCCTGACCTTCTGAGTTACTCCAGCACTGTGTGCCTCTTTTGTAAATCAGCATCTGCAGTTCCTTGTATCTAAACTTAACATTACATGACCCTGAATAGATAGGGTGGCTGCAGAAAGGCTTTTACTCAGAGTAGGGAAATCAACAAACAGAAGCCATAGATTTAAAATGACAGGGGAACGATTTAATAAGAATCTGAGGGGCAAATTTTTCACACAGAGGGTGATGAGTATATGTAATGAGCTTAGGGAGGAGATAATTGAAGTGGAAACAATATTTAAAATACATTTGGATAGGCACATGGATAGGAAAGGCTTAGCGGGATGTGGGCCAAAGACAGGACTGTGTAGATGGGGAACTTTGGTCGGCATAGGCAAGCTGGGCCGAAGGGCCTGTTTCCGTGCTGTATGACTATGATTAATTGTGAGTTTCAGTGCTCTCTGTGTACTCCGTGTACTCTGTGTTTAAAAATTAGTCCATTCATTGTAAAAAAAAAATGGAATTCAGTCAATACCAGGGCCTTAAACCAACATCTGTAGTTCCTTACTACATACTAGCAACTAGTGATGGATTCCATTGTATATTTTTTCAAACTCAGATGGCATTGGTGGGGAGAGTATTGGAATATGGTTGGGAACAAAATACATTTAAAGCCCTTGCAATTTTAATATTTGTTGTTCAATGTTTCTAATGAGAAGTGGTAATGAAGATGTTAGGAGATGCAGGAGGATGAGGAGTGATCTTATAAAAGTGTATAAAATCATGAGAGGAATAGATCGGGTAGATGCACAAAGAGTAGGTGAATTGAGGACCAAAGTTTAAGGTGAAGGGGAAAAGATTTAATAGGAATCTTGAGGGGTAACTTTTTCACACAAAGGATGGTGGGTGTATGGAATAAGCTGCCAGAGGAAGTAGTTGAGGCAGGGACTATCGCAACGTTTAAGAAGCAGTTAGACAGGCACATGGATAGGACGGGTTTGAACCAAACGCGGGCAGGTGGGACCAAAGATTATAGAGCAGAGCAAGATGCGCCACTCTGCGAAAAAAGCGTAGTAAGACATGGGTATGGCATGACGCCATTTTATTGAGCTGCAATTTACAATAATATTAATAAAATTTACAATAATAATAACTAAATATGTGAAGTGATCGATGCTATATAAAACACTGTTCCCTACAACACTGATTACACCAAAGATGATAGAATCAGTCCTGGATCAACTCAGGAGTGGAGGAAACGTCCTCTTCCCCCAAAGATACTAGAGGAGCCTCTAGTATCTTTGCTTTTCCCTACGACCTGATGTAAGAGCAGGTTATATAACGGTAGAGTCCGTCCCCACTACCAAAGATGTCGCGTTTAGCATAAACAAATGGCGTCCTTGACGTTCCGTTACGTACTACACGTCAGTCCATTGGATTTCGGAGGAGTGGTCTATCTTGCTCTGCTCTATAATCATTGGGCGGGACTAGTGTAGCTGGGACATGTTGGCTTGTGTGGGCAAGTTAGGCTGAAGGGTCTGTTTCCACACTGTATCGCTCTATGACTCTATGTTGCATAAAAAAGCTCTCTGAAGTTTGAGATGACAAAAAAATATTGTTCTTGAGCTTCTGTAGCAGAGGTCAAGTTGAATCCTGTTATTGTGCTTAAAAAAAAAGCAATACATCACTGCTTAGAAACCTTAGACTTAATACTATCTGGCACGGTGGCGCAGCACTGGCGACCTGGGTTCAATCCTGACTATGGCTGCTTCTGTATGGAGTTTGTATGTTCTCCCCGTGACCTGCATAGGTTTTCTCCGGGTGCTCGTTTCCTCCCACACTCCAAAAATGTACAGGTTTGTAGATTAATTGGCTTGGATCAAATTGTAAATTGTCCCATGTGTGTAGGATAGTGTTGGTGTGCGGGGATCACTGGTGGGTGTGGACTCGGTGGGCCGAAGGGCCTGCTTCCGTGCTGTATCTCTAAACTAAACTGCTATCCCAAATTCAGTTTTATCCTATTTTTAAAAATAAACTGGAATCACAAACAGGCTTGCAAGGAAGGAACTGCAGATGCTGGTTTACACCGACGAAAGACACAAAATGCTGGTGTAATTCAGCGGGACAGGCAGCACCTCTGGAGAGAAGGAATGGGCGATGTTTTGGGTTGAGACCCTTCTCCTTCACAATATGAGAATGGGAGGTATTGACCGTGTCAATAGTGGAACTATGGAGGTGATGAGTGAAGCATTGAAGAACAGAGAGCAAATCATAATCGGCTGGTCAACAGCACCATCTAGTGAGCAACCGCACATAGCAGTAAAGACAACTCTGCCACATTGTTCAAAGATTAATATTGCACCGGTTGTCCCGGAAGCTTCGAGGTCTTTCTTTCTTCACAGCCTGTACTGCTTCAATTTTCGGTTCTAAAGTTGCTCCTTCACACAACTACTACTAATTCAAATAGCATTGAGTAACTTAGGAAAAGTTTGCATCAGATCTGAAGTGATATAGCAACTGATGCTATAAGTCTGAAAAAGGGTCTCAACCCAAAACGTCACCCGTTCCTTCTCTCCAGAGATGTTGAGTTACTCCAGCTTTCCGTGTCAATCTTTAGCAACGGAAGCTTAAGGTTTTCCTCAAACTAATTTCAGTTGAGTCTTGTGTTTAATCTCCCCATTTCCTAATTTAAGTGCAAGTGAACCAACTCACTCGCTGATGGATCGCTTGCGTCTATATTCGGTGTAAACCAGCAGCTGCAGTTCTTTTCTACCCAACACACTCACTTATTGTTTTTTAAGTATAATCATTTAAGTTTACAAGATGCTTTAATACAGGCTTTCAATTCAGCTGTTTTAGAATAACTGGTAGCATAGAAACATAGAAAATAGGTGCAGAAGGAGGCCATTCGGCCCTTCGAGCCAGTACCGTCATTGATTGTGATCATGGCTGATCGTCCCCTATCTATAACCCGTGCCTGCCTTCCCCCTATATCCCTTGACTCCACTAGCCCCTAGAGCTCTATCTAACTCTCTTAAATCCTTCCAGTAATTTGGCCTCCACTGCCCTCTGTGGCAGGGAATTCCATAAATTCACAACTCTCTGGGAGAAAAAGTTTTTGCTCACCTCAGTCTTAAATGACCTCCCCTGTATTCTAAGACTGTGGCCCCTGGTTCTGGACTCGCCCAACATTGGGAACATTTTTCCTGCATCTAGTTTGTTCAGTCCTTTTATAATTTTATGTTTCTATAAGATCCCCCTCATCCTTCTAAACTCCAGTGAATACAAGCCTAGTCGTTTCAATCTTTCCTCATATGACAGTCCCGCCATCCCAGGGATCAATCTCGTAGCGTTTGACCAATATCTCCTGCTGGCACTAAAGGAATACATCCCTTTAATTGATTATGTGTTTACGATTTGGGCGGTCAAGGTGCGCAGCGGTAAAGTTGCTGCCTTACAGTGAATGCAGCGTCGGAGACCCGGGTTCGATCCTGACTACGGGTGCTGTCTGTCTGTACAGTTTGTACGTACTCGCCGTGACCTGCATGGGTTTTCTCAGAGATCTTTGTTTTCCTCCCACACTCCAAATACATACAAGTTTATAGGTTAATTGGCTTGGTAATTGTAAAAATTGTCCCTAGTGGGTGTAGGAATGTGTTAATGTGCTGGGATCGCTGGTGGGCCGAAGGGCCTGTTTCCATGCTGTATCTCTAAACTAAACAGGTCTTGCAGTGTTAGGTATAGTGCTTCAACGACTACCTATGTGGGCTATTGGACGTTCACCTCAATCAATGAGTTTCCAACCTATTAGAATTTTTTCCTTTGAATTTTCATAACGAATGTTAGACATTGGAGTCTCCATATTTGTCACTTTTACATGGAGTTTAAAGGACAAAAGTACAGTCTTCACCCCTGTGAAAAGTGTGGAATCATTGAAACCACAACCCGGGTAATCAGGCTTTTCAGTTTTAGTTTAGTTTCAGTTTACTTTATTGCCACGTGTACCAAGGTACAGTGAAAAGCTTTTGTTGCGTGCTATCCAGTCAGCGGAAAGACAATACACAATTGTCCCGCTGAGTTTCTTCAGCAATTTGTGTCGTTTTTTTTAAATACCATCTGCAGTTTCTTGCTTCTAGATTTTAAAAAGAATTAGCCACCCAGGAAAAGCACTGCGTGACCTTGACTGAGACAGCAAAGCTGGCACAGGAGCAACAGAAGGTAGAACTGAAACAAATCAATATCGCCTGTGGATTAGCTACTGTTCAGCAGCGGATTAAATTAAATCAGGAGTAGTGGGTGGACCTGGCAAAAGCACTTGCTATGTTATCACAGAATTACTGGGAAAGTGATGATTGCCACAGATGAGTCAGATAGAGAATGGACAGAGGGAAGAGGATAATAAAACCGGTTGTTGAAGCTAAACACCTGGTCCAAATCAAAGGTAACATTGAACGGACAGATACTTGCCGTTTAGTTCTAGCTAAAAACACAGAGACCATTGTCAGGGATTAAAGAGCTACACAGTTACTAACGTTGTAGGCGGCACAGTGATCGCGGCAGTAGAGCTGCTGCCTTACAGTACCAGAAACCCGGGTTCGATCCTGACTACGGGTGCTGTCTGTACGGAGTTTGTACATTCACCCTGGTTTCCTCCCACACTCCAAAGATGTACAGCATTGTAGGTTAATTGGCTTTGGTATGTTGTAAAATTGTTCCTAGTGTGTGGAGGTTAGTACAAGGGTTGGTCGGCGCGGACTCGGGCCGAAAGACCTGTTCCCGTGCTGCAACTCGAAATTCTGAAGTCCAAAGTCAAAAGCTAATCTGGTTATTGAATACAAAAGCAAGTTGTACAGCAGCTTCATAAAGCATTCTTATCAGCTGGATTACTACATGTAGTTCCAGTCACGACAGGCTATAAGGAAGGGTGTGACTGTGCTGTCGGGTGCGGAGGAGATTTACAAGATATTGACCGGGATAAAATGACACTGGAGAGGTTGGGTCTAATTTCCATGGAGCATAGGATATTACTCAGGTATATAAATTTATGATGTATTTAGGTAGGGGAGAATGCAGGATTTTTTTCACCATAGCAGAGGCAAATAAAACTAGATGGCACAGATTTCGAGTGAGCCTAAAAAGAGTTGGAGGGGATCGAAGGAGGAACCAGAAGATGGTGAGTAGCTGGAACAGACGCGGAAGCAGAGTTGCATTTGAATTGCCAGGGCCGAATGCTGGAAGATAAGTTCATAAGTTTATAGGAGCAGTATTAGGCTATTCAGCCCATCAAGATGGAATAAATATGGATATCTACCCACTCATTGGCATAGATGTGACAGGAGAAAGGCCTATTTCCATGCTGCATAATCACATAGAACAGTTTAGGTAGACACAAAATGCTGGAGTAACTCAGCGGGACAGGCAGCATCACTGGAGAGCAGGAATGGGTGAAGTTTGGGTCGAGACCCTTCTTCAGACTGATGTCAGGGGAGTGGGCAGGACAGAGAGAGAATGTACTCGGAGACACTAAGACTGGTGGGAGAACTGGGAAGGGGGAAGAGCATGGAGAGAGAGGGAAAGCAAGGGCTACTTGAAGTTAAGAGAAGTCAATGTTCAAACGCTGGGGTGTAAGCTACTCGAGCAAAATATGAGGCGCTGTCCGTCCAATTTGCGATGGGCCTTACTCTAACAATGGAGGAGGCCCAGGACAGAAAGGTCAGACTGGGTGTGGGAGGGGGAGTTGAAGTGCTGAGCAACCGGGAGATCAGGTAGGTTAAGGCGGATTGAGCAGAGGTGTTCAGCGAAACAATTGCCGAGCCTGCGCCTGGTCTCGCCGATATACAGGAGTTGACACCTGGAACAGCGGATACAGTAAATGAGGTTGGAGGAGGTGCAACTGCACCTCTGCCTCACCTGAAAAAACTGTTGGAGTCCTTGGATGGAATCGAGGGAGGAGGTAAAGGGACAGGTGTTGCATGTCCTGCGATTGCAGAAGAAAATACCTGGGGAGGGGGTGGTTTGGGTGGGAAGGGACGAGTTGACCAGGGAGTTGCGGAGGGAACGGTCTCTGTGGAAAGCAGAAAGGGGTGGAGATAGGAAGATGTGGCCAGTAGTAGGATCCCTGGTAATAAACCGTTCCCTCCACAACTACCTGGAGAAAAAAATAGTTCCCACCGCAATTCCCTGGAAATAAATCCAACGGGATCCCACTACTGGCCACATCTTCCAATCGCCACCCCTTTCTGATCTCCACAGAGAGCATTCCCTGCACAACTCCCTGGTCAACTTGTCCCTTCCCACCCAAACAACCCCCTTCCCAGGTATTTACTTCTGCAACTGCAGGAGATGCAACACCTGTCACTTTACCTCCCCCTTCGACCATCTAAGGACTCCAACAGTTTTTTTCAGGTGAGGCAGAGGTTCACTTGCACCTCCTCCAACCTCATCTACTGTTTCCACTGTTCCAGGTGTCAACTCCTGTACATCAGCGAGACCAATCGCAGGCTCGGCGATCGTTTCGCTGAACACCTCCGCTCAGTCCGCCTTAACCTGCCCGATCTCCCGGTTGCTCAGCACTTTAATTCCCCCTCCCATTCCCAATCTGAACTTTCCGTCCCAGGCCTCCTCCATTGTCAGAGTGAGGACAAGCGCAAATTGGAGGAAAAGCACCTCATATTTTTCTTGGGTAGCTTACACATGAACATTGACTTTTCTAACTTCCAATAGCCCTTGCTTTCCCTCTCTCTCTATCCCCTCCCCCTTCCCAGTTCTCCCACCAGTCTTTCTGTCGACGACTACATTCTATCTCTGTCCCGCCCACTCCCCTGACATCGGCTGAAGAAGGATCTCGACCCAAAACGTCACCCATTCCTTCTCTCCAGAGATGCTGCCTGTCCCGCTGAGTTACTCCAGCATTTTGTGTCTACCTTCGATTTAAACTAGCATCTGCAGTTCTTTCCTACTCACAGAATAGTACAGCACAGAAACAGGTTTCATTGCCGACACTGTCTACGACCCAATGATTAGCAAGTCAAAGTAGGCATCAGTCAGTTGATAAAAATTGAGAACTATTAAATATCCAGAATTTGGAGCCTTCAATGGTCGGGGAGCGATTCAGTGAATATGGGGATGACGCACAGTTTGGAGGAGATTACAGGGGTAAATGTACAGCATAGATCAGTACAGCACAGGAACAAACCCTTTAGCCCACGATGTCCATGCTGAATGTGATGCCAAGTTAAACTAATCTCCCGCCTGCACGTGCTCCACATCCCTCCGTACCCAGGTGCTCAGCTAAAAGCCTCTTAAATGGTACTATTGTATCTACATTCATCACCACACCTGGTGAAATGTTCCAGACACCCTCCATTCTCTGTGTAAAACAAATTATCCTCTGACCTTATAGGTGTGCCCTCTAGTATTTGATATTCCATCCTGGAGAAAAGGTAATGACTGTCTACCCTGTCTGTGACTCTCATTTTACACATTTATTTCAGGTTAGAAAAAAATTAAATCCTTAACAAGGCACTGATAGACCTTGTTTCACAAGAGGTTTAGTTTAGTTGTGTTTAATTTAGAAATACAGCTCGGAAACGGGCCCTTTGGCCCTGCAATCCCTATACACTAGGACCATTCTACACAATACGAACAATTTACAATTTACAATAGCCAAATAAACCTACAAACCTGTACGTCTTTGGAGTGTGAGAGAAAACCGGAGCACCCTGGAAAAACGTACCAACCCAATACAGACAGCACCCGTAATCAGCATCGAATCCGGATCTCTGGCGCTGTAAGGCAGCAACTCCACCGATGCAGCACCATGAGAAAGCACAAGAGAGATGGAGGGTAGTATTATCAGTAGGGGATTGGGTCCAAGTTTTGGCAGAAGTGTTGGATGGTAGGAGGCAGGTTGCAATATGTAACGTCTTAGTGGTGGGAATATCAACAGCAATAGTAACGTCTTTGTGGTGGGTTTTCCGTTGATTGTCACCTTGTCGTGGTGGAGAAGCTTGTGTGGTGCTGAAATCCTGAGAATGATGCCGTCTGGAGCTATGCTCCTGGTAAGGTCACCCATGGCAGTAAAGTCGAGGGGAGGTCTCTGACAAAGAGCAATCCAACCAAGACCTCAAAGATGGTACTAACAGAGGAAAATGGCTGACCTTTGTGGAGCATCACAACAGCTGGGATGGCGAATGAAGGTTGCAGCAGAAAAGGGTCTCCGGTCGTCTTGGACTCTATGCCACTGGATTCTGACCCAGATCTGTCAAAGTGGCTGTCTATGCACCAGTCTCCCCACGTTAAACAAAATCACGCACAGGCGTCCTCTATGAGAGGGAAGTCATACTCGTTTTGAGTGACTGCCGATGATGATGATGAGTGGTGGGAATATCAGATTGAATCACAGAAATGATACAGACACTTAAATAAGGCCATTGGGCCCATTGTAGCTGCATCAGTTCCCTGCATGAACAATCTGGTCAGACTCAGACCCACAACTTTGCATTTTGTCTCCCTCTATCCAAATCTCTTTTGAATGTGATAACTGCTTACATTGTCCTCTCAGGCAGTAATTCAAGTGCTAACGACCCTCTGTATCAAACTGGATATGTTTTTACCCATTTTGTCCAGACAGATATATATCAGATGATACAGCTTTCAAACCACCTGGAATTATATATATCACCAGCTTGGCGAAAAATCCAATTGCAAATATAACAGACATGGGACCACTAACTTTGAACAGAGAGACACCATAAATTAAATGAAAAAAAATCACACTCAGCGAGGAATGACTCAATCTGACAACAGCAGAGGAGAAATAGCATAAGTTATGTTTCATTTTAAATACACAACAGTAAATTTTAAACCCGATGATACTAATGTCCGCAAGAATTATCCCATCATTAAAATTCTACTATTAATAAATATTAGTCAGACTAGGAGTATTTACTCTACCTGATTAGCATCATTATCGGAAGGCTAAGGTGTCCCACTTGAGAGCACTACAGAAAGCGCTTGTCACACTAATGTACGTGAATCCACTATCAAACGCTTCATGAAGCAAGCTGCTGAACACAGGAAACGTCAGATTGACATCACATATTCCACAGACACCAACCGCACATTACAGTGGGTGGATTGTGGTTCTTCCCCACGTCACACACTAGACGATGACAAGGGTTTGTGGCAATTGACACAGGCTTCTGGAATCTCATTATAAATGCAACTAACCAGCAGGAAATGTAATAAACAGGAAAGACAATGTTAAGCATTCCCTTGCTTCAAGTCAGTAAAAAGGACTGCTTTCTCTCGGAAAGTCAAGGCACTCCCACCTTTCTTGAAAGGAAGATTGCACAGATCTTACGGTGTCCACAACTTCCTGCTGCCAGCCTTCCTCTACTCTAATGCTTGTTGGTCCTTTTTCCTGTTCTGTCTCTCTGTCAGAACATTGCAACTGAAACATTTATCTGTAGTCATGGTTTACACGTTTACAATTCTTAAAATTATTATTTACATTTAATTACACTCAATCCACACGACTATAGGTTGCCTTCACACCCAGGATACAAATATGAAGACGAGGGGTGAATGTATCTGCTTCTTTGCTGGAGTAACTCAGTGGGTCAGGCAGGCTGTGTTCAGAACAAGGGAGACACAAAATGCAAGAGTAACAGGCAGCATTTTTTGGAGAAAAGGAACAGGTGGCGTTCGGGTCGAGACCCTTCAGCAGACTCTGCAGAACTCCCGTCAGAGAGGAGGAGAATTTCTTCAAAGTCAGCATACCTTGAGGAGATTTTGCAAAACCTGGGCACCTTGATTCTCTTAATATTGAACAATATATCAATCTAACAAGTTATTCAGTAGATACACATAAAAAGCTGAGTAACTTAGCGGGTCAGACAGCATCCCTGGAGAACAGAAATAGGTGACATTTTGGGTCGAGACCCTTCAAACTTCAGTCTCGACCTGAAGTCACCTGGAAGTATGATGTTGTGGCAATCAGTGAAACATGGTTGCAGGAGAGCTGTGATTGGAAACTAATTATTCCAGGATTTCGTTGCTTCAGGTGTGATAGAATTGGAGTGGCAAGAGGTGGAGGTGTTGCATTGCTAGTCAGGGAAGATATTACAGCAGTGCTTTGGCAGGATAGATTGGAAGGTTCATCTAGGGAGGCTATTTGGGTGGAACTGAGAAGTGGGAAAGGTGTAGCAACACTTATAGCGGTGTATTATAGACCGCCAAATGGGGATCGAGAATGGGAAGAGCAAATATGTAAGGAGATAGCAGATATTAGTAGTAAGCACTAGGTAGTGATTGTGGGAGATTTCAACTTTCCACACATAGACTGGGAAACACATTCTGTAAATGGGCTGGATGGTTTGGAGTTTGTAAAATGTGTGCAGGATAGTTTTTTGCAGCAATACATAGAGGTACGTACTAGAGGAGGGGCAGTGCTATACCTCCTGTTAGGAAATGAGACGGGACAGGTGGCGGAGGTATGCGTTGGGGAGCACTTCGGGTCCAGTGATCACAATACCATTAGTTTCAATATAATTATGCAGAGGGTCAGAACTGGACCTAGGGTTGAGATTTTTGATTGGAGAAAGGCTAACTTTGATGTGATGCGAAATGATTTAAAAGGAGTGAACTGGGACATTTTGTTTTATGGGAAGGATGTAGAAGAGAAATGGAGGGCATTTAAAGGGGAAATTTTAAGAGTACAGAATCTTTATGTTCCTGTTCGGTTGAAAGGAAACAATAAAAATTGGAAAGAGCCCAGGTTTTCACAGGAAATTGGACATCTTGTTCGGAAAAAGAGGGAGATCTACAATAATTATAGGCAGCATGAAGTAAATGAGGTGCTTGACGAGTATAAGGAATGTAAAAAGAATCTTAAGAAAGAAATTAGAAAAGCTAAAAGAAGATATGAGGTTGCTTTGGCAAGTAAGGTGAAAGTAAATCCAAAGGGTTTCTACAGCTTTATTAATAGCAAAAGGATAACGAGGGATAAAATTGGTCCATTGGAGAGACAGAGTGGACAGCTATCTGCAGAGCCAAAAGAGATGGGGGAGATATCGAACAATTTCATTTCTTCGGTATTCACCAAGGAGAAGGATATTGAATTATGTGAGGTAAGGGAAACTAGTAGAGTAGCTATGGATACTATGAGTTTCAAAGTAAAAGAAGTACTGACACTTTTGAAAAATATAAAAGTGGGTAAGTCTCCAGGTCCTGACAGGATATTCCCTAGGACATTGAGGGAAATTAGTGTAGAAATAGCCGGGGCTATGACAGAAATATTTCAAATGTCATTAGAAACGGGAATAGTCCCCGAGGATTGGCGTACAGCGCATGTTGTTCCATTGTTTAAAAAGGGTTCTAAGAGTAAACCTAGCAATTATAGACCTGTTAGTTTGACTTCAGTGGTGGGCAAATTAATGGAAAAGATACTTAGAGATAATATATATAAGCATCTGGATAAACAGGGTCTGATTAGGAACAGTCAGCATGGATTTGTGCCAGGAAGGTCATGTTTGTCTAATCTTCTTGAATTTTTTGAAGAGGTTAAGAGGGAAATTGACGAGGGTAAAGCAGTGGATGTTGTCTATATGGACTTTAGTAAGGCCTTTGACAAGGTTCCTCATGGAAGGTTGGTTAAGAAGGTTCAACTGTTGGGTATAAATGCAGGAGTAGCAAGATGGATTCAACAGTGGCTGAATGGGAGAAGCCAGAGGGTAATGGTGGATGGTTGTTTATCGGGTTGGAGGCAGGTGACTAGTGGGGTGCCTCAGGGATCTGTGTGGGGTCCTTTGTTGTTTGTCATGTACATTAATGATCTGGATGAAGGTGTGGTAAATTGGATTAGTAAGTATGCAGATGATACGAAGATAGGTGGTGTTGTGGATAATGAAGAGGATTTCCAAAGTCTACAGAGTGATTTAGGCCAATTGGAAAAATGGGCTGAAAGATGGCAGATGGAGTTTAATGCTGATAAATGTGAGGTGCTCCACCTTGGCAGGACAAATCAAAATAGGACGTACATGGTAAATGGTAAGGAATTGAAGAATACAGTTGAACAGAGGGATCTGGGTATAACCGTGCATAGTTCCTTGAAGGTGGAATCTCATATAGATAGGGTGGTAAAGAAAGCTTTTGGTATGCTAGCCTTTATAAATCAGAGCATTGAATATAGAAGCTGGGATGTAATGTTAAAATTGTACAAGGCATTGGTGAGACCAAATCTGGAGTATGGTGTACAATTTTGGTCACCCAATTATAGGAAGGATGTCAACAAAATAGAGAGAGTACAGAGGAGATTTACTAGAATGTTGCCTGGGTTTCAACAACTAAGTTACAGAGAAAGGTTGAATAAGTTAGGTCTTTATTCACTGGAGCGCAGAAGGTTAAGGGGGGACTTGATAGAGGTCTTTAAAATGATGAGAGGGATAGACAGAGTTAATGTGGACCAGCTTTTCCCTTTGAGAATAGGCAAGATTCAAACAAGAGGACATGACTTCAGAATGAAGGGACAGAAGTTTAGGGGTAACATGAGGGGGAACTTCTTTACTCAGAGTGGTAGCGGTGTGGAATGAGCTTCCAGTGGAAGTGGTGGAGGCAGGTTCGTTGGTATCATTTAAAAATAAATTGGACAGACATATGGATGAGAAGGGAATGGAGGGTTATGGTATGAGTGCAGGCAGGTGGGACTAAGGGAAAAAAAGTTGTTCGGCACGGACTTGTAGGGCCGAGATGGCCTGTTTCCGTGCTGTAATTGTTATATGGTTAATTTGCACATTCTAAATGATAATACATGGGTTTCCTCTGGGTGCACAGGTTTCCCCGACATCCCAAAGACTGCGGGTTTGTAGGTTAACTGACCCTCTGTAAATTGTCCTGAGTGCGCAGGGAGAGGCCGAGAACATGGGATAGCATAGAACTAGAGTGAATGGGTGATCGATGGTCAGCATTGACTCGGTGGGCTGAAGGGCCTGTTTCCATGCTGTATCTCTAACCTCAACTGAATCCTGCCCCTACCCAACATCACAATAAGAGAACATTCACCAGGCTGGCCACAGTTAAAGAAAGCTGCTCACTGCCACCATCTTAAAGTAAATTAGGGATAAGAAATAAATGATGTATTTGACAACGATGCTTAGATCCAAAAAAATGAATAAACTGGAAAAAGAGAAGTATCAAGATTATAACACAAAAGCCTATTGTTCTTTCCTGTCAGGAGGACTAGGAAAAGTAGAATTGTTTTTAGGGTTAAACACTGTCCCAATTATAAGCAGTTCTATTTAGATGCCATTATGTGTAAACATGAACATGAAACATAAACACAAACAAACATGAACCTTGACGTCCTGTGTCTGTACACTGTGGACAGCTTGATAGTAATCATGTAGAATCTTTCCACTGGTTGGATAGCATGCAACAAATAAAGATTTTCACTGTACCTCGGTACATGCGACAATGAACTAAGCTAAATTAAGATCTTTGGCATAGATAGGGTGGACAATTCAAATCTTTATCCCAGGATGGAAAAATCAAATAATAAATGGCATAGCTTTAAGGTTGAGGGACAACATTTACAGGAGATGTGCAGGCCAGTTTTCTGTTTACTCAGAGTGTGAAGAGTGCCTGGAATGTGCATCCCGGTGGTTGAATCAGATACATTAGTTGCATTTAAAAGACTTTTGGATAGACATGTGGATATGCAGGGAATGGAGGAATATGGGTTATGTGCAGGTCTTAGCGTCGTGTTCGGCACAGACATTGCAGACCAAATAGTTTATTCTTGTGCAGTACTGTTCTATGTTCTATCAGAGGTCTTCAGCCCACATGAACAGCCCACAGGTTACATCAGCTTCCTGTCAATTGTGTATCAGAGTCTTAAGACGAATGTGAGCTGGCTTTCTAAATGCCTCAGGCATCTACCTTGTGTCATATGCTTTAATGCAATCCGACATTCCTACTAGAATGAGCTTGCACCTTCCACATCTCTTCAGATACACGCAATGTGGTTCATCTTCTCTAACCACTGCCTCCTTCAGGCTTCCTGTCACCTGCAGGAGGACCGGAAGGCAGGCAGAGGGACATGGAAGTTAAATGTAAATGTTGACCCCAGAGACATTGAGGAGCTAAAGAAGAACTACGCATGTTGGAGAACTGTGAAGCCCCTCTGACTTCCGACACAATGGTGGGAAGCAACCAAGGAGAACATCAAGAGGTTCTTCATCTTCAAAGGGGATCAGAGAGCAAGACAGAGTCAGAGGGAATTGTGTCAACTAGACAGATTTGCAGCAACTGCTCCTTCTGCAGTCGAGAGGGGTGGATGTGAGGGAGGAACTTAGAGAGTTGAAGGACATAGAAACATAGAAATTAGGTGCAGGAGTAGAGGCCATTCGGCCCTTCGAGCCTGCACCTTAGCCATTCAATATGATCATGGCTGATCATCCAACTCAGTATTCACCGTACCTGCCTTCTCTCCATACCCCCTGATCCCCTTAGCCACAAGGGCCACATCTAACTCCCTCTTAAATTCTAGAGAGCCAATGAACTGGTGCCTCAACTACCCTCTGTGGCAGAGAGTTCCAGAGATTCACCCACTCTCTGCGTGAAATATAAAAGTTCTTCTCCCTCTCGGTTTTAAAGGATTTGAAAAAAGTTCCCCGGTTTATCCTTAAGCTGTGACCCCTTGTCCTGGACTTCCCCAACATCGGGAACAATCTTCCTGCATCTAGCCTGTCCAACCCCTTAAGAATTTTGTAAGTTTCTATAAGATCCCCTCTCAATCTTCTAAATTCTAGAGAGTATAAACCAAGTCTATCCAGTCTTTCTTCATAAGACAGTCCTGACATCCCAGGAATCAGTCTGGTGAACCGTCTCTGCACTCCCTCTATGGCAATAATGTCCTTCCTCAGATTTGGAGACCAAAACTGTACGCAATACTCCAGGTGTGGTCTCACCAAGACCCTGTACAACTGCAGTAGAACCTCTCTGCTCCTATACTCAAATCCTTTTGCAATGAAAGCTAACATACCATTCGCTTTCTTTACTGCCTGCTGCACCTGCATGCCTACCTTCAATGACTGGTGTACCATGACACCCGGGTCTCGCTGCATCTCCCCCTTTCCCAATCGGCCACCATTTAGATAATAGTCTGCTTTCCTGTTTTTGCCACCAAAATGGATAACCTCACATTTATCCACATTATACTGCATCTGCCAAACATTTGCCCACTCACCCAGCCTATCCAAGTCACCCTGCAGTCTCCTAGCATCCTCCTCACAGCTAACACTGCCCCCCAGCTTAGTGTCATCCGCAAACTTGGAGATATTGCCTTCAATTCCCTCATCCAGATCATTAATATATATTGTAAATAGCTGGGGTCCCAGTACTGAGCCTTGGGGTACCCCACTAGTCACTGCCTGCCATTGTGAAAAGGACCCGTTTACTCCTATTCTTTGCTTCCTGTTTGCCAGCCAGTTCTCTATCCACATCAATACTGAACCCCCAATGCCTTGTGCTTTAAGTTTGTATACTAATCTCTTATGTGGGACCTTGTCGAAAGCCTTCTGGAAGTCCAGATACACCACATCCACTGGTTCTCCCCTATCCACGCTACTAGTTACATCCTCGAAAAATTCTATAAGATTCGTCAGACATGGTTTACCTTTCGTAAATCCATGCTGACTTTGGCCAATGATTTCACCACTTTCCAAATGTGCTGCTATCCCATCTTTAATAACTGACTCTAGCAGTTTCCCCACTACCGATGTTAGACTAACTGGTCTGTAATTCCCCATTTTCTCTCTCCCTCCCTTCTTAAAAAGTGGGGTTACGTTTGCTACCCGCCAATCTTCAGGAACTACTCCAGAATCTAAAGAGTTTTGAAAGATTGTTACTAATGCATCCACTATTTCTGGAGCTACTTCCTTAAGTACTCTGGGATGCAGCCTATCTGGCCCTGGGGATTTATCGGCCTTTAATCCATTCAATTTACCCAACACCACTTCCCGGCTAACCTGGATTTCACTCAATTCCTCCAACTCCTTTGACCCGCGGTCCCCTGCTATTTCCGGCAAATTATTTATGTCTTCCTTAGTGAAGACGGAACCAAAGTAGTGATTCAATTGGTCCGCCATATCCTTGTTCCCCATGATCAACTCACCTGTTTCTGACTGCAAGGGACCTACATTTGTTTTAACTAATCTCTTTCTTTTCACATATCTATAAAAACTTTTGCTGTCAGTTTTTATGTTCCCTGCCAGTTTTCTTTCATAATCTATTTTTCCTTTCCTAATTAAGCCCTTTGTCCTCCTCTGCTGGCCTTTGAATTCCTCCCAGTCCTCCGGTATGCTGCTTTTTCTGGCTAATTTGTACGCATCATCCTTCGCTTTGATACTATCCCTAATTTCCCTTGTTATCCATGGATGTACTACCTTCCCTGATTTATTCTTTTGCCAAACTGGGATGAACAATTTTTGTAGTTCATCCATGCAGTCTTTAAATGTCTTCCATTGCATATCCACCGTCAACCCTTTTAGAATTAATTGCCAGTCAATCTTGTCCAATTCACGTCTCATACCCTCAAAGTTACCTTTCTTTAAGTTCAGAACCATTGTTTCTGAATTAACAATGTCACTCTCCATTCTAATGAAGAACTCAACCATATTATGGTCACTCTTGCCCAAGGGGGCACATACAACAAGGACCGGCAAGCTCGACTCTTTACTTCCGAATCCTCCAAGATAATCTTCCGATCCAGGGTCCACCATGTGGAGCAGGATGAGACATGCTCACGCTTCTTCTTCCATAAGGTTCACAGGGGGAGCTCTGCGATCAACAGCCTTAGGGAGGAGCACGGCTCGGTAACACCCTTGCAGACAGACATGCTGAGGCTCTACAGATCCTTTAATACGGGTTTGTATGACAGAAAGGCTACATACAGCACCGCCATCCTGAACTTCCTGTCCTCTATCACAGAGGTCTTGGAGGACAGCAAGCGGGAGAGTCAGGACCAACCACAGACCCTAGAGGAGCTGACTGGCTCCATCCATTCCTTTGACTAGAGTAAAACTCCCGGAAGCGATGGCTTAACTGCCGAGTTGTATTCGGCTCTGTGGGACTGTGTGGGCACGGACCTGCTGGAAGTGTACAACGACATGCGTCTAGCCGGCAGCATGTCAGACTCTATGAGGAAGGGCAGCATCACCCTAATCTACAAGCAGAACGGGGAGATGAATGATATAAGGAATTGGAGCCATCGCCAACTGGATCAAGTATGCTCTAGGACAGGTGATCCATCCGGACCAAACCTGTGCTGTACCTGGCAGGAAAATCTCAGACAGCCTGGTGCTGCTGAGAGATACCATTGCCTACATACAGGATAAACGGGTAGGTGCCTGCCTACTCAGCTTGGACCAGGAGAAGGCCTTCGACAGGATATCACCCACGTACATGATGGATGTGTAGGTATGTTACAAAACTTACCTTCAGCGGCGCTGCAGTTTTGCCACTGGCCGTGTGCGCGACTTTGGCGCCTTTGAGAGGGGGGCGGGTATAAAATGCCGTTTTCTGCAGCAAGTCGATCTTTGTCAGGCTGTTTAGCTGCTGAAGAAAATTCGATCAGACTTGCGTTCTCGGAAGTTTTTGAAAAACAGCGCTAATAGCAGGAGTAAAATAAAAATCGTCTTCTAAAGCCGTCAACGGCGACAACGGGATGGATCTCACGTACGGGACAAAGCAAGGTAAGCCGTTTATTTTTACATATAAACGTGCTTCTTAGGATACCTTTAATCAAAATTTCACGTCGCGAAAAGGTGACTTAGGCCCATACGAACCGGCAGTATTTTTCCTGCCGATATGGGGTTTAAATTCACAGCAAATGCAACGTTCCAATCGATCGCGTTCTTAAAATCCCACTCGCAAGATGCTTTAAATGGCCATTAATTTACGGGAATTAAACACTAAATTCCTTCCATTTGGCCTAAAATTTCATGACAATGAGATTTAAAAATCATGTTATATTATGAATTCATCTGTGAATGTTATTTGGACACAGGCTGTTTAAAAATGTTAACCTTTTCTTAAGAAATGGATAGATGTTTTGATCTATAATTGAGTTTTGTAATTAGCTACAATTAGGTAACTAACTAATTATATGCTTTAATTTCAGGTCATGCTTTAATTTTCAGGTCAGAAACTTTAAATTAGAATGGTTGGGGCGAGGGACTCAAATAGCGAAAGCTTAGTAGACAGAATGGGCGGCAGGAAGCAGAAAAGGGAAGCACTCGGACACAAGAGGAGAAAGAAAAAAAAGGAAATAAACAGAAAATAAGAGACGGGGGGTTTCTTAAATGTGCATATTTCAATGCTAGGAGCATTGTAAGAAAAGTGGATGAGCTTAGAGTCTGGATAAACACCTGGAAGTATGATGTTGTGGCGATCAGTGAAACGTGGTTGAAGGAGGGCTGTGATTGGAAACTAAATATTCCAGGATTTCGTTGCTTCAGGTGTGATAGAATTGGAGGGACAAGAGGTGGAGGTGTTGCATTGCTAGTCAGGGAAGATATTACAGCAGTGCTTTGGCAGGATAGATTGGAGGGCTCATCTAGGGAGGCTATTTGGGTGGAATTGAGAAGTGGGAAAGGTGTAGCAACACTTATAGGGGTGTATTATAGACCGCCAAACGGGGAACGAGAATTGGAAGAGCAAATATGTAAGGAGATAGCAGATATTAGTAGTAAGCACAAGGTAGTGATTGTGGGAGATTTCAACTTTCCACACATAGACTGGGAAACACATTCTGTAAATGGGCTGGATGGGTTGGAGTTTGTAAAATGTGTGCAGGATAGTTTTTTTGCAGCAATGCATAGAGGTACCTACCAGTGGAGGGGCAGTGCTGGACCTCTTGTTAGGAAATGAGATGGGACAGGTGGCGGAGGTATGCGTTGGGGAGCACTTCGGGTCCAGTGATCACAATACCATTAGTTTCAATATAATTATGGAGAGGGTCAGAACTGGACCTAGGGTTGAGATTTTTGATTGGAGAAAGGCTAACTTTGATGAGATGCGAGATGATTCAAAAGGAGTGAACTGGGACTTTTTGTTTTATGGGAAAGATGTAGAAGAGAAATGGAGGACATTTAAAGGGGAAATTTTAAGAGTACAGAATCTTTATGTTCCTGTTCGGTTGAAAGGAAACAGTAAAAATTGGAAAGAGCCCTGGTTTTCAAGGGAAATTGGACATCTTGTTCGGAAAAAGAGGGAGATCTACAATAATTATAGGCAGCATGAAGTAAATGAGGTGCTTCAGGAGTATAAGGAATGTAAAAAGAATCTTAAGAAAGCAATTAGAAAAGCTAAAAGAAGATATGAGGTTGCTTTGGCAAGTAAGGTGAAAGTAAATTCAAAGGGTTTCTACAGCTATATTAATAGCAAAAGGATAACGAGGGATAAAATTGGTCCATTGGAGAGACAGAGTGGACAGTTATCTGCAGAGCCAAAAGAGATGGGGGAGATATTGAACAATATTTTTCTTCGGTATTCACCAAGGGGAAGGATATTGAATTATGTGAGGTAAGGGAAACTAGTAGAGTAGCAATGGATACTATGAGGTTAAAAGTAAAAGAAGTACTGACACTTTTGAAAAATATAAAAGTTAATAAGTCTCCAGGTTCTGACAGGATATTCCCTAGGACATTGAGGGAAGTTAGTGTAGAAATAGCCGGGGCTATGACAGAAATATTTCAAATGTCATTAGAAACGGGAATAGTCCCCGAGGATTGGCGTACTGCGCATGTTGTTCCATTGTTTAAAAAGAGTTCTAAGAGTAAACCTAGCAATTATAGACCTGTTAGTTTGACTTCAGTGGTGGGCAAATTAATGGAAAAGATACTTAGAGATAATATATATAAGCATCTAGATAAACAGTGTCTGATTAGGAACAGTCAACATGGATTTGTGCCTGGAAGGTCATGTTTGACTAATCTTCTTGAATTTTTTGAAGAGGTTACTAGGGAGATTGACGAGGGTAAAGCAGTGGATGTTGTCTATATGGACTTTAGTAAGGCCTTTGACAAGGTTCCTCATGGAAGGTTGGTTAAGAAGGTTCAACTGTTGGGTATAAATGCAGGAATAGCAAGATGGATTCAACAGTGGCTGAATGGGAGAAGCCAGAGGGTAATTGTGGATGGCTGTTTATCGGGTTGGAGGCAGGTGACTAGTGGGGTGCGTCAGGGATCTGTGTTGGGTCCTTTGTTGTTTGTCATGTACATCAATGATCTGGATGAAGGTGTGGTAAATTGGATTAGTAAGTATGCAGATGATACCAAGATAGGGGGTGTTGTGGATAATGAAGAGGATTTCCAAAGTCTACAGAGTGATTTAGGCCATTTGGAAAAATGGGCTGAAAGATGGCAGATGGAGTTTAATGCTGATAAATGTGAGGTGCTCCACCTTGGCAGGACAAATCAAAATAGGACGTACATGGTAAATGGTAGGGAATTGAAGAATACAGTTGAACAGAGGGATCTGGGTATAACCGTGCATAGTTCCTTGAAGGTGGAATCTCATATAGATAGGGTGGTAAAGAAAGCTTTTGGTATGCTAGCCTTTATAAATCAGAGCATTGAGTATATAAGCTGGGATGTAATGTTAAAATTGAACAAGGCATTGGTGAGACCAAATCTGGAGTATTGTGTACAATTTTGGTCGCCCAATTATAGGAAGGATGTCAACAAAATAGAGAGAGTACAGAGGAGATTTACTAAAATGTTGCCTGGGTTTCAACAACTAAGTTACAGAGATAGGTTGAATAAGAATCTTTATTCTCTGGAGTGCAGCAAGTTAAGGGGGGACTTGATAGAGGTCTTTAAAATGATGAGAGGGATAGACAGAGTTGATGTGGACAAGCTTTTCCCTTTGAGAATAGGGAAGATTCAAACAAGAGGACATGACTTCAGAATTAAGGGACAGTAGTTTAGGGGTAATATGAGGGGGAACTTCTTTACTCACAGATTGGTAGCGGTGTGGAATGAGCTTCCAGTGGAAGTGGTGGAGGCAGGTTCATTGGTATCATTTAAAAATAAATTGGATAGGCATATGGATGAGAAGGGAATGGAGGGTCATGGTATGAGTGCAGGCAGGTGGGACAAAGGGGAAAAAAATTTGTTCGGCACGTACTTGTAGGGCCGAGATGGCCTGTTTCCGTGCTGTAATTGTTATATGGTTATATGGTTATATGGTCATCCAAGTAAGATTGTTTCATATTTGTTTCAAAATGCTTCAATCTACAATAACTGAAAATTTTATTCAGTTCTCTTAATTTCTAAGAAAGCTATGGGGAACAAGAAAGCAATAGGGAACAAGATGCTAATTTCAGTATGAAAATGGCCATAACTTTTTTAATACTGAAGATATGAAAGTGAATTAGGTGTCAAATTAAACTTCTTTTTATGCTTTATCTGGTGGGATAAATTACAGACTTGATTTTTAAAACCTCAAATTGTGTAACATTGCTAGAATGTGCTCTCCAAAATGGGCTTTGGGGAGGGAATCAGAAATTGGATCCAACTGCTCTACACTGATATCTATAGTGCAGTCAAATCAATGGGTGGGAATCAGACAGCTTCTCCGTCAGGTCTGGAGTCAGGTAGGGTTGCCCTCTCTCTCAAGTCTTGTTCGTCTTTTGTATTGAACCTTTTGCCGAGTCCATCAGGAAGGACGCGAGCGTAAGAGGAGTGACATTTCCAGGCAGTGGGGGCACTCAGGTCAAAACCTCCCTGTACATGGACGATGTCGCCGTCTTCTGCTTGGATCCGGGGTCGGTCTGCAGATTGATCAGCATCTGCGACCAGTTTCAGTCGGCCACGGGAGCTAGGGCGAAACGCAAGAAGAGCGAGGCCACGCTCTTTGGCAACTGGCCCGATTGATCTTCGACCCCCTTCACCCTCAAGCCTGACTTCTTGAAGGTGCTGCCGATCTTTGTCGGGGGGGGGCTGAGGTGTGTGACAAGAATTGGCTGGAGCGGATAGCCAAGCTGCAGAAGAAACTGGAGCTGTGGCAGCAACGCTCCCTCTCCATAACGGGGCAAAATTTAGTCATCAGGTATGAGGTGCTCTCGGGGCTGGTATACTTGGCGCAAATGTGGCCAGTCCCTCCCTCCTACGGGCCGTCTTCCAGTTCATCTGTGGGTTGAGGATGGGCCGGGTGCGACGGGCCACAATGCACAAGTCGGCAGCCGAGCGTGCCCAACGTCGCCCTCACCCTGATGACCACCTTCATGTGTGGCTGCATCAGGCGGAGTGTAGAGCCAAGGCACGTGGGCACCAAGTGTCACTATATGCTGAGGTTTACCTGTCTCCGGTGTTGTGAAGGATGGGCCTGGCACAGATGCCACGCAATGTGCCAGTCAGCTGGACATTGCCGCACCATTTGTCGTTCGTGGAAAGGTTCTACCGGGCCAACACCATTGACCGCAAGTCCATCAGACAGTGATCAGCACGGAACATCCTGCAGGTACTGCAGGGTAATAACTCCATGGATCTTGTGGCGTGATTCCCAGAGCAGACTCCCCAGCTTGTCTGGTGAAATGCCTCATCGTCAGAACCCACCAACAAGCACCAAGAGCTGGCTTGGATGGCAGTGAGGGGAGCCCTCCCAGTCAGATCCCTCCTGCACCTCGGGAGAGCTGCTACGGAGATGTGACTGTTGCCCGCCTCTTTGCAGAGTGCGGATTTGCAAAGAGTCTGGAGAGGTCTGCAAGCGTCCCTGTCACGATTTATTCCGAACAATTCCGTCACAGAGGACTCTGTGATTTGCGGAACTTTCCCAGGGATCCGTTCAGAGACTGACATCGAGTGCTGCTGGAAGGTCATCAACTCGGTGAAAGACGCTCTTTGGTCCGAGCTTTGTTGACCACCCAGCGGAGCGAGATGCCCATCGGGGAATGTTGCTGACTGGCCCGCTGCAGACTGCAGGAACACGTGCTGAGGGACGCACTGAAGCTCGGTGCAGCCAGCGCCAAGGCTCGATGGGGGAAGGACCACAGTCTAGGGACCTTCCGCTGCTGAACATGCGGGGGGCAGGGTGTGGTGGAGACGCCCCTCAAAATAAGGGAAGGGATTCCACGCAGGTGGGCCACATGAGTGGCAAGGGTGGGGGATAAATTTGTGATTTGGGGAAACTGGATTGTATGTATGTATAGCCTCCGTGAATGTCGGATGGAGTTTTGTAAGGATTATGTATTGTATATATTTATTTCTTGAGGTCTATTTGGAAATTTTAAAACATTTTAAACATTTAACTTGGAATCTTCCACTGGAGTCAAGACTTAAACATAGAAACATAGAAAATAGGTGCAGGAGTAGGCCATTCGGCCCTTCGAGCCTGCACCGCCATTCAATATGATCATGGCAGATCATCCAACTCAGTATCCTGTACCTGCCTTCTCTCCATACCCCCTGATCCATTTAGCCACAAGGGCCACGCCTAACTCCCTCTTAAATATAGCCAATGGCCTCAACTACCTTCTGTGGCAGAGAATTCCAGAGATTCACCACTCTCTGTGTGAAAAATGTTTTTCTCAATTTTACCCACTATAGGGACACCCGTCTCTTCCAACCTCTCATTCTAATTTTACTTCGGAGTCACGTGAGTGACTTCGTGAAGAAGCCCGCTCAGGGCGCAGGCGCGGCATTACGCCCAGCAGTGCAACAGCGGCGGCAGCTGGAGTCAGGCTCTCCAGCTGCACTTTAAAACGGACCGTCAGGTAAGTGGACGGTGCGTTGGGAAACCGGAGAGAGTTGGCGTTAGTATTTTTGCACAGCAAAATGTCCCAACGCAGAAAACTTTCTCAGAAAACTGCCCGTGCTCTAACTCTACTGGAGGAGCCTATTCCAACGGGGCAGCAACCGGCGGTAGTACCGCTCGAGGAGCGGTTTGCAATTCCCGAGACCGAGCCGGTCCCAGTCACGCCAGAGCCTACACGGCGGGCTGGGAAAGCCACCCGGAAAACCAATCGGCCGGTCGACTCCGACTCGTCGGAGGGGGAAATGTCCTCCCCAAAACGGAGGAGAGACAACCGCCTGAGTTGCATACAGCAGCTCTTGGAGGGGATGGTCTACCGAGAACAGCAGCGCTCTCGGGCAGACAGGACAGGCGCCTCCTCCATAGTGTCGAGTCCGGCACTTCCCTTTGCAACCTCAGACCTAGAACTGGAGGTTAGCATTGGTGACCAGGGCAGGGCTGGTCTGGAAAAGGGGCAGGCGGAAGGAGTCGAGAGTGTGCAGGGTGTGCAGGAAGAACAGCTGCTGGGTGTTGTGGATCGTTTTGTCGCTACCCCACGGGTTGGAGCACCTTTGGAGCCGAGGATGGCGGCCAGTATAAATCACCTGTCGAACAAACCTCTTCAGGAGAAGGTGCTCGCCCAAGTGCTGGAGGAGCACACAGCACCAGACAACTGCGAGGCTCTTAAGGTTAAGAGTCTCAACAGTCAAATCTGGGGAAATGTGGGGGGACCAATGCGGGCACAAGAAGTAAAACTCCAGCGGATACTTCACCTCCTCACGTCGGCCATCACAGCTTATGCTCGTTGCGTACAGACGGAGGAGATGACTACACACCAGCAGGATGTGCTCGCATTAATGTGCACAACTCAGTTTGAGTTGAATAACCTTCGGAGAGAAAACATCAGACCTGCCCTCAACCCAAAGTTTGCTGGCTTGTGTAAAACTCCATCTATGGAATCCGACTCATTATTATTTGGGAATGACCTCAATAAACAACTCAAGGATATGGAGGAGGCATCCAAAACCTTTAGCCTCACGAGGGCAGGCCCAGCGACAAACAAGCCGAGAACATTTCTCACACCCAGGCGGCAGCACACCACTGCATCCACCAGTCGGCGTCCGGAACATGGGACTGGTGAAAGCTTGGGGCCGCACTATCCCCAAAGACCTTTTTTAGGTCGGGGCCCGCCGCGGACCCCCTGGAAAATGCGCCTCCCCCCAACATCGCCAGCACGTCGACAAGGCAAAGCACAACGGAAGAAAAAATCACAATGCCGTCAATAACCATGGAGGTAGGTGGATCTGGTTCCTACCCGCATACAGAGAATAAGGGTGCCTTACTAACAGGGGGAAGGTTACACTTGTTTAAAGAAGCATGGGGAATGATCACTGATGATAAATATATACTCAATAGCATTGGAGGGTATAAAATTGAATTTATTTCAAAAATACCGCCAGTTCAACACCGGCCCGAAAGGGTATTTTTTCTCTCCAAAAAAGAACAACAGGAGGGACAAGCTGAACTGGTGAGACTTATAAACAAAGGGGTCATAGAAAAAACTAAACATGAGCCCTTGGAATTTGTTTCCAACATATTTACAAAAACTAAAAAGGATGGTGGATGTCGCATCATCATTGACTTAACATCCCTGACTGATTTTGTTAAGTATATACATTTCAAAATGGAAACATTTGTGACTGCTAGACAACTGATTTCCAAAGGATACTATATGGCAAGCATTGATCTCAAAGATGCTTACTATCTGGTACCTATACATAAGGATTATAGCAGATACCTTAAATTTATCTGGATGGGGGAGATGTGGCAGTATAAAGCACTGCCTAATGGGCTTACTTCGAGCCTGCACGGCCATTCAATATGATCATGGCAGATCATCCAACTCAGTATCCTGTACCTGCCTTCTCTCCATACCCCCTGATCCATTTAGCCACAAGGGCCACACCTAACTCCCTCTTAAATATAGCCAATGAACTGGCCTCAACTACCTTCTGTGGCAGAGAATTCCAGAGATTCACCACTCTCTGTGTGAAAAATGTTTTTCTCAATTTTAGCCACTATAGGGACACCCGTCTCTTCCAACCTCTCATTCTAATTTTCAACAATCCCTGTTGTAACCAAGAACTAATGAGCTGCACAGTGGCACAACTGCTAGAGCTGTTGCCTCACAGCACCAAAGCTCCAGATTGGATCCTGAACTCGAGTGCTGTCTATGTGGAGTTGCACATTCTCCCTGTGACCACATGGGTTTGCTCTGGGTGCTCCAGTTTTCTCCCACATCCTGAAGACGTTAATTGGCTTATGTAAAATTGCCCCCTAGTGTGTAAGGAGATGATAAACTGGGATAACATAGAACTAGTGTGAATGGGTGATTGATGGTTGTCGTAGACTCGTGGGCCAAGGGGACTGTTCGCATACTGTATCTCTAAACTTGAGTTACTCAAACTCAATGCAAATTTTGGGGGCACAAGAAGATCATATTGGGCATTTTAAGTGCCTGACAAAATGGAGGATTTCTGCCTTTGCAAAACCTGCTTGACATCTTTTTGCAAAGGCTGCAAAGACCATGAGGATCATGGCTCCAGAATGTCTGTGGCCTGGGAGGAAGTTGACTACAGGGTGATGTCCAGATGTCCTTTAATTGATAAAACGTATGAGGGTTTTGCAGAAGGAGCTGGGTCCTGCTGCAAATGCACGATCAGGATTGGTTGGGGAATGATGGGTTATAATACTATTGTCAACTATGTTGCATGGTCTTTGCATCGCTATTTGTGATTGGTCAAGGAGAGGGGCCTTGATACAAGATACATTTATTTGTCACATGTACCAGTTGGTACAGTGAAATATGTGGTCACCATACAACCATATAAATAAAAAAATAACACAACACACGATAGACTCCAAAATAAAACATCCCCACAGTGAAATATGTGGTCTCCATACAACCATACAAATAAAAAAATAACACAACACACGATAGACTCCAAAATAAAACATCCCCACACAGCAGAATCAAAGTTTCCCACTGTGAGGGAAGGCACCAAAATTCAGTCTTCTTCCTCTGATGTTCCTCAAATTGTTTACATTACCTGGTAAAATGTTTCTTTACTGAAGGAAACTGTTTCCATCAAAGATTATAGAGGAGCAAGATAAACCACTCGACGAAAAAGCTGTAGTACGGTCATGGGCTCATGGGTAATTTGTGGCGCGCCATTTTGGGAATCATAGATATTAGGGTTTTTTTTTTTTAATGGGCTTCTGTCATGGCGCCCACATCTACATGCGTAGCGGCTATAGTGCTCGAATCGCCAATGTAAGCGATTCAAGCACTTTATAGCAGTGTTTCTTCAGGTTCCCCACTAAAGACGAAAGGTTAGAAAAAAATTATAACTTTCTGTCTTGAGGCTGATCTCTTCCCATAGCTCAGATCGTGGAGCGGTTGCCAGAAGAATTGCTCTGAGCGGACTATAACACTCTGAGCCGCGGTGTGTGGAGCTTCTAGTCGCGGGGGCAGCATGCATTTTCCCATGCATGCTCCAACTCCATAAGAATTTCTCCAGCATGTCTACCTTCGATTTTCCAGCATCTGCAGTTCCTTCTTAAACAATGATAGGGGTATCAATCTTTACACTGCTGTACATTTTTGGTTTTGTTCTTGTCGTAAGGCAGGCATGGTACTGTAAGCTTTTCTACATTTAAGTTAAATCAAGTCAAGTCAAGTCAAGAGAGTTTATTGTCATGTATCCCAGATAGGACAATGAAATTCTTGCTTTGCTTCAGCACAACATAACATAGTAGGCATGAATACAGAATTTATTCAGTTGGCATAAATTGATCTACTAGAGGAAAAAATGCATCTTCAATATACATGTCTCCCCCCACCCCTGAAAACAATTGCATTTAAGTGACATATCATCCATTCTGCCGTTATGTAGTTATAATCAGATTTGTTCTTATGT
Organism: Leucoraja erinaceus; assembly: GCF_028641065.1. Lineage (NCBI taxonomy): Eukaryota > Metazoa > Chordata > Chondrichthyes > Rajiformes > Rajidae > Leucoraja > Leucoraja erinaceus. Next base: position 24,174,803 of record NC_073406.1, on the reverse strand, counting down.
TAATTCTATATGATATTTTACTGTAATTTCAGATGTTGACAGTGGGTCCAGAATACTCGTTGATAAGATCTCCTACAGCGAACTACGGAGTACTTGTCAAAGAACTGCCATCTTTGTTCTGAACACCCTGTATATCTCACACATAAAACAATAAATTACGTAAATCGTATCATAAATGACAGAAATAAAAAGTGTTATCCTTGTTTATGAATTTTGTTGTAGAATGATTTAAAATTGAGTGGATTGATGCAATATACTGCTAACCCACAAATGTTTAGTTATGAGATATTCACATTTAAAAACTAACTCAGAGCTTGGGTGGCTGCAAGCGGCTGCCGGGCCCGGACAGCGGAACCGCAGCTAGACCCGGGGCTCGCAGGTGACCTGGGAACTGCAGCTAGTCCTGGAGGGTCCTGGCCCCTATGCAAAAAAAGCTGCGGACCCCCGGACTAAACCAAACCCTCGATCCTGTCCCGCCATCCTTTTTTCAAAATTTAGCAACTCAAATGGTGGTGCGTCTTCATTGCCGGGAAATAGGTTAACTAATTTCCCTCAAATATATGTTAAATTAAAAATTAAACTTTGGTAGCAATGCACAGTTTTTATGTATAATGCTTGCACTTCTGCATCAATGTAAGTATGTATACACTATATTTCTTTACACTAATATACAATTAAAAAATATCTTGGCATGTGTTCATTTATATTTTATTCACAATACCTGTATTAGGATTTCAGAGAGAGGTTGAATGAAAGAAAAAAAAAGTTATAATATATATATATATATATATATATGTTATTTATGTGTATATATATATATATGTGTGTATATATATATATGTGTGTGTATATATACGTGTGTATATATATATGTATATATATATAATATAATATATATATATAAATATATGTGTTTATATATATATATATATATATAGAAACTAGAGAATTATGTATGTGTTATATAATTATATACATAAATATCACATTTATATATCTATCACATATGTTCCTTATATCTTATAGCAAAATATAAAGGCGAATATAATTGTCTTTATGGCTTATGTACATCATGAGAATGGCTCATGTACATCTTTAGTTGCTTTAAATCACAGTTGCTTCTGATCTATGAGGAACTTTGAAATATTATCTCTATCTTGCCACTCACACACCAAAACACACACATACCGTTCCCCCACAACACTGATTAAACAAAAGATCATAGAATGAATATGGTCCAGAAACCTTTCATTGAGCATTGTTGCTCATTTTATATGCAGTTTCCCTTTTAATTCTTTTTTTAAAGGAGCTCCTTATTTATTATAAACAAAGATAATAATAGTCTAACATGGAAGGCTAAGAGAACAAGATAAGCTGCAAAATTCAATGGACTGACGTGGATTAAACCGTGAGAGGCATAACGGAGATGGGGGTCTTATTCCTAAAATGGCGGAAGTGACGTTCCGTGACGTTCCGATCCGTACTACACGTCAACCCATTGGATTTTGAAGGAGTGGTCTATCTTGCTCCTCTATAATCTTTGGTTTCCATTAAGAACTTTCTGTAGAAAGAATGTAATGGTATATTCTGTGATTGGTTTAGGGAACTGTCAATTAATGGATTGTATGAAATTTATTTATGATTGGTTTGTAGGGGTTGCCCCCCCCCCCCCCCCCCCCCATGTATTTCGCGCCAAGGGCCCGTGAAGGTATAAATGAGGGGAGACTACACGAGAGTGTGTCGATCTTCTGTGGTCGCACTTGGGATCGTGCTGACCATATGGAGGTGTTTTATTCGCACAAGACTGAAGGGCTTGGACGAGTAGAGACAAGGATCGGACCCGCAGTGCAAGTTAGGTATCGTATAGGAAGTGTGTTTGTGTTCGGAAAATAAAGTTAAATGATCCAGTGCTTGACTCAGTGAAACAGACTAACGGGGTGAGATTGGGACCGGAATTACAAAGGGACTACAAATGCTGGAATCATGAGCAGCAAAATGAACCACTGTCTCGGGCTCCTCCTCCTCCTCCTCCCTTTCCCCGCCACCCCCTATCAGTCTGAAGAAGGGTTTCGGCCCGAAACATTACTTATCTCCTTCGCTCCATAGATGCTGCTGCACCCGCTGAGTTTCTCCAGCATTTTTGTTTACCTGCTGGAGGAACTCAGCGGGTCAGGCAGCATTTGTGGATGGCAATGGATAGATGATGTTGTGGGCCAGGACCCTTCTGTTCTGCCCACATGTGAAGACTTGGACAGTAAGTGAGAGCATGTAACATTTCTATCAATTGCGCACAGGAAAAAAGCACAATGGGACAAGGTACGACACAAAAAGCTATAGTATAGTAACTCAGCGGGTCAGGCAGCATCTCTGCATCCCCTCTAGTACTAGTCGTCGTACTAGTTTCACTGTGGTCCTGCAGAATTCCACTGTTTTTAATCACTCGTTATCACCTTCTCCACAGGCTGTATGGTCAGACAGGCCCTTTAGAATGTACTTCCCCACCTAGTGGAATCTTTTAGTAACTGGTACACATTCTCCAAGTACATGGGAAAATGTAGTGTAAAACCAAATTGTCTGCGCAATTTCAAATGCATCTTCTGTGGGGTCTGTAACACTTACTAAAAAAAGAACAAGGTGCCTTGGCCTAGGACCCAAGGTCTGATGAGAAGGTAAACATAAATATATTGGAGTGACAGTAGCAGGTTTATTTTACTTCGGAGTCACTTGAGTGACAACGTGAAGAACCCGTCCAGCACGCATTCACGCAGTGCAACAGCGACGAACGGGAGTACGGGCGCGCCCGCTACAAGCTTGAAGGAATGGACTGTTAGGTTCAAACTCACAACTTTGCTCCTCTTTGTGCACCAGGGGAAACTGGAGCAAAGCAGCACAGAGGGAAACCGCCCCCGTTCGACTCCAGGGAAGGAGCGTTCCATCAGTGGAGGGGGCGAGAGGCGGCACCTGGACCGAACACGCTGCGGTCCACAATCAGGGTACTGATCCGATGCCCAGTTCGCTAAGAGCTGTCTGACCAACAGCAGCGAACTGGAGGGAAATTCAAAAACCGGCCGGTAATCCATGCATACTCCGACAAGGAGACTCGCCACCCGAGAACGGCAGAAATGCCGCCCGAGAACGGCAGGCAGCCTCTTTAGCAAAGTTGGCAATCAAACCTCGGGCTGGAGACAGACACGGAAGATGGAACCGGCACTTCGAACTACCGCCCAAGAGCAAGTAAGTGTCTGTTTTCCAAGCCTAGAGAAAGGTCATGGAGTAAAAAACTCCAGCGAGACTTACCTCGGGAGCTGGGGCAAACTCGCCAAGGGAGCATAACACTCCCGCTCCAGTGCACTACCAGCACTGGCCATCGTATCTCCCTCATCAGAGGGGATCGTTGACGACCAAGGCTGGGCTGGTCAAGAAGAGCGGTCATTGGCTGAAGAACATCGGGAGTATGCTTGAGGTACAGGATCAGGAAGAGCTGCTGGGTGTGAGATACCGCTACGTGGCTACACAACGAGCGAGATGGCCGTTTCAGTCTAAACTGTCGGCCAGCTTACTACCTGTCTTTCCAAAAATCCTCTCCAAGACAGGTAGTCATGAGGCGTTGGATTTTATCACGCCTCCCCAAAATTGCATTTACTCAAAGTGCCTACCATTATTGGGGGTACATTCAGCAGGGCATTTAAAAACCCAAATATCTTAAATTGCATTTGATACCCCTGACGTCGGCTATCATTTTCGCATGCTCATTCCAGAGAGGCAGGGTAGTATGGCAAAACACCTGACCCTACTGTTCAACACAGTATGCAATCGCAACCTCTGGAAGGAAGTCATAAAACCTGCCCTCAACCTAAAAAATTCACAGGACTGTGAGAACGCCGACCTCACAACCACAGATCGTGCTATCTGGTAAAGTTACCAAATCAAGTCTAAAAATTGGACGAAGTATCCAAGATATTCGGCATCATGAAGGCAGGGCCTGGAATGAGCAAACCACACAAAACCAGACATCAGTACCTCCACGCATCCACCAGTAGGTGTCTACTTAATGGTACTGGTGAAAGCTCGGGGCCCGCATGCCAGTCCCCGTAAGCCTTTTCAGGCCAGGGCCCAGTGCGGGCCCCATGGAAAATGCGCCACCCCCCAACAACACCATCCCTACAGACAAGGAACCAGAAACCGAAGAATAGAACACACCACTAAACAACAGTGGAGGCAGGTGAGTATGGTTCCTACCATCACATAAAAGGTGAAGGGTTTGTACTAACAGGGGGGGGGGGGAAATCACACCTGGGTTTGGAAGCATGAAGAACTATCACACTTGGTAGTTATATACCAAAAGTAATCAAGGATAAAAATTGAATTAAGAAACTTGTCACCAGTTCAGCATGCACCCCAAAGGGGTTTACCCTCCCACCAAAAAAGAGCACGAGGGACTAGCTGAACTGGAGAAGATGTACAAAGGGGTCATAAAGAAGTCTAATATGAACCTTTCGTACCAAAAGACCCAAAGGTGGTGAATGTCGCACCATCATTGACTTAACCACTTGAATATTTTCACCAGGTATACACACTTTAATGGAAAACTTGTAACTGCTAACCGTGGATTTCCTAGGATACTTTATGGTAGGCATTGACTTAAAAGATGCATACTATTCAGTACCCATTCATAAAAGATCTTCGGAGATACCATAATTTACCCGGATGGGGTAACTATGGCAGTATAAATTATTGACAATGGCTAAATATGAGCCAAAACTGTTTTCCAAGATATTCAAACCAGCCCTGACACTATTAAGGAACATATTGTCATGGCATGTCTCAATGATATTAACGACAGACAAAACCATGGAAATAGCTAAATCAGCAGCATTAGCTACTAAAACTTATTTAGCCTGGGCTCTGTCATACAATCCAGATAAATCTACGTTGACACCATCCACAACTATGGACTATCTGGTATTCAATTAACTCTATCCACTTGTCTATAACATTGCCAAAAGGAGAGTCAGCGTACTGGCACAACCTGTAACAAATGAATGGTTTACAATCAACCAAAAATTCAACAAAGTGGCAAGAGTAATTGGGAATTAATAGCAACATTATCAGCTACTTAACTTGAACCTTTGCATTAGAGCTAAGGTGCTAGTGTTTAAACAAAAGAACCCATATCCAGAACAGGTGGTAAATGGACTAATCTGGAGTCGTCATCACTACAGACACCAGGCATTAAACCTAGTTGGAAATATTGAGTGCGTTCTATGGGTAAAAGCATATTGTTCAATAGTGCACCATTCTGCATGTTAGTTTATAAATTGACATCGCAGTGGTGGCATATACCAAACCACTTGGGCGGAATAAAATCGATATCATATGACAATTTATTTAACAATTGGTAATGGTATGTCGTCAAACATATTTGACCATCAGCAACTTATCTACCAGGTGAGCTAAATACTGTAACAGACATATTAAACCAAAGTATTTGCTGAAATTACAAAGCAATATGGAACACCAGATATTGATTTCCTTGGTGGTGGGCAAATTAATGGAAAAGATACTTAGAGATAATATATATAAGCATCTGGATAAACAGGGTCTGATTAGGAACAGTCAACATGGATTTGTGCCTGGAAGGTCATGTTTGACTAATCTTGAATTTTTTGAAGAGGTTACTAGGGAAATTGACGAGGGTAAAGCAGTGGATGTTGTCTATATGGACTTTAGTAAGGCCTTTGACAAGGTTCCTCATGGAAGGTTGGTTAAGAAGGTTAAATTGTTGGGTATAAATGCAGGAATAGCAAGATGGATTCAACAGTGGCTGAATGGGAGAAGCCAGAGGGTAATGGTGGATGGCTGTTTGTCGGGTTGGAGGCAGGTGACTAGTGGGGTGCCTCAGGGATCTGTGTTGGGTCCTTTGTTGTTTGTCATGTACATCAATGATCTGGATGAAGGTGTGGTAAATTGGATTAGTAAGTATGCAGATGATACCAAGATAGGGGGTGTTGTGGATAATGAAGAGGATTTCCAAAGTCTACAGAGTGATTAAGGCCATTTGGAAAAATGGGCTGAAAGATGGCAGATGGAGTTTAATGCTGATAAATGTGAGGTGCTACACCTTGGCAGAACAAATCAAAATAGGACGTACATGGTAAATGGTAGGGAATTGAAGAATACAGTTGAACAGAGGGATCTGGGAATAACCGTGCATAGTTCCTTGAAGGTGGAATCTCATATAGATAGGGTGGTAAAGAAAGCTTTTGAAACATAGAAACATAGAAATTAGGTGCAGGAGTAGGCCCTTCGAGCCTGCACCGCCATTCAATATGATCATGGCTGATCATCCAACTCAGTATCCCGTACCTGCCTTCTCTCCATACCCCCGATCCCCTTAGCCACAAGGGCCACATCTAACTCCCTCTTAAATATAGCCAATGAACTGGCCTCAACTACCCTCTGTGGCAGAGAGTTCCAGAGATTCACCACTCTCTGTGTGAAAAAAAGTTCTCCTCATCTCGGTTTTAAAGGATTTCCCCTTTATCCTTAAGCTGTGACCCCTTGTCCTGGACTTCCCTAACATCGGGAACAATCTTCCTGCATCTAGCCTGTCCAACCCCTTAAGAATTTTGTAAGTTTCTATAAGATCCCCTCTCAATCTTCTAAATTCTAGAGAGTATAAAACAAGTCTATCCAGTCTTTCTTCATAAGACAGTCCTGACATCCCAGGAATCAGTCTGGTGAACCGTCTCTGCACTCCCTCTATGGCAATAATGTCCTTCCTCAGATCTGGAGACCAAAACGGTACGCAATACTCCAGGTGTGGTCTCACCAAGACCCTGTACAACTGCAATAGAACCTCTCTGCTCCTATACTCAAATCCTTTTGCAATGAAAGCTAACATACCATTCGGTTTCTTTACTGCATTACTTTGGTAGGGCAATAGTAATTGGGGACTCTATTGTTAGGGGGTCGGGTAGGCGATTCTGTGGACGCAGTCGGGAGACCAGGATGGTGGTCTGCCTCCCTGGTGCCAAGGTCTCGGACGGGTCTCAACGCATCCAAGATATCCTTAAATCAGAGGGAGAGGAGCCTGAGGTCGTGGTACATATAGGTACCAATGACATAGGAAAAAAAAGGGAAGAGGTCCTGAAGGGAGGATTTAGGGAGTTGGGAGGAGAGTTAAGAAAAAGGACCAAAAAGGTAACAATCTCAGGATTATTGCCTGTGCCACGCGACAGTGAGAGTAGGAATGGAGCGAGGTGGAGGATAAATGCGTGGCTGAAAGACTGGTGCAGAGGGCAGGGATTCAAGTTCCTGGATCATTGGGACTTCTTTTGGGGAAGGTGGGACCTGTACAGAAAGGATGGGTTGCACTTGAACCCGAGGGGGACCAATATCCTAGCGGGGAAATTTGCAAAGGCAGCTGGGGAGACTTTAAACTAGAATGGTTGGGGCGAGGGACTCAAATAGCGAAAGGTAGTAGACAGAATGGGAGGCAGGAAGCAGAAATGGGAAGCACTCGGACGCAAGAGGAGAAAGGAAAAAAAGGAAATAAACAGAGAATAAGGGACGGGGGTTTTCTTAAATGTGCATATTTTAATGCTAGGAGCATTGTAAGAAAGGTGGATGAGCTTAGAGTCTGGATAGACACCTGGAAGTATGATGTTGTGGCGATCAGTGAAACGTGGTTGCAGGAGGGCTGTGATTGGAAACTAAATATTCCAGGATTTCGTTGCTTCAGGTGTGATAGAATTGGAGGGGCAAGAGGTGGAGGTGTTGCATTGCTAGTCAGGGAAGATATTACAGCAGTGCTTTGGCAGGATAGATTGGAGGGCTCATCTAGGGAGGCTATTTGGGTGGAATTGAGAAGTGGGAAAGGTGTAGCAACACTTATAGGGGTGTATTATAGACCGCCAAACGGGGAACGAGAACTGGAAGAGCAAATATGTAAGGAGATAGCAGAGATTAGTAGTAAGCACAAGGTAGTGATTGTGGGAGATTTCAACTTTCCACACATAGACTGGGAAACACATTCTGTAAATGGGCTGGATGGGTTGGAGTTTGTAAAATGTGTGCAGGATAGTTTTTTGCAGCAATACATAGAGGTACCTACTAGAGGAGGAGCAGTGCTGGACCTCCTGTTAGGAAATGAGACTGGACAGGTGGCGGAGGTATGCGTTGGGGAGCACTTCGGGTCCAGTGATCACAATACCATTAGTTTCAATATAACTATGGAGAGGGTCAGAACTGGACCTAGGGTTGAGATTTTTGATTGGAGAAAGGCTAACTTTGATGCGATGCGAGATGATTTAAAAGGAGTGAACTGGGACATTTTGTTTTATGGGAAAGATGTAGAAGAGAAATGGAGGACATTTAAAGGGGAAATTTTAAGAGTACAGAATCTTTATGTTCCTGTTCGGTTGAAAGGAAACAGTAAAAATTGGAAAGAGCCCTGGTTTTCAAAGGGAAATTGGACATCTTGTTCGGAAAAAGAGGGAGATCTACAATAATTATAGGCAGCATGAAGTAAATGAGGTGCTTGAGGAGTATAAGGAATGTAAAAAGAATCTTAAGAAAGAAATTAGAAAAGCTAAAAGAAGATATGAGGTTGCTTTGGCAAGTAAGGTGAAAGTCAATCCAAAGGGTTTCTACAGCTATATTAATAGCAAAAGGATAAGGAGGGATAAAATTGGTCCATTGGAGAGACAGAGTGGACAGCTATCTGCAGAGCCAAAAGTGATGGGGGAGATATTGAACAATTTTTTTTCTTCGTTATTCACCAAGGAGAAGGATATTGAATTATGTGAGGTAAGGGAAACTAGTAGAGTAGCTATGGATACTATGAGGTTCAAAGTAAAAGAAGTACTGACACTTTTGAAAAATATAAAAGTGCATAAGTCTCCAGGTCCTGACAGGATATTCCCTAGGACATTGAGGGAAGTTAGTGTAGAAATAGCCGGGGCTATGACAGAAATATTTCAAATGTCATTAGAAACGGGAATAGTCCCCGAGGATTGGCGTACTGCGCATGTTGTTCCATTGTTTAAAAAGGGTTCTAAGAGTAAACCTAGCAATTATAGACCTGTTAGTTTGACTTCAGTGGTGGGCAAATTAATGGAAAAGATAATTAGAGACAATATATATAAGCATCTAGATAAACAGGGTCTGATTAGGAACAGTCAACATGGATTTGTGCCTGGAAGGTCATGTTTGACTAATCTTCTTGAATTTTTTGAAGAGGTTACTAGGGAAATTGACGAGGGTAAAGCAGTGGATGTTGTCTATATGGACTTTAGTAAGGCCTTTGACAAGGTTCCTCATGGAAGGTTGGTTAAGAAGGTTCAACTGTTGGGTATAAATGCAGGAATAGCAAGATGGATTCAACAGTGGCTGAATGGGAGAAGCCAGAGGGTAATGGTGGATGGCTGTTTATCGGGTTGCAGGCAGGTGACTAGTGGGGTGCCTCAGGGATCTGTGTTGGGTCCTTTGTTGTTTGTCAGGTACATCAATGATCTGGATGAAGGTGTGGTAAATTGGATTAGTAAGTATGCAGATGATACCAAGATAGGGGGTGTTGTGGATAATGAAGAGGATTTCCAAAGTCTACAGAGTGATTTAGGCCATTTGGAAAAATGGGCTGAAAGATGGCAGATGGAGTTTAATGCTGATAAATGTGAGGTGCTACACCTTGGCAGGACAAATCAAAATAGGACGTACATGGTAAATGGTAGGGAATTGAAGAATACAGTTGAACAGAGGGATCTGGGTATAACCGTGCATAGTTCCATGAAGGTGGAATCTCATATAGATAGGGTGGTAAAGAAAGCTTTTGGTATGCTAGCCTTTATAAATCAGAGCATTGAGTATAGAAGCTGGGATGTAATGTTAAAATTGTACAAGGCATTGGTGAGGCCAAATCTGGAGTATGGTGTACAATTTTGGTCGCCAAATTATAGGAAGGATGTCAACAAAATAGAGAGAGTACAGAGGAGGTTTACTAGAATGTTGCCTGGGTTTCAACAACTAAGTTACAGAGATAGGTTGAATAAGTTAGGTCTTTATTCTCTGGAGCGCAGAAGGTTAAGGGGGGACCTGATAGAGGTCTTTAAAATGATGAGAGGGATAGACAGAGTTGATGTGGACAAGCTTTTCCCTTTGAGAATAGGGAGGATTCAAACAAGAGGACATGACCAGAATTAAGGGACAGAAGTTTAGGGGTAATATGAGGGGGAACATCTTTACGCAGAGAGTGGTGGTGGTGTGGAATGAGCTCCCAGTGGAAGTGGTGGAGGCAGGTTCATTGGTATCATTTAAACATAAATTGGATAGGCATATGGATGAGAAGGGAATGGAGGGTTATGGTATGAGTGCAGGCAGGTGGGACTAAGGGGAAAAAAATGTTCGGCATGGACTTGTAGGGCCGAGATGGCCTGTTTCCGTGCTGTGATTGTTATATGGTTATATGGTATGCTAGCCTTTAAAAATCAGAGCATTGAGTATAGAAGCTGAGATGTAATGTTAAAATTGTACAAGGCATTGGTGAGACCAAATCTGGAGTATGGTGTACAATTTTGGTCGCCCAATTATAGGAAGGATGTCAACAAAATAGAGAGTACAGAGGAGATTTACTAGAATGTTGCCTGGGTTTCAACAACTAAGTTACAGAGATAGGTTGAATAAGTTAGGGCTTTATTCTCTGGAGCGCAGAAGGTTAAGGAGGGACTTGATAGAGGTCTTTAAAATGATGAGAGGGATAGACAGAGTTGATGTGGACAAGCTTTTCCCTTAGAGAATAGGGAAGATTCAACCAAGAGGACATGACTTCAGAATTAAGGGACAGAAGTTTAGGGGTAATATGAGGGGGAACTTCTTTACTCAGAGAGTGGTAGCGGTGTGGAATGAGCTTCCAGTGGAAGTGGTGGAGGCAGGTTCATTGGTATAATTTAAAAATAAATTGGATAGGCATATGGATGAGAAGGGAATGGAGGGTTATGGTATGAGTGCAGGCAGGTGGGATTAATTGAATCACCAATTGAATCACCACGTACCGATGTATGTCGCATGGAACCAGACCTTGAGGCAGTGGCAATGGATACATTCCCGTTGAACTGGGGGGGGGGGGGGGATCTAATCCAAGTGTTCTCCCCTTTTCTACCTCATCAGTCAGGTACTACGGCCTCATCAGTCGGGTACTACGCAAAATACAGATGGGCTCTGCTTCAGGTATTTTGATATTACCCAACTAACCTACACAGCCATGGTTCCCAGTGGTCCTCGGTCATTAAAACCCCAATGATTTTTCCCAGTAGCCCAGACTTATTAACTCACCCAGTATCAGGCATAAGCCACCCATGCCACGATAAATTAAACTACTGGGTTGCAGATTTTGAAAAGACCACTGCTGTGCCTGGGTTTCAGAATTGGAAAGACCACTGCTGGGCCTGGGTTGCAGAATTGGAAAGACCACTGCTGGGCCTGGATTTGTCAGTGAGCACTATTGACACGATGACAGCATCCCATTGCATATCCACAAGGGGACTATACTTGGCGAACATCAAGAAGTGGGAAGATACTGTTCAAATACAGGAACTACATATTCAACTACAACAAAACCTGTGCTGGAGTACCTGGCAGGTCTTCACCACAGTGAAGGACTCAGCTACAGCGCCATTAATACAGCCAGAAATGCTCTGTCAGCCTACTTAACTCAGGCACCAGGACAACAGGCCATAGGGTACCACCCACTGGTGATCAAACTCAGGAGAGGCATATTCAACTCTAATCCCCCAGACCCAGGTACACCAAAATCTGGGATGTCAGTGTGGTCCTGACGTACCTTAGGGGATGGTCACCAGCCAGGTCCCTCACCCTGGAACAGCCTACCCTGAAGATGATCATGCTGATGGCACTTGTCTCAGCACAAAGAGTCCAGTTCCTCCATCTACTACGATTGGACAATATGGTTATAACACCAGACCGTGTCACATTTACCATTCAAGGGCTGGTCAAACAGAGCAGACCAGGAACATCAGTTCCAGTCTTGGAATTCCGGGCATACCCACCTGAACCACGGTTATGTGGCATGACCCACTTATTGAATTACATCGACACAATAAGAAATCCCCGAGGGAGAGAAAAAGCCATATGGGTCAGCCACAAGAAACCTCATGGTCGGGTGACGAGCCAAACTATCTCAAGTGGCTCAAGCAGATACTGGGAGCTGCGGGAGTAAATACTAGCGTGTATAAATCTCACTCCACCAGGGCAGCATCCACATCGGTGGCTAAGAGGATGAACGTGCCTATGGACCACATCCTGGCTACAGCGGGGTGGTCCAGGGAGTATACGTTACAAACTTTTTATAACAAGCCACTGCCAGAACCTGTATCGTTTGCAGAAAAAGTATTAGAATCTGCAAATATATAATTTAAGCCCGGGGGAGCATTTTGGTCTTGTTATTGTTAATAACACCATTATTGTTTTACAAACGGATTCATGGTTGATTACGATAACATACTTCCTCCCTCGAATAACTTCGGCAGCGAGTGAAGTACAGGTGCACAACCTTTTATCCGAAGTTCCAAATAACGAAAAGCTCCGAATAGCGGACATTTTTTCAGTCCTTGAAGAAAGGTCCTTGAAGACGTTCACCGAGGGCGGCCCGCAGAGGTGACAGCGGAACCTCCGGTCGGTCCTGGAAGAAAGGGGAACTAAATCCCCATTCATAAAAGAGAAGGTGAGAGTATTTTGCGCGGGAGGGTTAATAATTGACAATCTGCTGCTGCCTGCCCACTGAGTTAAAAAGTTCCCACGGTAGACTCACGTTACACAGTGTATCGTGAGTCTTGCGTGGGAACTTTTTAACTCAGATGGCAGGCAGCAGCAAATTGTCGCTCCCTTCAGTTTCACCCCACCTACATCCCTCTGCTTCCCGGCCATGTGTGTGATCCCTTCCCTCCCCTCTCCAGCTCCCCGCCCATTGCACCGGCGCGGGGGTTTTGCACTGTCTTCACGTCGGAGCCAGTGCCAGTCACCGGATACGTCAGGACCAACGGGACTCCGGCCCCCAGGTCCACTGCAAGCACGGAGATCCCAGAGACCCACAGCCAGCAGCAGCCCAGTCCCGTTCCAATTCCAGAGGAACACGCTCGGGACCGAAGCTGATGGTGTGTAAGGTACGTCTTGGTCTTGGGGTTGCGGATGAGGGGGCGCAGCTCGGGCTGTGACGTCTCCGGCCACCCCCCTGTACAGGAGCTGAGACTGGGAACTGTGGGGTTGTTTGCAGTTGCAGAGGGAGGGGGCAAGGGCGGTACAGTTCCCAGTCTCAGCTCCATTCCAGGGGGGTGACCGGAGACGTCAGGACCAACGGGACACCGACTGCAAGCACGGAGATCCCAGAGACTCACAGCCAGCAGCAACTCTAGCCCAGCCCCACTCCAACTCCAGAGGAACCCGGGTTGCAGATGAGGGGGCGTAGCTCGGGCTGTGGGCAAACTGCCACTTGTCGCTGTAGCGGCGCATCGGGGAGCGGGTTCTTGTTGGTCCTGACGTCTCCGGCCACCCGCTTGGACAGGAGCTGAGAGACGTCAGGACCACCAGAAGCCGTTCCCCAATGCGCCGCTACAGCGACGTGGCAGTTCGCCCACAGCCCGAGCTGCGCCCCCTCATCGGGACACCGACCCCCAGGCCCACTGCAAGCACGGAGATCCCAGAGACTCACAGCCAGCAGCAACTCTAGCCCAGGCCCGCTCCAACTCCAGAGGAACCCGGGTTGCGGATGAGGGGGCGCAGCTCGGGCTGTGGGCGAACTGCCACTTGTCGCCGTAGCAGCCCATCGGGGAGCGGATTCCTTTGGAGTTGGAGGGACAGGGAGATACAGTGGCTTTTGAGAATGGTGGGCGATCACTTCCAAAGTTCTGCCCACACAGTCAGTGCACCTCTCCTACACTTGTCTCCCGCACTAAGATCATCTCGCAGAGAATGATCCCAGCCTAATCCTCCCTATTCTCTCCTATTCTGCAAGAAAAAACTACATTGAAGACTCAAACTCGCGATCGAGTAACTGCTGGGATCGAGGCGCAAACTCGCGACCTTGCGGATATGAGCCGAGCACTCTACCACTGAGCCAGCCGTTAAAATCTACGCTAAAAATCTTCCATTCCGAAAGCCGAAAAATTCTGAATTACGAAAAGTGTCTGGTCCCAAGGCTTTCGGATAAAAGGTTGTGCACCTGTATGAACTGTTATACAGTTTGAAATCACAGAGCTTTAAAATGTTTGCGTAGTGACACGTGACTCCGAAATAAAATAGTAAGATTAAACGAGAACTTACCAGTTCGAAGTTTGATCTGTATTTTATGAGGAGTTACGATGAAGGATTACGTGCCCTCGAACTGGTAAATTTTCGTTTAATCTTACTATTTTAGTTTAGTTTAGAGATACAGTGCGGAAACAGAGTCCACGCCGACCAGGGATCCCTGCGCACTAACACTATCCTACGCAAACTACGGTAATTTACAATTTTACCAATGCCAATTAACCTACAAACCTATAAGTCTTTGGATGACCGGGGCCGAGAAAGAAGCCACAGCTGGAACCAAGGTCGAGCCTGGGTCCAGGGTCAGAGACAAGCCCGGGGATGAAGTCAGGGCCTGCACTGGAGTCCAGGCAGCGGCCTAGCTAACGGCTGGAGTCTACAGCCAGGGCCGAGCCGAGTACGAGAACCAGGCCCTGGTGCTGCTCTACGACCTGGGTAGGTCCTGGGGCAGGGAATGGGAGGAGGATGAAGGAAATGATGCGGAAGAGGAGGGAAATGATGAGAAGGGAGATGGGGTGGGGAGGGGGATGGTAGTGGGAGATGGAGGGGGGTGGAGGAGGGAGATGAGGGGCGGAGGTGGGAGATGCCCCATCCCTATCTACCCTCACTCCCACCCTCTCTACCCCTTCTCCCTCTCTACCCTCACTCCCTCTCTACCCTCACTTCCTCTCTACCCTCACTTCCTCTCTACCACCCCGCCACCTCTATGGATTGAAGAGAGAGGGTGAAGAGGAGGGAGTGGTGGCGGATGAGGAGAAATGAGCCGCTCCTACGCAGTTGGGGGCTATGCGTGAGTTTTGCAATATTGCGTTGGGGGAACTGCACTTGGTCTAGTAACATTTAAAGCAGATGTGCAGGGCAGGTTTTTTCTACATAAAGGGTAGTGAGAGCCTGAAACACACTGCCGGGGGTGGCGCCAGATATGATAGTGTCATTTAAGAGGCTTTCAGATCAGGGCATGGATATGCAACAAATGACAGAATATGCATCATGTGCTTGCAGATGAGATTAGTTTATGTTGGAATCATGTTCGACACAGACATTGTGGGCCGATGGGTCTGTTGTTGTGCTATACTTTGCTACATTCTATGTTCTGTGATTTCTTTTTTCCATGGTGGGGATTTCAAAAACAATAAGGCATATGTTCAATGTAAGAGGAAGAAGTACAGTGCCCCCCCATAATGTTTGGGACAAAGATCCATTATTTATTTATCTGCCTCTGTGCTCCACAACTTGAGATTTGTATTAGAAATAAATCACATATCGTTAAAGTGCACATTGTCAGATTTTATTAAAAGCCATTTTTATACATTTTAAACAATGTGGTTTCACCACGTAGAAATTACAGCAGTGTTTATATATAGCCCCCCCCCATTTCAGGGTGCCATAATGTTTGGGACACAGCAATGTCATCAGTCATGTTTAGTATTTTGTTGCATATCCTTTGCATGCAATGACTGCTTGAAGTCTGCGATTCATGGACATCACCAGTTGCTGGGTGTCTTCTCTGGTGATGCTCTGCCAGGCCTGTATTGCAGCCATCTTTAGCTTATGCTTGTTTTGGGGGCTAGTCCCTTTCAGTTTTCTCTTCAGCATATAAAAGGCATGCTCAAGTGGGTTCAGATCAGGTGATTGACTTGGCCACTCAAGAATTGACCATTTTTAGCTTTGAAAAACTCCTTTGTTGCTTTAGCAGTGTGTTTGGGATCATTGTTTTGCTGTAGAATGAACTGTCAGCCAATGAGCTTTGAGGTATTTGTTTGACCTTGAGCAGATAGGATGTGTCTATACACTTCAGAATTCATTATGCTACTACCATCAGCAATGGTATCATCAATGAAGATAAGTGACCCTGTACCTTCAGCAGCCATACAAGCCCAGGCCATAAAACCCCCACCACCATGTTTCACAGATGAGGTGATATGCTTTGGATCTTGGGCAGTTCCTTCTTTCCTCTATACTTTGCACTTGCCATCACTCTGAAACAAGTTAATCTTCATCTCATCTGTCCACAAGATCTTTATCCAGAACTGTGGTTGTTCTTTTCTTGGTAAACTGTAACCTGGCCATCCTATTTTTGCGGCTAACCAGTGGTTGGCATCTTGCAGTGTAGCCTCTTTATTTCTGTTCATCAAGTCTTCTGTGGACAGTAGTCATTGACAAATCCACACCTGACTCCTGAAGAGTGTTTCTGACATGTCGGACAGGTGTTTGGGGATTTTTCTTTGTTATAGGGAGAATTCTTCTGTCATCAGCTGTGGAGGTCTTCTTTGACCTGCCAGTCCCTTTGCGATTAGTAAGCTCTCCTTCTTCTTAATGATGTTCGAAACAGTTGATTTTGTTAAGCCTAAGGTTTTGGCTGATGTCTCTAACACTTTTTTCTTGTTTTTCAGTCTCATAATGACTTATTTGACTTTCATTTGCACAACTTTGGTCCTCATGTTGATAAACAGCAATAAAAGTTTACAAAAGTGATGGAAAGACTGGAGGACAGACTAGGTGCTGAGAGCTCTCTTATACCTGCATTAAGGAGACAATTAAACACACCAGAGACATTACAAATGCCTGTGAAGCCATGTGTCCCAAACATTATGGTGCCCTGAAATGGGGGGACAAAAACACCGCTGTAATTTTTACATGGTGAAACCAAAATGTTACCCTTTCATAAAATCTGACAATGTGCATTTTAACCACATGTGATGTTTGCTATTACAAATTTCAAATTGTGGAGTAGTGGCAAATAAATAAATGATGGGTCTTTGTCCCAAACATTACGTTGGGCACTGTATTAGGAGGATTTGGGTGGAAACATAATAGAACAGTATAACACAAGCCCACAATGTCCATGCTGAACCTGATGCCAAGATAAACTCATTTGCCTGCACAAAGTAAGCACACTTAGTCCTGCCAGGCTGCCAGCACCAAAGATTGTAGAGGAACTCCTCTAGTATCTTTGGCCAGCACTAGGAAATGCAATTGCAAGCTACAATGTTGCTATCCCTTTTTTTTAATATTCCTTACAGCAAGTATATTCCTGGCAGCATGGAGGGAGGATGCATTTTTTAAATATTTTAAAGTCACAGTACATTGAATTTTGAATAAGGCCAAAGGAGCAGCCCCTGTGCAGTTGGGGCGATAGGTGATTGGTGAAATATTGCATTGGTGGACCAGGCCTCCCGTGTCCCAGTTGGTCTAGTGATAATTAAATTTGTAGATAATAATAATAATAATAATATTTTATTTATGGGCGCCTTTCAAGAGTTTCAAGGACACCTTACAAAAATTTAGCAGGTAGAGGAAAAACATGCAAGGGGAATGAAACAAATAGTAGAGACATGACTAGTACACAAAGTAAAGACAGAATTCAATACAAAACACAATACGAGGCAATTAATGCACATATAAAAAGGGAGGGGGACGTGGGGCTAAGGATAGGCAGAGGTGAAGAGATGGGTCTTGAGGCGGGACTCGAAGATGGTGAGGGACACGGAATTGCGGATCTGTTGGGGGAGGGAGTTCCATAGCCTGGGAGCTGCCCTGGAGAAGGATCTGTCCCCAAAACTGTGGAGGTTGGACTTGTGGTTGGCGAGGAGACCGGCTGATGTGGATCTGAGGGACCGTGAGGGTTGGTAGGGGGAGAGGAGGTCAGTGAGATATGGGGGGGCCAGATGGTGGAGGGCTTTGTAGGTGAGGATCAGGATTTTGTAGTTGATCCGGTGGGAGATGGGAAGCCAGTGAAGTTGTTTGAGGACTGGAGTGATGTGATGCCAGGATTTGGTGTGGGTGATGAGTCGGGCGGTTGCGTACTGGACCAGTTGGAGTCGGTTGATGTAGGTGGAGCTGATGCCAAGGAGAAGTGAGTTGCAGTAGTCCAGTCGGGAGGAGATGAAGGCATGGATGAGTCTTTCAGCAGCGGGAGGTGTGAGAGAGGGTCTGAGTTTGGCGATGTTGCGGAGATGGAAGAAGGAGGTTTTAATGACATGGCGGATGTGAGGCTCAAGGGAGTGGGTGGAATCAAAGATCACGCCAATGTTGCGGGCCTGGGGAGATGGGGAGACAGTGGTGCCGTCGATGGTGAGAGTGGGGTTATTGATTTTGCTGAGTGTGGCTTTGGAGCCTATGAGGAGGAATTTTGTCTTATCGCTGTTGAGTTTGAGGAAATTATGTTGCATCCAGATTTTTATAGCTGACAAACAGGAGTTGATATGGGAGAGGGAGGGGGGGTGTGGGGGGATTTGGTGCCGAGGTAGATCGGGGTGTCGTCAGCGTAACAGTGGAAGTCCAGGTTGAAGTGGCGGAGTATCTGCCAGTAGATGACACTAAAGTGAGTGGTATTGTAGATTGCGAAAATGATTGTCAAAAATTACAGCAGGATCGTGATTGGTTGGGCATGTGGGCTGAGAAATGGTTAATGGAGTTGAACACAGAGAAGTGCAAGGTGTTGCAATTTGGGAAGACAAACCAGGGCAGGACCTACATAGTGAATGACAGAGCTCTGGGGAGGGGGGGGGGGGGGGGGGTGTAGAGTAGAAGGAGCTAGGAGTGCATGTACATAGTTCCTTGAAAGTGGTATCACATATAGATAAGTTGGTCAAGAAGGCCATCAGTCATGGTAGTGAATATAGTAATTGGGAGGTCATGCTACAGTTATACGTGACATTGGTGAGGCCACATTTAGAGTACGGTGCTCAATTTTGTTCACCCTGTTATAGAAAAGATGTTGTTAAGCTGGAAAGGGTGCAGAATCATTTTACCGGGATGTTGGCAGGAATCGAGGGCTTCAGCTATATGGAGCAGGATAGCACTATTCCTTTGATCGCAGGATGATGAGGGTAATTTTATGGAGGTGTACACATTCATTAAAGGAATAGATACCAGAGTAGAGGAATAAAGAACCAGAGGATATAGGTTTATGGTGAGGGGAAAAAGATTTAATAGGAACCTGAAGGGTAATTTTTTTTACACAAATGTTAGTAGGTGTATGGGACAAGCTGCCATGAGATAGTTGAGGCAGGTACTATCACAACATTTAGGAAACATTTAGACATGGATACATGGATTGGATAGGATTGATTTAGAGGAATATGGGCCAAACGCAGTTAGGTGTAGATGGGGCATGTTGGTCAACCCAAATGACCCCTAAATGCCACTACGTATCTGCCTCCACCACTACCCCCGATAAACATTCTATGTAAAAAACTTGCCCCACACATCTCATTTAAAACGTTCCACCTCTCACATTACAGCTAGGCCCTCCAGTCTTTGACATTTTTACTGAAGAAAAATAATCTGGCTGCCTACCCTATCTATGCCTCTCATAATTTTATATATTTCTTTCAGGTCTCTCTTCACCTTCTGGTGTTCCGGAGAAAATAATCCAAGTTTGTCCAACCTCTCCCCTGTAGCTAATTCCCCTAACCCAGGCAGCATTCTGGTAACCAAAGATCCTATAGCAGAGCAAGATGGGTTACTGTCACGCAAACGTGAGGTCCGCTCATGGGCGGATTCATGGGTGATTATAGGACACATTTTAGCGACCTGACTCCGCCATCTTGCTCCGCATTCTTGCTCCCGGCCAAAGATTGGATCCGCAGCGGGGAGAGAGAGTGCGGGGCCCGGGGCAGCGGGGAGAGAGAGTGCGGGGCCCGGGGCAGCGGGGAGAGAGAGTGCGGGGCCCGGGGCAGCGGGGAGAGAGAGTGCGGGGCCCGTGGCAGCGGGGAGAGAGAGTGCGGGGCCCGGGGCAGCGGGGAGAGAGAGTGCGGGGCAGCGGGGAGAGAGAGTGCGGGGCCCGGGGCAGCGGGGAGAGAGAGTGTGGGGGCAGCGGGGGGAGAGAGAGTGCGGGGGCAGCGGGGAGAGAGAGAGGCGGGCAGCGGGGAGAGAGGAGTGCGGGGCAGCGGGGCAGCGGGGAGAAGGAGTGCGGGGCCCGGGGCAGCGGGGAGAAGGAGTGCGGGGCCCGGGGCAGCGGGGAGAAGGAGTGCGGGGCCCGGGGCAGCGAGGAGAGAGAGTGCGGGGTCCGGGGCAGTGAGGAGAGAGAGTGCGGGGCCCGGGGCAGCAGGGAGAGAGAGTGCGGGGCCAGGGGCAGCGGGGAGAGAGAGTGCGGGGCCCGGGGCAGTGGGGAGAGAGAGTGCGGGGAGTGGGGGAGGGGGGCCCGGGGCAGCGGGGAGAGAGAGGGCGGGGCCCGGGGGACCGGGGAGAAGGAGAGTGCGGGGCAGCGGGGAGAGAAGGAGTGCGGGGCCCGGGGCAGCGGGGAGAAGGAGTGCGGGGTCTGGGGCAGCGGGGAGAAGGAGTGCGGGGCCCGGGGCAGCGGGGAGAGAGAGTGCGGGGAGAAGGAGTGCGGGGTCCGGGGCAGCGAGGAGAGAGAGTGCGGGGCCCGGGGCAGCGGGGAGAGAGAGTGCGGGGCCCGGGGCAGCGGGGAGAGAGAGTGCGGGGCCCGGGGCAGCGGGGAGAGAGAGTGCGGGGCCCGGGGCAGCGGCGAGAGAGAGTGGGGGCCCGGGGCACATAAGAGGGGGGACATTGTAGTAAGGGGGCAGGCGAGAGAGTGCCGGGGGGATAAGGCCTAGTGTGTGTGAAGTTGCAGGGAGGTTTACAATGTTTCTTATTTACAATGTTTCTTATTTAATGTCCCTTGTCTAGTCTGAAATAAAGTTCATTATTGGATTAGAAGAAATATAATTGTGTGTGTTATATACATTTATATAATTTTCATGTATGTGTGTTTATAAACATTTTATTCTTTAACAAGAATCAACAGAATTATGAACTAACAGAATTATGAATCTAACCCTATAATCACGCACAAAAAGTCCCCCCCTGTCAATCACCCTGCGAGTCGGGTCAGTTCCGGTTACTACAAAATCAACTCAAACACTGCTTGTGAGCCATTTAAAAAGAAATGATTTAAAAAACATTAAAAAAGACAATTACCAGAATCAAATTTTATTCTTGACAAGAAGTTTGAACTGACAGATTTATGAATGTGACCCACACAAACTGTTGCCTCGCAACATTGATTACAGTGCGAGTCGGGTCGGGTTAGGTAGGCTAAGTTTGCTAAAATGGGCATGGAAAAATGCCCATGATCCCCTCCATAGCTACTACACGTCAGTCCATTGCATTTAGCAGGAGTAGCCTATCTTGCTCTGCTATAGGATCTTTGCTGGTAACCCTCTCCAAACCAGAGATAGGTTGAATAAGTTGAATAAGAGGTCTTTATTCTCTGGAGCGCAGAAGGTTAAGGGGGGACCTGATAGAGGTCTTTAAAATGATGAGAGGGATAGACAGAGTTGATGTGGACAAGCTTTTCCCTTTGAGAATAGGGAAGATTCAAACAAGAGGACATGACTTCAGAATTAAGGGACAGAAGTTTAGGAGTAATATGAGGGGGAACTTCTTTACGCAGAGAGTGGTGGCGGTGTGGAATGAGCTCCCAGTGGAAGTGGTGGAGGCATTTTCATTGGTATCATTTAAAAATAAATTGGATAGGCATATGGATGAGAAGGGAATGGAGGGTTATGGTACGAGTGCAGGCAGGTGGGACTAAGGGGAACAAAATTTGTTCGGCATGGACTTGTAGGGCCGAGATGGCCTGTTTCCGTGCTGTAATTGTTATATGGTTAAAGCCTCCACATCCTTCCTGATTGGGATGACCAAAATTGCACTCAATACTCCTTTTGCAGCATAACCAAAGCCTTATAGAGCTGCATCATAATTTCCTGACTCATGCACTCAATGCCCCGACCACTGAACGCAGCAGACCATGTACCTTCTTTATCATTCGTGTTATCAATTTCAGAAAGTTGTTTTTGCAGAGTGGTTGCTGTTGGAACCTGCTACCAGAGGAGGTGGTGGACTGAGATACAATCACTATATTTGGTACATTCAGTCTGACATTTAAATGGGCATCCATATCTATATCTCTCATCTATCTATATCTATGTCTATATCTCTCGTTTCCCTTTCCCAATTCTCAGTCTGCAGAAGGTTCTCGACCCAAAAAGTCACCTATTCCTTTACTCCAGAGATGCTGCCTGACCCGCTGAGTTACTCCAGTTTTTTGTGTCCATCTGAGGCATAGAAGGCTACAGACATGGTGCAGATAAATGGGGATAAACAAATGTTTAGTCGTGTGCTGAGGAGCAAATACCTGGGTTGTACAACTCCATGAAACTCAAAAATCTCAAAATGATATATTTTGGTGCCTTCTCCACAGATACCACCTGACCTGCCAAATATTTCCATCATTTTCTGTCTTTATTCCATATTCTTATATACGATGTACTAAAGGCAATGTTTTTCCTCATACAGTCACTCGGAGTGTAGCATCCTGCTCCAGATAACATGCCTCCTGTCAATGCTCATTGGCAATCACTTCTCTCATCCATGCTGATGGGAACAATCAGTCTCTTTATTCACCACAACCTACTTATTCGAAGCTTCCTTTTTCTCCGAGACATTGGCTGCATGAACCGTGGATAGCATTTAAGACTGTTGAGTTTGTTTTGAGTTCAGTTTATTGTCACGTGCACCAATAATGCTTTTGATGCAAGCTATCCAGTCAGCGGAAAGACAATACATGATTGTAATCGAGCCGCCCACAGTGTACAGGAGAAATGTTGCTGTCGGAGTAGAGATTTAAAAGAGTGGATCGATTGTATTGCATGATTGCAGATTCACATTGGTGACTACCACACAAAGAGCCACCAGGCTTGGGTACCATCACTGATTTCAGGGTGCAGTGGGTTAATTTGGGATTTGTGCACCAACAGGACAGAAATAAGCCTCTACAAAATTCAAACAGGACAAACTGACAAGAAGATTAAAGATCACTGTGGTACGTTCAAGCTCCATTCATACCCGCCATCATTTGATGAACCAGCTACAACCAACAGATATTAATGCAAATATTAAAACAAGAACATTTATTGATAGTTCCAGATGGTCATAGAGACAACATCACGGAATCATGCTCTTGGGCCCAACTTTCCCATGCCAACCGAGATGCCCCATCTACGCTGATCCCACCTGTCCATGTTTTGCGCATATCCCTCAACATCTTTCCTATCCATGTACTTGTCCAAGTGTCTTTTAAATGTTGTGATACTGCCTGCCTCTGGCAGCTCACAAAATGCCTTTGCGAAAAAATTGACCTCCGGTTTCTATTCATTCTTTCCCCTCTCACTTCAAACCTATATCCTCGGGGTCTTGATTCCCTGGGTAAAACACTATCTGATAGGCGGCACTGTGGCTTTGCGTAGAACCTAACTACAGGTACTTGTCTGTATGACCTGTGATCTCCCCGTGATCTGCTCGAGTTTTGGTTTCCATCCACACTCCAAAGACGTACAGGTTTGTAGGTTAATTGGTTTCATATATATGTAAAAAATTGTCCCCTATGTGTGTAGGATAGTGTTACGATACAGCGATCGCTGGTCGGTGTAGACTCAGTGGGCTGAAAGGCCTGTTTCTACGCTGTATATAAAACATGATCTTATAAAACTTAGATCACCTGCCCTCCAAAGAATGAAGTCCAAGCCTGTCCAACCTCTGTTTAGCTCAGGCCCTCCAGTCCACGTAAATCTTTGTAACCCTCTTTCCAGCTTCCTATAGCAGGGTGACCAAAACCGAACACAATACCCTAAGTGTGGCCTCACCAATATACAACTATAACATAACATCCCAATTTCTATACTCAATACCCCAACTGATATGTACTGAAAGGCTTCTTGACCACCCTTTCCAACCTGCGACACCTATATGTACCTGCACTCCTAAACCCCTCTGCAGAACAACACTCTCCGGGCCCTGACGTTTACTGTGAAGAACCTGCCCTGGTTTGACATCCCAAAATGCAACATCTCACACTTATCTGCATTAAACATCATTAACCATTCCTCAGCCCACCTGTCCAGCTGATCAAAATCTTGCTGCAATTTTTGATAACTATCTTTGCTATCTACAATGCCACCTACTTTAGTGTCATCTGCAAACAACTAATCATGCCTTGTACGTGGCTTAATACTGGCTTTGATACTTTCTATATCTGTCGACAGAACAAAGTGCAGATGCTTGAAACTTGCGTAGACAACCGCAGACTGCAGTTGAGGGACGCACCGAAGCTTGGTGCAGTGGGGGAGGATCACAGTCTAGTGTCCTTCTGCTGCTGGACATTGGGGGGGGGGCAGGATGCGCTCGAGACCCTCAAATGAGGGAGCTGATATCATCCCAGGGAGCCACGAGTGGCAAAGGTTAGGATATTTCTGTGAACACCACAAAATAAGGCACTAATAAATGTAGGTATAGCATCTGAAAACATTTTTGCACAGTTCATGTTTTGTATGTGTTTTATTCTGAATAAAGTTTATTTTGATTTTAAAGAAACAAAGTGCTGGAGTAACTCGGCAGGTTTCTGTATCCTGAAGGTTTGCAAGTCTAATTTAACAAGCCAACGTGCACTACTTTCCCTACGTGTTGTTTCTATTTCCCAGATCAAACTCTGCACCATTCATAATCTTACACAAAATACTATCCTTAATGTCTTCGCATTATTATTTATGAAATGTGTCATTAGTCACGATCTGTGCATTTTTTCTGGTAAAAAAAATTAAATTGTTACCAATTCTGCTGCAGATGGGAGGGGGAGGGGGAGGGAAGGGGGGAGGGGAGAGGGAGGAAGGGGGGAGGGAAAGGGGAGGAGGTGAGGGAGGGGGTCAGGGAAGGAGGAGGGGGAGGGGGAAGGTAGGGGGGAGAGGGGGGGGGAGGGAGGGAGAGGGGGAGGGGGAGGGGGGGGAAGAGGGAGGGGGGGGAGGGGAGGGGAAAGGGGAGGGGGAAGAGGGAGGGGGAAGAGGGAGGGGAAGAGGGAGGGGGAAGAGGGAGGGGGGAAGAGGGAGGGGGAAGAGGGAGGGGGAGGGGGGGGGGAGGGGGGGGGGGAAGAGGGAGGGGGAGGGGAGGGGAAGAGGGAGGGGGGGGAGGGAGGGGGAGAGGGAGGGGGAGGGGAAGCGGAAGGGGGAGGACAGCGATTGACGAGGGTGGAGCTGAGGGCGTACACACCCACACACACGTTGATTAGAGCCAATCGGCCCCTCTCCCCTGGCCGCCCGCTCGCCGAGCTGCTCTATTTCGCTGAGGCCGTGGATGGAGACGGACCGGGACCGGGGCCGCGGCGTCCCAGATTGTCCCCGGGGCCGGCACCAAGAGCTGCCGCCTCTCTTCCCCCAGGTGCTCGGTGCCCACCCGCTTCTCCCCCTCACTCCCCCGGCCGCCATCTCTCACCTGCTGACCGCCACCGGGCAGTTGACGGTCGGGTGCCGCGACCTCACCGCGCACTCCATCCCGTCTGGTCCTGTCCCGTCCGCGCCAGATATCACAGAGCGGAGCTCGGTCCGTACGCAGCGCGTGGCTGTTGGGGGCGGGGCTGGGGATGGGGGCGGGGTGAAGGGTGGGGGGGGGTGGGGTCGAGAGGTCGAAGGAAGAGCTGGGGTGGGAGGAAGGGCTGGAGAGGGGGTGCACCAGGGGGGTGGGGCTCGGAGTGAGGGGGGAGGGGCGGGGGTGGGGGAGGGGCTGCGGAAGAGGCTGGGGGAGGGATCGGAAGGGGCTCGAGGGGGGGAGGGGCTGGATGGGGGGGGGGGGGGGGTTAGGGAGGGGGGGGTGTGGGTTGGTGGTGGGAAGGGGGGAGGATGGGGAGATGAGATGGGGTGGATATGGACAGGGAGTGGAGAGGAGAAGTTCCAGGACGAGGGCTGAGGGAATGGAATAGACAGGAGGGTGAGGGAATGGATGGGGATGGAAGGCGGGGAGGGAAGCTAGGAAGTAAAGAGTGTGGGAAGAGTGAGAGGAGGAGGGTTGAGGGAGGATGAGAGGTGAATGAGGAGGGAGCGGAGGGCAGAGAGGAGGCAATGAAAGGGAGCAGCGATGGAATAAATGAGGCAATAGTGGTAAGGGATGAGGGAGGGGTGGAGTGAGATAATTGAGAGTAGTGGAGGAATGGAGTGGGTTAGGATAGGATGTGAAAATGGTCAGAGGGGTGAGGAATAGATTGGGGGGGGGATGGATGTGAGGCTTGCGCACAGGAGCAGTGGGTGGTTGAGGGAGAGAGTTTGGGGTTTGAGTAAGGAGGGTTGGGTCCATGGTCAGGAGGGGTGCAGGTGCAGAGGAGGGAGGTTTGGGTGCAAGGTGTGGGGTGTGGGGTAAAAAGGGAAGAGAAGTGGGATGCAGGGGTGAGGGAGAGTGGTGGGAGAGGGAAGCATGAGGAGTGGACTGTCGGAAAGAACGGATTAAGTAATAAAGAGGGAGAGTAGGTCGAGTACTGGAGAAAGTGAGTAGGGAGTTGATTGAGGGGGGAAGAGTAGGGTGAAGTAAGAATTATAAAGCTTAGATTTGGCAGAGGCATAGAGGAGAAAACAATTGTTGGTGGAAGTGGTGGAGTATAGGTTGGGGAGAGTATTGGAGGGTGGTGTTTACATGGAGTGGGGAGGAGGGATGGGATTAGTGACAGAGGTCTGATGTGGGTAGGTGAGTGGATGGGGGATTTAGTTGAGAGGGACAGGCTGCGGAAGCAGGGGTGAGGTTATGTGGCAAGGAGTGTATGAGGATGAGGGGCAAGAAGGTTTGTAACTTGGGAACGATGTAGAGATAGTGTCTTCTCCGTGGATTATCACCTTGTCTTGGTGGAAAAGCTTGTGTGGACCTGAGATCCTGAGAGCGATGCCGTCTGGAGCTTTGCTCCTGACAGGGCCACACATGGCGGTACGGTCGAGGGGGAGGTCCACAAAGAGCAGTCCAACCAAGACCTCAACGCTGGAACAGGTGGAGGATGATGGCTGACTTTAGTGGAGCTTCACAACGGTTGGGAAGGCGGATGAAGGCTGCAGCAGAAAAGGGTCCCCGGTCGTCTTGGACTCCATGCCACTGGATCCTGACCCAGATCTGTCAATGACCGTGTGGTGGCTGTCTGCGCACCAGTCTCCCCACAAAGTCACGCACAGGCGTCCTCCCAATAGAGGCCAGTCATACTCGTTTTGAGTGACCACCAATGAGAGGTAGTGGGAAAAAAGGGGGCAGGTACGATTGGAGATAAGAATGGGGTGAAGACAGAGGTGCATGGAAGATGGGTAAAGAAGAGATGGAGACATTTGGGGTGGGTGACTTGGTGAACAGAGAGGGGAGGGGAGGGGAGGTGTAAGAGGAGGCAAGATGACTGAAGAGGAAATAAATCAGAAATGTATCAGAAATGTTTGTGGGTAGATGAGCATCAGGGATGGGAGAGGTGAATGGGATGGGTTGGAGTAAGCAAGTGCCAGACCCCCTGCTGGAGGAGGGATGGGTGAGATCGAGGAGGGAGATGGTAGAGCTGTAGGAAAGGGGTGGGAGCTTTCAGGGGAAGGGGAAGGAGACAGGTGGTCAAAGATGAGAAGTTCGGGTTAGTGGGGAAGTGATGAGTTAGTGTGAGAGTTCGGAGAGGAGAGAAATGAAGGGAGTAGCTAGGGAAGGGTATGAAGAACAGAAAATGGTAGGAAGGAAGAGAGTGATATAGAAAATGTAATGTGGGGACATCGGATGGGATGTAAAGGAAAGGAAGCAGGGCTGGCCAGATTTAGGAATGGGGGGGGTAACAACAGCTCTCACTGATTCAATTCAATTATATTTTACTGTTGCATGTACTGAGGTGCAATGAAATGCTTTCTTTTTGCATATAACCAGGTAAAATCATACAGCAGACCTCTGCACAAAGCAGCACATTGAAACATAGAAAATAGGTGCAGGAGTACGCCATTCGGCCCTTCGAGCCTGCACCGCCATTCAATATGATCATGGCTGATCATCCAACTCGGTATCCTGTACCTGCCTTCTCTCCATACCCCCTGATCCCTTTAGCCACAAGGGCCACATCTAACTCCCTCTTAAATATAGCCAATGAACTGGCCTCAACTACCTTCTGTGGCAGAGAATTCCAGAGATTCACCACTCTCTGTGTAATATTTTTTTTTCCTCATCTCGATCCTAAAAGATTTCCTCCTTATCCTTAAACTGTTCTGGACTTCCCCAACAATGGGAACAATCTTCCTGCATCTAGCCTGTCCAACCCCTTAAGAATTTTGTAAGTTTCTATAAGATCCCCCCTCAATCTTCTAAATTCTAGCAAATACAAGCCGAGTCTATCCAATCGTTCTTCATATGAAAGTCCTACACAAAGAGTCGCCGCGCTTCTGAGGCCAACAAAGTTACATAAGTTCACCAAACATTCCTATCTTCCGCCTGTCCCCCGCCAGGACCCCGTTTCGTACTTGGTGCTTCCCACCAGGTCCCCCGGGTATACCAGCTGCACCACTGTGTCACTCCTAATGTTAGACTGTCCTTGTTATAAAGATATATTTTTTAACATATATAATGGCATAAGGACAGGAAATCTCCCAATACACTGCCTCATCAAAGCAAAGCTCCTTGTAACATTGGCATCTGCAACTCTACCTGCTATGTGTAGGAATGTTACAAAATTTTGCCAATCAAGCCTGTAATTTATCCCATCAGATAAAGCTAGATGCAGGAAACATGCTCCCAATGTTGGGCGAGTCCAGAACCAGGGGCCACAGTCTTAGAATAAAGGGGAGGCCATTTAAGACTGAGGTGAGAAAAAACGTTTTTACCCAGAGAGTTGTGAATTTGTGGAATTACCTGCCACAGAGGGCAGTGGAGACTAAATCACTGGGTGGATTTAAGAGAGAGTTAGTTAGAGCTCTAGGGGCTAGTGGAATCAAGCGATATGGGGATGATACATCTTACTTGGATGACCTGAAATTAAAGCATATAATTAGTTAGTTACCTAATTGTAGATAATTACAAAATTGACCATTGTGACGGAAATAGAAATAAACATCCAGACTGCCTTGAGAATTCAAAAATGTGATATTCTCAAGATCAGAACTTTAATATTATTGTAACGTTAAAACAAACAGTAAATACCCCCCAAAAAAATCATATTCATCAGTGTCATCAAATCAATTAAATTAATCTAAATTCAATCACTAGGTCTAACCATCTATCCCATTCTTAAGAAAAGGCTAAACATAATTGTTTTAAATAGCCAAAGTATCCAAATAACAAACTGATCCCATTCACACAAAAATTCACAATATATCATGATTTTTAAATCTCACTTTGTCATTAATTTATATGCCAATGGAAGGAATTGAATGTTTAATTCCCATAAATTTTACTCTGTTGGTTTATAACACCACTGCAGGCAAGGGCCGGTTTCCACAGACATTTATTCAAAATCCACAAACATCCACTCTCAAGATAATCAAATTCATTATTTTCTGCACAATCATGTCATCAGAACATCTAAATTATCTATATTTTGTGTTATTATCTATCCATTATCAATATTTTCATACTAAATCTGACTAAAAATGAAAAACTATGTACTGTGGAAGTTTTCAATCAGATATTTAGTATGAAAATATTGATCATGGATAGACAATAACACAAAATATAGATGAGTTAGACGTTCTTATGACATAATTGTGCAAATAAATTATGAATTTGATTATCTTGAGAGTGGATTGTGATAGATCGGAATGTGGCCGCTGCCATGATTTAAGCCCCGTGATATCGGCAGCAAGACATGGCCGATATTGGGGTTTAATTAATATATTTTGCATCAGATTAAAATGAAACCACACCAAAAAGCAAGGTAAGATGTTAAATAAATGACATAACTTTTGTTTTGTCCTGATGTGGAAGTCCTTGATGTTGATTTTGATCTGTGATGTTGAAGGCGTTATTTAACTTCAATCCAGCGATGCAATTGACCAGCAACTAAAAAAAAACAGAAACGGAAGCGCAGAACAAATTTTTTTCATCAACTTGTATTCTGAGCAAATACCTCTCCGACAACCAATACAAACCTGCATTTTAATGTTGTTTTGGGGGAATGGGTGAGTGGTGGAATATTGCGTTGGGGAATGGATGAGTGGTGGAATATTGCGTTGGGTAACGGGTTGTGTTGAAGGACCAGGCCTCCCGTGTGACAGGGAACCAACAGGTCCCACTTAGTCTGGTATCTCTTAAATGCTACAATCGTATCTGTCTCCACTACTACCCCCAGCAGTGGTTCAATGGTTTCCTTATCCTTAGGTTACACAACCCAAAAATTGGACAAGAACATGAATTAGAGTCAAATTAAACAAATTAAGCAGAACACAAATAGGTATCAGTATAGAGAAAAACAAGTCAGAAAAAAAGAGAACAATTGGTGTATTCAAGATAAGATTTTTAGAGGCGGACGGACTTCTTCCAGGACTTTTAAAAACATTCTTATTAATGGTTTTGTTAGTTTCCTGCAAAGTCTGAACCATTCAACTATTCTATTGTCTCAGATCAAAGATTTACTTATCTGGCCCATTTTACCTGGACCATTTCCGATATTTCCCTACCATTTCTAGATCTCACTATCTCCATCGCAGGTGATAGACTACTGACCGACATCCACTAAAAACCCACTGACTCCCATGGCTATCTGGACTACACTTCTTCCCACCCTGCTTCCTGTAAGGACTCTATCCTCTACTCCCAATTCCTCCGTCTACGCCGCATCTGAACCCAGGATGAGGTGTTCCACACCAGGGCATCGAAGATATCCTCATTCTTCAGGGAACGGGGTTCCCCTTTTCTATAGATGAGGCTCTCACCAGGGTATCTTCTATACCATATAACTCTACTCTAACTCCCCATCCCCCACTCATAACAAGGGCATCGTCCCCCTTGTCCTCACCAGCCGTTCCACCCTACCAGCCATCACATACGACAAATAATCCTCCGACATTTTCGCCACCTCCAACATGATCCCACCACTTGCCACGTCTTCCCATCTCCTCCCCTGTCTGCTTTTCGCCGAAATTGCTCCCTCTGTAACTCCCTGGTCAATTCGTCCCTTCCCACCCAAACCACCCCCTCCCCTGGTACTTTCCCTTGCAACCGCAGGAAATGCTACATTTGTCGCTTTACCTCCCCCCTTGACCCCATTCAAGGACCCAAGCAGTCTTTCCAGGTGCGGCAGAGGTTCACCTGCACCTCCTCCAACCTCATCTATTGCATCCGCTGCTCTAGGTGTCAGCTGCTCTATATCGGTGAGACTAAGCGTAGGCTTGGCGATCGCTTCGCCGAACACCTCAGCTAGACTGACTCCCCCTCCACCCTCCCCTCCCCCCAATGTTTGCACATCCCCAATCCTTTCCACTTGTCACTTTAATTGCATGTGTCTTGTGTTTTGTGATTGTTTGGCAGATCAATTTCTCTCTTAGGATAAATATTGCATCTTATCGTAGCGTTTGGGAGAACGGTGGGATAATGGAGATGGATTATCTAGTTGTAGTGGGACTGCAGGCATCTTTAGCTGGGTGGGAACATGGCACTTCAACGTGCCTGGAGCCGAGCAGTACTGGAATAGACTCATTCGCTCACCCAAAGAGTCAGGGAAAGCTGACTGTCATCCTCAACCACACTCTGTTTTTGATCATTTACAACTTACAAACAGTTCAAGTTCGGAAGTTCTCACGAATGGAAGGAACCCTGTCACAACCTGGGCATTCAAGGTACTGTAGATGCTGGTTCATAAAAACAGACACAAAGTGCTGGAGTAACTCAGCGAGTCAGGCAGCATCTCTGGTGAGCAGAGGAGGGTGACAATTGGGGACAGCACCCTTCTTCAGAACAGGGACTGCCTGTGTCCAATGAACTCTATGCTGCAGTTTATGTTTGGACCACAAGATGTCAGTCTTCATTTCATGTCTGGGAATTCACACTTGCGTTTAGGTTTACTATTGTCACCTGTGTCGAGGTATGGTGTAAAGCTTTATTTTGCTTGTAATCTTAGCAGATCAGATAATACTACACATAAATGCAATCAAGTCAAACTCAAGTACGATAGGTAGAGCAAGGGGGAAGATACAGAGCGTAGAATATAGTTTTCAGCATTGTAGCACACCACTATCACAGACAAAGTCCAATGTCCGCAATAAGGTGGAGGTGGATCGGACAATATCATAGTTTATTGAAGGACCATTCAGAATCCTGACAACTGAGGGGAAGAACCTACAGACATCTAAATGTCCACATAATCAAATAAAATGTAGTCTTGTTTGTAGGTGTTTATGCCCTCTAGACTACAGCACTGCGCTAATAATGAGACAGGTCTGAAGAAGGGTCCTGACCTAAAACATTGCCTGTTCACTCACTCCACAAACTCTACCTGACCCGCTGAGTTCCTCTAGCACTTTGCATTTTCCTCAAGATTCCAGCATCTGCAGCTTCTTGTGCCTCAACTGGCAAATCTGGTTTGGAGATGATTGCAGGATGTAAGGCCTGAACATTGGGTAGATTTACTTTGCTCTTTGTGGTAGATTTACTCTTGCTCTGCATCCATCTCAGTGAACACAGGCAGCACTGTATTAACATCTCAACTCCAGATAAACAACATTGCTTCATTGTGTCATTAGGACATGAGTCTTCATTTTGTACTTTTTAAAAATAAGATTGAGCACTTTCTTACATGGGCAGAAAATTAATTTCTCATGAAAAAGGTGAAACGCCTATTATGAAAAATACAATGTAAATGAAAGTCTTCCTTTCTGTTTCTTCGCCACAGTGAGGATTAAAGTGCTCTTTTGATTTGTTTTGACAGTACAACATCTGAAGATAGGTCATTACCCTCATGCCAGAGAGGTGGACTTCAACACAGTTAGAGCTGCTGCCTCACAGCTCCAGAGACCTGGTTCAATCCTTACCTTGGGTGCTGTCTTTGTGGAGTTTGCACATTCTCCCTGTGACTGCGAGAGTTTTCTTCGGGTGCTTCGGTTTCTTCCCATATCCCAAAGACATGCGGGTTTGTAGATTAATTGGTAGGGAGTGGTTGAGAAAATGAGAAAACATAGTACTAATGTGAAGGGCTTGTTTCCATGTTGAATAACAATTGATAATTCTATTTGAACTTGGACAATAACAATGGATGTAGAAACTAAGAACTGTAGATGCTGGTTAATACACCAAAGGACACAGAATGCTGGATGTAACTCTACGGATCAGGCAGCATATCTGGAGAACATGAATAGGTGACATTTAGGGTTGCGATTATTCAGACTGAAGGGCCATATTTAGTCTGAAGACCCAAAACACTACCTATCCATGTTCTCCAGAGATGCTGCTTGACCTGCTGAGTTACTGCAGCAATTTGTGCCCTACAATGATGCACACAGTGGAACTGGTTGTCAGCAGTAGAACCCCAAGTACTGGAAAAGCAAAAGAGTATACACACTGGAACTCTGAAATAATAACCGGATCTTGGAAATACTCAGGAGGCCTGGAACCATTTGCAGAGAGTGAAATAGAATTTAAAATTTTGGTGTAAGAAAGATGCTGGTAAAATTGAAGGTTGACACAAAATGCTGGAGTAACTCAGTGGGTGAGGCAGCATTTATGGAGAGAAGGAATGGGCAACGTTTCGGGTCGAAACCCTTCTTCAGACTGATGTCGGGAGGGGGTGGGACAAAGATAGAATGTAGGTGAAGACAGTAAGACTAGTGGAAAAACTGGGAAGGGGAAAGAGAGAGAAAGCAAGGGCTATCTGAAGTTATTTTTCTCATGAAAAAGGGGAAACACCTGTTATGAAAAATACAATGTAAATGTAAATCTTCCTTACTGTCTACGTCACAGTGAGGATTAAAGTGCTGTTTTGATTTGGATATGTTATTAGGAGAAACATTTTAGGTCACAAATCTTCCATCATGGAAAATCTTAACAAACAAATTAATAATTTGAAGTGGTGCTTAGCTAGTTCAACACAGAGGGTAATTGGTCTGTTCAATGTCAACAAGGGAAATGTTTAATTTGTATCTATAGGGAGAGAATGTCCTTATCAGTAATGCTTTGTTCTAATTTGGTACAAAGATAAAATGCGTTAAACACAGAAAAAAGGCCAAGGAGTCTTTGTTTATATTTTTATTTTAATCCCAAATCTGCCATTTATCATCAAATTCCCAAATACCCACTCCTTCAAACTCCTTCCTCTGAGAGAATTCCCAGAATTTCTGCTTCAGCAATTAGCCAGCAACTGTTCAATTTAACCAGCAATTATTGATCAACTGTAAATACATTAACACGGAAGATAACTGGAACGCACAAGATAATTGCGTAAAGCCAACATACTCTGATCGTAAGAGTGGTCAAATTTATCATTAGAGATTTATATTTGTTCAATAAAATGATAGAATTGAGGATGTAAGGATTAATTTTACTTCGGAGTCATGTGAGTGACTACGTGAAGAAGGGCCGTCCGTCTGCGTGCGCGTCATTACGTCTGAACGCAACGCGCACGACGGACTGGCAGAGGCACTGCGTCCTCCCAGCCGTCGGGATGGGCAGGTAAGGAAAGTTGAACTACTTATCTGCGTTCTTTCGGGCTTGAAGCTTTTTGTAGTTTCAGAGCCCAGATGTCGAGGAGACAGTCCGCAGGGAAGTCGGCTGCCGAAGACCGCAGCATTCCCAGTAGTGGGCAACAGTCTTGTTCCCGACATTAGCGCCGGCAGCAGAACCGGCAGGAGACTTGGTGCAGGAGGAGGAGCTCCGTGGTGGTCCTGCGAGACGTAAAAACCACCCGCAAGTCTGACAAACCCGTTGACTAGGATGAGTCCGGGGAAGAGGGATACCCTCCCTCAACTGAGAGCGTCTGAGGACGACTCTCCCACATGGAGCAACTTATGGAGCAGTTGCTCCAACAATGATCTGCTCCGAAGGAGGGAGCAGTATCAGCACGGGTATCTACAGCAGGCCGTGCCAGCAGCTCGCATATGGGGCAGCCCAATGTCTTCCCCATTGGAGGGGGAAGTACATATGGACGAAACCACTCTGAATCAGAGTACAAAAGCACAGGGGGGGAAACCTTCCCAGGAACAAGCAGAAAAAAGTAAGTATGTAAGTTTTACTTATATAGCACTGTTTAAGTCAACTCGCATTGACACCAAAGTGCTTTACATAAAATGAAAAAGAAGCTTCCATACAAACAAAAGAAAATAAGTACTGCAATCATCCAGGTTCCACTGGGTGCTTCCCTGGATGGAGATCTAGCTAATAATATCAATTAGCATCCCATCAACTTTAAGACCTGGCCATGAAAGGAACCATGAGCAGGTACTCCCCCACCAGCTACTGTGCTTCCCTAAAGTAAAAATCCAGAAGGTATTAAACCTACTGGGGTCTGGGATCACACATTAGCAGGAGGAGTGGAAGATGGACTCCTCACTGACAGAGAACAGGACACAATGGCACTATTGTATTATGCTCACTTTGAGAGAAATTGTATTCGGAAGAATGCAAACAAACCATCAATTAACTCGGTTCGCTGTCCTGTGTAAAGCCAGCAATGTCCAGCCCGCAAACTACCTGTTCGGGGAAGACCTGCCGAGACAGTTACGGGATCTGGACGATGAGGCAAAAACAATCCGCCTCAATAACCAGAGGTCAGGTAACCCAAAAGGGTCCATCACAAGGATGCATCCTTACAGCTCTCGCTGTTTTACGCCTAGAGGGCCAGGCATGGGAGGAAGACCCACACCGGAGTCAAGGTCTTTTAGGGACAGGGCCCAGCGAGGATAAGGAGCGAACAACCACCAGTTCAACCTCCAAAATCTCGCGAATGAAAACCAGCGCCATACCGCCAGTAACGTCAGAGGTAAGCCAAACCAGTTCCTTAGGGAACACCCCAGACAAGCCTCACATACTGGTGGGAAGAAGGTTAAAATATATTTTGAAGGAATGGTGTGGGGTCACAATGGATCCGTTTGTACTGCACAGTATAGAAGGGTTCAAAATTGAGTTCATTTTGAATTCATCACCACCCACAAAATTTCGCACATAGGCGTTCTCTCAACAAGAAACTATGGATACAGGAGGAAATTGGAACTTTATCTGACAAAAATGTAATTGAGAGGTCACATACAGAACCTCACCAATTCATATCCAATATATTTCTCAAAGAGAGAAAAGATGGATGGTCCGCATCATTCTGGACCTTACGGAACTCAAAAAACATATGTGCAATATAAACATTTCAAAATGGACAATATTGGAACAGTAACTCAGTTGGTTTCCAAAAATGGTCACATGGCATGCATCAACCTCAAAGATGCATACTATTCGGTGTCTATTCACTAAGAGCAGGAGATATTTGAAGTTTAACTGGATGGCATGGCTCTGCCAAATGGGTTGACATCAGCTCCTAGATTATTGGCTAAACTACTGAAACCAATTCTGGGTCTACAAAGGTCTCAGAACCACATAGTAATGGCATATTTGGAGGACATTTTCATTTTGGAGAGCAAACCAAAACCCTGTTTGAAAGACTTGGTTACCTCATCCATCCAGTTAAATCAAAATTGACACCTACAAGGGTAATAGATTACCTAGGATTTACTATCAAACACAGTAAATATGTTGGTGACTTTGCCTAGGGGCAAACAACAAGATTTAAGTAAACCTGCTATGACCTGATAGTCAAATACTAGCCATCTATCAGGCAAACAGCGAGTGTAATTGGCAAATAGTAGCTGCATTTCCAGCAGTACGTCACGAGCATTTGCATTACCAGAATTTACAGCGAGCAAAGGAACACTCAGATTCCATGCAGGCCAAATTGGCAAAACTATGGATTGCCATCGGAGGCCATTGTTGAATAACTATGGTGGATAACAAACGTGAGGCAGCTCAAGGGAAATCTTGCTCGAAAGCCATTGGTGGTTCTTCAGACCAATGCAAGCAGCTAAGGATGGGGAGCCACAAACACAGTCTAGAGCTGTGGGGGCAGATGGAATGAGTAGGAGTCTGTAATTCCCCAACACATGGAATCAATTACCTGGAATTGTTGGGGGCACAACATGGACTCAAGGTTTTCTGTAGCAACATGCAACCTGTGCTTGTGCAAATTCAGATTGATAACACTACAGCGGTGGCATATATCAATAACCATATAACCATATAACAATTACAGCACGGAAACAGGCCATCTCGGCCCTACAAGTCCGTGCCGAACAAATTTTTTTCCCCCTTAGTCCCACCTGCCTGCACTCATACCATAACCCTCCATTCTCTTCTCATCCATATGCCTATCCAATTTATTTTTAAATGATACCAATGAACCTGCCTCCACCACTTCCACTGGAAGCTCATTCCACACCACTACCACTCTCTGAGTAAAGAAGTTCCCCCTCATATTACCCCTAAACTTCTGTCCTTTAATTCTGAAGTCATGTCCTCTTGTTTGAATCTTCCCTATTCTCAAAGGGAAAAGCTTGTCCACATCAACTCTGTCTATCCCTCTCATCATTTTAAAGACCTCTATCAGGTCCCCCCTTAACCTTCTGTGCTCCAGAGAATAAAGACCTAACTTATTCAACCTATCTCTGTAACTTAGTTGTTGAAACCCAGGCAACATTCTAGTAAATCTCCTCTGTACTCTCTCTATTTTGTTGACATCCTTCCTATAATTGGGCGACCAAAATTGTACAACATACTCCAGATTTGGTCTCACCAATGCCTTGTACAATTTTAACATTACATCCCAGCTTCTATACTCAATGCTCTGATTTATAAAGGCTAGCATACCAAAAGCTTTCTTTACCACCCTATCTATATGAGATTCCACCTTCATGGAACTATGCACGGTTATACCCAGATCCCTCTGTTCAACTGTATTCTTCAATTCCCTACCATTTACCATGTACGTCCCACATGTACAATCACAAGGGTGGTGTAAAATCTGTATCTTGCGACAGATTGTTGAACGTCATTTGGCACTGGTGTTTCGAGGGGAATATTTGCGTTACAGCGGTTTATCTACCAGGTAGATATAACACGATGACAGATGCCGGATCACGAATGTTTAATAACAACACAGAATGGATGTTGAATCAGGCAGTATTTAACAAAATAACTGCACGATTTGGCATACCAGATATTGATCTGTTTGCATCTAGATTAAACCATCAGTTACCCAGATATGAGTCCTGCGAGCTGGATCCAGGAGCAAAGGCAGTGGATGCTTTTTCCCTCAATTGGGGAGGAATGTTTATGTATGTTCCCAGTTACAGGGAGCAATCATCCACTACATTAACGTTTTAACTTGTTGGTCTGCAGATTCTGAGGAGGCCATTTCAAGGCATAAGACTGTACAACACAGTTCGGATAACGGATGTCTTGGAGTTCCTATCAACTCTGTACTATAACTATAAATAAAGTTATAGTGCAATCTATAGTGCCAGAGGTGCACTCTCCTCCTATCTGATGCTGGAAGCAGGGCACGGGTCGATAGGAATGCACACCTTCACAACAAATTTTCATGAAGGGAATTTACAATTTAATACCTCCAAGGACACATGGAATGTGAGCGTGGTACTAACCCTACTTTGACAGTGGGCACCGCCTATAACTAACCCTGAAGGTGGTATGCTGATGGCACTACTAACAGCACAAAGAGTCCAGACACTGCAAAAGCTACGGTTGGACTACATGACCACCAATATGAACAACATAACATTCATAATCAGGAACCTGATAAAACAGAGCAGGCCAGGAATGCCAGGGATGAAGATCGAGTTCTTGGCATATCCAGAGGACCAACGGTTGTGTGTGCGGTAACATACTAACACCACTATCTGAGAGTTACGGAGAACCTCAGAGGCTCAGAACAATCGGTCCTCATCAGCCATAAAAAACCACACCAGAAGGTGTCAACTCAAACCATCTCCAGATGGTCAAAGGAGGTAATGGCGGTAGCAGGAGTGAACATTTATATCGTTAAATCTCACTCTACCAGGGCTGCATTTACGTCGGCAGCAAGAGCTATGGACGTTCCCCTTGACGACATCCTAGTGGGTGCAGGATGGATGAATGAACGAATGGTCCACCGGTTTTATAACAAACCCATAACCGGACTGGGGGTGTTTGCACGTACCATTTTAAGTCCTGTTCCCTAGTTTCCCTCCAAGGTTGGGAGGGGTAACTATTTAAAAAAAAATGTTTTCTTTCATTTAAAGCATCAGTATCTTTACTTAACTACGTAATGTCTGAATGCTTTAATGATTACACTCATCCATGGTCAATCCATTCAGTGTGTGACGCCTGGATTCGTAACTGGCGTAAAATCACAGAGCTTTGAAATCTTCACGTAGTCACTCACATGACTCCGAAGTAAAATAGTAAGATTAAACGAGAAGTTACCAGTTTGAAGTTTGATCTTGATTTTATGAGGAGTTACGATGAGCGATTACGTGCCCACCGCTCCCACCCTCATACTATCAAGGTCATATGGAAGTTCTAGTTTCTTCGCAATCTTACTATTCTCAGGTCTTCTTTTTATCTGTGATTTAACACTGCTGCTTTGAAGATTGACGAGCACGCTGATGGACGGCCCTTCTTCACGTAATCGCTCATCGTAACTCCTCATAAAATCAAGATCAAACTTCAAACTGGTAAGTTCTCGTTTAATCTTACTATTTTACTATGAGCCGGAGTCCATTTCCTGATGTGCTGGTGGAAATACAAACAATCCATGGCTTCAAAATGGAATTCCATAGGCACTTGAGAAAGAATGACTTGCAGGGCAAGGGAAAGCAGCTGAGGACCTGCTCTACTCTGGGCTGCCATAGACACGAGGAGCAAGCCGACTTCCTTCGACGCCACAACAATTCTGTGATTCAGTATCTAATGGCAGGATCTTGAAAGAAGCCATATGGGTAACGACAAACAATTAAAATCATTTAGCAGTGGACTTCAATGTAGGCATACCTTGAGGAGATTTCACAGCTACGCCTGCCTCTTTGTCGGGTATGTCGAACAATCCTTGTTCAATACGTACCAAGGCCCCATCCCCGACCTCTACCTCCGTTACATTGACGACTGCTTTGGTGCCACCTCCTGCACCCACACACAACTGACTGACTTCATCCACTTCACCACTAACTTCCATCCAGCACTAAAATACACTTGGACCATTTCCGACATTCCCTACCATTCGTTGACCTCACTATCTCCATTGCAAGTGATAGACTTCTGACCGACATCCACTATAAACCCACTGACTCCCATGGCTATCTGGACTACACTTCTTCCCACCATGCTTCCTGTAAGGACTCCATCCCCTACCCCCAATTCCTCCGCCTATGCCGCATCTGCTCAGAGGATGAGGCATTCCACACCAGGGCATCTGAAATGTCCTCATTCTTCATGGAACGGGGGTTCCCCTCCCCCACCATAGATGAGGCTCGCACCAGGGTCTCTTCCATACCCTGCAACACTGCTCTCTCTCCCCATCCCCGCACTCGCCACAAGGGCAGAGTCCCACTAGTCCTCACCTTTCAGATTCAGATTCAATTTTAATTGTCATTGTCAGTGTACAGTACAGAGACAACGAAATGCATTACCCACCAGCCGTCACATACAACAAGTAATCCTCCGTCAGTTTCGCCACCTCCAACGTGACCCCACCACTTGTCACATCCTCCCATCTCCCCCCATGTCTGCCTTCCGCAAAGACCGCTCCCTCCGTAACTCCCTTGTCAATTCTTCCCTTCCCTCCCGTACCACCCCCTCCCCAGGCACTTTCCGTTGCAAACGCAAGAGATGCAACACTTGTCCCTTTACCTCCCCCCTCGACTCCATTCAAGGAACCAAGCAGTCATTCCAGGTGCGACAGAGGTTCACCTGCATCTCCTCCAACCTCATCTATTGCATCCGCTGCTCTAGATGTCAGCTGATCTACATCGGTGAGACCAAGCGGAGGCTGGGCGATCGTTTCGCCGGCCACCTCCGCTCGGTCCGCAATAACCAACCTGGCCTCCCGATTGCTCAGCACTTCAACTCCCCCTCCCATTCCCCATCCGACCTCTCTGTCCTGGGTCTCCTCCATGGCCAGAGTGAGCAACACCGGGAATTGGAGGAACAGCACCTCATATTCAGACTCACCTTGGGGAGTCTGCATCCTGTGGGCATGAACACTGAATTCTCCCAATTTTGTTAGCCCTTGCTGTCTCTTTCCCTTCCTCAGCCCTCGGGCTGTCTCCTCCCATCTCTCAGCCCTCGGGCTCCTCCTCCTCCTTTTTCCTTTCTTCTCGCCGCCCCCCCACATCAGTCTGAAGAAGGGTTTCGGCACGAAACGTTGCCTATTTCCTTTGCTCCATAGATGCTGCTGCACCCGCTGAGTTTCTTCAGCATTTTTGTGTACCAGCAATTAAAATCAGTTCATTTCAGATTAGTTTATTGCCATATGTTCCGAGGTACAATGAAAAGCTTCTGTTCTGTGCTAATCAGTCAGCAGAAAGACAAAACATGATCACAATCGATCCATTTACAGTGTATACTGTAGATACATGATAACGGAATAACGTTTCGTGCAAGGTAAACCCAGCAAAGTCCGGTCAAGGATAGTCCGAGGGACACCAAAGAAGTAAATAGTAGTTCAGCACTGCTCTCTGGTTGTGGTCGGGTAATTCAGTTGCCTGATAACAGCTGGTAAGAAACTATCCCTGAATCCGGAGGTGTGCGTTTTCACACTTCTATACCTTTTGCCCAGTGGAGAGAAGAGGGAGTTTCCAAGGTGCGACTTGTCCTTGATTATGTTGCTGACCCTGCCGAGGCAGCGTGAGGT
Organism: Leucoraja erinaceus; assembly: GCF_028641065.1. NCBI lineage: Eukaryota > Metazoa > Chordata > Chondrichthyes > Rajiformes > Rajidae > Leucoraja > Leucoraja erinaceus. The sequence continues at coordinate 24,132,799 of NC_073406.1, read as the reverse complement.
ATAAATGGAGTAAATAGAAGGGAGGTTTGTTTGTGTGATGGTCTGGGCCGTGTCTGCATTTTGCTGCTGTTTCTGTAATACATCCATCTTGCCTTCTCCTCTCCTCTTACCCACTCAGGTTTGTAGGTTAATTGGCCTCAGTAAAAATTATCGAGAGTGTGCAAGGAGTCGATGTAAAGTGAGATAACGTAGAACTAGTGTGAACAGGTGATCGATGGTCGCCATGAACACGATGGGCCAAAGGGCCTGTTTGCATGTTCTATCCCTAAACTCTAAATTTCTAAATACTAAAGATACACTATCTGTGTAACTGTGGCACTCTCACCCTGAATGGGAATGTTGTGTGTATTCATCAACACAAAAGTCATCACATTTTAGTGAAGTACCATGGGAGTACCACAATGTCTGTCAGTGGTGTTGCATCTCTGCTAAACATTAAACCAAGGTCCCGTCCACACTTGGTTTATTTGTAGCACATTCCCTTTGTGGCAAGGTTATCCCCAAACCAACATCGCTGGTGACATCTCCGCCAGCAGTCCACCAATGGAGGAGTCAGTAAGGGTGAAGCTGGGTCCTCAACCTGATTCAGACCCTTGGGGTAGAAGGCAAAGACAGGCCCTGCCGCAACGAAACTACTCCCAGCTGGCTTTCAGAAACATCTAAGGCTCCCACAACCTCTGTGGTGAACATGGTTTTGATTGTTTAAAGATACAGTACAAAAACAGGCCTTTCAGCCCACTGATAACATTCTTATTTTGTTATCCTCCTCTCTCATCCATTCCTTACACACTCGGGATAATTTTACACAGGCCAATTAATCTACAGATCCTTCAGTCTGAATGGTTTAGCCCCAAAATGTCACTTATTCATGTTCTCCAGAGATGCTGCCTGACCCACTAAACGACTTCAGCACTTTGTATCCATTTATGTATTAACCAACATCCACAGTTCTTTTTTCTACATCTGCACCAAATTTACAGAGGCGATCGATCTGCAAACCTGCAGAGATAGACACAAAAGGCTGGTGTAACTCAGCACGACAGGCAGCATCTCTGGAGGACAGCATCTCTGCACGCCTTTCAATGGGGGAGGAAACCGGAGCATCCGGAAAAAACCCGCGTTGTCACAGGGAGAACGTGCAAACTCCCCAAGATAGCACTCGAGATCAGGATCAAACCGGGGGTGTCGGGTGCTGTGGGACAACAGTTCTACCAGCTGTGCCAATAGCTGCCCTGAATCTCCACGTCAGTCATCAAAGAGATCTGTTACCGCAAAAGACTTCAAACCTGTTGCCATGTTTAGACTACTCCCTCCATGAGGGGCATGCTTGGTAACTTTGAACTCCCTCACCACTAGACTATTCCACATGAGCAAATCTCTGCCAGTTTTCACCATTTGGTGATCACCATAGAAACCGTGAGTTTTCCAAGCATTGCACTGCCAGGAATTATCTCATGTGCTTTGATTGCAGGCACCCAACCACTATGTGGCATCATAGCTGGAATCCTACCAATGAAGGCAGCCGTACACCACACTCACCTGTAAAAGAGGACTCCAATTAATATCCCGGACCTTCTCTTGAACAGGAATGGTTCCCACTCCCTCAATGCATGTTCATAGTTCACAGCATAGAAACAGGCCCCTCGGCCATGCATCCACATTAGCATCAAACACACACCCACACTAATCCCATTGTTCCCTCTCACATCCCCATTAACGTCCCTGCACCACTCCATCACTTATTCACCTGCCACCTACCCCACACAAGGTAATATTTACTGCAGACATCTAATCGAGCAGCCAACACGCACGTGAAAGGAAAGTCAATCACCCAAACAGTTTTCTATGGGTACGCCAGTTTCCTCCCGCATCCCAAAAGATATCATGTGTAGGAAGGAACTCCAGATACCGGTTTACATCGAAGATAGACACAAAATGCTGGAGAAACTCAACAGGACAGGCAGCATCTCTGGAGGGTCAGTCTCAAGAAGGGTCTTGACCTGAAGCGTCACCCATTCCTTCTCTCCAGAGATGCTGCTTGTCCGGCTGAGTTATTCCAGCTTTTTGTGACTATCTCCCAAAAGACATACAGGTTTGTAGATTAAATGGCTTCTGTGTGTATTTCCTCGTGTGTAGGGGGTGATCACAAGGGGAGCTTACAAACTCATACAAACAGCAGCCAAGGACAAGAACAACGTTGAGTCTCGGAGGCTATGATGCAGCATCACAAACAGCTGTACATTCTGTGCGGTCATTGTGACTTCCCTGTGGTGAATGAGATGTTTCTGACATCTGACATTCTGACATGAGATGCAGGAAGATTGTTCCCGATGTTGGGGAAGTCCAGGACAAGGGGGTCACAGCTTAAGGATAAGGGGGAAATCCTTTAAAACCGAGATGAGGAGAACTTTTTTCACACAGAGAGTGGTGAATCTCTGGAACTCTCTGCCACAGAGGGTAGTTGAGGCCAGTTCATTGGCTATATTTAAGAGGGAGTTAGATGTGGCCCTTGTGGCCAAGGGGATCAGAGGGTATGGAGAGAAGGCAGGTATGGGATACTGAGTTGGATGATCAGCCATGATCATATTAAATGGCTCGAAGGGCCGAATGGCCTACTCCTGCGCCTAATTTCTATGTTTCTATGTTTCTATGTTTCCAGGTAGCAGACGTGACCCATCTGAGGAAGACTACACTGCTGGACATTACCATGGCCAGCACTCTGGGTCATCAGGGCATCTCTGTGGTGCAGCAGTAGGGCAGCTTACTTACAGTGCCAGAGATTCGTGTTCAATTCTGACTACGGGTGTTATCTGTGTGAAGTTTGCACGTTCTCACTCACTGTGACCGCACGGGTTTTCTCCAGGTGTTCCGGTTTTCTCCCACATTTCAAAGACATATAGGTTTGTAGGTTAATTGGCCTCTGTCAATGGACATGGTGGGCATAAGGGCCAGTTTCCATCTCAACATCTCATCAACCAGGGTTTCCTAAACTTGCCCATAAGAGTAAAAGGCAGTCCTATTTTGAAACCTTCCCACTTGCCAGCCATCTCCTTAACACTTGGGTATTCATCACTGGCAGTAGTCAGCATACTTTGATGGGAATTTCTGCCTATCAACTACAACCTAATGAGAACAGAAAACATGGCAGCTGGAGTAGAACATTTGACCCTCGTGCCTGCTCAACCCTTCAATAAGATGATGGCTAATCTATTACCTCTAAACCGTTTAACTCTACCAACCCCACACCCCTTGTTGGTATCTGTCTTGAATATAATCTCCAGAGAAGGAAATAAAATAATGCAAGAGTAGGTTTTGCGCATGTCAGTCAGAATTGTAGCCCGGATATAGGGACTGCTCTGCTGGGAGATAGTGAGGGTATAATGGGCTGAATTGCCGTGCTGTAATGAGGAAGTAATCCATTCAGAGAATTGGGATGGAGTTGTAGAAATGTACATAGTTAATCAGTGACCATGCAGTGGCCTTGTTGAGCAGATGGGCAGCACGGTGGCACAGTGGTCGAGTTGCTGCCTTACAGCGCCAGAGACCCTGACTTCGCATGCTGTCTGTGTGGAGTTTGTACGTTCTCCCTGTGACTGTGTAGGTTTCCTCTAGGTGCTCCGGTTTCCTCTGACATCCCAAAAACGTTGTCTGGTTAATTGGCTTCTGTAAATTGCCTAATATGAACGGGTGATCTGTGGGCCGAAGGGCCTGTTTCTACATTGTATCTCTAAACTAAACATTAAAATTGTGAACAGACTTGTTATAGTGATAAAAGTGAGATTATATTTCTGACTAGGCTGCCTAACTACAGCCAGTTTGGTTTCAAAGTCTTATTGCATGCAGCTTTTAATGTGTGCATTGGGCAGGAGGAACAGAAATAAATCATTCTTAGATATACTGTAGCAAGTGCTTGCAATTCGCCAAATCAGTTTCCAAAGAAGTGAGATGAGTGTCAATTCCTTTCAAATACTTGGCTACAGTTCCCTTAAAATGGGTTCACAGGGCTGATATTTATCACAATTTCATTTCCTTAAGCAATTTGAAACGCGGTTGCATTTGTGAAACTGTTGGTAGCCTTTCATGTAGCTACTGTGAGCGACTCAATGAATCTTTGTCCATCCGTGGGAACGATGGTGTAAGGAGGTGGTGGATATGTTGTAACACGCCAGGGATCCTGAACCCAGCCTTTCTCCAGGACAGATCCGCCTGCATGCAGGCTTTAAATCAAACTCTTTGACATCTATTAAGAAACCTTTAAATTAGAGGCATGTCCAGGTTGGCTGAAACACCTTAAATGGCACGGGTGGATTTCCCTGACAGCAGTTTGCATAGCTTCAACCCATGTATACAATGGAGTTTGGTTTCGATAACACGCCCTTTTGCTCTAAACAATTCAAATTTGCTAATCCCTAAAGATCTGAAGTAACATTTCACTTTTCACTTCTAATGAATTTCTCAATTGAAATGGCATTGAGCAATGACAAACACACATGGACACACGCATGCACGCGCACTTCTTCACAGACACACTCTCCCCTCTCTCTTGTACATTGACACCCACACACACACTAACATACACAGATACACACACACACTAACATACACAGATACACACACACAAACAATACTTGCACACAACATACATAAACACACGCAAACACATACATTTACTCACACATACTCACACACATACACACTTACACACACACTTATTCACACACACCCTCACACATACATACACGAACACTCACTCACAAACATGCGCACACACCTTTGCTCACACACTCACTCACACATTCACAACCACACTCTTTCACATACACACACACTTACTCACACTCACACAATCATACACGCAGACACACACACACACACTCACTTACACTCACACAATCATACATGCAGACACACACATACACACTCACCCACTCACTCACACACACAGGCTCTGACACCTGCCATATGTCAGATTCTGCTCCCGGTATTTCCTCTATAAACGCCTCCACCTCTTTCCTTGCTCTACAGGTTTCTGAGCAATTCTGGACAAATTGTTTTTGACCTGAAACATTAACTCTGTTTTTCTCTCTCCGTAGATGCAAAGACTTGCCGAATATTTCCAATACCTGTTTTAAACGCCTCCACCTCTTTCCTGCATTTACATTTTTTTTTGTTTTAATCACTTCCCTTCCTTTAACTGTGGGAGATTTCTTAAATCCCACTCTTCCTCCTTCATTCAATCCCCTTGCATGTTCTTGTTCCCCTTCCCTTACTCAGCTTGAAGTCTTGTGCCTCTCCGAGGTTTCTTTGTGATCTCATTCTATTATAAAGTCAATGTGCACTGTTTTATTTTAAAGGATGAGAGGATTCATACGATCTTTTCACAGAACGTTATCAGTATCCGTTCTCCATGATTTATCACGATTTTTCAATCTTCATGAAACCACTTTTGCTTCCACGTTGCATTTGTTCCATTCCCGCTGAGCAATGGATCATCTTCTATAATGTTTGCTGCCTTCAATATGAAGCCAGACCAGCCTCGTCTCCCCCCCCCCCCCTCTCCTTTCAGTATTCCAAAGAATCTGTTCCCTCTGTGACCACCCAATTCAATCTTGCGCCTCCACCAATATTTACTCCCATTCTCCATGCAATGCCAGGATTTGCATCACCTGGATAATCCATATGAGAATGTTATCCCATCTGATCCTAATTCTGAACCAGGAAACAAGATAAAAGTGGAAGCCTCCCAAGAAGGTGGCTCAATGATTACAAGAGAGACCAGGACACCGGGAGAATTCCACTGTTCTTCTTTTGAAATAGAACCATGAGAGTATGTATGTGCACTGCAGAGAACATTGACACTAACACTGACCTTTCTGTCTAGGGCCTCCTCCATTGTCAGAGTGAGGCCCAGCACAAATGGGAGAAACAGTATATTTCACTTGGGCAGCTTACACCCCAGCGGTAATAATATTTTACTTCTCTAACTTCAAGTAACCCTTGCTTTTCCTCTCTCTCCATCCCTCCCCTTTCCTAGTTCTCCAACCAGTCTGACTGTCCCCTGATTACATTTTATCTGTTTGCTTTGTTGTCACCTTCTCCAAGCTAACAATGATCTATTCCTCATTTTCCTTGAACTGCATCTCTTTTGATGTCTCATTTTCACACCTAACCATTCCTTATCTTTGTGTCTCCCTCTCCCCGACTCTCAGTATGAAGTAGGGTCTCGACCCGAAACGTCTACCATTCCTATCCAGAGATGCTGCCTGTCCCGCTGAGTTACTCCAGCATTTTGTGTCTATCTTCAAGAAATGCTGGTAGGCTGTTGACAGAAAAATAGAACTAAGATATTTCACTGTACCAATTGTCACATGTAACAATAAACTAAACTGAAACTGAAATAAACTAAACTCAACTAAGACAAGAGCGCAAACAAACATATTAAATTGCGGAGAATCGAGATAGGAAACCAAGAAAGCAAAGGGAATGTCTGTGACAGGGAGACAAGCTACAGGTTACAGTCTTGGGATGAGGTGGGGGTGCAGACCGAGAAAGAGTGAAGGGGCTGCCCCACTTGGGCGACCTAATCTGCGAGTTCCAATGAGTTTGCCCTTGACATACTCACAGCATGGTCGACACAAGGTTGTAGGAGGTCTTTGTAACTCTCCTTCATGCTCGAGAGTAATCCTCGTGTACTCGAGGCCTCAGCTATTTTTCAACGTTGAAAAATGCCCGCAAGTAAAAAAAGATCGCCATGGAAAAAATCGATACTTTTTTTACCCGTAGGTTTAGTCATAGTAGGTCGGCATGTTAGTCGTAGGTAATCGAGGGTAGTCGAAGGTAGTCGGTAGTTGTAGATGATCGTCTACATAGTCGAAGGAGGTCTTCAACATGTCATATTTTCAAACTCTCCTAAACTCTTCTAAACTCGCCAATTAAGTTGCTCAAGTGGGACAGCCCCTTGAAGCTTGTTAATCACAGCTGACGTTTGAAGTGCTGGAAGAGGGAGGAGAACAAAAATACTGGAGCTAAAAAATGTGCTAATAGACAAAACACTATTGTTGCTGGGAATCTGCGGGGTAAACAGAATGCTGGGATTACTCACAATTCCGGGTGGCATTTGTGGAGAGGGAAATATGGAGCTCACTGTAAAGGCTGGTTATCTGACATTGCATTGTGCTGACAGGCTGCGACATGCTCATGCTGTTGCACCAGTTGTCACTGCATTTCCTTCCACTCACACCTTCTTCAGACAGGTCAGATGAGATTGTGAAGACGATGAGATCACCTCTCTGCAGGTGCCCTCACCTGTGTCACCATCGGCTTCCGCCAGGTTTCCATCCCATTACATGCATTCCCCATTCTCCGTAACTTGGAACAGGTCGATTTCCAACTCTTCCTATTTGGTAAAAGATCATGGTAAAATTCCTCTCTCTCTCTCCTCTCTCTCCTCTCATCTCCTGACTTGAATTTTATTATTCTCTCTCTCTCGCTCCTCTCTCTCTCTCTCTCTCTCTCTCTCTCCTGCTCTTCTCTTTCCTCTCTCTCCTGCTCCTGCCCTCTCTTTTGCTCCTCTCTCTCCTCCTTCTCTCTATCCTGCTCCTCTCCTCTCTCCTTCGCCTCTCTCTCCTCTCTCCCTCTCCTCTCCCTCTCCCTCTCCCTCTCTCCCTCTCTCGCTCTCCCTCTCCCTCTCCTCCTCTCTCTCCCTCTCTCTCTCCCTCTCCCTCTCCCTCTCTCTGCCCCTCCCTCTCCCTCTCTCTCCCTGCCCTATCTCTCTCTCTTATCTTTGTATAATGTTAAAAGCTGCCCCTTAAGCTGTCCTGTTCCACCAGAAATCCCCACCCCCGTCCTCATTTAGTTGCTAATTCCGTGAACCGCTGAAAGTCACAGTTCAGCTGCCAGCCTTACACTTGAACCTGCGCTGTGGGAGATTAATTAAAATGTTGTTCTGTTGATTGGCCCGAGCAATGTGCCACAGACACACCAGCAGATAAAAAATGGCAGTGAAGTTCACTGGGGGCATTTCATTAATTGTGACCACTGCAATTCCTAATGACCACAGAAGATGGACAGTTTTCCAGAATCAATCCTCTATACCCACTCACCCACTCAGCCCACCCTACACAGTACCTGCAAGATTTGTTTTTACAATCTGGTGACTGTAATTATAAAATAGCACAGCACTGATGGAGGTCATTCGGCCCATTGTACCCTTGCCAGCCAACAGCAGAGCTGTAGAATTCTTCTGATGTCCCTGTTCTTTTCCCATAAATACTCATTCATGTTTTTCCCCTATTTCTCCTCAGAAAGTTTGTGCTGTTTGTTCTTTGTACATGGATAGGACTTGGTTTAATAATTTATCAAAAAATAGGATTGGATAAAGGGATATTAGCAGCACCTCATATTTTGGTTGGGCAGTTTACAACAAACATCAAGTAACCTTTGCATTCCCTCTCTCACCGCCCCTCCCCCATCATGGCCGCCATGCTAGTTCCACTGTTCATATGTGTATCCATATATCTCTTTGTTATCACCTCTTCCACAGCTGGCAATGGACCATTGTGGGCTCCACCTTTCCTTGGCCATCGGTGCCATCTCTGATTTGTGCTGAATCTTTTCATATCTCAAGTTTCCCTCTCGCCTGATTCCCAGTCTGAAGAAGGGTTTTGACTCAAAGCGTCACCTATTCCTTTTCTCCGGAGATACTGCCTGACCCACTGAGTTACATCAGTATTTTGTGTCTATAATCAAATAATGGAGCCAAGAAACTTCCCCAGTCTACACAATGAAATAACAATCAGAGGAAAATAAGTAAGAAATGTATAGGAAGGTACTGCAGCTGCGGGTTTAAACCGACCGAAGATAGACACAAAAAGCTGGAAGAAGGGTCTCAACTCGAAACGTCACTATTCCTTCTCTCCAGAGATGCTGCTTGTCCCACTGAGTTACTCCAGTTTTCAATGTCTATCTAAAGGAGCAAGAAAGTCAGATCCCGGTCATACGACTTGAAACGTTGCCTATATCCTTCGCTCCATTGATGCTGCCTCACCTGCTGAGTTTCTCCAGCATTTTTGCCTACTTCAGATCCAGGTCACGGTGGGTATTAGGGACCTTGGCTTGAACTCTGTGATAAACTGCAAGACTGATTTGTGAGAAAAGGAACCTAATAAAAATTAAACCAGATCAACAGTCTGAAGGCGACAGGAGGTACACAATCAAACTGTGGGTGGAGGTGGGTGTCCCCAGGGCATTTTGGTGAGGTTTGGTTCACTAACGTGTGGAGCCATGATCTTGGCTGCCTAGGCGTGTGTTTGTCATGCAGGTGCTGTGACATCTGGCAGCTCCTGCAGCTCTGGCGCGTGGGAATCTGCACCGAAACTGCTGACTCAGCCCGCTGTCTGTGGGCGGTGAGGCAGGCGGGCGGGTGGCAGGCCCAGGCTCGCTCGCTCCAGCCACACTGCACAGGCTCCGTGCACAGCCCCGGCTGCTCCTTGTTCTTTGTGTAAGCCCCACCTCGTCACTGTCCTCCCTGGCACCTCGTCCACATCTCCACACTCATGCTGCTCCCCTCCCACAGAGCTCACTAAGGGAAAGGATTTCTGCTTCCCTGCACAGATAGTGGGTGCATACCTGCCCACCCCTTCCTCGCCCCCTTCACCCTGCCCCCTTCACCCTGCCCCCTTCACCCTGCCCCCTTCACCCTGCCCCCTTCACCTTGCCCCCTTCACCCCCTGCCCACCCCCTTCCCCTGCCCCCCTTCACCCTGCCCCTTCACCCTGCCCCCTTCACCCTGGCCCCCTTCACCCTGCCCCCTTCACCCTGCCCCCTTCACCTTGCCCCCTTCACCCTGCCCCCTTCACCCTGCCCCCTTCACCCTGCCCCCTTCCCCCTTCACCTTGCCCCCCTTCACCCTGCCCCCTTCACCCCTTGCCCCCCTTCACCCTGCCCCCTTCACCTTGCCCCTCCGCCCCCTCCGAGAGACGGAGAGAAGTGACAGGGAAAATGCATGATAGAATTAGGGGAGATTAAATAAAAAAATGAATGATAGAGCAGTCACAGTCATACAGCACAAAAACAGGCCCTTCGGCCCAACTTACTCATGCTGACCGATGCCCCATCTAAGCTGGTCCCATTTGCCTGCTTGCCCATATTCCTCCTCCTTTCCAAGTGCCTGTCCAAGTGTACCTGTCTAAGTGTACCTGTCCCAGTGTTCCTGTCCAAGTGTACCTGTCCAAGTTTAGAACGGAAGTGTGGAAATATTTTTTCACACAGAGTTGTGAGTGTGGAATTCTCTGGGTGGAGGCCGGTTCTCTGGATGCTTTCAAGAGAGAGTTAGATACTCTTAAAGATAGCGGAGTCAGGGGATATGGGGAGAATGGAGGAACATGGTACTGATTGTGGATGATCAGCCATGATCACATTGAATGGCGGTGCTGGCTCGAAGGGCCGAATGGCCTACTCCTGCACCTTTTGTTTATTGTCCCTGTCCAAGTGTACATGTCCCAGTGTACCTATCCCAGTGTACCAATCCCAGTGTACCTGTCCAAGTGTACCTGTTCAACATCAACTTCAACATCAGGAGCCTGGGAGCTCCAACCCGGCGTGCCCTTGTCAGCTTCAGAAGTTGCGGTCTCCAGCTAGGAAGCAGCCGTTTCAGGTGGCCCAGCCGCTGAGAGGACTCTCCCGACGCCGGGGCAACACCACCCGGTGAGAACGGCCAGGAACATCGGCCCTCCGTAGAAGCAATTGCGGTGGCTTCAATAGGCCTGACTTTGGGTGAACTTGGGGTTGGGGACTGGACATTGTGCCTTCCCCCACAGTGGTATCCATTGTGGGTGGATGATTTTGTTTGTCTGTAAGTAATCCTGTTAGTCTTTGTCCAAGATGGCTGTTGGAAGGGAGAGTGGACGTTGGCGCGTTTTAGCTGCCGCTGCTCTCTCTTCACATTGTGTTTTTTATTTTTTGTTTTTGGACTGAATTCTGTTTTTTATTTGTGTTTCTGTGATGTCTTTATTATTTATTTTATTCTGATTATATGTTTTCTATTCCTGTTAATCTCTGAGGTGTCCTTGAGATTTCTGAAAGGCGCCCAAAAATAAAATGTATTATTATTTATTATTAAGTGTACCTGTTCAAGTGTACCTGTCCAAGTGTACCAGTCCAAGTGTACCTGTCCTAAATGCTGTTATATTACTTTCCTCAAGGACAACAGGCCAAATTAGGTGGTAAATAGACAAATAAAGAGACAAATGCTTACTTACATGGATAGAACAGGTTTGGAGGGATATTGCCCAAACCAGGGCAGGTGGGACTAGTGTAGCTGGGACATGTTGGCCAAGTTGGGCTGAGGGCCTGTTTCCATGCTGTATCGCTCTATGACTCTCTGACTCTAAATGCTGGATCAAGAAAATGACAGGTGAATCATAAATTGCTGCAGTAACTCTGCGATTGAGGCAGCATCTCTGGAGTAAAGGAATGGGTGACGTTTCGGGTCGAGACACTTCTTCAGGTTCAGTTCCAGTTCCGGTTACAGACATCCTAGTTCGGATCCAACCCGGCCTATAGGTTCCGTCAATCAATCTGCCAATTTTCACAACAGTTCTCATTCCGAGCGCTGCGTTCTACATTGGCAGAGTTGCGCCAGCACCAACAGGCCCTGGCTTTGACTCTCCCACGGCTCCGGGCCTCACTCACCCACACCTGCAACGGACCACAATTGCACTTTATCCAACGCCAGATCCACGCATTCAACAAACGCCTCCTTTCCTACCTGGACTCCACAAAGGATCGCAAACTTGCCTGCCTCCAGACTGCTCCTCCCACCGACACTCCTCGACTCGACCGCCCGCAGGCCCATGCAGCCTGCCCGAACACCACGAGGCACAGTGTCGCGACACCATTGCGAACCTGAAGAAGGTTCTTGACCCGAAACGTCGCCCATTCCTTTTCTCCAGAGATGTTGCCTCACCTGCTGAGTTACTCCAGCATTTTGTGGCTTACCTTCAATTTGAACCAGCATCTGCAGTTCTTTCTTATAAAGAAAACCAGACTAAGTGGGACCCAACAGTTTCCCCGGCTCCACTCTTGCAGGCTCACTCAGCACGGCTTGTGGACTCAGCCCCACCTCCGGGACTTTATTCTCCTCGCCCCGGTGATTGACAACGGGTGCTGGAAGGGGCATTACCTTCATGGTGATTGACAGGTGAGAAGACCAATCTGCTGATCTCATGCTTTTTTAAACCTTCATAACTTTTGTAATATTCCACGGATTGGAACAAAACTTAGTGCACTTGGAGTACGAAATACGAGATACTGTTCCTCCAATTTGCATTTAGCCTCACTCTGACAATGGAGGAGAAAGGGCGGAACGGTCAGTGTGGGAATGAGAAGGAGAATTAAAGTGCCCAGCAACCGGGAGATCAGGTTGGTCAAGATGTGGACTATTATACATCGGCAAGACCAAATGCAGACTGGGCGATCGTTTCGCGGAACACCTTCGCTCAGCCTGCATGAACCAACCTGACCTCCCAGTTGCTGGACACTTTCATTCTCCTTCCCATTCCCACACTGACCTTTCTGTCCTCGGTCTCCTCCATTGTCAGAGTGAGGCTAAACACAAATTGGAGGAACAGCATCTCATATTTCGCTTGGGCAGCTGACAGCCCAGTGGTATGAATATTGATTTCTCTCACTTCAGGTAGCCCCGGCATTCCCTCTCTCTCTATCCCTCCCCCACCCAAGTCGCACTAGCTTCTCATTTTCACCCTAGAAGCATCTTACAACGACATGTTTCCTTTATCATCGTTACCGTTTTGCATTTCTTTCATCATTGTTCTTTATCTCTACACATCACCATCTATATCTCTCGTTTCCCATTATCCCTAACCAATTTGAAGAAGGGTCTCGACCCGAAATGTCACCCATTCCTTCTCTGCAGAGATTCTGCCTGGTCCACTGAGTGACTCCTGCTTTTTGTGTCTAACATCCCTTTGTTTGTTTCTTTGTTTCTCCAGATTATTGCTGGTTCCACAACCTCAGGCAGTAATTTCCATATCAAAACCCATCTCTGCTCAGCCTCACTTCAATTCTCTATTCCTCCCATTTCACTTCTTTGCCCTTGATCCCTGTCAGAGGCCACAGATAGTGAGATCAGCGTGGGATTATGACAGATTAATAAAGTGACAGGCAACTGGGAACTTGAATTCTACCTTTGAAGTTAATTCAAGCCCTCTTTCCTCCCTGTCTGGAGATCATCCAGTAAATCAGTGATAATCCAGGAAATTATAGGCCAGTGAGCCTCAATCAGTGGTAGGGAAGTAATTGGAGAGGATTTTCCAGAAAAGGATTAACTCTCATTTGGAAGAGAATGGATTAATTAGGGAGAGTCAGCATGGCTTTGACTGCAGCAGGTCATGTCTTGCGGACTCGATTGTGTCTTTTGAGGAGGTGATGAAAGTGATCAACAAGGGAAGGGTGATGGATATTGTCTGCATGGATTTTTGGGAGCATTTGATAAAGTTCTTCATTGTTGGCTGATCCAAGAGATTAAAGTGGAGGGATCCACACTGACTTGGTCATTTGCATTTAGAATTGGTTTACTCATGGAAGACAGTGTTAAGCCTCCACTAAGCCTCCACGAGGTTGGGTAATTAGGGTGCCAAGGACACGTAAGTGGGACAGAGGCTTTATGGTGGAAAGGTGGCTGCAGGTCTGTGATCAGTGGAGTCCGCAGGGATCTGTGCTGGGACCTCTGCTGCTTGTGATTATATATAAATTATCTGGATGTAAATGAAGGTGGGTTGGTGAGTAGGTTTGTAGATGTCACCAAAATCGATGGAATTGCGAACTGTCAGCCAAAGTGTACAGTGGGGAAATGGATCAGCTACAGAAATGGGCAGAGAAATAGCAGATGAGGTTTAATCTGAGCAAGTGTGAGGTTGTGCATTTTGGAAGGTCAAATAGAAGGTAAAAGTGCAGTTAATGGCAAGACCATTGATGTACAAAATAGATCTTGGGGTCCAAGTCCACAGCTGCCTGAAAGGAGCAATAAACATCGAAGAAACGTGGTGAAGAATGCTTGCCAGAAGTATGTCAGGAAGTCAGGATGCAGCTTTATTTAACATTGGTTAAGCTGCATTATCCTTGCCCTAAATGGTGATTAACGTTGCGGATCTCGAGGTAAATGCTAACAATGTTGTCTCGATACCTAGTGTTTAAGAGGGAACTGCAGATGCTGGAGAATCGAAGGTTACACAAAAAAGCTGGAGAAACTCAGCGGGTGCAGCAGCATCTATGGAGCGAAGGAAATAGGCAACGTTTCGGGCCGAAACCCTTCTTCAGACTGATCGGGGGCGGGGGTGGGTGGGGACAAGAAAGGGAAAAGGAGGAGTAGCCAGAAGGCTGGGGGATGGGGGGAGGAGACAGCAGGGGGGCTGAGGAAGGGGAGGAGACAGCAAGGACTAACAAAATTGGGAGAATTCGATGTTCATGCCCCCGGGGTGCAGACTCCCCAAACGGAATATGAGGTGCTGTTCCTCCAATTTCAGGGCTGCTCGCTGTGGCCATGGAGGAGACCCAGGACAGAGAGGTCGGAGATGGAGTGGGAGGGGGAGTTGAAGTGCTGAACCACCGGGAGGTCAGCTTGGTTATTGCGGACCGAGCGGAGGTGTTCGGCGAAACGATCGCCCAACCTCCGCTTGGTCTCACCGATATAGATCTGCTGACATCTAGAGCAGCGGACGCAATAGATGAGGTTGGAAGAGATGCAGGTAAACCTCTGTCGCACCTGGAACGATTGCTTGGGTGTTGGAAGAGATGCAGGTAAACCTCTGTCGCACCTGGAACTTTCCCTTGCAACCGCAAGAGATGCAACACTTGTCCCTTTACCTCCCCCCTCGACTCCGTTCAAGGACCCAAGCAATCGTTCCAGGTGCGACAGAGGTTTACCTGCATCTCTTCCAACCTCATCTATTGCGTCCGCTGCTCTAGATGTCAGCAGATCTATATCGGTGAGACCAAGCGGAGGTTGGGCGATCGTTTCGCCGAACACCTCCGCTCGGTCCGCAATAACCAAGCTGACCTCCCGGTGGCTCAGCACTTCAACTCCCCCTCCCACTCCGTCTCCGACCTCTCTGTCCTGGGTCTCCTCCATGGCCACAGCGAGCAGCACCGGAAATTGGAGGAACAGCACCTCATATTCCGTTTGGGGAGTCTGCACCCCGGGGGCATGAACATCGAATTCTCCCAATTTTGTTAGTCCTTGCTGTCTCCTCCCCTTCCTCAGCCCCCCTGCTGTCTCCTCCCATCCCCCAGCCTTCTGGCTATTCCTCCTTTTCCCTTTCTTGTCCCCACCCACCCCCGCCCCCGATCAGTCTGAAGAAGGGTTTCGGCCCGAAACGTTGCCTATTTCCTTCGCTCCATAGATGCTGCTGCACCCGCTGAGTTTCTCCAGCTTTTTTGTGTAACCTTGTCTCGATACCTAACTTGGTTTACTTATCGAGACTTAGTTTAGCGATACAGCACATTTTCAACCCCTTTGGCCCAACGAGTCCATACTGACCGTTGATCACCCGTTCACATTAGTTCTTATCTTATCCCACTTTCTCATCCACTCCCTACACACTAGTGGCAATTTACATGGGCCAATTAATCCACATATCCTCGTGTCTCTGGGATGTGGGAGGAAACCCGGGAACCTGGAGGATACCCACATGGTCACAGGAGAAAAATCTGACCTTCAAATCTTCTTTGAATTTCTCCCGTCTCCTACGGCCTCTGCTTTTTTATTTCTCCACTCCAAGATAAAAACTCTATTTATCCTATCTCTGCTCCGCATTATTTTATAAATGTCTGTAAGGACCCACGTCAGCCTCCTACCTTCCAATGGGAATGAACCCAGCCTATCGAAACTCTCCGCGAATCTCTCCAGGACTCTTGCTAATTGTATGAAATCTATTCAGTAATGTAGTGACCAGAAGTGGAAGCAATATTTCAAGTGCAGTTTTACCATTGTTTTTATACAGCTGCAGACTGACGTTCCAATTCCTCACAATACCTCAGCCCATGAGGCAAACATGTTGAATGCCTTCCTCCTTATCAACTTGCACCCCACGGCTCCTCTGTACATTATTACTCCTGAGGTCCCTGCCATTTATTACATTTGTCATGTTATGAGCGGCACAGTGGCACAGCGGTAGAGTTGTTGTCTTACAATGCCAAGACCCGGGTTCGATTCTGACTAGAGGAGTTGTATTTATGGAGTTAGC
The DNA here is from genome assembly GCF_028641065.1 of Leucoraja erinaceus. Classification (NCBI taxonomy): domain Eukaryota; kingdom Metazoa; phylum Chordata; class Chondrichthyes; order Rajiformes; family Rajidae; genus Leucoraja; species Leucoraja erinaceus. Next base: position 24,116,537 of record NC_073406.1, on the reverse strand, counting down.
ACGTCCTGCCCATGACCTGCGTGGGTTTTCTCCTGGTACTCCGGTTTCCTCTCACACTCGAAAGACGTACAGGTTTGCACGTAAATTGACTTGGTATAGTTGTAAATTGTCCCTAATGTTTGTAAGATGGTGTTAGAGTACAGGGATCGCTTGTCAGCCGGTGGAACTTGGTGGGCCTAAGGGCCTGTTTCCGCTCTATATCTCAAACCTATCATCTCATTATCATCTTTCACTCCATGGTAAATACTATTGTGCAGCCATATTCTGCTCCATCTACACGTTTGAGGATATTACAGCTGTACAGAATTTGTATGTTCTCCCTGTGACCGCGTAGGTTTTCTCCGGGTGCTCTGGTTTTGTTTAGTTTAGTTTAGTTTAGTTTATTGTCACATGTACCGAGGTACAGTGAAAAGCTTTTGTTGCGTGCTATCCAGTCAGCAGAAAAACAATACATGATTTCAATCGAGTCATTACCGTGTAGAGTTACATGATAAGGGAATAATGTTTCCTGCAAGGTAAAGCCATTGAAGTCCAATCAAGGATAGTCCAAGGGTCTCCAAAGTGGCAGATAGTAGTTCAGCACTGCTCTCTGGTTGTAGTAGGATGATTCAGTTGCCTGATAGCAGCTGGGAAGAAGCTGTCCCTGAATCTGGAGGGGTGCGTCTATACCTTTTCCCTGATGGGAGAGGAGAGAAGAGGGAATGACAAGGGTGCGACTCATCCTTGACCCATAGAGGTTTGTATGTTAATTGGCTTCTGTAAATTGAAAAATTGTCCTTAGTGGGTAGGATAGTGCTAGTGTACGGGGTGATAGTCCTGTGCATGGCTGCCCAGCCAGCAGCTGTCTGTCACTTCATCCTATTTTATTTTTTATTTTAGTTAGTTAAGTGTTTTGTTTGGAGGTCTAGACATTTTTATGTGGGGGTGGGGGGGGGGGGAGGAAGAGCTTTGCCTATTTCCTTTGCTCCATAGTTGCCGCTGCACCCACTGAGTTTCTCCAGCATTTTTGTCTACCCTCATACTCTCAAAGTTGGCCTTACCCCAGTTGAGCATTTTAACACATGGACCCTCTCACACCATTGTCTTGATCACAGCCATCTTCTGGAGCAGTGTTTTCACTCAAGAGTGGTGAAGCCGCGGCCTCCAGTGCGGAAGCGGCCGTTCCAGGGTTCCCAGGCCGCTGGGAGGACTCTCAAGACGCCGGAGCAACATCACCCGGCGAGAACGGCCTGGAACATCGGGCCTCCGTGGAGGCAACTGTGGAGGCCTCAATGGGCCCGACTATGGGTGAACTGGGGTTGGGGACTGGACTTTGTGCCTTCCCTCATGGTGGGAGCCATTGTGGGGGGATGTTCTTTGTGTTTAAGACTCTTATTGGTGTTATGTCTGTATTCTTTTTTTGTGTGCTGCAAAATGGCAAGAAGCATTTCACTTCACTACACCTGGGTGTATGTGAATGTGACTAATAAAATACCTTTGATACCTTTGATAGGTGGTCCGCGTGGACTTGGTGGGCCAAAAGGCCTGTTTACACAATGTATAACTAAAGTGTAAAGTAAAGTCAAGTATTTGACATCGCAAATTGCATTATCTCATACAAGTCAAGTCAAGTCAAGTCAAGTTTATTTGTCACATACACATACGAGATGTGCAGTGAAATGAAAGTGGCAATGCTCGTGGACTTTTGTGCAAAAGACAAACAACCAAACAACCAAACAAACTATAAACACAATCATAACAAACGTATTCTTTTACATAATAAATAATGGAAGGAAAAACGTTCAGTAGAGTTAGTCCCTGGTGAGATAGGCATTTACAGTCCGAATGGCCTCTGGGAAGAAACTCCTTCTCAACCTCTCTGTTCTCACCGCATGGCAACGGAGGCGTTTGCCTGACCGTAGCAGCTGGAACAGTCCGTTGCAGGGGTGGAAGGGATCTCTCATGATATTGTTGGCTCTGGAGTTGCACCTCCTGATGTATAGTTCCTGCAGGGGGGCAAGTGAAGTTCCCATTGTGCGTTCGGCTGAACGCACTACTCTCTGCAGAGCCTTCTTGTCCTTGGCAGAGCAATTCCCAAACCAGATGGTAATGTTCCCGGACAAGATGCTTTCCACCGCCGCTGCGTAGAAGCACTGGAGGATCCTCGGAGACACTCTGAATTTCCTCAATTGCCTGAGGTGGTAAAGGCACTGCCTTGCCTTACTCACGAGTGCTGAGGCGTGTGATGCCCATGTCATATCCTTGGAGATGTGGACTCCCAGATATTTAAAACAGTTCACCCTATCCACAAGATCCCCATTTATCCTCAATGCAGTGTACGTCCTCGGATGATGTGCCCTCCTAAAGTCCATGATCAGCTCCTTCGTTTTTTTGATGTTCAAGAGGAGGCTGTTATCCTGGCACCAGAGTGCTAGACCAGCCACCTCCCCCGATAGGCCTTCTCATCGTTGTCTGAGATCAGGCCCACCACCATGGTGTCATCAGCAAACTTAATTATTGAGTTGGAGCTGAACCTAGCCACATAGTTATGTGTGTACAGGGAGTACAATATGGGGCTGAGGACACGACCCTGGGGCGATCCTGTGCTCAGGGTGAGGGACTTTGATGTATTCCCTCCCATCTTGACTACCTGGGGCCTGGCGGTGAGAAAGTCCAGGACCCAGGCACACAGGGAGGTGTTGAGCCCCAATTCCATTAGCTTCCCGGCCAGTCTGGTGGGGACTATCGTGTTGAAGGCTGAACTGTAGTCTATGAACAGCATCCTCACGTAGCCCCTCTTCTCGCTGTCCAGATGGGAGAGAGCGGTGTGCAAGACCTGGGAGACCCCATCGTCCGTGGATCTGTTCGGACGGTATGCGAACTGCAACGGGTCCATGTTCCGAGGGAGGAAGGCACAAATCTGTTTCTTCACCAGCCTCTCAAAGCATTTCATGACTACCGAGGTAAGGGCCACCGGACGGTAGTCATTCAGACAGGCTGGGGAGGCATTTTTTGGTACCGGTACAATGATGGATTTTTTGAAGCAGGCAGGGACCACGGACTTGTCCAGGGAGAGGTTGAATAATGTAGTGAGCACTGGAGCTAGCTGCGTAGCACAGGACTTGAGTACTCGCCCCGAGATGCCATTGGGGCCTGCAGCTTTTCTCGTGTTCACCCGTGTCAGAGCCCGCCTCACGTCGTGCTCGGACAGCGAGAATGTGTGCACATTCCTCCCTTCAGCTTCGGTAGCCAGCCAATTGGCGGTATTGTCAATAGTTGGCAGACATGGAGTGGTGTTCTTCCTCTCGAAACAAGCGTAAAAGGAGTTCCGGTCATCAGCTACGGAGGTGCCGGCACTTGCGGATGAGGGAGGGGTGCTCCGGTAGTTGGTTACAATCCGTAGCCCCTGCCACAGGCTTCTGGTGTCCTGCTGCTCCATCTGTAACTCCATCTTGTCTCTGTACCTTCTCTCTGCGTCCTTCACTGCCCTTTGCAGTCGGTAGGACTCTGCCTTGTAGACGTCCATGTTTCCTGATGCCAGGCCCGAGTTGTAGGCAGCGGTGCGAGCATTCAGGGCCACACGAACAGACCTCTCTACCCAGGGTTTTTGGTTCGGAAAGGTGCGTACCCTAAACGTGAGGACGATGTTGTCGGTTACTGTTGCGATGAAGTCCGTGACTGCTTCCGCGAACTCACTGACGTCACTGGAACTTGTTTCGAACATATTCCAGTCGACATCACTCAGTGCATCTTGCAGCATGGCCTCTGACTGGTTGGACCACCGCTTTACGTCCCTCGTCTCTACCGCTTCCCAAACTATCCTCTGTTTATACTCCGGCAACAGGAAAATGGCAGCGTGGTCAGATGTTCCTAGGGGAGGGAGTGAAACGGCCTTGTAGCCTTTCCTGAACGGTGTGTAGCAGTGGTCCGAAGTTCTCTCCCCCCTGGTGGCACACGTGATGTGTTGGTAGAAGTTCGGCATGACCTTCTTGAGATTTGATTTATTAAAATCTCCAGCCACCACCATAGCCGCATCCGGGTACTTGTTTTGATATCGACAATCGAACAGCACCTCATATTTTGCTTGGGCAGCTTACACCCCAGCACTATGAATATTGACTTCTCTAACTTCAAGTAACCCTTGCTTTCCTTCTCTCTCCATCCCTCCCACTTCCCAGTTCTCTGACCAGTCTGACTGTCCCCTGATTACATTTTATCGCTGTACGCTTCGTTGTCACCTTCTCCTAGCTGTCAACGATCTATTTTATATTTTCCTTGGGCTACATCCCCTTTGATGTCTTGTTTTCACACCTTACACTTCCTTATCTCTGTGTCTCCCTCCCCTCTGACTCTCAGTCTGAAGAAGGGTCACAACCAAAAACCTCACCCATTCCTTCTCTCCAGAGATGCTGCCTGGTCCGCTGTGTTACTTCAGCATTTTGTGTCTGTCTTTGTGCTGAAGATGTGTTTGGGGTGTGGACTACACAGGTAACTTCAGCTAATCTAATCGCACCTTGGGTCGCCATAGAGGCCGGATCAAGTCCCAGAACTTCCTTTCTTACACCAGCTTGTAGCACCGTGAACTGCCCTAAAGATGAAGAGCCATCACCAACATCTGAACGTGACCAATATTGTAATGGGCATGAGTTTGTAATTGGAAAGGCCAGATCAGGTGGAAGTGATGTCTCACTGCATGGAGCAGCCATTATTAAACTTGTGGTGCGTCTACACAAGGAACTGCAAATGCCCGATTCAATCATTTTCATGTGTAGGAAGGAACTGCAGATGCTGGTTTACACTGAAGATAAACACAAAGTGCTGGAGTAACTCCGCTGATCAGGGAGCATCTCTGGAGAAAAAGGATGGGTGACATTTCGGGACAGGACCCTTCTTCAGACTGAAAGTAGAGGGGAGGGAGCTCACACTGTCTTTCCTGGCCTCCTCTGCTGTCAGAGTGAGGTCGCAAGCAAATTGGAAGAATTGCATCTCATATTTCGCTTGGGAGTTTATAATCCAGTGCTATGAAGGTTGATTTATCTCATTTCAAAATCCCCTGCATTCCACCTCCCCCTCCCCAACCCTCCACCCTAGTCGTCCTACTCGTTCCACTGTTCGCATGCTTTTATCCTTTTGCTATCACCTCTTCCCCCAGGCTACAATGGGTCATTATGGGCTCCACCCTTCCTTGGTCATCTGTTGCCGGCCTTGCTTTGTTCTGGCCTTTTCTTACCTCCACTTCCCTCCCCTGCACTTTCTGGCTGCAGAAGGGTCCCGTCCTGAAACGTCACCCATCCTTTTTCTCCAGAGATGATGCCTGACCCATTGAGTTACTCTGTGTCCACCTGGAGTAATTTTCTTTTCAGCTGCTCAAAACCAGGTTTACCATACGCACAATTAGATAGCTTGCTGGCCCTGTGCCAAACAGCAAGGTTGCCCTTCTGAACTCAACTACCCTTGCTTTCCCTCTCTCTCCATCCCTCCCCCACCCTAGTTCTCCAATTAGTTTCACTGTCCTCCAGATTAATTTTACTATTTGTATGCCTCCTTGTCACATTCCCCTCAGCCAACAATGACCCATTCTACATTTCCTTGAACACCGTCTGCTTTGATCTGTCTTTTTCACACCTTGCATGATCTTTGTACACTTCCATATCTCTAGTCTCCCTCTCCCCTGACTCAGTCTGAAGAAGGGTCTAGAACCAATATGTCACCCATTCTAAAGTCTAGGACTAGAGGTCATAGCCTCAGAATTAAAGGATGTTCTTTTAGGAACGATTTACCTGTCGCTTTACCTCCCCCCTTGATTCCATCCAAGGACCCAAGCAGTCTTTCCACCTGCACCTCCTCCAACCTCACCTATTGCATCCGCTGCTATAGGCATCAGCTGCTCTACATCGGTGAGACCAAGCGTAGGCTTGGTGATCGCTTTGCCCAACACCTTCGCTTGGTTCGCATTAACCAACCTGATCTCCCGGTGGCTCAGCGCTTCAACTCCCCCTCCCATTCCAAATCCAACTTTTCTGTCCTGGGCCTCCTCCATGGCCAGAGTGAGTCCCACCATAAACTGTAGGAGCAGCACCTCATATTTCGCTTGGGTAGTTTACACCCCAGCGGTATGAACATTGACTTCTCTAATTTCAGGTAGTCCTTGCTTTCTCCCCCTTTCCCCTCCCTTTCCCAGCTCTCCCAGAGCCCACTGTCTCTGCCTCTTCCTTTCTTCTTTCCTCATCCCACCCCCACATCAGTCTGAAGAAGGGTCTTGATTCTTCGCTCCATAGATGCTGCCTCACCCGCTGAGTTTCTCCAGCATTTTTATCTACCTTCTTTCAGGAAGGAGATGAGGAGAAATATATTTAGTCAGAGAGTGTTGAATGTGTGGAATTCTTTGCCACACAAAGCAATAGAGGCCGAGTCAGTAGATATTTTTAAGGCAGAGATAGATGTATTTTTGATTAGTACAGTTGTCAGGGGTTATGGGAAGAAAGCAGGAGAATGAGGTTAGGAGGGAGAGGTGGATCAGCCATGATTGAGTATCGGAGTAGATTTGAGGGGCCAAATGGCCTAATTCTACTCCTATCACTTATGATCTTATGACCATTCCTTCCCTCCAGAGATGCTGCCTGTCCCACTGAGTTACTCCAGCATTTAGTGTCTATCTTCTGCCTTAATACTCTAGTATGGGTGACCTTATTCTTATTTCCTCACCTTCTCATGTGTGTGGTCACTGCCTTTCTCCAGGACTATTCGTTATTCAGGAAGAGTTTGTGCAGAAGACGGGCCCATGATTTAATGAAGTGTCTGTGGTCGTAGTTCTATGGAGATGAGTTCTGATCCAGTTGCTTCATGTTAGCATTGAGCAATGCTTTGGCTGCCCTGGTGACGTGCACAGGTGTGCTGTGTTGCGCGGACACCTGCAGGGCTGGGTGCAAGCGACACACCTCGCTGCACCAGACATGGATGCAAAATACATTGTATCCTCAACTCCTACTTACGTCGCCAATATGCGGGCACGCACCGATCACCCTGAGGTGCACAGACTCGCCAGCCGACATACAACACTAAATCTGTATTACAGACTATATTTACAAGCAGAGACAAGAAACTGCAGTTGCTGGTTTACAAAAGAAAACACACAGTGCTGAAATAGCTCAACTGGTCACGCAGCATCTCTGGAGAACATGGATAGGCAACATTTTGGGTTGGGTTAAGGGTGAAGGCAGGAGTATGGTGTTGATAAGGGGACACAGATCAGACATGATTCAAGGGCAGAGTAATCTTGAGGGGCCAAAGGGCATGATTCTGCTCCTTATGAACTTATGACTCTTCTTCAGAAATGTCGCCCATCCATGTTGACCATGGTGCTGCTTGAGCAGCTCAGCTACTCCAACAATCTGTGCCTTCTTCTATATTTGCAAGCATCTGCCAGACTTGAAATCTCTATTCCAAACCAACCATCATAATATTATGATTATCAAATAATTAAGTATTAGTCGATAACTTAGACCTTATTGTTACGCGTTCTTCAGACATTGCTCCCCAGATAACCCACATTTCATCACTAGAACAAAAAATTATTTCACAGTACCTCGGAACACGTGACGAGTTTAATATTGGAAGTTAATTCTTTGGAAACTAGATTTTCAGAGTACAAGGGTCAGACTATCATTCATAACCTATATTCAATGGGTCATTTACCCGTTCATTGAGATTAATTACAAAGCATTGGAGTCATAGAGGAATACAATGTGAAAACAGGCCCTTCGGCCCAAATTACCCACACTGGCCAACATGTCCCAGCTACGCCTGTCCGTGTTCGACCCACATCCTATCCCTGTCATCCTAAACCTGTCCTATCCATGTACCTGTCGAACGATTTCTTAAACTTTGGCATTTTCCCTACCTCAACTACTTCACCTGTCAGCTGTTCCATAACCCCACCACCCTTTGAGTGACAAGGTTACCTCAGATTCCTATTAAATATTTCCCCTTCACCTTAAACTGATGTCCTCTGGTACTCGATTCACCTATTCTGGGCAAGAGACTCACCTACCCAATCTATTCCTCTCGTGATTTTAAACACCTCTATTTGATCACCCCCTCATCCTCCTGCGCTCCATGGAATAGAGTCCCAGCCCACTCATCCTTTCCCTGTGGCTCAGACCCTCTAGTCCTGGCAACATCCTCATAAATCTTCTCAGTATCCTTTCCAGCTTGACAACATCTTTCCTACAACATGGTACCCAGAACAGGTGCCAGTGGTTATGTGGAGAAGGGAGGAGAATGGGGTTAAGAGGGAGAGATAGATCAGCCATGATTGAATGGTGGAGTAGGCATGATGGCCCGAATGGCCTAATTCTACTCCTAACCTTATGATCTTCTGACCTTATGAACACAATATTCTAAAAGAGGTCTCACCAACCTCGTACACAACTGCAACATGACCTCCTAAGTTCCATACTGAATTATGCGCGTTCTCTTGTGTAATCTGCACCACCGAATTACTCGACATTTACAGTTACACGACAGGGTGGATGAATGGGAAAAGGGCAGGAAACCGCTCTGTCCAAAGGCAAAATACTGACATTAAAACAGAAAGTGTTGGAAAGAGCACGCAAGTTGTTTTCTTTTTGATTTGAAACACATGTTGTATTGGGCGTGTAACGCGGTGGATGTTGGAGTGAGTATTTGCAATAAATTTGTGCTGAGAGATTTGGCCACAATGACAATTCTGAATCTAATTTCAATATTTTAATTATTCAGACTGTCACATACATTGAAACGTTTGAAGTATTGAACTGAAGAAATGGTCTCGACCCATTCCTTCTCTCCAGAGATGCTGCCTGTCCTACTGAGTTACTTCATTTTGAACTTATTTTCCGTTTAAACCCGCATCTGCAGTTCTTTCCTACACATTGAAGCGTTTGTATTATTTTAACTATATGGATATTGAGACCATACCCCCAAAGATACATTTATACAGTCCTTTAATTTTCAAGCAGAGGAAACAAACCAACGTGGCTGGTTTTACAGAAACTCTCGCAGTCAGTTGCATAATTTGGAGTCGATGTGGTAACAATGCCCGCCGCAGTTTACACAGCTATTATCGCAAGCAAATATTCTGCCTCGTTGCACTGACGGCAAACACCCGAGCAAATCACACAGCGACGTCTAATGCGGATAAAATGTGATCACTTCCATTATGTAGAGAGTCTCAAAACGTTGATAGAGATTCCATTCAGTTTACACTGCGCTTTGTGCAGGGATCAAATCTGAGCCCAAAGTGTACATTAGACGGTGAGGATTAATTTCACAACTTCAAATAATTTCAAAGCGTTTTATCCGAACAACAGCCCGGATCAGGGCAGATGCCCCCAACATCACGGACAGCTCAGTGTGAAGTGATGTTGGAATTGTCTTGGGAATGTTATTATCGATCTTAAATGCTCTATTTAAATAATAGGTCGTTTAGTTTGTTGTGAAGTGGCGCCGGATTTAACACCTCAATCTATTAAAATTGAATTATCTCACTGACCGAAAACATGCAATATGTTTCCAGGCAAATATCCAGTGGAAGAGAATTAAAGAGCAGTAATTAGTGCTTTTAAGTTCAAGTTTAAGTTCAAGTGAGTTTATTGTCATGTGTCCCTGTATAGGACAATGAAATTCTTGCTTTGCTTAAGCACACAGAAAATAGTAGGCATTTACTACAAAACAGATAAATGTGTCCATATACCATGATATAAATATATACACACATGAATAAATAAACTGATAAAGTGCAAATTGCAGAAAATGGTTATTAATAATCAGAGTTTTGTCCGAGCCAGGTTTAATACCCTGATGGCTGTGGGGAAGTAGCTATTCCTGAACCTGGTTGTTGCTGTCTTCAGGCTCCTGTACCTTCTACCTGAAGGTAGCAGGGAAATGAGTGTGTGGCCAGGATGGTGTGGGTCTTTGATGATACTGCCAGCCTTTTTGAGGCAACGACTGCGATAAATCCCCTCGATGGAAGGAAGGTCAGAGCCGATGATGGACTGGGCAGTGTTTATTACTTTTTGTAGTCTTTTCCTCTCCAGGGCGCTCAAGTTGCCGAACCAAGCCATGATGCAACTGGTCAGCATGCTCTCTACTGTGCACCTGTAGAAGTTAGAGAGAGTCTTCCTTGACAAACCGACTCTCCGTAATCTTCTCAGGAAGTAGAGGCGCTGATGACCTTTTTTGATAATTGTGTTAGTGTTCTCGGACCAGGAAAGATCTTCAGAGATGTGCACGCCCAGGAATTTGAAGTTCTTGACCCTTTCAACCATCGACCCGTTGATATAAATGGGGTTGTGGGTCCCCCTCCTACTTCTTCCAAAGTCCACAATCAGTTCCTTGGTTTTGCTGGTGTTGAGGGACAGGTTATTGCACTGGCACCATATGGACAGTTGCTCGATCTCTCTTCTGTACGCTGACTCATCCCCATCAGTGATACGTCCCACAACAGTGGTGTTGTCAGTGAACTTGATGATGGAGTTGGCACTGTGGTTGGCTACGCAATCATGGGTATAGAGTGAGTACAGCAGGGGGCTGAGCACGCAGCCTGCCTGCTGATTGGTATCGAGGCTGACACATTTCCACCAATACGAACAGACTGTGGTCTGTGGATGAGGAAGTCCAGGATCCAGTTGCAGAGGGATGCGCAGAGACCCAGTTCTGTGAGTTTGATAACCAGTTTGGAGGGGATGATTGTGTTGAATGCTGAACTGTAATCGATGAATAACAGCCTGACATGTGAGTTTTTGTTGTCCAAGTCGTCCAGTGCGGAGTGGAGGGCCAGCATGATCGTATCCACCGTTGATCTGTTGTGACGGTAAGCGAACTGCAGTGGGTCCAGGTTTTTGTCGAGGTAGGAGTTGATTTGCTCCATGATCAGCCTCTCAAAGCACTTCATCACCACCAGCGTTAGTGCCACTGGTCGATAGTCATTGAGGCACGTCACCTTACTCTTCTTCGGCACCGGTATAATTGATGCTCTTTTAACACTAAGGGGCAGAAAACACTAGTGGGAGTTGTGTACAGGCCACCTAACAGTAGTAGTGGAGTTGGGGATGGCATCAAACAGGAAATTAGAAATGTGTGCAACAAAGGTAAAACAGTTATAATGGGTGACTTCAATGTACATATAGATTGGGTGGATCAAATTGGCAAAGGTGCTGAGGAAGAAGATTTCTTGGAATGTATGCGGTATAGTTTTCTAAACCAACATGTAGAGGAACCAACGAGAGAGCAGGCTATTCTAGACTGGGTATTGAGTAATGAGGAAGGGTTAGTTAGCAGTCTTGTTGTGCATTGCCCCTTGGGCAAGAGTGACCATAATATGGTTGAGTTCTTCATTAGGATGGAGAGTGACATTGTTAATTCAGAAACAAGGGTCCTGAACTTGAAAGGTAACTTTGAGGGTATGAGACGTGAATTGGCCAAGATAGACTGGCGATTGATTCTTAATGGGTTGACAGTGGATATGCAATGGAAGGCATTTAAAGACTGCATGGATGAACTACAACAATTGTTCATACCAGTTTGGCAAAAAAAAAAATCAGTGAAGGTAGTGCATCCGTGGATAACAAGGGAAATCAGGGATAGTATCAAAACAAAAGATGAAGCATACAAATTAGCCAGAAAAAGCAGCCTACCAGAGGACTGGGAGAAATTCAGAGACCAGCAGAGGAGGACAAAGGGCTTAATTAGGAAAAGGAAAATAGATTATGAAAGAAAACTGGCAGGGAACATAAAAACTGACTGCAAAAGCTTTTATAGATATGTGAAGAGAAAAAGATTAGTTAAAACAAATGTAGGTCCCTTGCAGTCAGAAACAGGTGAATTGATCATGGGGAACAAGGACATGGCAGACCAATTGAATAACTACTTTGATTCTGTCTTCACTAAGGAAGACATAAATAATCTGCTGGAAATAGCAGGGGACCGTGGTTCAAATGAGATGGAGGAACTGAGTGAAATCCAGGTTAGCCGGGAAGTGGTGTTAGGTAAATTGAATGGATTAAAGGCCGATAAATCCCCAGGGCCAGATAAGCTGCATCCTAGAGTACTTAAGGAAGTAGCTCCAGAAATAATGGATGCATTAGTGATAATTTTTCAAAACTCTTTAGATTCGGGAGTGGTTCCTGAGGATTCGAGGGTAGCTAATGTTACACCACTTTTTAAAAAGGGAGGGAGAGAGAAAACGAGAAATGACAGACCAGTTAGTCTAACGTCGGTAGTGGGGAAACTGCTAGAATCAGTTATTAAAGATGGGATAGAAGCACATTTGGAAAGTGGTGAAATCATTTGGACAAAGTCAGCATTGATTTATGAAGGGTAAATCATGTCTGACGAATCTTATAGAATTTTTCGAGGATGTAACTACTAGAGTGGATAAGGGAGAATCAGTGGATGTGTTATATCTGGACTTTCAGAAGGCTTTCGACAAGGTCCCACATAAGAGATTAGTATACAAATTTAAAGCACACGGTATTGGGGGTTCAATATTGATGTGGATAGAGAACTGGCTGGCAGACAGGAAGAAAATAGTAGGAGTAAACGTGTCCTTTTCAGAATGGCAGGCAGTGACTAGTGGGGTACCGCAAAGCTCAGTTCTGGGACCCCAGTTACTTACGATATATATTAATGATTTGGAAGAAGGAATTGAATGCAACATATCCAAGTTTGCGGATGACACGAAGCTGGGGGGAGTGTTAGCTGTGAGGAGGATGCTAGGAGGCTGCAAGGTGACTTGGATAGGCTGGGTGAGTGGGCAAATGCATGGCAGATGCAGTATAATGTGGATAAATGTGAGGTTATCCACTTTGGTGGCAAAAACAGGAAAGTAGACTATTATCTGAATGGTGGCCGATTAGGAAAGGGGGAGATGCAACGAGACCTGGGTGTCATGGTACACCAGTCATTAAAAGTAGGCATGCAGGTGTAGCAGGCAGTGAAGAAGGCGATTGGTATGTTAGCATTCATAGCAAAAGGATTTGAGTATAGGAGCAGGGAGGTTCTACTGCAGTTGTACAGGGTCTTGGTGAGACCACACCTGGAGTATTGCGTACAGTTTTGGTCTCCTAATCTGAGGAAAGACATTCTTGCCATAGAGGGAGTACAGAGAAGGTTCACCAGACTGATTTCTGGGATGTCAGGACTTTCATATGAAGAAAGACTGGATAGACTCGGTTTGTTCTCGCTAGAATTTAGAAGATTGAGGGGGGATCTTATAGAAACTTGCAAAATTCTTAAGGGGTTGGACAGGCTAGATGCAGGAAAATTGTTCCTGATGTTGGGGAAGTCCAGAAGAAGGGGTCACAGTTTAAGGATAAGGGAGAAATCTTTTAGGACCGAGATGAGGAAAACTTTTTTCACACAGAGAGTGGTGAATCTCTGGAATTCTCTGCCACAGAAGGTAGTTGAGGCCAGTTAATTGGCTATATTTAAGAGGGAGTTAGATGTGGCCCTTGTGGCTAAAGGGGGTATGGAGAGAAGGCAGGTACAGGATACTGAGTTGGATGATCAGCCATGATCATATCGAATGGTGGTGCAGGCTCGAAGGGCCGAATGGCCTACTCCTGCACCTATTTACTATGTTTCTATGTTTCTAAAGCAGGTGGGGACCTCAGACCTCAGAAGTGAGAGTTTGAAAATATCCGTAAAAACTCCCGTCAGTTGGTCCGCACAGGTTTTTAGAACACGACTGGGTATACCATCAGGTCCAGGTGCTTTTCGGGGGTTCATCCCTCTAAGGATTTCCTGACGTCGGCCTCTGTGACTGAGAATTAAATGCCATCACAGCGAATGGGGGATCGGGAAGGTACATCAGTATTCTCCCTGTCAAAGCGTGCGTAAAACGCATTGAGCTCATCAGGGAGTGATGTTTCACCGACATTCGAGCTGCCTCCTGGTTTCGCCTTGTAGGAGATGATTGCATTCAGGCCCTGCCACAACTGCCGAACATCTGTCTCATCCTCCAGTTTGGAGCAGATGACCCTTTTGGCCTTTTTGATGGCCTTACCAAGGTCGTATCTGGACTTCATGTAGGCCACTGTATCATCGGACATGAATGCCCTGTGTCTGGACTTTAGAAGAGTGTGGATCTCAAAGTTCATCCAAGGTTTCTGATTGGGAAACACTCGGAAGTAAATGGGCGGTTGTAGTCAATACGAAGAATACGGTAACCGAATGATATTTATTCATTGCTAGACAGGACGGTATAAACATAGTGAGGTTAGTGAGCAGCCTCTAACATAAACCATAAACCGCTTCTCGTACTGTTCTGTTGTGTAGGACGGAACTGCAGATGCTGGTTTACCCCGATGATAGACACCAAAATCTGGAGTAACTCTGAGGGTCAGACAGCATGTCTGGAGAGAAGGAATAGGTGACGTTTCGGATCGCGACTCTCCCGGTTGCCAAACGCTTCCCATTCCCACCCTGACCTTTCTGTCCGAGGTCTCCTCCAGTCAGAGTGAGGCTAAATGCAAATTGGAGGAACAGCATCTCATATTTCGCTTGGGTTGCTTACAGCCCAGTGGTATGAACATTGATTTCTCTCACTTCAAGTAACCCCGGCATTCCCTTTCTCTCCATCCCTCCCCACCAAAGTCGCACCAACTTCTAGTTTTCACCGTTACTTTTTTGCATATATTTCATTCATTGTTCTCTACAATACATCATCATCTATATCTCTCGTTTCCCTAACCAGACTGTCGAAGAGTCTCGACCTGAAACATCACCCATTCCATCTCTCCAGAGATGCTACCTGTCCCGCTGAGTTACTCCAGCTTTATGTGTCTGTCGTCGCCCTTCTTCAAACGGTTCCGTTGTATTGACCAAAAACGAACCATGTGACAGTACCGGCGACTTAATGCATGAAATGGAGACACGCGAAATTATATGGACTTGGAATAACTGGGGCGGTGGGGTTTTATCGAAAAGTGACTACATGAAGTCGGTGGAAGGAAACGGACAGGCGAGGTTTCGGGTCAGGGTCCTTCTTCAGACTCCATGACCCGCTGAGTTCTTCCAGTTTCAGCTGTCACATGGAGACATGGGGGACCACGGATGCTGACATGTTGAGCGAAACACAAAGTGTTGGAGCAACTAGATGGGCCGAATGGCCTGATTCTACTCCTAAGACTTATGAACTCACGAAGTGTCGAAGTAAGCCAGTGGGTCAGGCAGCATCTGTGGAGGGAATGGATAGGCAATGTTTCGGATCAGGTCCCTTCTATTCGAGTCCATTCCCTCCGCTGATGCTGCCTGTCCCGTTGAGTTACTCCAGCGCTGTGTGAGTTCCTCCAACACTACGTGTGTGTTTTATGATCATGATTCCAGCATCTGGACTTTCTTGTCTCTACATAAACTAGGCCTCAGCAACACTGAGTGTACTAACCGGGAGATTGTGTTGCTGCTGCCAAAACAGCAGTTGGCAATGTATGCACGGTAGATGTCACATTGCGTGGGAAACCAGGGACACAGACGCAAAGTGCTGGAGTAACTCCGCGGGACAGACAGCACCTCTGGACATTTATAAAGCATTACATTTTGGAACACAAGGAACTACAGAAGCTGATTTACGAAAAAATCCTCCAAAGTGCTGGAGTAACTCAACGTGCCAGGCAGCATCTGTGGAGAACATTGACCGGTGATGTTTCGGGTGAAAGAAGGGTCTAAAGTTTGAAGAAGGGTCCCGACCCGAAACGTCACCTATCCAAGTTCTCCGGAGATGCTGCCTGACGCGCTGAGTTACTCCAACATGTGGTGTACAGTCATAGATCTGGTTCAGTTGTCAGGAGACGATTTTGGAAAGAACATCCATTTGAATAAAAAGGGAAATTGGTCGAGCTGGAACTGAGGGGGGGGGGGGGGGGGGGGGGGGGGGGGGGGGAATCAGGCGGCCCGATTGATTGATTGATGAGCGATACAGCATGGAAACAGGCCCTTCGGCCCATCGAGTCCACGCCGGCCATCTATCACCCATGATTCTATGTTATACAACTTTTGCATCCATTCCCGACACGCTAAGGGCAAATTACAGTCCAATTAACCAACAAACCTGCACATCTTTGGAACTTGGGAGGAAACTGGGGCACCCGGAGGAAACCTACGAGGTCACAGAGAGAACGTGCAAACTCCACACGGACAGCACCCGAGGTCAGGATCGAACCCAGATACCTGGCGCTGTGAGGCAGCATCTTTACCAGCTGCACCACTGTGTCGGCCCCTTACACAGTTGACTTTCTGTAGACTGTATAATGATGCTGATGTTCATAATGAGGGTTTTCATTCGGTTTGACGTGTTTCATACATTTTATTAGGAATGGTAACAATGTGCATTGAACATCTCATTGGCCCGGGAACACAGATAATGTACGTGTAGGAAGGAACTGCAGATGCTGGTTTACACCGAAGATAGACACAAAATGCTGGAATAACTCAGCGGGGCAGGCAGCATCTCCGGAGAGATGAAATGGATGATGTTTCTAGTCGAGACCCTTCTTCAGACTGAGAGCCAGGGAAAGGGACACTTGAGATATGGAAGGGTACACCTTACCTGTCCCGCGGAGTTACTCCAGCATTTTTGTGTCTATCTGAGGAAGGACATTATTGTCATAGAGGGAGTACAGAGAAGGTTCACCAGACTGATTCCTGGGATGTCAGGACTTTCATATGACGAAAGATTGGATAGACTTGGATTGTACTCGCTAGAATTTAGAAGATTGAGGGGGGGTGTGTCTTATAGAAACTTACAAAATTCTTAAGGGGTTGGACAGGCTAGATGCAGGAAGATTGTTCCCGATGTTGGGGAAGTCCAGAACAAGGGGTCACAGTTTAAGGATAAAGGGGAAATATTTTAGGACCGAGATGCGAAAAACATTTTTCAAACACAAATCTCTGGAATTCTCTGCCACAGAATATAGTTGAGGCCAGTTCATTGGCTATATTTAAGAGTGAGTTAGATGTGGCCCTTGTGGCTAAAGGGATCAGGGGGTATGGAGAGAAGGCAGGTACAGGATACTGTGTTGGATGATCAGCCATGATCATATTGAATGGCGGTGCAGGCTCGAAGGACCGAATGGCCTCTACTCCTGCACCTATTTCTATGTATCTATTATAGATAATGACGGCCGGGGAGGTGAGGCTCTGGCCAGGAGCGCTGGAGCCACTGTTTCCCAGTGGCCTGTTCCCCCAGCTCCCTGAGACCCTGTCCGTGATCTACCAAGGATCTGTGGATCACAGATAGTGCGTGAGAACTGGAAGCTCGCAAATATCATAAAGACTTAGTCCACAGATCAATCAACAATGTCTATCAAGACACATCGCTAAATAATTCAGCTTTTACAGCGACTTGCGTTTCCAACTTCAATGGTGGCGTTCGAGAAATTCCTCCTATTAATAACCTGGGGGCAAAAACTGTTGTTTGGTAAAGTCAGCATAGGCTCGTCGATAGTTTTTATATGGTGAACTACTGTGGCGCAGCGGTAGAGTTGCTGCCTGCTGGCCTTGCCGTGGCAGCGTGAGGTGTAGATGGAGTCACCGAGTCAGAGTCCTACAGAATAACCTTGGTGATTTCTTCAAACGCAACCTTAAACGTTGAAGACAAAATTGCTGGAGAAACTCAGCGGGTGCGGCAGCATCTATGGAGCGAAGGAAATAGGCAACGTTTCCTGCCGCACCCGCTGAGTTTCTCCAGCAATTTTGTCTACCTTCGATTTTCCAGCATCTGCAGTTCCTTCTAGAACACCTTAAACGTAGTTGTTGCAGAAGACAGGGAAGGTGTGTAAAACTTCCATAAGATGCTCTTCTTTTAACTAGATTCCCTGCCAGAGTTTAAAAATATGCATCGTAAATTCTTGGAGCGATTCTCACTCATGCTGCCAGGCCCAGATACCGACTGTAACCACCTCTGGATCCTGCACTGGCGATTTTAAATCTGTGTCATCTTTGAAACTTACTTTCTAGTGGACTAGTAAAGGTGATATCGGGTTGATCCCGGGTCTCAATAGTGAGACTTCCGCACCAGCGTCCCACCCCAACACGTCCAACCCCATTATAACCCCGGGCCACTGTTGGCGGGAGTCAGTGGCTCACTCAGACAGCATATTTGACGCAGAAACAGGCCCTTCGGCCCATTGAGTCCAGGCAGACCAGCGATCACCCATTATCCTACACACTAGGGATAATTTCCAATTATCCTACAAACCTGCACGTCTTTGGAGTGTGGGCGGTAACCGGAGCACCCGTAGAAAACCCATGTAGGTCACAGGGAGAACGCAAACTCCATACCGGCATCACTCGGAGTCAGGATCGAGGTCTCTGGCTCTGCAAGGCAGCAACTCTACCTCTGCGCCACCGTGCCGCCCTCAGTGGAGAGAATTGGATAGAGTCCTCCCACCCGTTCCCCCATACATTCCCCATCCACAGATGCTGCCTGACCCGCTGAGTTCCTGAGGCAACATGGTTATTGCTCATCGACCCACACCCAGAGCCACGTCCAGCCCTGCACAATCATTCCCTTCTTCACACAAACACCTACAGCCCACTCTCAGCACTTCCCTGCACTCCCACCCCCAAGCACATATCAGGCCGACATCTTTAACCCACCGCCCCACCATCCCTCGTTCCCAACAACCCCCCCCCCCCCCTCACATCTCCCCCCCCCCCCCCCCCCCCCCCCCACCACCACCCGTTCCCTGTCCCCACAAGCCCACGGTGGGCGACAGAGGTCAGTCCAGGACTTGCCGCTGAGAACATAAAAGGACCCACGGTGAGGGGGAGGATGGACTAAGAACTAAGATGGACTATTGGGGCCAACTTAGTAACTTTGCTGGCACCCTCTATGTGGTGACTCTTTGCATACTTTGAAGGTAAACACAAATATGTATTGTCTTTCTGCTGACTGGTTAGAACGCAACAAAAGCTTTTCACTGTACCTCGGTACACGTGGCAATAAACTAGACTGAACTGAAATACTGGAGTAATTCAGTGGGTCAGACAACATTTCTGGAGGTATATCTCTTGCTTCCCTTTCCCCTGACTCCCAGTCTGAAGAAGGGTCTCGACCGCCATCGCCCGCCTGGGGCTTCGACATCGGGAGAGAAATGGTGCAGGGGAGAGAAATGGTGAGGAGGAGATTCACTGTGATGGATGTTTGTGTAAATTGAATTGTTTGTATGTCTTGTAGGAATTGTCTTTGTTTGTATGGCTGTGGAAACGGAGTTTCGTTTGAGCCTCACTGAGGTTCAAATGACATGGAATAAAATATTATATTAAAAAGAAACGTCACCTACTCCGTTTCTCCACAGATGCCGCTGAGTTACTCCAGCATTTTGTGTTCTATCTGCGTTGTAAACCAGCATCTGCAGTTCCTTCCAACACACTCTGCACGAGAATTTCACCGTGACGTGTCACATGGGATAAATAATAAAGGATCAACCCCACAACCCCACCTCATCCCGAGCCTCTACCGTCACTATTAGAGTGTTAAAATAGGAACTGTAGATGCTGGAAAATCGAAGGTAGACAAAAATGCTGGAGAAACTCAGCGGGTGCAGCTGCATCTATGGAGCGAAGGAAACAGGCATATAGATCCATAGATGCTGCTGCACCCGCTGAGTTTCTCTAGCATTTTTTTGTCTTCCGTCACTATTAGATACTGCCGCGCTTATCGCCGTGGATCTATTTTGACTGCGGACCCACTCTCACCCGTACGCCTGGTGAGTAAAATTGCAACTTCTTGAAAATAAGAAAACTCTGACATATGCCGCTGATTTTCAAGTTCGATTTATTTACAGAAACCCCTTGCATCCACCCCTTCAGCTCAATTATATTACCTCCGAGTCCAAATTTACAATATACTCCCTTATCCCACACGTATAGATGGCATGTTAGATTTACAAAGTGCCCCATATAATTCGACATTCATTGAGATCTATGTAAACGAAAGTTTCTGTTTCGTGTAGAAACTGTGCAATTCACAGCAAAAACGAAATGTAACGCAAAATTACAAATGTACATTTTTTTTACAGTTGATTCTGTACAGTGTTTTATACACATGAATAGTCCTTCTAGTTCATGGCTTCATGCCGGTAACCAGGGTCTCCAGGGAGATAGGTCGCGGGAGATCGCGTTGGGCCGCTGGCGAGCGCTGGCGCCGGGCGAGGAAGGTGTTCGCGCTGCTCGCCCGTTGGGCTGTGATGGGGCTGGATGAGGCGCTCCCTCGGGGCATGCCGGCACCCTGGCTTGTGAGATGGGATGGTGGTAGAGCTGGGGCGGGTCCATGCATCGCTCCAGGAAGTCCATCAAGCAACCGCACTCCTCCCTTCCCACCAGCTCGGAGGAGGGAAGCAGGTTGGTCAGTTGTACGAGGCAAGCCCGGTATCCTTCTCTGTAGCTGTCCAGGCGATCTGAGGGGGAGCAGAGGTGACAATGGTTCATTCCCACCATTCCCTTTATCCAGTTGAAAAATCACAATACATCCATTCACAAATTCGTACTAAGTCAGTAAGTGTGGGTCATTTGCATTTGAATGGCCGAACCAGGCCGAAAACAAACCACTTTGGTAACACCGGCAATCGGATTAAAGTCCCATTCACCCACTGTATGATATTCCTGCACGGGAATCGCACCATTTACAAGTCAAAGACACACAATTGTTTGTAAAGCGCCGTGTGATGTACCGTGAAGCGGACGGCGCAGCGTGCATTCAGAATATTAGCCCGATTCAGCACCAATCTTCCCGCTTAGTCTCATGTGACAAATTAAATAAGTGTTTTGAAGTGGTGCTGAGAATAGCAACCACTCATCAGGTAGAATGCTGAAACAAAGAACTGCAGACGCTGGTTTAGTCCAAAGATAGACAAAAAACGCTGGAGTAACTAACGGCTCAGACTGAAGGGGGGGGGGGACTCGACCCGAAACGGCACCTATTCCGTTTAGTTTAGTTTAGAGATACAGCGCGGAAACAGGCCCTTCGGCCCGCCGAGTCCGCACCGACCAGCGATCCCCGCACAGTAACACTACCCCCCCCCCCCCCCCCCCCCCCCCCACACACACTAGTCAATTAACCTACAAACCTGTACGTCTTTGGATGGAAATTGAATTTTCTTCAGAGATACTGTCTGACCGTACTGTCTGATTTACTCCAGCACCATGTGTCTTTTTTTGTAAACCAAAGATGCTTAGGGCGGCGCAATAGTAGAGTTGCCGCCTCACGTCGCCAGAGACCCGGTTTGATCCTGACTACGGAGTTTGTACATTCTCCCCGTGACCGCATGGGATTTCTCCCACACTAAAAAAATGTACAGGTTTATAGGCTAATTGGCTTGGCATCGTTGTAAATCGTCACTAGTGTGTACAATAGTGCTGGCGTATGGGGGCAGTTGGTCGGCGCGGATATGGTGGGCCGAAGGGCCTGTTTCTGCGCTGCATCTCTAAACTCAACTAAAATAAACTCACAAAGATTTAATGGAGTGGATTGCAGATGCTGGTTTAAACCGTGAATAGACACAAAAGGCTGGAGTAACTCAGCGGGTCAGGCAGCATCTCTGGAGCGAAGGAACAGGTGATGTTTGGGTCGAGATCCTCCATCAGATTTATATCACAATTTTGGGCGATTTCAAAGGGAGGGTTTCAGCTGAGCTGTAAGGCGACTCAGCAAATCCACATCGAAATGAGTAACTTGTTGGGAGAATGGGAAGCATTGGAGACCAAACCCCCCCCCCCCCCCCCTCTCCCTCCCACGGAACCCGCGTCCCTCTGTGAACTCACCGTGCAGGGGTGACTTGGGCAAATTGTGCAGGAATTGCACTGTCATTTCCAGAATATCCGCCTTTTCCAATTTGGAGTATCTTGGACTCTGGCAAGAGAAAAGCAAGTATGATCGAGCTGAAACGTTCATTCTGCTCCGCTCCCCACAGATGCTACCAGCATGTCTCCAGCGTTTTATTTCACGTTATAAACGTCAGCTTTTAAAACTTATTTGCTTGATTGCTCCACCATCTACCCACCCACCCCCGCTCAATAAATAAATAAATCGGCTGTTCACCAACATCACTATGTGTGAAGCACAATGCAGCCATTCGGCCCGTTGTTCATGTCCCGGTCGGTAAAGAGCTCCCTGACTTAACCCACGTTGCAACACCAGGTCTGTGCTCCTGCAAGCCCAGACACGCTCCAAGGTCAAGGCTAACCAAAGTTGGGTTTAAACGCGGGGAGAGTTTCTGCCGAAACTATGTTTTAATCAGTGAGTCCCGGCCAAACACCTAATATTTTCGGGATGAAAATAAAGAATCGCTAGCCATCTTTAATCCATCTTCGCCAGTAACTTTAACTCAATTTCACTGTAGTTTCTACTCCCTACTCAGGAAAAAACATATTTAAGAAAGAACTGCAGATACTGGAAAATCGAAGGTAGACAAAAATGCTGGAGAAACTCAGCTGGTGCAGCAGCATCTATGGAGCGAAGGAAATAGGCAACGTTTCGGGCCGAAACCCTTGGGACATCTATGGAGCGAATGATATAGGCAACGTTTCGGGCAGAATCCTAAGGGGTTCGGCCTGAAACTTTGCCTATTTCCTTCGCTCCATAGATGCTGCTGCACCCGCTGAGTTTCTCCAGCATTTTTGTGTACCGAGGGAAAAAATAGCCCCTTCCTCTTTATTCTAACTAACCTCTTATAATCTGATATATTGGTATTCTACCGTTTATAATTTGAAATATTAATATTCTGCAGTTTATAACTAGTCAGCAAAAAACACACACGTACATCTTTGCCAATGAGGGGCAGGATTAGAGTCTTTAACTTGTTCAGGCTGTCGTTGATTCGCGCCCGTCTTCGTTTCTCCATCAGAGGCTTGAGAGTCTGTAAGGAAGCAACAGTTTGTCAGAGTTCCGATACAGCGGATGGCGAGAGAGAGAGAGATCGGCCGGGCCGGGCCGGGCCACGCTGCCCTGAGCTGAATTATACATTACCTTTCTCAACTCGCTGGCTTCTCTTTTTCTGCGTCTGCTCAGCTGTGTGGCGAGCTGGCCGTGCGCGGAGTTGCTCGACTGGAGATGAGGAGGCATTCTCTGTGTGCGTGTGTTTGTGTGTGTGGGTGGGTGTGTGAGAGAAAATCTGCTTCCCCTCCAAAGATGCTGGGCGAGAGCGATCGAGTCGGTTGAGCCCAGTGTTACAGAGTGAGTGAGTGTCGGTGGAGCGGGGCGTGGGTGTGGGTGGACTTATATAGAGAGTAGGAGGGACTGCAACCTGCCCACTCGCATTTGTGCTGTGCCAAGGGACGCGGCCTCGCTCCTGTGCTGTGAGCCCACCTTGTTACAATGAAGCCACCATATGTCCTACACTAATGCCACTAACTACCACTATGCCAATACAACTTTAGATAGCAAAACTACAGCAATAATTAAAAATGGGGATGATAAATCATATAACATTTTTGTGTTGGAAATGCTTTATTTAGTGTCGATTTAAACTGAAATGTGGCGCTGGAATTAACCGACGCCGTTTCTGATGAAGCGAATGCAGAGTGTTTAAATAATTCAGTATAACTTCTCGTGACTTGTTTACGGCGCTTTGGAAATGTTACTTTGTATAAGCGAACTCCGAAAGCGGGACCACGAGACACTAAAGGGAAGTTTTAAAACTTTTCGCAAAGTCTGTTTTTGTTTGAAAAAAAAGTAGTCGTAACTCCTGAGTGGCGTTTTTTCAATGACCGATGCGCGAGATTCGTGCTGCTTTCTTTTTGAAATGCAAATCCGTGTCTGCTTTGTAACGCGGGCCCGATGCACCTCCCGCGCCATCTCCAAGGTGTCAGGTTGGAAACAAACTTGTTCTGACGTGGGAAATAGAAAGAGCTTCCCAAGCCGAAAACAAGCGTCCCACTGAAAACAAAACAACGCCAATCTCGTCATTTTGCGGACAATGACCTGGCCATTAACATCGGTTCAAACCAGCATCTACAGTTTCTTCCTAAACATTAAATATATGATGATCACAACTCGGAAGTGAGGGACTGCTAAACAAAACACGTCCAAGTGACCGCGCAAAGTTGCTGATGTTTAGGATGCATCTGTTTTGTACTTCATCCTTTTATACATTCTTTTCAAGTTGTGATTCTTCCTTAACGATTTTCCCTCGAAAAAACAATGAAATTGATGAATTGTAATCAGGATTCTGGGACGGGTGTAGTTCAACAACGTGAAACGATTCTGCTTTAATTTAGCAAAGACGCGCAGAGTTATTCCGTTTGTGTAAAGGGAGCATAAATTATAGAACATTTTATCTTAGGATAAATACAATTTAACGAAACAAATTATTCTCCGTCGCTTCCTGGGGGGTTGATGGAGTTGGATTCAAGGCACGCGTCACACGCCAACAACAACTCGTCCGCTAATACCCCGGCCACGGCCACTACAGGAATATAGACACTTCCAACAGCTACAAACCTAAAGCCCGCTTCATTACAACTCCAAGCAAAAATCCATCATTTATGCCGCTTAAAAAATAAGCAATACACAACACTTTGTTCGATAATGTATTAAACCGCCTTAGGAGATTCCGACTCTAAAGTCTGAAGTAAAGTCTAAAGACACGAATATAATTCAGGATCGTGGACGTTGGGGGTAAATAAGGAGATAATTGACTTTGTCCTGATTTGAAATATAATATAAAAGATAGACACGAAATGCTGGAGTAACTAACTTGGGTGTATACCATCATCTGCAGTTCCTTCCTGCACCCTTGAAATACAATATAATGATATATAATATAATATAATTTCAATAAAATATTATTATTTCAGCTCCATTCGAGATGTTTAATTTGAATTCAATTTAACGAGGAGGCTGCATTTTTTCTATTGTATATTTCCAATAGAAATATTTGCTGCGAGGCTTAATTTTTTAAGGTGACTTTTAACGGCTGTGTGTAACCATCTCCTCCCGGCCCCGATTGCGGACCAGACGTACGTTATATTTTTGAAAGGGTAGCGTGTTGTGCGATTATTAAAACAACTTCCAATCTGTCCCAGAATTGGGGGGGGGGGCGCGTTTGTTTTGGCTTGGGATGCTGTTTAAAATTAAACATCTGTCTTTGAAAACACCATGAAATAACAGTTAAAACTCTTCATCTATTCGCTACGCAAAGCTGTATTGATATCCCAGTCAAAAGGCAAATTGACACGGTGTATATTCGATGACCAGTGGTGAAAATCAAATCAAAGAACACATCAAATCATGGACTTGCATGGAATTTACACATCAGAGTCAGACTATTCTGCTCCATAAATGTTTCTTCCACAACCAGGCTCCATTCAACGCAACTTTCTACTTTCTAACTCAAGAGTGTTTTTCCCAGTTCAACCTCCCAAGGAGAGGCAGATTCTCTAAATCCACCTCAACGGTTTATTTTAGCCTTCCTGTGTGAAAGAGGCACGGTTTACAAAGAACATGATCGCCGCACTTTACCGTGTCATTATTTAAAGAGTGGAGAATCGCGCTGTTTTCTCGCTAAACTCTTTCCATTTTCATTCAAACTATCTTCAGCGGTTCTTGTTGGAGAAAAGCAGCGTCTCAAAGCTGAAATAAACGCTGCCCCCAATCTGCCCCGAAACATCTGTCCCGAACCCACACACGTACACGAGGGGTTCTTCCAATTAGTTATATTGCATCAGGCCACACTGAAGTCTAATGCAATCTTTCATTATCAAGTTAGTGTGTATCGTTATCCTTCAAAGCAGTGCAACTACTTGGGATAGTTAAAATCTACAGTGATCAACTAATATTCACAACACGTTCCTTTTTAAACAAAGTGCAGGAGCAAGAAACACGTTAATAGTATTATCGTGTTCAATTTAAATAATTTAAAATCCTTAAGTAGGACCTATCGCCCAAGTATTGAGATTGTGCCCCTTGGCTTATTTCTGAGGAGCCTTTTCTGTTTTCGTGATACTAAAGTATATTTCTGTTTTGCTAGCTTGTGTTGGCAGTTAAATGCATCCTCTTATACAGCGTATATTCTTATTCTTCTAATGGCCCCAGTTTGGAGCCACTGTGGGATTAGATGAGATGAATTAACGCCACGCGTGTGACACGGGCCAGCCAACAGACTGATAGTCTGTGGGCAAAGCGCGGCCAGTTAGTGTCGAACGTGACCCTTTCTGCAAGTTATTGCTCTCTCGTTTTCTCTCTGTTAGTTTTTTTTTATTCCTGAAGGTGCGTGGTGGGGGGGGGGGGGGGGGGGGGGGGGGGGGGAAGGGGGGTAGGGATTGTTGTGTTTCAAACAAGTTTGGCGTCAGGGTCCCATATGCTCTCTCTGGGTGCCTCGGGTGGACAATCAAACAGCCCCTTCATACTGAACGACTTGTGTCTCATAACACCACAGCCCACTTACTCGGTCAGTAAGGGCAGCGGTAAGACCTCTTCCAAATAAGCAGCCACATTTTCCTTTTAAATTCTATTTCTAATTTCAAAACGTATTTTACAGCTGTTTGCATATCAGTGACTGAAATATAATAAAAAATCACATTTCCACTGAAGCAACTTTATCCATGAAGGTAAGAATGCAGGTGAACGACTATATTTAAAACTGTGTTTTACAACCGTGTCTCTATGCAATAACATGTGTCAGATCCTTCAATATAATTAGGTATTAGACATTGTGTTTACATTTTACAGTTTAAGTCTCGTATATTAGACATAACGTTATAGTCTATACTAATGTTAAACAATAAAGTAACAGAGAATGACATGGTAATGTTTAAGAAAGAACTGCAGATGCCGGAAAAATCGAAGGTAGACAAAAACACTGGAAAAATTCAGCGGGTCAGGCAGCATCTATGGAGTGAAGGAAATAGATGACGTTTCGGGTCGAGACCCTTCTTCAGACTGGTATTTATATGGTATTGATTCGTTTTAATTTTTTTGCAATATAAATAGATATCGTACAGGATACTGAGTTGGATGCTCAGCCATGGTCATATTGAATGGCGGTGCAGGCTCGAAGGGCCGAATGGCCTACTCCTGCACCTATTTTCTATGTTTCTATGTTTTTATGTAAGATGGCGCACTGTATCTGATGTAAAACAGGATGGATTGTGTATTCTTTGCACTATTGTGTATAGCTGTCACACAGTGTGTAACAATGATCACAGACTTTGCCAATGTAAACGACAATGTTTATATTGGCATAGATAGACACACATAGGCTCTCAACCCGAAACGCCACATATTCCTTCTCTTCATAGATGCTGCCTAACCCGCCGAGTTACTCCAGCTTTTTGTGTCTATATTCAGTTTAAACCAGCGCCTGAAGTTTCTTCCTACATAGAACATTATTTAAGACCCCCTCGATACATTGGCATATTTATACATGACCCCTGTATTAGTGATTAAACCCAATACTGTATTTAATGTTTACTTAGATTCCCTGATGTCTTTAAGAACTACGAAGCAGTCATTGGATTTTAAGATGAGTTTTGATAAATATGTGTGTATTTAGTATGGCCAGACATATACATTTCATGTTCTAACGCTATTTCAGTGTATTCACGTTGGCCAGGTTTGACATCAGGCGTGTGGCTTCGGTTCAATGCTGGTACTCGGCAGCTTGAAGGGAAACCTCGGACTGACTTAAATGCCGCGTCGGGGTCTCTCCAGGTAAGGTAACGCGGGGCCACACACAGCGAAAACCTCTGCCCAACCACACGGGCGGAAGCCTCTCCCAGCGCCCCAGGAGAGAGATTGCCGCCGAATTAAGGCAGCTTTTTAGGCTCATGTACCTTGATAATAAAACGTAGTTAGCATCAATTATTGCATCTGAAATCCCACTCGCCCTGTTCACCAGCCATAAGCTGTCCTCAGGGTTGGTTCATTCTTTCATTCACTGGTGCCCTCTATTCAGAGCAGCCGGTGGGAAGTTAATTCCAGCTCGCTGTCGCGTGCCGTTTTTTTTTTTCCCCAACAATTTGCCGGGCAGCTGCGGTACAAAGGGAAGCTGTCAGTGAGTACATGATCTGCTCCCGCCCGCCTCTCCCCATCACTCACTCTCATTCATTCCTGTCGGCAGTTGAAAGGCACTAGGTCGCAAGCGGAGCGGGCAGTGCTGGGTTTGCAAGGCGTATGGACACAAGGAACTGCAGGTGCTAGTTTGCAGAAAAAGATACAAAGTGCTGGAGTAACTCCGCGGGCCAGGCAGCATCTCTAGAGAACACGGAGAGGTGATGTTTCGTGTCTGAAGAAGGTCACTGAGCCGTAATGTCGTCTATCCGCGTTCTCCAGTAACGCTACCCGGCCCGCTGAGTTACTCCAGTACTTTGTGTCTTTCTTTTCGCAGGGATGGGTTTTATTAGGAGGGGGTGAAAGGGGGGGGGGGGAGATTCTATGTTCTATGTCATAGAACATAGACGCGGGTGACAAAATCCCACTGATTTCCACTAAGCAGCCGGTGGCGACCCACCTTGTTGTACAACTCCAGTGTTGGAGTCACACAGCTTGGAAACAGGCCCTTCGGCCCAACATGCGCACGCCAAACAGCATGTCCCCTTTACACTAGTCCCACCTGCTCGCGTTTGTTCCATATCCGACTAAATGTATCCCACCCACCTGTCCCAGTGTGTCTTAAACGTTG
This sequence comes from Leucoraja erinaceus, assembly GCF_028641065.1. NCBI lineage: Eukaryota > Metazoa > Chordata > Chondrichthyes > Rajiformes > Rajidae > Leucoraja > Leucoraja erinaceus. The sequence continues at coordinate 24,087,900 of NC_073406.1, read as the reverse complement.
CGATAGTACCTGCCTCAATTACCTCCTCCGGCAGCTTGTTCCATGCATCTACCACCCTTTGTGTAAACAAGTTGCCGCTCAGGTTCCTGTTAAATCTTTCCCCTCTCGCCTTGAACCAATGTACACTAGTTCATGATTCCCCTATTCTGGGCAAAAGACTGTGGATGTTTCCGATGTAATCATCTCATGATCTCATACACCTCTCTGTAAGATCACACTGCGCTCCAATCAATAAAGCTTTGTTTACTGATCGGTGCAAAGTTGGCGGATTCAAGGCCAGCAGTGATGAAGGAAAGATAATGACACATTTCCAAGTCAGCAATGCGCCGTTTGAGCGGAACCACTGAGCGACGGCATTCTGGGCACTGCTGCCCTCTCTCTCCTTGGTGTCGAGGGTTTGGGAGTCGCTGTTGGAATAGCCCAGGTGAGTAACTCAAGTCAAGTCAAGTCACTTTTATTTCTATAGCACATTTAAAAAAACAACTCTCGTTGGCCAAAGTGCTTTACATTGGTGGAGGCAATAACGTTATACAACAGTGGTTCATGGATTAATACAAACATCACGACATACATATAGTCCTCGCTCAGAGGACGTCAAGAAAGGCTTGGGAGTAGAGATGAGTTTTAAGTCTCGACTTAAAGGAGTCGATGGAGGGGGCAATTCTGATGGGAAGAGGGATGCTGTACCACAGTCTAAGAGCTGCAACCGCAAAGGCGCGGTCGCCTCTGAGCTTATGCCTCGACCGCGGGATGTTCAGTAACCCCAATTCGGCCGATCTGAGGGACCTGGAGGTGGTGTGGTGGGTAAGCAGACGTTTGATGTAGGTGGGGGCAAGCCCATTGAGGGCTTTGTAGACATAAAGGAGGATCTTGAAATTTATTCGGAACCGCACAGAGAGCCAGTGGAGAGAGGCCAGGATCGTATGTGGAGAATAACTTCTGTGGACGGCTCCTTCCTCTGTGCGCGGGCAACGGAGGGAGTGAATGTTTAGGATGGTTTTACTTTGGATGATGCCGGCCCTTGACCATTGGTGGACTCAGTGGACTGTCTCTACTCATCCCACTGATTTGTGCCCGGTAAATGGTGAAGAACATTGGTGTTAGGAGGTGAAACACTTCGTGTAAGATCAGCTCCCGTCCTGGCGGTTTGCGGCTGGTTTAAACTTTTGTGGCTAAACTTTTAGTTTAATTTAGATATACAGCGCGGAAACAGGCACTTCGGTCCATCCCCGCGCACTAACACTATTCTACACACACGCTGGGGACAATTTACAATTATACCAAGCCAATTAACCTACAAACCTGTACGTCTTTGGTGTGTGGGAGGCAAACGAAGATCTCAGAGAAAACCCACGCTGCTCAGGGGGAGAATGTACAAACTCCGTACAGACAGCACCCGTAGTCAGGATCGAACCCGGGTCTCTAGCGGTGTTAGGCGGCAACTTTGCCGCTGCCCCACCGTTAACGCCCAAAGTTAACTCCCGTACTGATCAATGTTGATAACTGGGGGCTATGTGGGGGTAAAACCAAGGTGGACGAAGCTCTCTCTTGGTGGAGACAGTCATTGTTCAGCACATGTGCGGCACATATTACCCTTGCTATTCATCAGCCATGCATGGATGTGGTGCGATGTCACATGCACCGAGGTACAATTATATAGTGTATACGGTTCAGTAGCAGTATGGCAGGCATCGCTGGTTGCAGTCAGCGACTCCAGGTTTACCCGAGGAGTGGTGAATGGAATTAAATGTTGTGTTTTGCTCAGGCGGCAGGTGCTAGATACAGCCCGTGAGGTAGCTTCAGCGGAACAAGTCAGACAACATTTCAGTTCACTGTTCCTCGCTGTAACTGTGTAGATGACAATAAACTCGACTTGACATGACTTGACTTGACTTGACTTGACATCTGGTCACATAGATCGGGCTGTATCTACTTGTCCCAGCAATTGCTCGCTGTCGATTGAGTGGATATAATGCTGACGAATGCGGTTTCTGCCACTGAGGAGACAGACACCAAGACATTGAGACGAAGAGGGAACCAACCATTCCGTCACTTTGAAGACGGCCACAGACCTTTTGGTCTCATGAATGAATGCCCGTTCCGTTCAGCGGCTCATTCTCTGCCACCCCCTCCTCCCCGAAACTGCCCCCATCTTTACCCAATTCTTGGTAAAATAGTAAAATATTCATACTGTGTAGGATAGTGTTAGCGTGCGGGCGGCGCGGACACGATGGGCCGAAGGACCTGTTTCCGCGGGGTTTCTCTGAACTAAAATAAACCAAACTAAACCAAATTAAACTGGCTCTTGGCAATTAACTCTGATTAATGCTAGTCTACACGCTATTGTCCTTGGCTATCATAGAGTCGTGAATGGACGATACTTCATTGTCACATGTGTCTAGTGACATGATTTGTTTTACATACAATACACAGATATGCAAAGAGTCGCCACGTATAGGTCGCCGACAGTTACAAAAGTATTCAGAATAGTCCCTCTTTGTTGTCGCCCCCACCCCCTCTTTGTTCTCTCGGCGGCCCCCATAGAGCCGTCCGGGTGTACAGCACGGCGACAGGCCCTTCGGCCCAACTCGTTCCTGCTGGCCAAGGTGCCTACCTGAGCTAGTCCGAGTTGCCTGAATTTGGGCCACCTCATATTTCGCTTGGGCAGCTTACAACCCAATGATATGAATATTGAATTCCCTAACTTCAAGTAACCTCGACATTCATAGAAACATAGGCAATAGGTGCAGGAGGATGCCATTCGGCCCTTCGAGCTAGCATCGCCATTCACTGTGATCATGGTTGATCATCCACAATCAGTACCCCGTTCCTGCCTTCTCCCCATATCCCTTGACTCTGCTATCTTTAAGAGCCCTATCTTGAAACCATCCAGAGAATTGGCCCCCATTGCCTTCTGAGGAAGAGAATTCCACAGATTCACAACTCCCTGCGTGAAAAGTGTTTCCTCTCTCTCTCCATCCCTCCCTCACCCAAGTTGCACCAGCTTCTCGTTTTCACCCAACAAAGCTAACAATGGCCAGATTATTTTATCATCCTTACTATTTTGCACATCTTTCATTCATTGTTCTTTATCTCACCGCCTATATCTCTCGTTTCCCTTTCCCTTGATCAGTCTGAAGAAGGGTCTCGACCCGAACGTCACCCATTCCTTCTCTCCAGCGATGCTGCCTGTCCCGGCGAGTTACTCCAGCATTTTGTATCTATCTGTGGGCCACATCCATCTAAACCGGTAAGCACGGCACAGGCGGCGCAGATAGTCAAGTCACACAGACCAGCACCAGGGCGGGTAAAACCCATCCCAACATGATGGGGTGTAGTGGACGTTGTATGTTGCCGTGATCTAACTTCTACATTGTCCTTCTCAAAACACACCATTCACAAAACCTGGAGTGAAAGGAATAAAAACCGACGTGGGTGGTTCACCTGTCGCCAAATCTATTCTGAAACGAAGGTACACAAAAATACTGGAGAAACTCAGCGGGTGCAGCAGCATCTATGGAGCTAGGCAACGTTTCGGCACGAAACGTTGCCCATTTCCTTCGGACCATAGATGCTGCTGCACCCGCTGAGTTTCTCCAGCATTTTTGTGTACCATCGATTTTCCAGCATCTGCAGTTCCTTCTTAAACACTGTTCTGAAACGAAGTCGCTTGGTTCAGGATCCGACCCACGAACCTCTCACTGGTACTGTATAAGGACCGAACACTGGGTGGCAAATGCAATCAGATAAGAGTTGGACTTGGCATCATGTTCAGCACAGACATTGTGGGCCGAAGGGCCTTGTCTGTACTGTACTATTCTACGTTCTGTGACGGTTTCTATGACTTCAGACATGTTCGGCTCAGCAATAACCCGCACAAAGGGGGAAGGAACGATCTGTTACATCAGCGTAAAGCAGCGAAAACCAAGCCCGGGACCAGTAGAATTAATTGACTGGTTTAAAACCTGATTGATTTCTAACGCGTGCCTTTTAATAAATAGACAATAGGACTGGTTTATTCCCGCTCGTGTGGGCTTCCATCAACACAATAGAACCCACGCGGCGGGGAAAAGCCGCATCTCAAATTCAAATCCGCAAACGCAAAGTCTGTACTGGGAGCTCTGGGGAACTGGCTCCGTTTATCGTTTGTGGAGGAAGGAGGTGCAGACGCTGGTCTAAACCGAGGATAGACTTGTTTCGATTCAAAAAACAATAGTGTTACTTGTCGGCTTTAAAACGGGTTTGCTTCCGCCTGCACCGACTTCAACGCGAGTTTCATCACAGGCAGAAACGTTTGTGAAGTTATGATATAAACTTTTTGGGCGAATTTTCGTTTAGTCTAACTGACTTCAGATCTGTCCTGGAATAAAACAGACATCTGGCCAAGCTCAAATCCACGCTGCCGGAGATAAACATCTGTCCCCGCATCCTGGACTCAACCGGTTTCCGATTTTACATATTGCCTGGGATGTCAAAACACACCCACATGATGCCTGTCTAAAATCTATCCCCCACTGTGGACGGCTCAGAATATAATAAATACGAGATTTCCCAATAATTAAAATCAAATACTTTAAAATGCCAAACCGGAATTTTAAGGCACTCTATTCTTTATTATAGGATGGTTTAATAGATACAGTATTTGGAATAATTAAGAATGTTTCGCCGGATACACATTACAAAACACTTTCGATAAGCAAACATTACATTTGAAACATGATTACTGAATGGCCCTACTTCGCAGTTTAACATAAACTGGAATTGGTCTTTCAAGGGCACGTGGGTGCATTCTTGTACATTCTTGTCCTTTTCCACGGACCGTCCCTCTGGGACTAATTGATGGAATACAAGGCACGCGTGTGTGACACGAGCCATCCTCGCGTCCCGCACCGCCACCCCGCCAGTCCCGCACCGGATGGAAAAGGGCTGAGCCCCTCAGACTGGCGGGTGATGGTACCGAGGTGTATAAAACCCCGAGCGGGATTGATAGTCTGGGAATCGAGAATCGGAGTTTAAAGCGAGACGGGAAAGGTTTAATGAGAACCTGAGAGGCAACATTTTCACCGAGAGGCTGGTGAATATATAGAATGAGCTGCCATTGAGGAAGTTGAGCCAGGTACTACAACAATAGCACATTTAAGAAACATTTAGACAGGTACACTCGACAGGACAGGTTTAGAGGGATATGGGCCATACGCGGACAGGTGTGACTAGATGGGACATGGTGGTTAGTGTGGGCATGTTGGGCCGAAGCCCCAATTAACATGTTATTTCTATTAACGTTTTCCCCCCAGAATATTTACCGTATTTTCTGGATGTGATCACTGATGCTAAAAACCACCAGTTACAACATAAACAACATAAGAAAGAGAAGCGCGAGGTGATCTTTGCTCCTCTCCACCAGTTGTAAGAACATGGCTGTAAGAACACCTCAGCAGTATTCCCCCTTCACCATCCCATACTATGTGATTCAATTTGTCTCCCCCTCACTCTTCTGAAATAACGGAGCTTCCCGGGGAATAAAGACAGAATATTCCAAAGATTCCCCATTCCTCGCGTGCAGAATATTCTCCTCGACGCCCCACACCTTATCCCGGGACCGTAATCCTGGGAGCTTGACACTTTGTGTAGGAGAAGCAGCCACCCTGCATCCAAAATGTCCAACCAGAGAGCATTGTAAGCCTCAAGGAGAGCTTTCACCTCAGTCTACTCATGTATCCACGATCTCATGACCCCCCCCCCCCCCCCCCCTCCCCCGTGAATCTTTTTCACTACACACTTTTCAGGTAAGGAGATCAAACCTGTGGCACAATACTCCAGGAATGGTTCCACATGCAATTATAATATTGGCCACGCTTTTGATCTTATAGGTGTACAAAATCGTGACAGGATTAGATCGGGTAGATCTATTTAGGGAGTCTCTTGCCCAGAGTATGGGAATCAAGATGACTTAGGTTTAAGGTGAGGCGGGAATGATTTCATAGGAATCTGAGGGGGTACCTTTTTCAAGCAGAGGGTGGTGGGTGTATAGAATGAGATGCTAAAGGAGGTAGATGAGGCAAGTACCATTGCAACATTTAAGAAACATTTAGGCAGGTACATGGATAGGACAGGTTTAGAGGGATATAGGCCAAACGCGGGCAGGTGGGACTAGTGTAGGTGGGACGTGATGGCTGATGTTAGAGCTTGTTTCTATTTCTACTTCTATATTTACATTTCTATGTCAGTATAACATGATACTTGGAGGGGTGTATGGAGTTGGCGATGTTCCCAGCTACCTGCTCTGGTTTCTCTACCTAGTGTCCACCTCCTCTGGTGTTATCACGGTTCATCATCCTTTCCCCAAACATTGGCCCTTCCCTAATAATTTGTCTAACCACATCTGCAGCTCCCACCGCATAGAACTATTTGGGCCAGCAGCTGGTTTGAGGGGAGCAGGAGATCATATGTTAGTGGACAGTTGATGCCAGTATTGGGAGTGTGCAGCTGATGGTCCTGAATACATCGGATACAGGGGAAGGTCAAGCAGTAGGTGAGATACATCTCAGATGGAGAATGAACCTGATTCAAGATGCTGTGTTCGATGTGTTATAATTATCAATAATGTTTAACCTTTCATTTGAAACATGAATGTTATAACGATTGCAAGTTTAATCATTTTAAAGTTCAAAGCATAGTAAGCAAAGCAAACCCAGGTAACAGTTAAGATGTGAATGATGATTATTTTTAATTTAAATGAAATGTTCCCTTGTGAGCGACAAGGTTATTTGCTCTCTCTCTCTCTTTCTCTCTCTCTCCCTATCTCCCCCACTCTCACACTTGCACTCTCTCTCGCTCTCTCTTCAAAATGTGCAAATTTAATTTCCACACTTGCCGGCTTGCTCTGCTTGGACTCTCTCTTGCTCTCTCTCTCTCTCTCTCTCTCTCTCTCTCTCTCTCTCTCTCTCTCTCTCTCTCTCTCTCTCTCTCTCTCTCTCTCTCTCTCTCTCTCTCCTCTCTCTCTCTCTCTCTCTCTCTCTCTGTCTCTCTTTCTCACTCCCTCTCCCTCACTCTCCCACTGTCTCACACAAATTCTCGTTCTGCCCCCCCTCTCCTCCTCAGGCCTCTCTTTCCCCAAATCTCTCTCCAACTCTCTCACTTTTTTCACATTCCCTCTCTCTCTTTCATGCTCTCACTTTCTCTCTCTGCCCTATTTCTCTCACTTGTTCTGGCTGACACTCTCTCTCGCTCTCTTCCACTCTTTCCCTGCCCCACGCACTCTCCCCCCCCCCTCTCTGTCCCCCTCACGCTCTGCTTCCTCCTTCTCTCCCCTCCCTTCTCTCTCTCTCTCTCTCTCTCTCTCTCTCTCTCTCTCTCTCTCTCTCTCTCCACCCTCTCTCTTCATCCCCTTCTTGCTCGCTCCGTCTCTCTCCCTCTCTCCATCTCTCCCTCACTTCCGCTTTCTTTCTCCCTCTCTCTCTCCAGCTCGTGATCTTATAATTAAATTAATTGAATCCACTGGTATCCACGTGCTGGGCACGTGTGAGACGGAGGTTGACCAGCTGTGGCCCCAGTGAGCCAGCCTGCCAGCTGCGAGTTGTCACTGGCCATTACTGTTGTGAACTGGAGCTAATTTCTTCCTCCAGCACGTGCCGTTTTGTTCCAATTGCCTGACGACAGATGGCTCAACCATGGGCCTGTTTAATTCAACGTGGAGACATGGACACAGCACACTGCATGTTGACACTCCTCACCTCCTTTTATTTCTGTGTTGTAACATCAACTTATTTATACTCTTTGTGCCACGTACTCTTATACTGCCACGACCTCCGTCCATTCACCATTTTCTAACAATATTTCTCCTATTAACAATCCTTTTAATATTTGGAGAAATAATGTCACAATTCCACCATCTCAACCCCCAGTGAGGGAGAATTGAGTGTTGTTTTAGCTGCAATATATCGGACATGTCGCGTGGTGATGCCTGTATGGTCGTGAGTAGTCGCCCAAAGAGTCAACCTTTTTCTGGCCGCCGCTGGATTTTAAGCGTTGAACATTTTCGGCGACCTGCTGCGACTATGACGGGTGCCGGCAGTCACCGAAAAAACTGCGTAAGTGGGACAGGCCTTTAGTGGCATTCAGTTGGGAAACAGGCCCTGTGGCCCATGGAGTCCAGGCTGACAATCCATTTACATGAAATGAACATTAAACCCATTTTATTCTCATCAGCACCCTGCAAATTCCACGCCCACCCCTCACCCACACACTGGGAGCTATTTACAGAGGACATTGAGCTCACCAATCTGCATGTGTTTGGGATGTGGGAGGTGACTGGAACATTCAGAGGAAATCTACAAGGTCACAGTGAGATGATGCCAACTGCTGACAGATCACGTAAGAGTCCATGATTGTTCCCTGGTCTCTGGTTCTGTGAGGTAGCAGCTCTACCCGCTGTGCCGCCCACCAAGGTCAGACCTTTCTGGGGACATGGCCTTGTTGTGGGCATTTGAATAATTGTCCAGATGCATTTCTGCAACATCTATCACCATTTCACAATATCCCAACGTGCGTTACATCATTGTCATAGAGTCATAGAGTGATACAGTGTGGAATCATGGCACAAGCAATTGTGCCCACGTGCCTTATAACCACCTCCATCGTGCCGGTGCCAAAACATTCCACTGCAGCGAGCCTCAACAACTAACGCCCAGTTGCACTACTCCCATCATCACTAAATGCTTCGAGAGGCTGGTCCTGGCACACCCCAAAGGCTGCCTAACTCCCACACTGGACCCCCATCAGTTCGCCTACTGCCAGAATAGGAGTACGGAGGATGACATCTCCATGGCACTTCACTCCGCCCTCTGCCACCTCGACAACAGAGACAACCTATGTGAGAATGCTGTTCATTGACTTTAGCTCAGCATTTAACACCATTATCCCCTCAAAACTAATCACCATACTCAGCGACCTGGGCATCGACCCCTCTCTCTGTAACTGGATACTGGACTTTCTAACTAACAGACCCCAGTCTGTTAGGTCAGACAACCACACCTCCTCAACCCTCACCCTGAACTCCACAGGGCTCCACAGCACTCCACAGGGCTGTGTGCTGAGTCCCCTCCTCTACTCCCTCTTCACCTACAACTGCACACCTGTACATGGTACTAACACCATCATTATGTATGCAGATGATCCAACGGTGATTGGCCTCATCAGCAACAACGATGAGTCGGCCTATAGGGAGGAGGTCCAACTCCTAGCACCATGGTGTTCTGACAACAACCTGGCCCTCAACTCCAAGAAGACCAAGGAGCTCATTGTGGACTTCAGAAGGTCTAGGGGTGGCAAGCACACCCCCATCCATATTAACGGGATGGAGATGGAACGTGTTTCCAGCTTCAGGTTTCTGGGGGTCAACATCTCCGATGACCTCTCTTGGACCCACAATACCTCAACTCTGGTCAAGAAGGCTCACCAGCGTCTCTTCTTCTTAAGGAGACTAAAGAAGGTCCATCTGTCTCCTCAGATTCTGGTGAACTTCTACCGCTGCACCATCGAGAGCATCCTTACTAACTGTATCACAGTATGGTATGGCAACTGCTCTGTCTCCAACTGGAAAGCACTGCAGAGGGTGGTGAAAACGGCCCAACGCATCACCAGTTCCTCACTCCCCTCCATTGAGTCTGTCCAGAGCAAGCGATGTCTGCGAAGGGCGCGCAGCATCGTCAAGGACTGCTCTCACCCCAAACACAGACTGTTTACCCTCCTCCCATCCGGGAGGCGCTACAGGTCTCTCCGTTCCCGGACCAGCAGGTTCAGGAACAGCTTCTTCCCTGCAGTTGTTACCCTACTTAACTCTGCACCTTGGTGATTGCCAGTCATCCCCTCCCCCCCTCGGACACTCCTTCCCCCAGCAACTGATCTCCCCCTCCCGTAAATTGCACTACGGCTACTCTATTTACATATATATATTTTACTGTTCCATTATTCTGTGTTCGCACTTCTGGTTAAGATGCTAATTGCATTTTGTTGTCTCTGTACTTGTACACTGCACAATGGCAATAAAGATTGAATCTGATTAGCAATCAGGTCAGCTAGAGGTGATCTGGGAGGTTTGCCATCACAGTCCTGGCACCTGAGTGGCTCTGGTTGAAGTGGTATTCAGTGTGAGAGCACAGTGTGTGATTGGGGAATGGGTGGTAGTCCTTGTGCTCCAGAATCCAGTTAGTTTAGAAACATAGAAACATAGAAAATAGGTGCAGTAGTAGCCCATTCGGCCCTTCGAGACTGCACCGCTATTCAATATGATCATGGCTGATCATCCAACTCATTATCCTGTACCTCCCTTCTCTCCATACCCCCTGATCCCTTTAGCCACAAGGGCCACATCTAACTCCCTCTTAAATATAGCCAATGAACTGGCCTCAACTAACTTCTGTGGCAGAGAATTCCACAGATTCACCACTCTCTGTGTGAAAAAAGTTTTTCTCATCTCGGTCCTAAAAGACTTCCCCCTTATCCTTAAACTGTGACCCCTTGTTCTGGCCTCCCCAACATCGGGAACAATCTTCCTGCATCTAGCCTGTCCAACCCCTTAAACATTTTGTACGTTTCTATAAGATCCCCCTTCAATCTTCTAAATTCTAGCGAGTACAAGCCGAGTCTATCCAGTCTTTCTTCATATGAAAGTCCTGACATCCCAGGAATCAGTCTGGTGAACCTTCTCTGTACTCCTTCTATGGCAAGAATGTCCTTCCTCAGATTAGTAGAGCAAAACTGTAAGCAATACTCCAGGTGTGGCCTCACCAAGACCCTGTACAACTGCAGTAGAACCTCCCTGCTCCTATACTCAAATCCTTTTGCTATGAATGCTAACATACCATTCGCTTTCTTCACTGCCTGCTGCACCTGCATGCCTACTTTCAATGACTGGTGTACCACGAAACCCAGATCTCGTTGCATCTCCCCTTTTCCTAATCGGTCACCATTCAGATAATAGTCTACTTTCCTGTTTTTGCCACTAAAGTGGATAACCTCACATTTATCCATATTATACTGCATCTGCCATGCATTGCCCACTCACCCAGCCTATCCAAGTCACCTTGCAGCCTCCTAGCATCCTCCTCACAGCTAACACTGCCTCCCAGCTTCATGTCATCCGCTATCTTGGAGATATTGCGTTCAATTCCCTCGTCCAAATCATTAATATATATTGTAAATAGCTGGGGTCCCAGCACTGAGCCTTGCGGTACCCCACTAGTCACTGCCTGCCATTCTGAGAAGTACCCGTTTACTCCTACTCTTTGCTTCCTGTCTGCCAGCCAGTTCTCTATCCACATCAATACTGAACCCCCAATACCGTGTGCTTTAAGTTTGTATACTAATCTCTTAAGTATAGTTTAGAGATACAGCGCGGAAACAGACCCTTCGCCTCACCGAGTCTGCGCCCACCAGCAATCACCCCATACATTAGCACTATCCTACACACTGGGGATAATTTAAATGTTTTACAAAAATGAATTAACCTACAAAGCTGCACTACTTTGGAATGTGTGAGGAATACGGAGCATCCGGAGAAAACCCATGTCGTCACAGGGAGAACATACCCGGATTCAGATTCAGATTCAGATTCAATTTTAATTGTCATTGTCAGTGTACAGTACAGAGACAACGAAATGTATTTAGCATCTCCCTTGAAGAGCGACATAGCAAACGATTTGAATAAAGAATAATAAGTGTCCGGGGGGGGGGGGGGGTGGTGATTGGCAGTCACCGAGGTACGTTGTTGAGTAGAGTGACAGCCGCCGGAAAGAAGCTGTTCCTCGACCTGCTGGTTCGGCAACGGAGAGACCTGTAGCGCCTCCCGGATGGTAGGAGGGTAAACAGTCCATGGTTGGGGTGAGAGCAGTCCTTGGCGATGTTGAGCGCCCTCCGCAGACAGCGCTTGCTTTGGACAGACTCAATGGAGGGGAGCGTGGAACCGGTGATGCGTTGGGCAATTTTCACCACCCTCTGCAATGCCTTCCGGTCGGAGACAGAGCATTTGCCATACCATACTGTGATGCAGTTGGTAAGGATGCTCTCGATGGTGCAGCGGTAGAATTTCACCAGGATCTGAGGAGACAGATGGACCTTCTTCAGTCTCCTCAGGAAGAAGAGACGCTGATGAGCCTTCTTGATCAGAGTAGAGGTATTGTGGTCCAAGAGAGGTCATCGGAGATGTTGACTCCCAGGAACCTGAAGCTAGAAACACGTTCCACCTCCGTCCCGTTAATGTGGATGGGGGTGTGCGTGCCGCCTCTGGACTTCCTGAAGTCTGCAATGAGCTCCTTGGTCTTCTTGGAGTTAAGGGCCAGGTTGTTGTCAGCGCACCATGCTGCTAAGCGCTGGACCTCCTCCCTGTAGGCCAGCTCATCGTTGTTGCTGATGAGGCCAATCACCGTTGTATCATCTGCATACTTGATGATGGTGTTAGTACCATGTACAGGTGTGCAGTCATAGGTGAAGAGGGAGTAGAGGAGGGGGCTCAGCACACAGCCCTGAGGAACGCCGGTGTTCAGGGTGAGGGTTGAAGAGGTGTGCTTGTCTAACCTCACAGACTGGGGTCTGTTGGTTAGAAAGTCCAGTATCCAGTTGCAGAGGGAGGGGTCGATGCCCAGGTTACCGAGTTTGGTGATCAGTTTTGATGGAATAATGGTGTTGAATGCTGAGCTGTAATCGATGAACAGCATTCTTACATAAGTGTCTCTGCTGTCGAGGTGGGAGAGGGCGGAGTGAAGTGCCGTTGAGATGGCATCCTCCGTACTCCTGTTCTTGCGGTAGGCAAACTGATAGGGATCCAGTGTGGGGGGTAGGCAGCTTTTGAGGTGTGCCAGGACCAGCCTCTCGAAGCACTTGGTGATGATGGGGGTAAGTGCAACTGGGCGGAAGTCGTTGAGGCTTGCCGCAGTGGAGTGTTTTGGCACTGGCACGATGGAGGTGGCTTTAAGGCAAGTGGGGACAACTGCTTGGGCAAGTGACAGGTTGAAGATGTCGGTCCAGTCGTCTGTCAGCTGCGCAGCACAGGCCCTGAGCACGCGCCCGGGGATGCCGTCAGGGCCAGCAGCCTTACGTGCATTAGACCTACTCAGTCCCACGTACACGTCGTAGGGGGTGAGTGTGAGGGTTTGGTGATCGGCAGGTAGCAAACTCCATACAGACAGCAGGATCAAACCCAAATCTCTGGTGCATTAAGGCAGCAACCCAAACGCTGCGCCACCTCACCGTCATTCCTCCAGGCAATGTTGGCTTCTGATATACAGACTCCATTAGGATGAAGGAGTCATGGTCGCATCTCGGACACACCCGTTTACCATCACATTTCTTTGTATCCATCTCTGGAGGGCAGGAAAGGGTTGGGCAGGTGATCTTCACTGTTGGGTATACAACACTCACTCCAGGACCTTGACTACATCGGCAAAATGGGCAAAACGCGTGTGAGTGGGACTAGTTTAAATGGAACATGTTGGTCGGTGTGGGCAAGTTGGGCTGAAGGGCCTTTTTCCACACTGCATCATTCTATGACTAAAAAGTTAAGAAGAAAAATGAATGTAGATAAGTAGAGCAGATTTAAAAGAGGAGTGAAATGTTAAGGCAGAGAGAGGTTTATGGGTGGAAAGGAACATAGGAAAGGAGGGGGGAGAGTGGGCTTGGGCAGATGGGTGAAGGGAAAATAGTCACAAAGTGCTGGAGTAACTCAGTGGGTCAGGCAGCATCTGCGGAAAATATGAATAGGCGACGTTTCACAGAGTGCTGGAGTAACTCAGCGGGTCAGGCAGCATCTCTGGAGATTATATTTTGGGTCAAGACCGTTCTTCAGTAATATTCATGATGTGCCATGCATAGACATTCCTGAATGTTACCCAAACCATCGTGAGCTACTTTGTTACAGTGCTTGCCCTCTCCTATAATGTCTCTGCTGCCTTGGGTGATGCAGGACAGGACAGGACACACGCTTTGGGACATGTTGTGAAGCTGTTGCTGTCTGTCCCAGCCTGGTAAAAATCTGGATGGCGTGGATGTGGAGAGGATGTTTCCACTTGTGGGAGAGTCTAGGACCAGTGGCCACAAGCCTCGGAATTAAAAGACATTCCTTTAGGAAGGAGATGAGCAGGAATTTCTTAAGTCAGAGGGTGGTGAACTGTGGAATTCATTGCCGCAGACAGCTGTGGAGGTCAAGTCAATGGACATTTTTCAGGAGGAGATTGATAGATTCTTGATTGGAACGGGTGTCAGAGGTAATGGGGAGAAGGCAGGAGAATGTGTTTGAGAGGGAAAGATAGATTGAGCCATAGAGTGATAAGTGTGGAAACAGGCCCTTCGGCCCAGCATGTCCCATCTGCACTGGTCCCCCCTGCCCATGTTTGATCCATATCCCTCAACTACCTCCTCTGGCAGCTTGTTCCATACAACTACCACCCTTTGTGTGAAAAACATACCCCTCAGATTCCTATTAAATCTTTTGCCCTTCACCTTAAACTTATGTCCTCTGCTCCTCGATTCACCTACTCTGGGCAAAAGACTCAACCATATCTATTCAAATCATGATTTTATACACCTCTATTAGATCATTCCTCATCCTCCTGTGCTCCGTGAAATAGAGTCCCAGCCTACTCAACCTCTCCCTATAGCTATGGTCCTCTAGTGCTGGCAACATCCTCGTAAATCTTCACTGTACCCTTTCCAGTTTGATGACATCTTTCCTATAACATGGTTCCTAGAACTGAATACAATACTCTGAATGCGGCCTCACCACCTTCTTATACAACTGCAACATGACCTCCCAACCTCCATACTCAGCCCAACCCACTGAGTTACTCCAGCACTCTGTGAAACGTCACAGAACAGGGCAAGATTAGCAAGTTTGCTGATGATACAGATGTGAGTAGTTTTGCATATATTGAAGATGGTTGTGAAAGATTGCAGCAGGATCTGGATCAATTAGCCAGGTGGGCAGAGGAATGGTTGGTGGTTGTATGTCGCAGGTCGTGTCGATTGGTTGATGGTTGCATGTCGCAGGTTGAAGGTCGTGTCGCAGGTATATCAGGTGGTCAAAACGTATTTTGGCACTTTGACCTTCATCAGTCAGAGTATTGAGTATAGAAGTTGTGAGATCATGTTGCAGTTTTATAAGACATTGGTGAGACCGCATTTAGAATATTGTGTTCAGTTCTGGGCACCATGTTATAGGAAAGATGTCAAATTGAAAAGAGTACAGAGATCCCCATGCTGGATCAGTCCAATCAGGGTTCTGTCATCCGCAAACTTGAGAAGCTTGACAGAGGTGTCTGTGGAGGTGCAGTCATTGGTGTGGCAAGAGTAGAGGAGAGGGGACAGTACGCATCTTGCGGTGCTCCTATGCTAAGCATTTGCGGGTCCGAGATATGCTTTCCCATCTCATATGCTGCTTCCTGTCAGGCAGAAAGCTCAGAATGTTTGGAGCGTTGTAGCTCTGGCACAATGGTTTTGAATGCAGGGCTAAAATCAACAAACAAAATCCTTGCATAGGTCCCCTGGCGGTCTAGGTGCTGGAGGATGAAGTGTAGGCCCAGATTGACTGCATCATATTGACTGCATCACAGATCTATTGGCCCAATATGCAAAATGCAGAGGGTCCAGCAGAAGGATTGTGATATTTTTCATCTTGGCCAGCACAAGCCTTTCAACGGTCTCCATGACTACAGAGGTCAGTGCAACAAGCCTGTAGTCATTAAGACCAGTAATCCTTACCTTTTTGGATACAGGGACAATAGTGGAGACTTTGAAGCAGGCAGTGCATATTTGCAGGTACTGGTTAAAAATGAGTAATTGAAGTGTGAAGTGTTGGTGGGGGTGGGAAACGGTCCACTCTTTTCTTTACTGGAGTCTTGCCTTAAGTAGGTGTGAGGTGGTGAATGGGAAGGAGAGGGTGCAGGATCCATTCTTTGGAGACTGGGGTCTGGCTGTGTTTGTTGGGGAGGGGGTAACCAGGCTTACGTTTCTGATTTTCAAACCTGCAGTAAAACTCATTCAGGTTGTTCGTCAGCTGACGATTGTCCAAAGAGCGGGGGGCTTTCCTCTCATAGCTGGTGATTTCTTGCATGCCCGTCCAAACTGAAGAAGAGTCATTAGCTGAGTACTTGCTCCTCAACTTCTCAGAGTATCTTTCTTTGGGAGCTCCGCTTCCTCTTCTCAGCACTTTATCAATTAATTCTTTAATGCTATCTTTTAATTCTTGAACGATTAGGCTATCGGCTTGAAGCATATTTGCCCCCAAACCCCACCCCCCTCCGATCTCGAAATGGAAATGTTGCATCTGTATATAATGATCCCATTTAAATGTATATTTATGTCACAAACTATGGAATTTATATTTTTCAGTATTGTTATCAAGGAAAAGAAAGCAGTTCCAATTGTTTGATATTATTTGATATAAAATTATTCATATGGAGGAGAAAATATAATAGCTCTAAAACCTACCTTAATTTTGCAATCTCACTAAAGATAATCCCCCTTTCCCTTTTCCCTCCCCCATTTCTCTCTCCCCTCCCTTCCCCCCTCTCTCTCCCCCTCCCACATCCCCCCCTCTTTCTGGCAGGGGGGATGAAGATGAAGGTGGCGTGGGCCCAGCGGGGATGTCGTGGGCCCAGCGGGGGTGGTGTGGGACCAGCAGGGGTGGCTTGGGCCCAGTGGGGGTGGCTTGGGCCCAGCGGGGGTGGTGTGAGCCCAGCGAGGGTCAGCGGGGGTGGCGTGGGCCCAGCAGGGGTGGCGTGGGCCTGCAGGGGTGGGACCTACTCACCATTGTGGAGCTGGCCGAGTTCGGAGCGGGTGGAGCTGTGGTGGCGCTCGGCTGCGACCTGACCCTGGAGATTCGGAAGCTTACCGCAGGTCTGGTGGACAGTAATACCGGGAGCCCGCGGGTCCCTGCTGGGAGACCGCTTTTCGGCGCTTCCGCAGCGGCGACTTCTCCCGCCCGAGTTGCGGTGTCGAAGAGTACCTGGAGCAGGGCCTTACATCACCGCCCCGGAGCGGCTTGGAATGGCTGTGGGACTTTGCTAACGCCCGCTGGGGGCTCCAACAACAAGACCCAGAGCGCGGCCTTGCATCACCCGGCGCGGCGTTAATGGCCGCGGGACAATTACCATCGCCTGCCGGGGGCTTTGACTCTGACATCGGGAGGGGAATTGGGGAGTGCAAGGGAGGGATAGGTTTTTGCCTTCCATCACAGCGAGGAGGAGATGCGCTGTGATGGGTGTTTGTGTAAATTGTGTTGTGTCTTGGGTCTTTTTCTTGTGTGTATGATGACTGCAGAAACAACATTTCATTTGAACCTCAATGAGGTTCAAATGACAAATAAAATAGTAAGATTAAACGAGAACTTACCAGTTTGAAGTTTGATCGTTATTTTATGAGGAGTAATGTTGAGGGATTACGTGAAGAACCCCGCCAGGACGCATACGTGTCATTCTTCAAAGCAGCCGTGTGAAATCACAGATAACGGTAATGACTAAACATAGTAAGATTAGAGAAGAGATACCAGTTTAGTATATGATCAAGGGTGGGAGCGGAGGGCACGTAATCCCTCAACATTACTCCACATAAAATAACGATCAAACTTCAAACTGGTAAATTCTCGTTTAATCTTACTATTTTACTTCGGAGTCACGTGAGTGACTACGTGAAGATTTTAAAGCTCTGTGATTTCATGCCGTGGAAACGTGTCCATGCATCACATCTGCCTTGATTATGGGGAGAATAGTGTTAACATCATTAGACATCAATACGATATTGAAAACCCAACGATAAATATGCTAACACCAAATTATAGCCCCCTATTTATGGGGTAAATTATATTACAGAACTTAAAATTGTTTCTGCAAATGTTCCAGGTTCAATGACTGGTTTGTTATAAAATCGTTGGAAAGTTTTCTCCGTTGACCATCCTGCTGTCTTGAGGATTTGGTCCATAGGAACATCTAACTTCATAGCTGCCGATGTAGCTGCAGCCCCGGTGGAGTGATATTTAAAAATGCTAGTGTCTACTCCAGCCTTTATTAGGACCTGTTTTAGCCATCTAGAGATGGTCTGGACTGTCACTTTTTTGAGTGGCTGTTTGTAGCTGATTAAAAGTGACAATTCTTTCCCTCTGATGATCTTAGTATATTCCATATATAATAATAAGTGTGTTACAATACAGAGACGATCATCTGTCGGGTAGGCCCTGAATTCTGTTTTTAGGCCAGCTGACCCCTGTCTGTTTTGTTTGACTAATTCATTGATGTGAAAAGTTAAATTTCCAGATGAAATAGTCATGTTGTCCAGCCTTAGTTTCTGTAGTGACCGGACCCTATGTGCCATGACCAAAGGCCATCAGCATGACTGTTTTCATAGTCAGTTTCTGTAGGGACAGAGCTGTAGCTGGAGACCAGTTTCTTAACATGGTCAGTACAATGCTCACATCCCATATTTGGGAGTACCTGGTTCTTGGGGGATTAACATTAAAAATGCTCCTCATGAGTTTGGTTACCAGGGTGTGTCCCAACAGAATGCCACTCTGTTCCTTGCCACAGGTATATTGACAGAGCAATTATGGCGCAGTTGATGGCGCTATGACTGAGCCTCTCATCATAATGGAGGCTTGCCAGGAATTCCAGAACAGACGGGATGTTCATAGATCTGTGGGTGATGTTTATTGTGACAGTACTTCCCATTTCTTGGTGACACCAAGTACTGTTTTTTGGTGGACTGTCTGTGGGCCGCTGAAATAATATGCACTGTTCGGTCCGTCAGTCCCAGGTGTAGTAGAGGTGCTTTTAAACTCTACAAATTAATAGGTTTATATAATTATGACATGGGTAACTTCCCCTTGTTACGGGATGAACCAGTAAATTAGGTCTATGATGGATGGTGATGCATGGTTCTAATACCAGGTCGAGTATCACCGGGACCGATGGTTGAGTAGGCCAATCGGGAACTATCAAAATACCAGACGCGGAGTCTTGCTGTATATTCCTAAATACCCGACTGATGAGGCAGAAAGGAGGGAATGCATAAATAAACAATCCCCCAATGCAGCGAAAATGCATCTGTTGCCACTGCCCCAGGTTCTGGTTCCCATGAACATAATTCAATAGCTGGTGTGAGCCTGGATGCGAATAGGTCGATATCAGGTGTTCCATACCGGGGTGTAATTTCAGCAAATACATTTTTATCCAACATCCATTCAGTGTTTTCATTGAATTTGCGTGACCTGTTGTCTGCCACTAAATTTAGTTTACCTGGTAAGTAGGTAGCTGATATCCAAATATCTCTCTCTGGATACACTATTGCCAAATTGTGTTGGCCAGATTGTCGCATAATGCCGATTTTTTTCCACCCATATGGGTAATATATGATGGTGTTGTCAATTTGTATTCTAACATGCTGGTGATATAACCCAGAACAATATGACTTAAGGCCATGGAATGCACTTAATATTCCAAGGTAGTTTATGCACAGTGTTTGTAATAATGATGCCTCCTGTGCATTCCATCTCCCCCACAGCTGGAGATGGAATTGGTAGCACCCCATCCAAGTGCACTGGCATCAGTTTGTAGTTCCATAGACAGGTAGCTGATAATGTTTGGATTGGAACAATGCCTAATGTTATCTTTCCACCATTTTAATTCCATTATGGCCTCTGTTGGTAGCTTCATTGGTCTGTCAAAATGACCACCATAATATTTGAGTGCTCGTATTTTAGCCCTCTGTAATTTTTGATAATGTAAAGGTGCGATTTGTGTGACTGGAAACGCAGCCACTATAATGCCAATTATTCTTGCTACCAGTCTGATGGGTGATTTTGTGATGTCAATGATTTTGCTGGAAGCCTCCATGAAGGCTGTAACCTTTTCTTTTGGCAAAGTCACTAACATGTGAACTGAGTTAAGGGTGAACCCCAGATGATCCATTGTGTTAAATAACATCTGTGGTCACCTCTAATGGGTACTGTATAGTAAGCATCTTTTAAAACGATGCTTGCCATGTAGTAACCTAGGAAATCAATTGCTTAGTAGTAACAAAGGTTTCCATCTAGTAATGAATGTATAGTACGAAAGTATTCAAATTAGTCAAATCTATGATGATGCGGCAACCACCATCTTGATTATAATAAAGATTTTGGACTCAAATTCCTGCGATTCGTGTTGGGTTTCCTCCATAACTCCTTTTTTATATGGCCACTGTAGTTCAGCATGCGCTTCTGATTTTTCTTTGCCTGTAAGCATGAACATGCAGTTCGATACATGCTGATCTGGAGGATTATGTTTTTGTATAAATTCTATGGTATAACCGTATACTTCTGAAAATATAAGCGTCGGTAGTTAATTTATTCCATGCATCCAGATAGAATTGCAATCCAACCTCGTAAGGAACCAGACCCACCTACCTCCATGGTTACTATTGGTAGGTTTGTTACTTTTTTGGCATCCTCCGTGGACGTTGAGGCGCCGGTGTCTGGATCTGTAGTTGGGTCGGTGTTGAGGGTTAGCACATTCCCCAGGAAGGCCGGTCTGGGCCATGGTCTAAAAAGACTGATGTTGAGTGTTCCTGGCCTTTGAGCTTTCACCAGTTCGTCTTGGCCGACTGGGGTGCTTTTTCTGGCCGAATTAGTTTTTAGACGTTGCTTTAATGAGCCCCAGGGTTTTACCCTCTTCATCAAGTTCTTTTACCTGTTTTGATGTTGCCTCCAAATAGTAATATTGGTGGTTTGGAGGTTCCAGGTTTGCAAATTAGGGTCTAAAGCCAGTTGTATGGCACTTCTTCCTAATGCTGTTTACTCATGTTGGTAGTTGCAAAATAAAGCCAGTGCACCCTGGTGATCTTGTGTCATGTCTTTTTTGTTTATTGTGCGGGCGAAAACCGTAATTCCCGCTGTTAGAACTTTCTGTAGTTTCAAGTCCCTGGCTCTGATTGAGGCTCCGACATGTTTTCAAATACACTGGTTGACACTGGGAACATTCAGTGTTTTGCAGTTCCCTGGTGGTAAGTGTCCAATAATGCCTGTCCTTATAGCTGGTTGAATGACAAGTAGTCGATACTTGCAGCTATTTTAGGTTCCAGATTTTGGCCAGTTTGGCCGGGTTGAATAAACTGGAACACCATATGCAATAGGTTTTCTTGCACCCCATGTGCACTAGGGGTATGTTCTGCACCCCTCTTCAGGGTCAGCCCAGAATTGCCCCCCTGTGCTCCCCTCTGATGAGGGAGAAACACTGTGCAGCCCTACAAGAGGTGCTGCTGTAGGACTTATTAGCTGCCCACTATGACTAGTCTCCATCTCCCGGAGCCTGTCACTTTGGACTATTTGCTCCAACAGCCGCTCCAACTGGCTCCAATGCTCTCGGGCACTGGCCACTCACTCCTGCTCCAGTTCCTGCAGCCGCTCCAACCGGCTCCAATGCTCACGGGCACTGGCCATCGCAGCTGCTCTTGTTCCCCACTCCCAGCCGCTCCAACCGGCTCCAATGTGCACGGGCACTGGCCGCTCGCGGCTGCTGCTGAAGAAGCCGCTCCAACCGGCCCCAGTGCTCACGGGTACTGGCCGCTCGCGGCTATTCAGAGTCATCGGAGTCAATGACTCTGTTAGTTTTTTGCTTCGCTCTACTGCCCAGTCGTGGCCAGTGCGGGAGCGAAGTCGGGCACAGCTGTTCCCATTACGGGAGATTGGCGTGCCGTTGGCTGCTGCTGCTGGCTGCTCGCAACTCCGCGGTTCTCCCCCGCCAGCTTTTTCGCAGCCTTCGTGGATCTGGTCCATGTCTCCACCTGTAAGGTAAGTGGAAGGAACGCAGAGTCTCAGATTCAGATTCAGATTCAATTTTAATTGTCATTGTCAGTGTACAGTACAGAGACAACGAAATGCATTTAGCATCTCCCTTGAAGAGCGACATAGCAAACGATTTGAATAAATATTAATAAGTGTCCGGGGGGGGGTGGTAATTGGCAGTCACCGAGGTACGTTGTTGAGTAGAGTGACAGCTGCCGGAAAGAAGCTGTTCCTCAACCTGCTGGTTCGGCAACGGAGAGACCTGTAGCTATTCAATTATTAAAAAATAATATTTACACTACAATAAAACAAGCCAGAACCCACCACCATAAATACAATACAAACATATATCCATAATAAACTATTATACAATTATGATACAATCCTTATTGAGGATACATTCAACACCCTGCGGAGCCCAGCGGTCCCGAAACTCCCTCAGGGTACCCACAGACAGGGCGTATTCCCTTTCTAATCCCACCCGGGCACGGACGTAACCCCGGAAAAGGGGCAGGCAGCTGGCCCGGGTAGAGTCCTCCGCCGCCTGGCGCCGTGACTCGCGGATGGCCAGTTTGGCCAGGCCCAGGAGCAACCCAACCAGGACATCTTCAGCCCTACCCTCTCCCCTACGCACAGGGTGTCCAAAGATGAGGATGGTGGGTGAAAAATGCAGCCAGAAGGCAAGGGGCAGCCCCTTTAGATATTCAAACAGGGGCTGCAGCCTCACGCACTCCATGTACACGTGGTACACAGACTCTTCCAGCCCGCAAAAGTGGCAGGCGGCTGGCGAGTCTGTGAACCGCGAGAGAAACAGGTTGCAGGGAACACCTCGGTGCAATACCCTCCACCCCAGGTCCCCAATGTAGAGGGGGAGAATCCATGCGTAGAGGGACCCCCACCGGGGGCCCCCCTCGCGACCGGAAGGCAACACTGACCGCCACTTGGTGTCCGGACGGTGGACCAAGGCGAGGAAGTGCAGGGTGTGGAGGAGGAGCCTGTACAGGACACGCCTCCCTGCCACTGCACTCTATGGCAGGGAATTCCACAAATTCACAACTCTCTGGGTGAAAATGTTTTTTCTCATCTCAGTCTTAAATGGCCTCCCCTTTATTCCATTCCCTTCACCATCAAGCCTGACATCTTGAAGGTGCTGTTGATCTGGTTCAGGGGGGCTAAGGCATGTGTCAAGAATTGGCTGGAGCGGATAGCCAAGGTGGGGAAGAAACTGGAGCTGTGGGGGCAACTATCCCTCTCCATAATGGGGAAAAATTTGGTCATCAGGTGTAAGATGCTCTCGGAGCTGCCGTACTGCGCAAGTGTGGCCTGTCCCTCCCTCCTACGTCACAGGGATCACCCGGGCCGTCTTCCAGTTCATCTGGGGGTCGAGGATAGACCGGGTGCGACGGGCCACAATGCACAAGTCAGTAGACAACGGGAGTAAAAGCGTGCCCAACGTCGCCCTCACCCTGATGGCCACCTTTGTGTGTGGCTGCATCAGGCAGAGAGTAGAGCCAAGGCACGTGGGCACCAAGTGTCACTACGTGCTGAGGTTCTACCTGTCCTCGGAGTTGCGAAGGAAGGGCCTGGCGCAGATGCCACATAATGTGCCAGTCAGCTGGATATTGCCGTTCGTGTAAAAGGTCTTCCCGACCAAAGGTTCTCCAGGTGCTCCAGTTTTCTCCCACACTCCAAAGACATACAAGTTTGTAGGTTAATTGACATTGGTTAATTAAATTGGCCCTACTATGTAGGATAGTGCTAGTCTACGGAATTATCGCTGGAGGGTGGGGACTCGGTGGGCCGAAGGGCCTGTTTTCACATTCTAACTCCAAAGTCTAAATAAAGACTAAACTTTATATGTGGGAGTATGAAGCCTCATTTTGCAACTGGTGCTTGGAAAGGGCAAATGGTGCGATTTACTCGATAAAATCAGAATTAGATCACAAATTGCTTAAAAAAACTGAGCCATAAAAGCCAATTTTAAGGCTAATCTGTATTGTGTGTGAAAATGCGAGTGATTGCAGATGCTGAAATTTGGGCAATAGCCCCACAGACGCTGCTCGACCCACTGATTTCCTGTAGCAGTTTGTTCCATTGGTTTGTTCCTCCAGCAGTGTGCTGGGAGTGTCCAGGCATGCAGGCCTGGCTTGCCCACCACGGACCGAGTACCGAGGATCGCCCGGCTTGCCCACTGCGGACTCCGAACTCGGCCCCGAGCCACCGGTTGTCCATGTGGACTGTCGAGAGCCTAGGGGGACTCGCGCCACCAAGAGCTACCTGGGGGGGGGGGGGGGGGGGGGGGCGCCTGCTCCCACGTGCAATGGCAGGCAGAAGATAATGCCCCTGTCCCACCTAGGAAACCTGAACGGAAACGTCTGGAGACTTTGCGCCCCACCCAAGGTTTCCATGCGGTTCCTGGAGGTTGCAGGTGGTTTCCGGAGGTTCCAGGTAGTGGAAGCAGGTAGGGAGACTGACAAAAACCTTCGGGAACTGCACAGAAACCTTAGGTGGGGCGCAAAGTCTCCAGAGGTTTCCGTTCAGGTTTCCTAAGTGGGACAGGGGTATTATTCTGTTTGATGAACTTGTTGTAACTATGTCGGTGCCAGAAACTGACGACTGCGTGGGTGAGGTCTGCTCTATGATTTTACTGGCTTGTACGCAAAACAAAGCGTTTCCCTGCAGGTACATACATGTGACAATAAAGTATCACTGAACTGAATTATGTTTTTGTATTTTTGTGATGTCGATTGAGAGATTGATACTGGCCGGGGGAGAGAAGGATGATGCCCCCTTGGTTTAACATCTGGAGACAGTATCTTCACTGGGTCTGCGGGTTGGGTTCCAGTACTGCACTGTGAGTGCTAGCCTGGGTTACAGACATGGGTTTCTGGAGAGAGAGAGTTAAAGCCAGAATCATCTGTCTCACGAATGCATTCACAAATGCAGTGATAGAATGAAATTTAAGAAGGAACAGCAGATGCTGGAAAATCGAAGGTAGACAAAAGTGCTGGAGTAACTCAGCGGGACAGGCAGCATCTCTGGAGAGAAGGAATGGGTGACGTTGCGGGTCGAGACCCTTCAGAATTCAGTGAACCAGGCCCTCTGGTGGCAGGAAGGGTTCATGGCCTTCATGAACAAGTGCAGCATCATCACTAATGCTCGTATTGTTGAATTATATCCATCTCAGCCCAAAGCCAAACCATTCAGCCCAAATCAGTCAATGCAGCTGGAAGGACAAGGAACTGCAGACGCTCGTTTACAAAAAAAGACACAAGGTGCTGGAGTAATTCAATGATGCGTTCAAGCAGCATTTCTGGAGGACATGGATAGGCAATCTTTTAGGTTGGGGCCCATACTTTAAATCGAGTCTGAAGAAGGGTCCTGGCCTGAAATGTCACCGAATCATGTTCTTGAGATGCTGCCTGACCCGCTGAGTTGCTCCAGCACTTTGAGTCAGTGCACTTGTTTGTACGCTACTCTGCTTCTCACCAGGCATCTCAAAATACCAGCGACGGAATACTCCAGTTTAGTTTAGAGATTCAGCGCAGAAACAGGCCCTTTTGGCCCACTGAGTCTGCACCGATCAGTGATCCTGTACATTAACACTATCCCTCCACAGTGCGGTGTGGCCAAGTGGCACAGCGGTAGAGTTGCTGCCTTACAGTGCCAGAGACCCGGGTTTGATCCTGACCACAGGTGCTGTCTGTATGGAGTTTGTAGGTTCTCCCTGTAACCGTGTGGGTTTGCTCCGGGTGCTTCGGTTTCCTTCCACACACCAAAGGTGTATAGGTCTGTAGGTTAATTGGCTTTGGTGAAATTGTAAATTGTCCTGAATGTGTAGGATAATTCATGCGTACTGGGTAATCGCTGGTCAGCGTGGGTTCAGTGACCTGAAGGACCTGTTTCCGTGCCGTATCTCCAGTCCACACCTGCTGCCTGATCGGCTGCGTTCCTCCAACATTTTGTGTTTTGCAAAAGATTCAATGATGGGTTCATGGCCTTCATGAACAAGTGCAGCATCCTCACTAATGTCGGCAATTTCTGACCCGTGATGCCTCCAAGTGGACAAGGGGCAGTCAAGATGGGGATGCGAACTTCTAGTCCATGTACTGGGAGCAGAAGAAGATCCTGTTTAAGCAGTGGAAGGAGTGGACCACTTCGCCACCTCTCTCCCTGCCAGCCTTACAAATATGCCACCTTATGCCCGCTTTGAGAAAGAGAGTATGGGCTCAACATTGACTTTGTCGAGGGGCTGTCCCACTTGGGTGACCTAATTGGCGAGTTTAGAAGAGTTTAGGAGAGTTTGAAGAGGTCTCGAGTACACGGGGACCACTCTCGAGCATGAAGGAGAGTTACAAAGACCTTCTACAACCTCGTGTCGACCATGCTGTGAGTATGAGTAAAGGGCAAACTCGTCAGAACTCGTGGATTAGGTCACCCAAGTGGGGCAGCCCCTTCAGAACCAATTTCGTCAGAACTCACAAAACTAGAGTGGAAGCAAGTCCTCCTTCACCTAGAGGACCTGTTTCATAGGAAGAAGAATATTTCACATTTTACTGATACTGCCTGTTCCACCAGCAGTTTGTTTTTTGCTCTAGATTTTGCAAGAATCTCTTCAAATTCTAATCCACTCCGATTTTGCAACTCACGGGAAAATCAAGAATAGATCAGACATTCCAACTTCTAGGCTGATCTGTATTTATGAAGATGCTGTAGATGCTGGAATCTCGACTAGAAACCCCAGAGATACTGTTTGACCTGCTGAGTTCCTGCAGCCCTTTTTGCGTAACGTTCCCAAATACCAACAACCTGTTGGAGGAACTCTGCTGGTCGAGGTATATCTGTTCAGGAAAGACCACTGATCAAAGGTATCGGCACAAAATATCAACTGTCCACCCTGCTCCACAGATGCTGCTTAACTCATGAGTTCCTCCAGCAGATTGTTGTGGCTCCAACATCTGCAGTCTCTTGTGTCTCGGTAATTTTTTAGTTGTAGCCGGTTGGGATGCTAGTTGAAGGTGGTTGTCGGAGGTTGCAGCTAGTGGAAGGTAAGACCTGCAACCTCCGGCAACCACCTTCAACTCGCATTGCAACCAGCTTCGACAAAAAAATTACCAATTTTTAAAACGGCAACCTATTTTTAGTCGGTTTTGAATTTTTTGAAATAATCGGCGGAACATAGAAATAGCGGAAACCACTTTCGACCATTAGGGAGTCTGACAAAAACCTCCGGGAACCGCACGGAAACCTTGGGTGGGGCGCAAAGGCTCCAGAGGTTTCCGTTCAGGTTTCCTAAGTGGGACAGGGGCATAACACTATCCACATTGAAGGGACAATTTTTACAATTTTACTGAAGCCAATTAACCCATTTCGCTTGGGCAGTTTACAACCCAGTGGTAAGAAAATTGGTTTCTCCAACTTCAAGTAACCATTGCATTCCCCCCTCCATCCCTCCCCCACCCAAGTTGTACTAGCTTCAATCATCTTGTTGAGTCTTATTGTGTGTAACTCGTTCTCACCTGACACACAGCTAACAATGGCCTGTTTCCTTTATCACTGTTACATTTTTGCATATCTTTCATTAATTTGTTCTATATCTGTCTAGATCACCGTCTATCTCTCTCGTTTTCCTTTCCCCTGTCTCTCAGTCTGGAGAAGGGTCCCGACCCAAAACATCACCTATTCCTTTTCTCCAGAGATGCTGTCTGACCTACTGAGTTACTCCAGCTTTTTGCGTCGACCTTCGGTTTTAACCCGCATCTGCAGTTCCTTCCTACACATTTAACCTACAAACCTACACATCTTTGGAGTGTGGGATGAAACCCACGCAGTTACAGGGAGAACGAGCACACTCCATACAAACAGTACCCGTAGTGGGATGGGCCCAGGATTGAACCTGGGTCTCTGCCGCTGTAAGGCAGCGTCTCTACCACTGCACCACTGTGCTGCACCCTCTCTGCTTTCTCTCTGTTCTTTCCTTTCATAAACATTTGAGTTATTTGTTTCAACAAGGGCATATGGAAGTGAAAGACGCATATCGAGCAGCTTTCACAACTGATAACATCCTAAAAAGCTCTGCTATGAATGAAGTAATTTTGAGCCGAGCTCCTACTTGAATGTACGAAGTACGGTACTCAATGTGTGCTCCATATCTTTACATTTATTATTGTCACTTGGACCAAGATACAGTGTAAATATTTGCTTTGCAAGCTATCCAATCAATCAGACAATGCTATACATAAATACAATCAAATCAAACTCAAGTGCAATAGGTAGAGTGAAGGGAATGAAACCGAGTGCAGCGAATAGTTCTCAGCATTGTAAGCAGACAAAAGTGCTGGAGAAACTCAGCGGGTGCAGCAGCATCTATGGAGCAAAGGAAATAGGCAACGTTTCGGGACGAAACCCTTCTTCAGACTGATGCAGCGAGAGGGGTGGGGGAAGAAGAAAGGAAGAGGAGGAGCCAGAGGGCTGAGAGAGAGCTTAGAAGGGGAGGAGACAGCAAGGGCTACTGGAAATTGGAGAAGTCAATTTTCAGGCCACTGGGGTGCAGACTGCCCAAGTATGAGGTGCTGCTTCTCCAGCTTCCGGTGGTGCTCACTCTGGCCATGGATGAGGCCCAGGATAGAAAGGTCGGATTCGGAATGGGAGGGGGAGTCAAAGTGCTGAGCCACCGGGAGATCAGGTTGGTTAATGCTCAGCATTGTAACGCAACAGTTCCAAAGGCAAAGTCCAATGAGGTAGAGGAGAAATCGAACAGTACCTTAGCTTATGGAAGGAATGTTCAGAAGCCTGATCGCAGAGGGGATGAAGTTGTTTCTGACTCTGGTGGTGTGCAATTTCAAGCTCCCTGCCTTCTACCTGACAGAGTGGGGAGAAGAAGGAATGCAAGGTAGACAAAATTTCTGGAGAAACTCAGCGGGTGCGGCAGCATCTATGGAGCGAAGGAAATAGGCAACGTTTCGGGCCATAAACGTTGCCTATTTCCTTCGCTCCATAGATGCTGCCGCACCCACTGAGTTTCTCCAGCAATTTTGTCTACCTTCGATTCTCCAGCATCTGCGGTTCCTTCTTGAACAGAAGAAGAAATGCACTGGGGTGGGAAAGGGTTTTGATTGTGTTGGCTGCTTTCCCGGAGCAACAAGAAATTTAGATGGAGCCAATGGTGCAGGGTCTGCTTTGTGTGATGGACTGGGCTACATCCACAACTCTCTGCTATTCCTTGCAGTCTTGGGCAGAGCTGTTCCCAAACCAAGTTGTGATGCAGCTCAACATTATGCTTTCAATGGCGCATCTGTAGAAGTTGGTAAGAGTCATAGAAACATAGAAAATAGGTGCAGGAGGAGGCCATTCGGCCCTTCGAGCCAGCACCGCCATTCATTGTGATCATGGCTGATCGTCCCCTATCAATAGCCCATGCCTGCCTTCTCCCCATATCCCTTGACTCCACTAACCCTAGAGCTCTATCTAACTCTTAAATCCATCCAGTGACTTGGCCTCCACTGCCCTCTGTGACAGGGAATTCCATAAATTCACAACTCTCTGGGTGAAAAAGTTTTTTCTCACCTCAGTCTTAAATGACCTCCCCTTTATTCTAAGACTGTGGCCCCTGGTTCTGGACTCGCCCCACATTGGGAAAATTTTTCCTGCATCTAGCTTGTCCAGTCCTTTTATAATTTTATATGTTTCTATAAGATCCCCCCATCCTTCTAATTCATTGGAGTCATTGGGGACAATCTAAATTTCCTCAGTCTCCTGAGGGAATAGAGGGGCTGCTGTGCCTCTTGGCTGCCACTTCAATGTGGGTAATCAATGGCAGATCAATGGTAATATTTACACCCTCGAGGAACATGAAGCTCTCAACCATTTCCATTTCAGCACCATTGATGCTGATTGGGACGTGCACCACGTTTCCTGAAGTCAATAACTAACTCCTTCATCTCGCGAGAATTGAGAAGATTTAGAAGATTGAGGGGGGATCTTATAGAAACTTACAAAATTCTTAAGGGGTTGGACAGGCTAGATGCAATAAGATTGTTCCCGATGTTGGGGAAGTCCAGAACAAGTGGTCACAGTTTAAGGATAAGGGGAAATCTTTTAGGACCGAGATGAGAAAAAAAAAAATTCACACAGTGAATCTGTGGAATTATCTGCCACAGAAAGTAGTTGAGGCCAGTTCATTGGCTATATTTAAGAAGGAGTTAGATGTGGCCCTTGTGGCTAAATGAATCAGGGGGTATGAAGAGAAGGCAGGTACTGGATACTGAGTTGGATGATCAGCCATGATCATATTGAATCTGAATGGCCTACTCCTGCACCTATTTTCTATGTTTCTATGTTGCTACCCTGACACCATGTTACTAACCTCTCCATCTCCTTCTTGCATTCTGTCTAATCATTGTTTGAGGTTTAGCCCACCACAGTGGTGTCAGCTGCAAACCTGGAGATGGAGTTAGAGCCACATTTGGCTGGACATTCGTGAGTGTACAGGGAGTATAGTTAGGGAATGAGAAAGCAACCTTGCTGGGAGCCAATATTGAGAATTATCGTGGATGAGGAGTTGTCACCTACACTCACTGATTGAGGTCTGTGGGTCTGAAAATCAAGGGTCCGGTGAAAAGGGAGGAGCTGATACCTAGATCCCAGAGTGCGGAGATGAGTTTGAATGGGATTATGGTATTGAAGGTGGGACTGTAGTTGATAAATAGTTGATGAGTCAGATGGAGGTGCCCTTGTTGTCGAGGTGTTCCAGAGATGAGTTTAGGTTCAGGGAGATGGTGTCTGCTGTTGTGACGGTCGGTACACTACAGTGGATCAAGGCTGGCGGGGAGGCTGGAGTTAAGGTGCACCATCACCAGTCTCTCAAAGCACTTCATGATGGTGGATGTCAGGGCCACAGGTCAGCAGTGATTGAGACATTAGGAAAGACATTCTTGCCATAGAGGGAGTGCAGAGAAGGTTCACCAATCTGATTCCTGGGATGTCAGGACTTTCATATGAAGAAAGACTGGATAGACTCGGCTTGTAGTCGCTAGAATTTAGAAGGTTGAGGGGGTTCTTATAGAAACTTGCAAGATTCTTAAGGGGATGGACAGGCTAGATGCAGGAAGATTGTTCCCGATGTTGGGGAAGTATAGAACAAGGCGTCACAGTTTAAGGATAAGGGGGAAATCTTTTCGGACCGAGATGAGAAAATCATTTTTCAAACAGAGAGTGGTGAATCTCTGGAATTCTCTGCTACAGTAGGTAGTTGAGGTCAGTTCATTGGCTATATTTAAGAGGGAGCTAGATGTGGCCCTTCTGGATAAAGGGATCAGGGGGTATGGAGAGAAGGTAGGTACTGGTTACTGAGTTGGATGATCAGCCATGATCATATTGAATGACGCTGCAGGTTTGAAGGGCCAAATGGCCTACTCCTGCACCTATTTTCTATGTTTCTATGTTTCTATGACACGCTACCTTACTTTTCCTTGGCAATGGGATGATAGTGGTATTCTTAAAGCAGGTGGAGACATCAGAATGGAGTAGTGAGAAGTTAAAGATGTCTGTGCGTACCTCTGCCAATTTACCAGCAGTGGTCATGAGGATGCGGCCGTTATCTCCGTGTGGTTGAATGTACAATTAAATTCTTGTATGTGCAATACTCTAGAATTGGTGCCGGCAAGGGTGAGATATCGAGCGGTTACTGGGGCCAGGCTGTGTTGTGATTTATTAACCAACTAAATATAAAATGGCATCTACATGCATTTGGCACAGTCAAAAAGATCGAATCATTCTTTCATTAAAAGTTTATTTTTAGTTTAGAGATACAGTGCGGAAACAGGCCCTTCGGCCCACCGAGACCACGCTGACCAGTGATCCCCCCACCCTAACACTATCCTACATACTAGGGACATTTTACAATGTTTACCGAAGCCAAATAGCTTACAAACCTGTACGTCTATTGAGTGTGGGAGGAAACCGGAAATCCCGGGGAAAACCCATGTAGGTGACGGGGAAAACGTACAAACTCCATACAGACAGGACTGAACCCAGGTCTCTGGCGCTGTGAGGCAGTAACTCTACCGTTGCACCACCGTTTTGCCCTATCCAGAGGTTTTTTTTCAAGATTTAATATTGTTATTAAGACCTTGCATTTTGTTATGAAAATGACATGAAGAAAAATACCAATAGTTGGAGCTGCATAACTCCAGTAGATTGTGGAGACTGGATCAGTGAAGGTATGTGAGGAGGATGCAGTGAATTTCTGGAAAGACCAGGGAAGTAGTGGGGATGGAGAGAGCGATGGAGATGGAGATGTCTGACGCAGAAGAAGAGTTGTGGCCTCGAGCTCCCATTTTCACCTTGTGTTCTTGAGTTCACTACCTGCATGGATACACCTGATTACTCTATCCGCACCTGATCAAATCCAAACCTGTCGTCAGCTATTTATTTTGGCCTCTGTGTTTGGTGATGTACTAAATAACTCTGGAGCCGTTGATCTCCTTCCCCCGCTACTGGCCCACAAGCCCTCCAGCCCTTTTATAATTGGCTGAGATCATGTTTGAATACAAAAGAACAGGTACATTTTCATGAAAACAATGGGTTTTCACGTCTGAGACAGAATTCAAGAGAAGAATTACGACCAACAGGTCGGTACTTGCAGTAGTTGTGTGTGTATAATCGCTGCAGGAAATGACTCACTCACTCGCTTTGTACTGCTCGTTATCTCTCTTGTTATATGACAGCATGGTTCTGTTCACTGCAGAGCTGAAGTGGTGCAGAGCTGAGGTCTGTTGGGATAATTTCCTCAACTGGTTTACAACCCAACAGCGAGGAAGCAGGTTACATAAGCAAATTCCTTGGAATGCCCGGCCCATTCAAGTGAATTCCCAACCTGGGCTGTAGTTGGCATTTATCAGAGAGCATTTCACAGGGAGTGGTGGAGTTGCTGCCTTACAGCGCCAATGACCCGGGTTCCACCCTGACTGATGTGACCCACACAGTCACAGGGGAGAACGTACAAAGTCCGTACAGACAGTACCCGTGGTCAGGATCGAACCCGTGTCTCTGGCGCTGTAAGGCAGCAACTCTGCCGCAGCGCCACCGTGCCGCCCCACTCACTCATGCACAGGGACGTGTGCCTCATTTGGCTTCTTGTGCCCAAGGAGTGATTGAGCTCACAACCCTCTGATGCTGGATGGCCATCTCACTGGGCAACAGACTACACCATGGCAAAGTAGTGCTGCTGCTTCACACCTCCAGTGCCCCGAGCTCAATCCTGACCTTCTGTGTGGAGTTTGCACGTTCTCCCTGTGGCATCTATAAATTTCCCCTGATGTGGGGGGGGGGGGGGGGGGGGGGGGGGGGGTAGAATCTGAAGCTGATGGGAGGAGTAGACACAAGGAAGTGCAGGCGCTGGTTTACAAAGAAAGACACAAAGTGTTGGAGTAATTCAGCTGGTCAGCAACATCTCTGGAGAACATGGATAGGCGATGTTTCGGGTCAGGACCCTTCTGCAGATTGATTACAGAAGGAGTGAGGAATCTGGAAGACAGGTAGAGGGAGCTGAGGGGGCCAACATGGGTCAGGGTAAGCTTAGTATGAATGGAGGGAGGATAGTGAGCATAGACTGGGTGGGCTAAGTGGCCTGTTTCCACATTGACTCTACAATACCATTTCAGCCACTGTTTTGACCCAGTGTCTGTGGTATGGTGGCAGTTCACCATGCTGCTTGACTGTGTTGCCATGGACGTGAATCGTGAAAGCCAGACGATGCTGACATTGAAGTCATTGAGACAGCAAGGCCTCTCGTCTGCCTGTTATGAAACCACATGAATGCAGGCTGGGAGCAGCCGCCAAGCTGCCGTGCCTGCAGGCAGCTGATGACAAGTAATCCTCCATGCCTCCTGCAGCCAGCGACAGCCCAGCCCCACCCCACCCAGATCATCCCCTCTCCCACATCGCCACCTCCTTTCACTTGCCAATCTGCTCCAATTTTGCTGAGCGCGGCAGTTTCACAGCTGTGACCAAATGTTTACAGATCCACCTCCAAAACCTTCCTTAGCCACAGCTGCTGTCAACACCCCCCCCCTACACACCCCCACCCTGAGCTGTACGTCCACTACCCCAGAGGTAGATCAGAGCTCAGTCAGAGTTCTGCTGCTGTACCCTTACTCACCAAAGTGCCTTCTCCCTTCACTCCTGTGTCAGTGAGTTATAGAGTCGTACTGTGAACTACCTGCCTCAAGTACCTCCTCTGGCAGCTCGTTCCATGCACCCACCAACGTCCATGTGAAAAAGTTACCCCTCAGATTCCTATTTTACTTCGGAGTCACGTGAGTGACTACGTGAAGAACCCCTCCAGGACACATGCGTGTCATATCGCTACACGCATTACAACGAGTCACAGCAGGGGGAACGACGTTCCCCTTAGCGGCAGAATATGAAATCCGGGAACAGCAGGTAAGGAGACTCTGCGTTCCTTCCACTTACCTTACAGGTGGAGACATGGACCAGATCCACGAAGGCTGCGAAAAAGCTGGCAGGGGAGAACAGCGGAGTTGTGGGCAGCCAGCAGCAGCAGCTAACGGCACGCCAATCTCCCGTAATGGGAACAGCTGTGCCCGACTTCGCTCCCGCACCGGCCGCGGCCGGGCAGTCGAGCGAAGCAAAAAACTAACAGAGTCGTTAACTCCGATGAATCCGATTTTGAATAGCCGCGAGCGGCCAGTACCCGTGAGCACTGGGGCCGGTTGGAGCGGCTTTAGGAGCAGCCGCGAGTGGCCAGTGCCGTGCGCATTGGAGCCGGTTGGAGCGGCTGGGAGCGGGGAACAAGAGCAGCCGCAACTGCCAGTGCCCGAGAGCATTGGAGCCAGTTGGAGCGGCTGTTGGAGCAAATACTCCAAAGTGACAGGTTCTGGCAAATGGAGACTAGTCACAGTGGGCAGCTAGTAAGTCCTACAGCAGTACCTCTTGTAGGGCTGCACAGTGTTTCTCCCTCATCAGAGGGGAGTACAGGGGGTCAATTCTGGGCTGACCTTGAAGTGGGGTGCAGAACATACCCCTAGTGTACATGGGATGCAAGAAAACCTATTGGATATGGTGTCCCAGTTTATTCAACCCGACCAAACTGGCCAAAACCTGGAACCTAAAATAGCTGCAAGTATCGACTAGTCATTCAACCAGCTATAAGGACAGGCATTATTGGACACCACAGCAAGCCACTTACCACCAGGGAACTGCAAAACACTGAATGTTCCCAGTGTCAACCAGTGTATTTGAAAACATGTTGGAGCCTCAATCAGAGCCAGGGACTTGAAACTACAGAAAGTTCTGAAAGTCCTAACAGCGGGAATTACGGTTTTCGCCCGCACAATAAACAAAAAAGACATGACACAAGATCACCAAGATGCACTGGCTTTATTTTGCAACTACCAATACAAGTAAACAGCATTTAGGAAGAAGTGCCATCCAACTGGCTTTAGACCCTAATTTGCAAACCTGGAACCTCCAAACCACCAATATTACTATTTGGAGGCAACTTATCAAAACAGGTAAAATAACTTGACGAAGAGGGTAAAACCCTGGGGCTTATTAAAGCAACGTCTAAAAACTACTTCGGCCAGAAAAAAATAAAAGCACCCCTATGCACCACCAGTCGGCCAAGACAAACTGGTGAAAGCTCAAAGGCCAGGAACACTCAACATCGGTCTTTTTAGGCCATGGCCCAGACCGGCCTTCCTGGGGAATGCGCTAACCCTCAACACCGACCGAACTACAGATCTAGACTCAACGTCCACGGAGGATGCCGAAAAAATAACAAACCTACCAATAGTAACCATGGAGGTAGGTGGGTCTGGTTCCTTATTCTATCTGGATGAATGGAATAAATTAACTACCGACACATATATTTTCAGAAATATAGGGTTATACTATAGAATTTATACAAAAACATAATCCTCCAGATCAGCATGTACCGAACCGAATGTTCATGCTTACAGGCAAAGAAAAATCAAAAGCGCATGCTGAACTACAGTGGCCATATAAAAAAAAAATGAGTAATGGAGGAAACCCAACACGAATCACAGGAATTCGAGTCCAAAATCTTTATCATAAACAAGATGGTGGTTGCCGCATCATCATTTGACTAATTTGAATACTTTCGTACTATATATTCATTACTAGATGCAAACCTTTGTTACTTATAAGCAATTGATTTCCTAGGTTACTACATGGCAAGCATCGTTTTAAAAGATGCTTAGTATACAGTACCCATGAGAGGTGACCACAGATGTTATTTAACACAATGGATCATCTAGGGTTCACCCTTAACTCAGTTCACATGTCAGTGACTTTGCCGAAAGAAAAGGTTACAGCCTTCATGGAAGCTTGCAGCAAAATCATTGACATCACAAAACCATCCATCAGACTG
Organism: Leucoraja erinaceus; assembly: GCF_028641065.1. Classification (NCBI taxonomy): domain Eukaryota; kingdom Metazoa; phylum Chordata; class Chondrichthyes; order Rajiformes; family Rajidae; genus Leucoraja; species Leucoraja erinaceus. The sequence continues at coordinate 24,051,685 of NC_073406.1, read as the reverse complement.
GTAGCAAGAATAATAGTAAGATTAAACGAGAACTTACCAGTTCGAAGTTTGATCTGTATTTTATGAGGAGTTACGATGAGGGATTACGTGAAGAACCCGCTTCAGCACGCATGCGCGGCATACTTCAAAGCAGCGGTGTGGAATCACAGATAGACACAGTTATTGGAAATAAACATAGTAAAGACAAGGAGACATCAGTTTGCTAGTTTGATCCATATAATGAGGGTGGGAGCGGAGGGCACGTAATCCCTCATCGTAACTCCTCATAAAATACAGATCAAACTTCGAACTGGTAAGTTCTCGTTTAATCTTACTATTTTACTTCAGAGTCACGTGAGTGACTACGTGAAGACTTCAAAGCTCTGTGATTTCAAACCGTGTAACAGTTCATACTTCACTCGCTGCCGAAGTCATTCGAGGGAGGAAGTATGTTATCGTAATCAACCATGAATCTGTTTGTAAAAACAACAATGGTGTTATTAACAACAACAAGACCAATTGCTCCCCCGGGCTTAAATTATATATTCTTTGCAGATTCTTTTTCTGCAAACGATACAGGTTCTGACAGTAGTTTGTTAAAAAAGTTTGGAACGTATACTCCCTAGACCACCCTGCAGTAGCCAGGATGTGGTCCATAGGCTCGTCCATCCTCTTAGTTACTGACGTGAAAGCTGTCCTGGTGGAATAAGATTTATACACGTTAGTATTTACTCCAGCAACTCCCAGTACCTGCATGAGCCACAAGAGATAGTTTAGCTCGTCACCCGACCAAGAGGTTTATTGTGGCTGACCCGTAAGGCTTTTTCCTCTCCCTCGGTATTCCTTATTGTGTCGATGTAGATCTCTGAGTAGGTCATGACACATAAAACGTGGTTCAGGTGGGTATGCCCGGAATTTCATGACTGGACCTGATGTTCCTGGTCTGTTCTGTTTGGCCAACCCTTGAATGGGCATGTGACACTATCTGGTGTCATAACCATGTTGTCCCATCGCAGTAGATGGGAGAACTGGCTCTTTGTGTTGAGGTAAGGCCACCAGCATGTCCATCGTCAGGGTAGGCTGTTCCAGGGTGAGTGACCTGGCTGGTGATCATCCCCTAGGGTATGTCAGGATTTCACTGACATCCCAATTTGGGTGTACCTATTTCTGGGGAATGGATTGAATATACCTCTCCTGTATCTGATCACCAGTGAGCGGTACCCAAGTTGAGTAGGCTGAGAGAACATTTCCTTCATTGTGGTGAAGACCAGCCAGGAGCTCCAGTACAGTTTTTATGTTGTAGTTGAATGTGTAATTCCTGTTTTGGAAAACAGTGTCCCATTTCTTGATGCTCCTCAGGTATGTTCCCTAGGATATGCGACGGAATGCTGTCATCAGGTTGATAGCGCTGCTGATCTAAACACAGCAGTGGTCGTCCCAATTTTGCAATTCTTTTAATGACCATATCGAGGATCACTGGCAACCATGCCTGTGGACTTGGTCTACTGTAATTTGCGTAGTACCTGACTGATGAAGCCGTAGTACCTATTGAAGAGGTAGAAGGAAAGGAGAATTTAGAGATTAGATTTCCCCTCACCCCTCAATAAGCGGGAATGTCTCCATTGCCGCTGCCTTGAAATTGGTTTCATGTGACGTAAGTTAGTACGTGGTGATTTGATTGGATATAAGGAATCGATATCTGGTGTCCATATTGCTTAGTAATTTCAGCAAATATTTTTGGTTTAAATGTATGTTTACAGTATTTAGCTCACCTGATAGGTGAGGTTACTGATGGTCAAACATGTTTGACGACATACGGTTACCAATTGTTAATAAATTGTCACCTAATATCGATGTTCGCCGCCCAAGTGGTTTGGTATATGCCACCACTGTGATGTTGTTAACTTATAAACGAACATGCAAATTTGGTGGATTACTGAGCAAATGCTTCACTAGAATTAAGTAAGTTAATATATAACACGTTTAAGTCAATTCGCATTGGCACTAAGTATTACAAGCTCAGTAACACATCAGGACACATAAGATGTTACTCAAAACAGGTGGAAGTGTACAACCATAATCCTTCCTGCCGATAATTCCATGGTAACACTCCAGATTAATCCATTTGCCCCCATATCACAGGTATGGATATAGTTTTGAACTAGTATCTCAGCTCATAGGAAAGGTACAATGTTCAGTAGCTGGTAATGCTGCTACTATCCCAATTACTTTGCCACGTAGTTGATTGGTGGTTAATGTTACCATAACTGATAGTCTTAATGAATACCAGATGACAAAGTTGTGGATGGTCACCTAATATCTGGATATATGGCAGTGCCCGCTAAATAAGTTAGTAGCTAATGCAGCTAAAGCTGTATCCAAGGATAGTGTGTCATTAATATAGACATGCCATGACGGATGTTTCTTAAGTGTCAGGGCTGGTTGATTCTGGATAGCTTTGACTTAAATGCCGCAATGCTCATCATGGTTACTCCATCCAGGTAATTGCGGTATATCCGAAACTTATATGAGAAGGTACTGAATAGTATGCATCTTCAAGGTTGATGTCTACCATAAAGTATCCTTGGTTCCATGGTGGTAGTTACAAATCCCATGAATGGGTATACCTGGTGAATACTCAAGTGGTTTATCAATGATGGTGCGACATTCACCGTCGCGGGAGGGTAGACCCCTTGGGGTGCTTGCTAAATTGGTGGCAAGATATTATATATAACTACCAAAGTGATAGCTTCCTAACCAGGCGTGATTCACCCACCCCTTGTTAGTACAACCCTTCACCTTTAGGTGATGGTAGGAACCATACTTATCTGTCTATTGTAGTTTTCTTTGGTTTCTGGTTCCTTGTTCTTGTAGGGACGATGTTTGTTGGGGGTTGGCGCATTTTCCATGGGGCCTGCTCTGGGCCGTGGCCTAAAATGCTACGGGTTTGGCATGCAGGCCCCGAGCTTTCATCAGTACCATGAGGTAGACGCCGCTGGTGGACGCGGAGAGGTACTGCTGTCTGGTATTCTGTGTGGTGCTCATTCCAGACTCTGCCCTCTTGTGCCGAATAGTTTGAACACTTCGTCCAGTTATTTAGGACTGGTTTGGTAAGTGCCAGGTAGCAGGATCTGTGTTTGTGAGGTCGGCGTTCTCATAATCCTGTTAATTTCATAGATTGTGGGCAGGTTTGTGACTTCACTAGAGAAGTTATGGGGTATACCATTGAACATTAGGGTCAGGTGTTTTGCCATACTACCCTGCCCTGGAATGAGCAGGTGGACATGATAGCCGACGTCAGGTATCAAATGCATTTAAAAAAAAAAAAAACATTTAGGTTAAATGCGCTGCTCAATGTATCCCCCAATAATGGCGGGCACTTTGAGTAAATGCACTTAGGGGAGGCGTGATAAAACCAACGCCTCATGGCTACCTGTCTTGGAGAGGTTTTTTGGAAAAGACAGGTAGTAGGCTGGCCTCAGTTAAGACTGGAGCCATTTCGCTCGTGGTGAAACAACGTAGCGGCCACACCCAGCAGCTCTTCCTGTTCCTGTACCTCAAGCATACTCCCAATGTTGTTCAGCCAGCGGCCCTTCTTCTTGGTCGCCAAAGCTGTCCTCGTATGAGGAAGAAGCAATGGCCAGTGCATGAGGCACTGTGGAGGGAGTGCCTGAACTCCCTCTGCGAAACTGCTCCCCATAAAGCAAGTCTCGCTGGAGATTATGCTCCACGACCCGCTCCCGCGGCTCAGGCGGCTGTCTCTGCCCTAAGCGAGCGGTGAGACGTCCCCGACCGACGAATCGGATACCACCGGCCGGATTGTTGACATCCAGTCCGCTGCTCAGGCGCTAGTGGAACTGGGCTCGGCTCGGTGTCAGGGATGGCGGAGCGCCGGGTTGGTGGTCCTACCGCCCTCTGTCCCCCTGTGATGAGACGCCTGTCTGCTGGAGCCAAGCTGGGGACAGGTTTCTTGGAGTCTTGTTCCTTGAGCTGTCTCTGGACTGGAAACTGCCGCAGCTCTGTCTGTGGACCGCAGTGTGTGCGGTCCTGTGCCGTCTCTCCCCTTACCGTAAACGGAACACTCCTTCCCTGGAGTCCAAGAGCTGCTTGCGTCTGGACTGGCACCGGCGCAGCTCCCTGTCCGTGGACCGCATCCTGTCCGTGGACCGCAGCGAGTGCGGTCCTGTGCCGTCTCTCCCCTGTGTGACCAGAACACTCCTTCTCTAGTCAAAGGGGGGCCACTTGCAGCTGGACTGGCACCGGCACAGCTCCCTGTCCGTGGACTGCAGCGAGTGCGGTCCTGGTGGCGTCTCTCCCCCTTCCGCGAACGGAACGCTCCTTCCCCGGAGTCCAACGGGGACCGCTACATCTGCTGCTTTGCTTCACCTGGAGCAACAAACTGACGCGAGTCGTAAACAGAAGGAAAGTACTTACCTAAAGCTTCGTCTTTCAGGGTTGTAGCGGGAGAGCCTGACTCCCGCCTGCCGTGGTTGCCTGCTGAAACGCAATGCCGCGCATGCGTGCTGAAGCGGGTTCTTCACGTAGTCACTCACGTAAATTGGCATTATATTGGCTGCGTTTCCACCCACACAAATCGGACCTTTACATTATCAAAAATTACAGAGGGCTAAAATACGAGCACTCAAAAATTATGGTGGTCATTTTGACAGACCAATGAAGCTACCAACAGAGGCCATAATGGAACTAAAATGGTGGAAAGATAACATTAGGCATTGTTCCAATCCAAACATTATCAGCAACCTGTCTATGGAACTACAAACTGATGCCAGTGCACTTGGATGGGGTGCTACCAATTCCGTCTCCAGCTGTGGAGGAGATGGAATGCACAGGAGACATCATTATTACAAACACTGGGCATAAACTACCTGGGAATGTTAGGTGCATTCCATGGCCTTAAGTCATATTGTTCTGGGTTATATCACCAGCATGTTAGACTACAAATTGACAACACCACCGTGGTAGCATATATCACCCATATGGGTGGAAACAAATCGACATTATGTGACAATCTGGCCAACACAATTTGGCAATAGTGTATCCAGAGAGAGATATTTGGATATCAGCTACCCACTTACCAGGTAAACTAAATTCAGTGGCAGACAACAGGTCACGCAAATTCAATGAAAACACTGAATGGATGTTGGATAAAAATGTATTTGCCGAAATTACAGCACGGTATGGAACACCAGATATCGACCTATTCTCATGAGGGGCATTTTTAATGTTCATCCCCCAAGGACCAGGTACTCCCAAATATGGGATGTGAGCATTGTACTGACCATGTTAAGAAACTGGTCACCAGCTACAGCTCTGTCCCTACAGAAACTGACAATGAAAACAGTCATGCTGATGGCCTTGGTCACGGCACATAGGGTCCAGTCACTACAGAAACTAAGGCTGGACAACATGACTATTTCATCTGGAAATTTAACTTTTCACATCAATGAATTAGTCAAACAAAACAGACAGGGGTCAGCTGGCCTAAAAACAGAATTCAGGGCCTACCCGACAGATGATCATCTCTGTATTGTAACACACTTACTATTATATATGGAGTATACTAAGATCATCAGAGGGAAAGAATTGTCACTTTTAATAGTAAGATTAAACGAGAACTTACCAGTTTGAAGTTTGATCTGTATTTTATGAGGAGTTACGATGAGGGATTACGTGAAGAAGCCCGCTCAGGGCGCAGGTGCGGCATGCTTCCAAGCAGCGGTGTGGAATCACAGACAGACACGTATTTGAAGTAACATAGTAAAGAACAAAGAGACATCAATTTATCGGTTTGATCCATGTAATGAGGGTGGGAGCGGAGGGCACGTAATCCCTCATCGTAACTCCTCATAAAATACAGATCAAACTTCAAACTGGTAAGTTCTCGTTTAATCTTACTATTTTACTTCGGAGTCACGTGAGTGACTTCGTGAAGATTTCAAAGCTCTGTGATTTCAAACCGTGTAACAGTTTATACACTCACTACCGAAAGCTCTTGAGGAAGGAAGTGTTATTGTAATCAACCAATGAATCTGTTTTGAAAACAAAACGGTATTTATTAACAATAACAAAAGAAAAAAATAGCTCCCCCGGGCTTTAAATTAAACATTTGCAGTTTCTAAAATGCTAACTGCAAATATATCAGGTTCCACCAACGGTTTATTATAAAATGTTCGGAATGTGGCTTCCCGTGACCATCCTGCTTTCTTGAGGATTAAGTCCACAGGCACATCCATTCTGGCCGCCGATGATGTGGATGCTGCCCTGGTGGAATGAGATTTAAACAGATTAATGTTAATTCCAGCAGCTTCCAAAACCTGTTTCAACCACCTTGAAATGGTTTGACTTGTTACCCTGCCATGTGGTTTCCTGTGGCTGACCCATAAGGCTCTCTCACTTCCTCTGATGTTATGGGTAGTGTCTATGTAAATATTTATGTGGGTCACCACACACAATCGTGGCTCTAGTGGGTATGCCCGGAATGCCACTAGCGTGTTTGATGTTCCTGGCCTGGACTGTTTTATCAGACCTTGAATAGTGAATGTGATCTGATCCGATGTAGTGTCCATGTTGTCCAGTCGAAGTTTATGTAAGGACTGGACCCTCTGTGCAGATACTAGCGCCATGAGCATGAGTGTTTTTAAAGTCAACTGCTCTAAGCTGAGAGATCTGGCTGGTGGTCTGTCCCGAAGGTATGTTAGTACAACACTGACATCCCAGATTTTTGTATATCTCGGGGTGGGGGGCTTGCTGTTAAATATGCCCCTCATCAGTTTTACCACCAGCGGATGGGCTCCCATGGCCTGATGTCCCGCAGGTTTGAGGTAATTTGAAAGAGCACTACGTGCCGTGTTGATGGCACTGTAGCTCAAATCTTCACGATGATGTAAGTCTGCCAGGAATTCCAGAACATCCGCTACTGTGGCCGTTTTATAAGCAATCCCGGTTTTCTGGCAGTACGTTTCCCATTTTTTGATGCAGGTTAGGTACTGCCTCTTCGTGGATATCCGTAGGGATGCTGACATGGTGGCGATGGTTTGTTCCGATAGCCCCAGATCCAGGTAAGGTCGGTTTAAAATCTGCAACCCAGGAGATTCATAACTTTGTGGCATGGGTGGCTGATGCCTGATACTGGGTGAGTCAGTAACCCTGGATGACTGGGGAATACCATAGGTGTTTCCACCACCATGTCCTGGAGAATTGGGAACCATGGCTGTGTAGGCCAGTCGGGCACCACCAAAACTCCAGACGCTGAATCCGTCTGGATTTTTCGAAGCACCCGACTAATGAGGCAGAAGGGGGGAAAAGCATAAAACACAAACTTTCCCCAATCTAACGTAAAAGCGTCTACCGCTGCTGCCTCCGGATCTGGTTCCCACGCGACATAGACTGGTAGTTGGTGATTCAGTCTTGATGCAAATAAATCTATATCTGGCTTCCCATATTGCTTTACAATTTTAGCAAATGTTTTAGGATTTAACATCCATTCGATGTTATCATTGAATTTCCGTGACCTGGTGTCCGCCACTATGTTTAGCTTACCTGGTAGATAGGTAGCTGAAAGCCAAATATGTCTTTCGACACACCATTGCCAAATCATATTAACCAATTTGTCGCATGATAAAGATTTGATGCCGCCCATATGGTTAATATAAGCCACCACCGTTGTATTATCTATTTCTAATCTAACATGCAAGTGACGCATATCAGACGCATATGCTTTCAAACCATAAAAGGCGCCCAACATTTCCAAAGTGTTAATGCCCAGTGTAGATAGTAATGAGGATTCTGAGTTAGTCCATCTACCACCTGTGCTGGATATGGAGTTAGTTGCTCCCCAGCCTTGAGCACTAGCATCGGTCTGGATTACTAACGTAGGATTAGTGATAACTATAGGACTATAACCATGCCAAATATATTGAATCCACCACTGTAGCTCTGCTATTGCTTCAGGGGGTATAGTCATAATCCGATCATAATGACCTCTGTGCCATTTTAATGCTATTATCTTTGCTCTTTGCAAATTTTGATAGTGCAAAGGTCCAAATTGGATAGCTGGAAAAGCTGCTACCATTTTCCCAATTACTGCAGCCACTTGTCGAATAGTTGGCTTTCTCTTTACTTTTAAGTTTTCACATGATTGTGTTAATGCAATCATTTTTTCCCTTGGCATGGTAATCGTCATTTGGACTGAGTTAATTGTGAACCCCAAGTAGTCCATAATTGTGGATGGATTTAACTTGGATTTATCTGGATGTAAGACAAACCCTAGAGTTTCTAGGAGCTGTTTTGTAGCTGATACTGCTGCTACAGCCAATTCCATAGTTTTCCCAACTATGAGGATGTCGTCCAAATATGCCATGACTATATGGTTTTGTTTCCTTAACATTGCCATGGCTGGCTTCAATATTTTAGTGAATAGTCTTGGAGCTGAAGTAAGCCCATTAGGCAGTGCTTTATACTGCCAAAGCTCCCCCATCCAGATAAATTTAAGATATCTGCTATAATCTTTATGTATCGGTACTAGATAGTAAGCATCTTTGAGATCGATGCTGGCCATATAGTATCCTTTGAAAATCAATTGTCTAGCAGTCGCAAATGTTTCCATTTTGAAATGTATATACTTAACAAACACATTCAAGGATGTTAAGTCAATGATGATGCGACATCCACCATCCTTTTTACATTTAGTAAATATATTGGAAACAAATTCCAAGGGCTCATGAATAGTTTTTCCTATGACCCCTTTGTTTATAAGCCTTACCAGTTCAGCTTGTCCCTCCAGTTGTTGTTTGTTGGAGAGTACAAATGTCCTCTTAGGCATGTGTTGAACTGGCGGTATACTCGAAATAAACTCTATTTTATAACCTTGAATACTATTAAGTATATATTTATCATCTGTGATCCTCCCCCATGCTTTTGTAAATAAGCGTAACCTTCCCCCTGTTAGTAATTCACCCTTATTCACAATATGCGGGTAGGAACCAGATCCACCTACCTCCATGGTTATTGGCGGGGTTGAGGTTTTCTCTTTTTGGATGTTTTCTGTTGACGAGCTGGCGATGTTGGGGGGAGGCGCATTTTCCAGGGGGTCCGCTGCAGGCCCTGACCTAAAAAAGGTTTCTGGGGATAGTGCGGCCCCAAGCTTTGACCAGTCGCATATGGATGATGCCGACTGGTGGATGCAGCGGTGTGCTGCCGCCTTGGTGTTATAAAAAGCTTCGGTACAGGTGCTGGCGGTGTTGCCCTCATGAGGCTAAAGGTTTTCGAAGCCTCCTCCATTTCTTTCAGTTGTTTATTTAAATCTTTTCCAAAAAGAAATGAGTCGGTCTCTACAGTGGGAGCCTTACACAATCCTGCAAATTTAGGATTCAGTGCCGGCCTAATGTTATCTCTCCTGAGATTGTTCAGCTCGTATTGCGTGGTGCACATGAGCGCCAAGACATCCTGTTGATGAGCTGTCATTTCTGTGGTCTCGACTCCCCGTGCGTATGCTGTTATCGCCGCCGTCAGGAGGCGAAGTACCCGCTGGAGTTTGACCTCCTGAGTGCGGATAGGTCCACCCACGTTACCCCATATCTGAGGGTTGAGGCTCTTGACCTTCAGGGCTTCACAGTTATCCGGGGCGATGTGCTCGTCCAGCACTTGGGCGAGCACCTTTTCCTGCAATGGCTTATTTGATAGATGATTGATACTTGCAGCCATTCTAGGTTGCAGTGGTGCTCCAACCCGTGGGGTAGCAACGAATCGTGTTACTACCCCTAGCAGCTCTTCCTGCACACCCTGCTCTTTGTCGGTACCTTCCGCCTGCCCCATATTCAGACCAGCCTGCTCCTGGTCACCGATGCTGACCTCCCAGTCCTGGTCCGAGGTCGCAAAGGGGGGTGCCGGACTCAGCACCATGGAGGGGGCGCCTGTCCTGTCTGACCGAGAGCGCTGCTGCTCCCGGTAGACCATCCCCTCCAGCAGCTGCATGATGCTGCTTAAGCGGCTGTCTCTCCCCAGCTTGGGGGTGGACATGTCCTCCTCCGACGAATCGGAATCGACCGGCCGGTTAGTTTTACAGGTGGCTTTCCCAGCCCGCCGTGTAGGCTCTGGCATGACTGGGCCCGGCTCGGTCTGAGGAATCTCAAACCGCTGTTCCAGCGGTAGTGCCGCTGGCTGCTGCCCCGCTGGAATAGACTCCTCTGGCGGAGTTAAAGCTCGGGCAGCTCTGGTCGCGAGTCTCTTGCGTTGGGACATGTTTTCCTGAAACAAAACCAACTCCTACTCGCTCCGTTCCCAACGCACCCTTCACTTACCTGAAAGTGCGCTTTTAAAGTGCAGCTGGAGAGCCTGACTCCAGCTGCCGCCGCTGTTGCACTTGTTGGCGTAATGCCGCACCTGCGCCCTGAGCGGGCTTCTTCACGAAGTCACTCACGTGACTCCGAAGTAAAATCAGCTACAAACAGCCACTCAAAAAAGTGACAATCCAGACCATCTCTAGATGGCTAAAACAGGTCCTAATAAAGGCTGGAGTAGACACTAGCATTTTTAAATCTCACTCCATCAGGGCTGCAGCTACATCGGCAGCTATGAAGTTGGATGTTCCTATGGACCAAATCCTCAAGACAGCAGGATGGTCAACGGAGAAAACTTTCCAACGATTTTATAGCAAACCAGTCATTGAACCTGGAACATTCGCAGGACCAAATTTAAGTTCTGTAATATAATTTACCCCATAAATAGGGGCTATAATTTGGTGTTAACATATTTATCATTGGGTTTTCAATATCGTATTGATGTCTAATGATGTTAACACTATTCTCTCCATAATCAAGGTAGATGTGATGCACGGACTCGTTTCCACGGCATGAAATCACAGAGCTTTAAAATCTTCACGTAGTCACTCACGTGACTCCGAAGTAAAATAGTAAGATTAAACGAGAACTTACCAGGTTGAAGTTTGATCGTTAGTTTATGAGGAGTAACGTTGAGGGATTACGTGCCCTCCGCTCCCACCCTTGATCATATACTCAACTGGCATCTCTTCTCATAGTAAGCTATTTTTAGTCATTACAGTTATCTGTGATTTCACACCGCCACTTTGAAGAATGACACGCATGCGCCCTGGTGGGGTTCTTCACGTAATCCCTCAACGTTACTCCTCATAAAATAACGATCAAACTTCGAACTGGTAACCATATAACCATATAACAATCACAGCATGGACACAGGCCATCTCGACCCTTCTAGTCCGTGCCGAACACATAATCTCCCCTAGTCCCATATACCTGCGCTCAGACCATAACCCTCCATTCCCTTCCCATCCATATAACTATCCAATTTAGCTGGTAAGTTCTGGTAAGTTCTCGTTTAATCTTACTATTAAACTTATGATGGTATAGCGTGAAAATGACTGGACCAATGATGGGTCTGAATTCCACCTTGATCATTGACTTTAGACTTGAGAGATACACCGCGGAAACAACCCTTCGACCCACCAAGTCCGCATTGATCAACGATCCATTAGCACTCTCCTACACACCAAGGACAACTTTACAACTTACCAAAGCCAATTAACCTCCGAACCTGAAATTCAGAGATACATTGACTTTAGACTAGAGATACACCGCGGAAACAGGCCCTTCGGCCCACCAAGTCCGTACCGACCAGCGTTGCCCTGCACATTAACACTATCATACATACACTAGGGACAATTTACATTTATACCAAGCCAATTAAGCTACAAACCTGTACGCCTTTGGAGAGTGGGAGGAAACCGAAGATCTCAGAGAAAACCCATGCAGGTTACGGAGCGAATGTTCAAACTCTGTACAGACAGCACCCGTAGTTGGAATTGAACCCGGGTCTCTGGCGTTGCAAGCGCTGTAAGGCAGCAACTCTTCCACTGCACCGCCATGGCCGCCCGAGATAAGGGGTTGCTTATTTAAAATGGAGGAGCGCAGCAGTCTCGCCTCACATAGGGTGGTAAATCACTCGTCCGGAAGGAAGCTGTGGAGACTCGATTCCTGGAGGGGACCTCTTGAGAGGAGGCAGGCAGGTGCATTTTATAAAGATCAAGGATTTTGAGGTTTGGGGAAGATCAGCCATGGACGTGTTGAACGGTGAGGCAGGTATGAGAGTCTGCTGGCTGATTCCTGCTCCTATTTGCCAGTGTTCTTGCATTCTTTCTTGGTGCTCTGTCTCAGCACTGTGTTCCCAAATCCCCTTCTTATGCATCTATATCCCTCTTTCTTTAAGACTGAACTGAACTTTATTTATAGAGCACTTTAAAAACAACCACTGTTGCAACAAAGTGCTGTACATGACTAATCATGAACATAAAACAAAACAATAAAAACATTACAAGACAGTAAAAACAATAAAAAACAATAGAAACACTAAAACATGAGCAAAGTCTGATGCAGGGTTGAAAGCTAAGGAATAGAAAAGGGTTTTAAGACTAGTTTTAAAAATGGACTGTGAAGCGGTCTGTCTAATGTGCAAAGGTAGAGTGTTCCATAATGTCGAAGCAGCAACAGAGAAGGCTCTATCCCCTCTGAGCTTCCGCTTAGACCCCGGTACCTCCAGGAGCAGCTGGTCAGCTGACCTGAGGCACCGAGCAGGAGTGTAGGGATGAAGCAGCTCAGAGAGGTAAGGCGGGGCGAGACCATTTAAAGATTTAAAAACAAATAAAAGAATCTTAAAATGAACTCTAAAGTACACAGGCAGCCAGTGGAGGGAGGCCAGAATAGGCGTTATGTGCTCCCTCTTACGTGTTCCAGTTAAAAGGCGAGCAGCAGCATTCTGAACCAACTGGAGACGTGCAAGGGAAGATTGGCTAACTCCAAAATAAAGTGCGTTACAGTAATCCAGCCGAGACGTGATGAAGGCATGGATTACTGGTTCAAAATGCTGTCGTTCAAGAATGGGCTTCACCTTTGCCAGCTGCCTTAAATGAAAGAAGCTGGACTTAACTACCGCGCCTATTTGACGATCTAATTTAAAATCACTGTCCATCTTAAAACCCAAGTTTAAAACTATTGGCTTCACATACAGAGCCAAGAGACCCAAGTCAACAGGGGAGGTTCACGGGAGCCATTGGGACCAAACACTATCACTTCTGTTTTCTTTTCATTAAAATTAAAAAAGTTTAGGGCCATCCAGGATTTAATGTCATCATAAAGCCTCCCTCTTTGACCAAGCCTCCTCTTTCGCTCAGATTCAGTTAGTCATAGAGTGATACCGTGTGGAAACAGGCCCTTCGGCCCAGCCTGCCCACAACAACCAACATGTCCCATCTTCACTAGTCCCGCCTGCTTGCGTTTGGCCCATATCCCTCCAAACCTGTCCTATCCATGTAGCTGCTTAAATGTTTTTTAGACGTCACAATAATCCCTGCCTCAACTACTTCACATGTCAGCTTGTTCCATACACCCGCCAACCATTGAGTGAAAAGGTTACCCCTCAGATTCCTATTAAATCTTTCCCCCTTCATCTTAAACCTATGTCCTCTGGTTCTCGATTCCCCTACTCTGGGCAAGAGACTGTGCATTTATCAGATATATTCCTCTCATGATTTTATTTATAGTACTTCAAACATTGATTGTGCACCAAAGTATGTTTTGCGGTAAAAGGTGTCATATAACTGGAACTGGAATTAGGGCTCAACACCCCCTTGTGTGCCTGGGCCCTGGACTTTCTCACCGCTAGGCCCCAGGTAGTCAAGATGGGAGGGAATACATCAAAGTCCCTCACCCTGAGCACAGGATCGCCCCAGGGTTGCGTCCTCAGCCTCCTATTGTACTCCCTGTACACACATGACTGTGTGGCTTGGTTCAGCTCCAAGTCAATAATTAAGTTTGTTGATAACACTGTGGTGGCTGTCCTGATCTCAGACAACGATGAGAAGGCCTACCGGGAGGAGCTGGCTGATCTAGCACTCTGGTGCCAGGCCAACAGCCTCCTCTTGAACATCAAAAAAACGAAGGAGCTGGTCGTGGACTTTAGGAGGGCACATCATCCGAGGACGTACACTCCATTGAGGATAAATGGGGATACTGTGGATAGGGTGAGCTGTTTCAAATATCTGGGAGTCCACATCTCTGAGGATATGACATGGACATCACACGCCGCAGCACTCGTGGCAATTGAGGAAATTCAGAGTGTCTACGAGGATCCTCCAGTGCTTCTACTCAGTGGTTGTGGAAAGCATCTTGTCCGGGAATATTACCATCTGGTTTTAGAATTGCTCTGCCAAGGACAAGAAGGCTCTGCAGAGAGTAGTGCGTTCGGCCGATCGCACTATGGGAATTTCACTCGCCCCCCTGCAGGAACTATACAACAGGAGGTGCAACTCCAGAGCCAATAAAATCATGGGAGACCCCTTCCACCCCTGCAACGGACTGTTCCAGCTGCTACGGTCAGGCAAACGCCTCCGTTGCCATGCTGTGAGAATGGAGAGGTTGAGAAGGAGTTTCTTCCCAGAGACCATTTGGACTGTAAACTCCTATCTCACCAGGGACTATCTTTACTGAACGTTTTTCCTTCCGCCCACAATATTTATACTGTAAAATAATATGTGATTGTGTTTAGTTTGTTTGGTTGTTTGTTTGTTGGTATTTTTGCACAAAAGTCCGCGAGCATTGCCACTTTTCATTTCACTGCACATCTCGTATGTGTATGTGACAAATAAACTTGACTTGAATTGACTTGATAAATGCAATTTGTTATTGTTGGCTGGCAGTGACCTTCATGAAAGAGCATTTGTCTAAATCATCACAATATCAACGCACCAGAAGGACTGTGGCACAACCTATTCCCAGACAAATGACACAAAGAGTGTGTGATCAGGAGCAGAGGACAGTGACCATTGGTTTAACATCCAAAGAAGTAGCTCATTACACCTGGATACTGAGTACTGTCAGACAGACAGAGGAAGGAGCAGCCACTGATAGCTCATGGTGACGCAGTGGTAGAGTTGCTGCTTTACAGCGCCAGAGACCCGGGTTCGATCCTGACTACGGGTGCAGTCTGTACGAAGTTTTTATGTTCTCCCTGTGACCGCGTGGGTTTTATCCAGGTGCTCCGGTTTATTCCCACACTCCAAAACCAAACAGTTTTGTAGGTTAACTGGCTTAAATAAAAATTGTAAATTGTCTCTAGTGCATCGGATAGTGCTAGTGTGCGGGGATCACCGGTCGGCTCGGTTTGGGTGAGCCAAGGGTCCGTGCTGTATCTTTAAACTAAACTAGACTTAAAGCACCTGAGCACCTGGCAAGATGCCAACAAGAACATGGCACGAGAGGCAGCAAGAAATTGTCAAGTTAGCTCCTGGCAATTGTCCAGTATTCTCTGGAGGAATAATGGCCCCGAGGCCATTATGGATGGGATCAGGTTCAGCTGTCATGCTTCCCAAATTTACTTCCCCCCACCTTTGTTTAATGACTAATTTTCCAAAAGGAATGGCCATCAGATGAAGTAACCAAGAGCGACCTGTGCATGTGGAGGTTTGTCTTGGGTCAGGAGTGCAGTCAACGGAAAGGTGACTGGATAAGATCAAACATTGCCATTGGAGACTGCAGGATATGAGGTGAGTGTTTAATAAGCAAGCTCATGACAAGATGTCTCCTGTTTAAAGACCTGTTTTTCTGGTTTGTTGTGCAGAGTAGTGAACCTGTGAGTTTCTCCCCTCCTGGGCACCACTCCAGGTATCAGTGCAACAGGCTCAGTCACACCCCGCGGTCGTTCAGTTGTAGCGCTAAACCACATTGGAAATCTTTCCAGCTTGGTTCAGTGTTCCCCTCCTCCACTACCCTCTACCCTATGTTCCAGCACCTTTAATAAGCAATTAACTGGAGATGGAGTGATGCATTTATCTTTGGCACAAAAAGGGATGCAAGTAGTAGTTTAGTTTAGTTTAGAGATACAGGGTGGAAATAGGCCCTTCGGCCCACCGAGCCCTCATCGACCAGCGATCCCAGCATATATATATATTTTTTTGTTTATTTATTTGTTCCGAACACGTAAAGACATAAATAGGAATAAATAACAACAACAAAACGAAATAGTTAAACAATTGGACATTTCAGGCAATATTTGCAAAGCAATGAAAAGCATAAAGCAACATTTAAATGTCCAACACTTTTTCTTTACAAGCTCGAAAAGGAGTGAGAAGAAGGATAACTTATTTAATCTCACCCCTTCTCCCTAAACCCTTCTTCCATGTTCAATAATTAATTAATTAATAATAATAATACCCCAGGCAATTTTTAGAGATGCATACAGACATGTATATACATACAACTGATATACCCATACCAGTAATGTGTATGAAGTAACCAAAAAACATAAATAAATAATAAATAAAATAATAAATAAACATTAATCCCTGTTTGTCAACCATCCCCTTCATCCCTGTACCTTGTGAAAAAAAGTTTTTTGTATGTTATTTTGAACTGGTTCATATTTGGACATTGCTTTAACTCCACATTCAAACTGTTCCACAATCCTACTCCACAGACCGAAATACAAAAAGTTTTTCTGGTCGTGCGGACTCTGTGTACCTTAAAATTAAATATTCTTCTTAAAATATAACCTCCCACTCGCTCATTGAATAATTTTTGTATATTTCCGGGTAAGTTTTTATTTTTGGCCCTAAACATTATCTGTGCTGTTTTAAATGCAACCAAATCTTCTAATTTTAATAATTTTGACTGTAAGAATAATGGATTAGTGTGACCCAGAAACCTGACATTGTGAATAATACGTATTGCTCTTTTTTGCAGAATAGTTAATGAATGTAGCAAACTTTTATAGTTATTGCCCCAGACTTCTGCACAGTAATTTAAATAGGGTAAGGTTAGTGAACAGTAGAGAATGCAGAGTGATTTGTGATCCAGAACCTGCTTAGCTTTGTGTAATGCTTTTGTGACAGTTTGGATTGTACATGTTTAATGTGTGATTTCCAGCTGATTCTATCATCAATTATAACCCCAAGAAATTTATTTTCATGAACTCGTTCAATTTCAACCCCATTTATCTTTATATTTGCTTGTGTATAACATTATTTTGGTTTTGCTCAAGTTTAATGATATTTTGTTCCTGTCAAACCATGTTTTCATGTTGTTTGTTCCTGTCAAACATGTTTACAGTTTGTTTGTTCCTGTCAAACATGTTTTCAGTTTGCCCATTTCTTTTGTTATTTTGTCCAGTAGTTGTTATTAACACTATCCAACACACATGAAGGACAATTAGTGTCCAATTAACCTACAAACCTGTTTGTCTTTGGAGAGTGAGAGGAAACCGGAAATCCCCGGGAAAACCCATGTAGGTCATGGGGAGAACGTACAAACTCTGTACAGACAGCAACCCCTAGTCAGAATCGAACTCGGGTCTCTGGCGCTGTAAGGCAGCAACTCTACCGCTGTGCCACAGGGCTGCCAGAGCAGACATGGGTAGATCAATCATAATTAAATGGAGCAACAGAGGAGGCTGGCAGGGATGAATAGTAAGTTTAAACGAGAACTTACCAGTTTGAAGTCTGATCTTTATTTTATGAGGAGTTACGATGAGGGATTACGTGAAGACCCCGCTAGCATGCATGTGCGACATACTTCAAAGCAGCGGTGTGGAATCACAGAAACAACACAATAATTGAAATAAGCATAGTAAAGATAAGGAGAACTAACATCTCTATAATTGAGGGTGGGAACAGAGGGCACGTAATCCCTCATCGTAACTCCTCATAAAATAAAGATCAAACTTCAAACTGCAATTGTTTAAGGCTCTGGTGCAGTGGTACAGCGCTCTGGTGCAGTGTACATGGCTCTGCTGCAATGTATAGGGGGGGTTCTGGTGCAGTGTACATGGTTGTGGTGCAGTGTACATGGCACTGGTGCAATGTGTAGGGGGGCTCTTGTGCAGTGTACACGGCTCTGGTGCAGTGTGTACCACTGCACCAGAGCCCTGTACACTGCACCAGAGCCCTGTACACTGCACCAGAGCCCTGTACACTGCACCAGAGCCCTATACACTACACCAGAGCCCTATACACTGCACCATAGTCGTATACACTGCACCAGAGAATGTACACTGGGCAAGACATTTCACCCACCTCTGCCTGCCTGCGTGTGAATGTGTGTGAGTGACTGGTGGTGGTCGGAGGGGCCAGAGGCGTAGATTAGCACCCACGCTTCTGTCAGTCTGCCCCAGGGCAGCTGTGACTACAGAAGTAGCTCACCCCCACCGACTGAGTGTGACTGAGGAGTGAATGAATAATGCAATGTAAAGCGCCTTGAGTATCTAGAAAGGCGCTATATAAATCCCATCCATTATTATTATTATTACACTGCACCAGAGTCCTGTACACTGCACCAGAGACTATACACTGCACCAGAGCCGTGTACAACTGCACCAGAGCCCTGTACACTGCACCAGAGCCCTATACAACTGCACCAGTCATGTACACTGCACCAGCTCTGTACAACTCCACCAGACTCCTGTACACTGCACCAGAGCACTGTACAATGCACCAGAGACTGTACACTGCACCAGAGCCCCCCTACACACTGCACCAGAGCCCTATACACTGCACCAGAGCCTTACACACTGCATCAGAGCCCTGCACACTCCACCAGAGACTGTACACTGCACCAGAGCCTATACAACTGCACTAGAGCCCTACGCACTGCACCAGAGCTATGTACACTGCACCAGCCATGTTCATGGCACCAGAGCCATGTACACTGCACCAGAGCCATGTACACTGCACCAGAGCCCTGTACACTGCACTAGAAACATAGAAACATAGAAATTAGGTGCAGGAGTAGGCCATTCGGCCCTTCGAGCCTGCACCGCCATTCAATATGATCATGGCTGATCATCCAACTCAGTATCCCGTACCTGCCTTCTCTCCATACCCCCTGATCCCCTTAGCCACAAGGGCCACATCTAACTCCCTCTTAAATATTGCCAATGAACTGGCCTCAACTACCCTCTGTGGCAGAGAGTTCCAGAGATTCACCACTCTCTGTGTGAAAAAAGTTCTTCTCATCTCGGTTTTAAAGGATTTCCCCCTTATCCTTAAGCTGTGACCCCTTGTCCTGGACTTCCCCAACATCGGGAACAATCTTCCTGCATCTAGCCTGTCTAACCCCTTAAGAATTTTGTAAGTTTCTATAAGATCCCCTCTCAATCTCCTAAATTCTAGAGAGTATAAACCAAGTCTATCCAGTCTTTCTTCATAAGACAGTCCTGACATGCCAGGAATCAGTCTGGTGAACCGTCTCTGCACTCCCTCTATGGCAATAATGTCCTTCCTCAGATTTGGAGACCAAAACTGTACGCAATACTCCAGGTGTGGTCTCACCAAGACCCTGTACAACTGCACTAGATCCTCCCTGCTCCTATACTCAAATCCTTTTGCAATGAAAGCTAACATACCATTCCCTTTCTTTACTGCCTGCTGCACCTGCATGCCTACCTTCAATGACTGGTGTACCATGACATTTATTCTTTTGCCAAACTGGTATGAACAATTTTTGTAGTTCATCCATGCAGCCATTAAATGTCTTCCATTGCATATCCACCGTCAACCCTTTTAGAATTAATTGCCAGTCAATCTTGACCAATTCACGTCTCATACCCTCAAAGTTACCTTTCTTTAAGTTCAGAACCATTGTTTCTGAATTAACAATCTCACTCTCCATCCTAATGAAGAACTCAACCATATTATGGTCACTCTTGCCCAAGGGGGCACGTACAACAAGATTGCTAACTAACCCTTCCTCATTACTCAATACCCAGTCTAAAATAGTCTGCTCTCTCGTTGGTTCCTCTACATGTTGATTTAGATAACTATCCCGCATACATTCCAAGAAATCCTCTTCCTCAGCACCCCTGCCAATTTGATTCACCGAATCTATATGTAGATTGAAGTCACCCATTATAACTGTTTTGCCTTTGTCGCACGCATTTCTAATTTCCTGTTTGATACCATCTCCAACTTCACTACTACTGTTAGGTGGCCTGTACACAACACCCACCAGCGTTTTCTGCCCCTTAGTGTTTCGCAGCTCTACCCATACCGATTCCACATCCTCCAAACTAATGTCCTTCCTTTCCATTGCATTAATCCCCTCAGTAACGCTACCCCACCTCCTTTTCCTTTCTGTCTATCCCTCCTGAATATTGAATATCCCTGGATGTTCAGCTCCCAGCCTTGGTCACCCTGGAGCCATGTCTCCGTGATCCCAACTATATCATAGTCATTAATAGCTATCTGCACATTCAACTCATCCACCTTATTACGAATGCTCCTTGCATTGAGACACAAAGCCTTCAGGCTTATTTTTACAACACTCTTACCCCTTATACAATTACCCCTTTTTGATTTTTGCCCTGGTTTTGTCTGCCTGCCACTTTTACTTTTCACCTTGCTACCTATTTCTTCTACCCTCATTTTACACCCCTCGGTCTCTACGCTCACACATTTAAGAAACCCTTTCCCTTTAACTCCATCCTCCACTATCCCATTCAACACCCCACCCCCCTTATTCAGAGCCCTGCACCACTGCACCGGAGCCCAGTACACTGCACCAGAGCCCTGCATACTGCACCAGAGCCCTATACACTACACCAGAGCCCTATACACTACACCAGAGCCCTATACACTGCACCATAGTCATATACACTGCACCAGGGACTGTACACAGCACCAGAGACTGTGCACTGCACCAGAGCCCTACACACTGCATCAGAGACTGTACAACTGCACCAGAGCCCGTACACTGCACCAGAGCCCGTACACTGCACCAGAGCCCATGTACACTGCACCAGATCCTTGTACACTGCACCAGATCCTTGTACACTGCACCAGAGCCCTGTCCACTGCACCAGAGCCCCCCTACACACAGCACCAGAGCTCCCCTACACACTGCAACAGAGCCCTATACACTGCACCAGAGCCCTACACACTGCATCATAGACCTGTACACTGCACCGGAGACTATGCACGGCACCAGAGCCCATTACAACTGCACTAGAGCCCTACCCACTACACCAGAACCATGTGCATTGCACCAGAGCCCTGTACACTGCACCAGACCCCTGTACCACTGCACCAGATCCCAGTACACTGCACCAGAGCCCTATACACTACACAAGAGCCCTATACACTGCACCGTAGTCGTATACACTGCACCAGAGAATGTACACGGCACCAGAGACTGTACACTGCACCAGAGACTGTACACTGCACCAGAGACTGTACATGACACCAGAGCCCTGTGCACTGCACCAGAGCTCTACACACTGCATCAGAGACTGTACACTGCACCAGAGCCCTATACACTGCACCAGAGCCATGTACACTGCACCAGAGTCATGTATACTGCACCAGAGCCCTGTACACTGCACCCGAGCCCTGTACCACTGCACCAGAGCCCAGTACACTGCACCAGAGCCCCGTATACTGCACCAGATCCCTATACACTACACCAGAGCCCTGCAGTGTACAGTCTCTGGTGCAGTGTGCAGGGCTCTGGTGCAGTGTGTAGGGCACTGGTGCAGTGTGTAGGGCTCTGGTGTAGTATACAGGGCTCTGGTGCCGTGTACAGTCTCTGGTGCAGAGTATACCACTATTGTGCAGCGTATAGGGCTCTGGTGTAGTGTATAGGGATCTGGTGTAGTGTACAGGGCTCTGGTGCACTGTACATGGCTCTGGTGCAGCATACTGGGCTCTGGTGCAGTGTACTGGGCTCTGGTGCAGCGTACTGGGCTCTGGTGCAATGTACTGGGCTCTGGTGTAGTTGTACAGGGCTCCGGCGCAGTGTACAGGGCTCTGGTACAGTGTACAGGACTCTGGCGCAGTTGTACGGGACTCTGGTGCAGTTGTACAGGACTCTGGCTCAGTTGTACAGGATTCTGGTGCAGTGTACAGGACTCCGGTGACGTGTACAAGACTGGTGCAGTGTACAGGGCTCTGGTGCCGTGTACATGGCTCTGGTGCAGTGTACAGGGCTCTGGTGCCATGTACATGGCTCTGGTGAGTGAACAATCTATGGTGCAGTATACAGGGCTCTGGTGCAGTGTGTAGGGGGCTCTGGTGCAGTGTACAGGGATCTAGTGCAGTTGTATAGGGCTCTGGTGCACTGCACAGTCTCCGGTGCACTGCACAGTGGTGCATATGGTTCTGGTGCAGTGTGGAGGGGGGCGCTTGTGCAGTGTGTAGGGGGGCTCTGGTGCAGTGTACCGGGCTCTGGTGCAGTGTACACAGATCTGGTGTAGTGTACAGGGCTCTGGTGTAGTGTACAGGCTCTGGTGCAGTTGTACAGGGCTCTGGTGCAGTTGTACAGGGCTCTGGTGCAGTGTACAGTCTCTGTTGGCGTGTACAGTCTCTAATGCAGTGTATACGGCTCTGGTGTAGTGTATAGGGCTCTGGTGCAGTATACAGGGCTCTGGTGCATTGTACTGGGCTCTGGTGCATTGTACTGGGCTCTGGTGCAGTTGTATTGGGCCCTGGTGCAGTGTACAGTCTCTGGTGCAGTGTGCAGGGCTCTGGTGCAGTGTGTAGGGCACTGGTGCAGTGTGTAGGACTCTGGTGCAGTATACAGGGCTCTGGTGCCGTGTAGTCTCTGGTGCAGTGTATAAGACTATGGTGCAGCGTATAGGGCTCTGGTGTAGTGTATAGGGCTCTGGTGCACTGTATAGGGCGCTGGTACAGTGTACTGGGCTCTGGTGCAGAGTACTGGACTCTGGTGCAGTGTATTGGGCTCTGGTGTAGTTGTACAGGGCTCCGGTGCAGTGTACAGGGCTCTGGTGCACTGTACTGGGCTCTGGTGCAGCATACTGGGCTCTGGTGCAGTTGTACAGGACTCTGGTGCAGTGTACAGGACTCTGGTGCAGTTTACAGTCTCTGGTGCAGTGTACAGGGCTTTGGTGCCGTGTACATGGCTCTGGTGCAGTGTACATGGCTCTGGTGCAGTGTGTAGCCATCTAGTGCAGTTGTATAGGGCTCTGGTGCAGTGAATAGTCTCTGGTGCAGTATACAGGGCTCTGGTGCAGTGTGTAGGGGACTCTGGTGCAATGTACAGGGATCTGGTGCAGTGTATATGGCTCTGGTACAGTGTAAGGGCTCTGGTGCAGTTGTACAGGCTCTGGTGCAGTGTACAGGGCTCTGGTGCACTGTATAGGGCTCTGGTGCACTGTATAGGGCTCTGGTGCAGTGTACAGTCCCTGATGCAGCGTGTAGGGCTCTGGTGCAGTGTAGAGGGCTCTGGTGCCATGTACAGTCTCTGGTGCAGTGTACAGTCTCTGGTGCCGTACACATTCTCTGGTGCAGTGTATACGACTATGGTGCAGTGTATATGGCTCTGGTGTAGTGTATAGGGCCCTGGTGCAGTGTACTGGGCTCTGGTGTAGTGGTACAGGGATCTGGTGCAGTGTACAGGGCTCCGCTGCAGTGTACAGGGCTCTGATGCAGTGTGTAGGGGGGCTCTGGTGCAGTGTACAGGGCTCTGGTGCAGTGTACAGGGATCTGGTGTAGTGTGCAGGGCTCTGGTGCAGTATACGGGCTCTGGTGCAGTATACGGGCTCTGGTGCAGTTGTACATGGCTCTGGTGCAGAGTATAGGGCTCTGGTGCAGTGTACAGTCTCTGGTGCCGTGTACAATCTCTGATGCAGTGTATATGACTATGGTGCAGTGTATAGGGCTGGTGTAGTGTATAGGACTCTGGTGCAGTACACAGGGCTCTGGTGCAGTGTACTGGGCTCTGGTGCAGTGCACAGTCTCTGGTGCCGTGTACAATCTTTGATGCAGTGTATACAACGATGGTGCAGTGTATAGGGCTGGTGTAGTGTATAGGACTCTGGTGCAGTATACAGGGCTCTGGTGCAGTGTACGTGGCTCTGGTGCAGTGTACTGGGCTCTGGTGCAGTGGTACAGGGCTCTGGTGCAGTGTACAGGGCTCTGGTGCAGTATACATGGCTCTGGTGCTGTGAACATGGCTGGTGCAGTGTACATAGCTCTGGTGCAGTGTGTAGGGATCTAGTGCAGTTGTATACGGCTCTGGTGCAGTGCACAGTCTCTGGTGCAGTGTACAGGGCTCCGATGCAATGTCTAGGGCTCTGGTGCAGTGTATAGGGCTCTGATGCAGTGTGTAGGGGGGCTCTGGTGCAGTGTACAGTCTCTGGTGTCGTGTACAGGGATCTGGTGCAGTGTACAGTGCTTTGGTGCAGTGTACAGTGCTTTGGTGCAGTGTACAGTGCTCTAGTGCAGTGTACAGGAGTCTGGTGCAGTGTACATGACTGGTGCAGTTGTATAGGGCTCTGGTGCAGTGTACAGGGCTCTATTGTCGTGTACAGTCTCTGGTGCAGTTGTACAGGGCTCTGGTGCAGTGTACAGGAGTCTGGTGCAGTGGTACAGGG
This sequence comes from Leucoraja erinaceus, assembly GCF_028641065.1. Taxonomy (NCBI): domain Eukaryota; kingdom Metazoa; phylum Chordata; class Chondrichthyes; order Rajiformes; family Rajidae; genus Leucoraja; species Leucoraja erinaceus. Next base: position 24,027,280 of record NC_073406.1, on the reverse strand, counting down.
CTGTGGTGCAGTGGTACAGGGCTGTGGTGCAGTGTACAGGGCTCTGGTGCAGTGTACAGGGCTCTGGTGCAGTATACTGGGCTGTGGTGCAGTGGTACAGGGCTCTGGTGCAGTGTACAGGGCTCTAGTGCTGTGTACATAATCTGGTGCAGTGTGTAGGGCCCTGGTGCAGTGTGAAGAGGGGCTCTGGTGCAGTTTGTAGGGGGGCTCTGGTGCAGTCTAATAGTAAGATTAAACGTGAACTTACCAGTTCGAAGTTTGATCTGTATTTTATGAGGAGTTACGATGAGGGATTACGTGAAGAACCCGCTCAGTGCGCAGGCGCGGCATACTTCCAAGCAGCAGTGTGGAATCACAGATAGACACAGTTATTTGAAGTAAACGTGGTAAAGATAAGGAGACATCAGTTTACTAGTTTGATCTATATAATGAGGGTGGGAGCGGAGGGCACGTAATCCTTCATCGTAACTCCTCATAAAATACAGATCAAACTTCGAACTGGTAAGTTCTCGTTTAATCTTACTATTTTACTTCGGAGTCACGTGAGTGACTACGTGAAGACTTCAAAGGTCTGTGAATTCAAAGCGTGTAACAGTTTTTATTTCACTCACTGCCGAAGTTCTTGAGGGAGGAAGTGTTATCGTAATCAACCAAAGAATCTGTTTTTTCAAGAAACAGAAAGGTGTTTATTAACAATAACAAAAATAAATTGCTCTCCCGGTCTTAAATTAAATATTTGCAGTTTGTAATATTCTGTCTGCAAACAAATCAGGCTTCATCAACGGCTTATTATAAAACGTTCTGAACGTTGTTTCCGTCGACCATCCTGCCGTATTGAGAATGTGGTCAACTGGGACGTCCATTCGTTCTGCCGCTGATGTCGATGCTGCCCTAGTGGAATGGGATTTAAAAGTATTAATGTCTATTCCGGCAGCTTTCAGCACCTGTTTGAGCCACCATGAAATGGTTTGGCTCGTTACCCATCCATGAGGTTTCTTGTGGCTGACCCATAAGGCTTTTTCACTCCCTCTGAGATTGTGGGTTGTGTCTAGGTATTGTTGTAGATGGGTCACAACAGACAACCTTGGCTCTGGTGGGTAGGCCCGGAATACCACCGGTGGATTGGGCGTTCCTGGCCTGCTTTGTTTCACCAGACCTAGAATGATGAACGTAATCTGGTGTGGGGTGATCACCATGTTGTCCAGTCTTAATTTATGCAGCGACTGGACCCTCTGAGCGGATACGAGTGCCATTAGCATGAGCGTTTTTAATGTAGATTGCTCGAGGCTGAGGGATCTAGCTGGTGGCCATCCCCTGAGGTATGTCAATACCACACTGATATCCCAAACATGGGTATACCTGGGTTTAGGGGGCTTAATATTAAAAATCCCCTTCATGAGTTTTACCACCAGTGGATGGGATCCCATGGCCTGCTGTCCTGCTGGTTTTAGGTAAGCAGACAGGGCGCTTCGTGCTGTATTGATGGCACTGTAACTGATCCTTTCGTCATGGTGTAGATAGGCCAGGAACTCCAGCACGTCGGCGGTTGTGGCAGTTTCATATGTTGTCCCTGTTTCCTGGCAGTACTTTTCCCATTTTCTGATGTAGGTTAAATACTGCTTCCTGGTGGATGTTCGCAGGGATGCCGACATGGTGGTGATAGTTCGTTCGGATAATCCCAGTCCCTGGTAAGGTCTATTCAAAACCTACAACCCAGGAGTTTGATGTGTTCATGGCATGGGTGGCTTATGCCTGATACTGGGTGAGTCAACAACCGTGGGTCACTAAGGAAAACCATAGGTGACTCGACCACCATGTCGTGAAGGACTGGGAACCATGGCTGTGTAGGCCAGTTGGGCACGATCAAAATCCCAGAGTCAATCTGTATTTTGCGAAGTACCCGACTGATGAGGCAGAAGGGAGGGAAAGCATAGAAGAAGAAATTTCCCCAATCCAGCGTGAAGGCATCTACCGCTGCTGCCTCTGGGTCTGGTTCCCAAGCCACATACATAGGTAACTGGTGATTCAGTCTTGATGCAAACAAATCGATATCTGGCGTTCCATATTGCTTAATAACTTTAGTAAAGATTTTAGTGTTTAACATCCATTCGATGTTATCATTACATTTTCGTGACCTGGTGTCTGCCACTGTATTTAGCTTACCTGGTAGATAGGCAGCTGATAGCCAAATATGTCTTTCGACACACCATTGCCAGATCATATTGACCAATTTGTCGCATGATAATGATTTTATGCCCCCCATATGGTTAACATAAGCCACCACCGTAGTATTATCAATCTGTAACCGCACATGCACGTGCTGCATTTTAGATGCATATGCTTTTAAACCATAATAGGCGGCCAACATTTCTAGATAATTGATGCCCAGTGTGTGTAGTAAAGATGGTGCTCTGGTGCAGTGTATAGGGCTCTGGTGCAGTGTGCAGTCTCGGATGCAGTGTGTAGGTCTCTGGTGCAGTGTACCATCTCTGGTGCCATGGACAGACTCTGGTGCAGTGTATACGACTAAGGTGCAGTGTATATGACTAAGGTGCAGTGTATAGGGCTCTGGTGTAGGGTATAGGGCTCTGGTTCAGTGTACAGTGCTCTGGTGCAGTGTACTGGGCTCTGGTGCAGTGTACTGGGCTCTGGTGCAGTGTACAGTCTCTGGTGCAGTTGTACAGGTCTCTGGTGCAGTGTGTAGGGTGGTTCTAGTGCAGAGTGTAGGTGGGCTCTGGTGCAGTGCATAGGGCTCTGGTGCTGTGTACAGGGCTCAGGTGCAGTGTACAGGGCTCTGGTGCCGTGTACAGGGATCTGGTGCAGTGTACAGGGATCTGGTGCAGTGTACAGGGATCTGGTGCAGTGTACAGGGATCTGGTGCAGTGTACAGGGCTCTGGTGCAGTGTACTGTCTCTGATGCAGTGTGTAGGGCTGGTGCAGTGTACATAGCTCTGGTGCAGTGTGTAGGGTTCTAGAGCAGTTGTATAGGGCTCTGGTGCAGTGTACAGTCTCTGGTGCATTTTGCATGGCTCTGATGCAGTGTATAGGGCTCTGGTGCAGTGTACAGGGCTCTGGTGCAGCGTACTGTCTCTGATGCAGTGTGTAGGGCTGGTGCAGTGTACATAGCTTTGGTGCAGTGTGTAGGGTTCTAGAGCAGTTGTATAGGGCTCTGGTGCAGTGTACAGTCTCTGGTGCATTTTGCATGGCTCTGATGCAGTGTATAGGGCTCTGGTGCAGTGTGAAGAGGGGCTCTGGTGCAGTTTGTTGGGGGGCTCTGGTGCAGTGTAATTGACTGGTGCAGTGTATAGGGCTCTGGTGCAGTGTACAGTCTATATGCAGTGTACAGGGCTCTGGTGCAGTGTACAGTGCTCTGGTGCAGTGTACATACAAGGCACTGGTGCAATGCACAGGGCTCTGGTGCAGAGTATACGGCTCTGGTGCAGTTGTATAGGGCTCTGGTGCAGTTAACAGGGCTCTGGTGCAGTGTACAGGGCTCAGGTGCAGTTGTATAGGGCTCTGGTGTAGTTGTTTAGGGTGCTGGTGCAGTGTATAGGGCTCTGGTGTAGTTGTCTGGGGCTCTGGTGCAGAGTATAGGATTCTGGTGCAGTTTTATAGGGCTCTGGTGCAGTTGTACAGGGCTCTGGTGGAGTTTTACAGGGCTCTGGTGCAGTTGTAAAGGGCTCTGGTGCAGTGTACAGGAACTCAGTTGCAGTTGTTAAGGGCTCTGGTGCAGTGTATAAGGCTTTGGTGCAGTTGTACATGGCTCTGGTGCAGTGTACATGGCTCTGGTACAGTGTGTAGGGCTCTAGTGCAGTTGTATAGGGCTCTGGTGCAGTGTACAGCTTCTGGTGCAGTGTACATGGCTCTGGTGCAGTGTGTAGGGATCCGGTGCAGTGTATAGGGCTCTGGTGCAGTTTGTAGAGGGGCTCTGGTGCAGTGTTTAGGGCTCTGCTGCAGTGCACAGGGATATGGAGCAGTGTACAGGGCTCTGGTGCAGTGTACGGGCTCTGGTGCAGTTGTACAGGGCTCTGGTGCAGTGTATATGGCTCTGGTGAAGTGTACCGTCTATGATGCAGTGTGTAGGGCTCTGGTGCAGTGTACAGTCTCTGGTGCCGTGTACAGGCTCTGGTGCAGTGTATACGACTAAGGTGCAGTGTATAGGGCTCTGGTGTAGGGTATAGGGCTCTGGTGCAGTGCACAGGGCTCTGGTTCAGTGCACTGGGCTCTGGTGCAGTGTACATTCTCTGGAGCAGCTGTACAGGTCTCTGGTACAGTGTGCAGTGGGGCTCTAGTGCGGTGTGTAGGGAGGCGCTGGTGCAGTGCATAGAGCTCTGGTGCAGTGTATAGTGCTCTGGTGCAGTGTACAGGGCTCTGGTGCAGTGTACAGTCTCTGACGCCGTGTGTAGGGCTCTGGTGCAGTGTATAGGGCCCTGGTGCAGTTTGTAGAGGGGCTCTGGTGCCGGGGCTCTGGTGCCGTGTATAGGGCTCTGGTGCAGTGTACAGGGCTCTGATGCAGTGTGTAGGGTTTTGGTGCAGTGTATAGGGCTCTGATGCAGTGTGTAGGGGGGCTCTGATGCAGTGTGTAGGGGGGCTCTGGTGCAGTGTGTAGGGGCTCTGGTGCAGTGTACAGGGCTCTGGTGCAGTGTACATGGATCTGGTGCAGTGTACAGGGATCTGGTGCCGTGTACAGGGATCTGGCGCTGTGTACAGGGTTGTGGTGCAGTGTACGGGCTCTGGTACAGTGTACGGGCTCTGGTGCAGTGTACAGGGATCTGGTGCAGTGTACAGTGCTCTGGTGCAGTGTACAGGAGTCTGGTGCAGCTGTACAGGAGTCTGGTGCAGTGTACATGATTCGTGCAGTTGTATAGGGCTCTGGTGCAGTGTACAGTGCTCTGGTGCAGTGTGCATAGCTCTGGTGCAGTGTACAGGGCCCTGGTGCTGTGTACAGTCTCTGGTGCAGTTGTACAGGGCTCTGATGCATTGTGTAGGGCTCTGGTGCAGTGTGTAAGGGGGCTCTGCTGCAGTGTACAGTCTCTGGTGCACTGTACAAGGCTCTGGTGCAGTGTACAGGGCTCTGGTGCTGCCCATAAGTCTCTGGTGCAGTGTACTGTCTCTGGTGCTGTGCACATTCTCTGGTGCAGTGTATACGACTATGGTGGAGTGTATAGGGTTCTGGTGTAGTGTATAGGGCTCTGGTGCAGTGTATAGGGCTCTGGTGCAGTGTATAGGGCTCTGGTGCTGTATACAGGGCTCTGGTGCAGTCTACTGGGCTGTGGTGCAGTGGTACGGGGGCTCTGGTGCAGTGTACAGGGCTCTGGTGCTGTGTGCATGGATCTGGTTCTGTGTACATGGTGCAGTGTATCGTCTCTGGTGCAGTGTACAGTCACTGGTGCAGTGTAAGTCTCTGGTGCAGTGCACTGGGCTCTGGTGCAGTGTATAGTCTCTGGTGCAGTGTACATGGCTCTGGTGCAGTGTCTAGTCTCTGGTGCAGTGTACAGGGTTCTGGTGCAGTGTACAGTCTCAGTTGCAGTTGTAAAGGACTCTGGTGCAGTGTACCGGACTCTGGTGCAGTATGAAGATGGGATCTGGTGCAGTTTGTAGGGGGGGAGGGGCTCTGGTGCAGTGTACAGGACTCTGGTGCAGTGTACGGGGCTCTGGTGCAGTGTACAGGGCTTAGGTGCAGTTGTATAGGGCTCTTGTGCAGTGTATAGGGCTCTGGTTCAGTTGTACGGGGCTCTGGTGCAGAGTATAGGGCTCTGGTGCAGTTTTAAAGGGCTCTGGTGCAGTTGTACAGGGCTCTGGTGCAGTTGTACAGGGCTGGTGCAGTTGTAAAGGGCTCTGGTGCAGTTGTAAAGTGCTCTGGTGCAGTTGTAAAGGGCTCTGGTGCAGTGTACATGGCTCTGGTGCAGTGTACAGGGCTCTGGTGCAGTGTACAGGGCTCTGGTACAGTTGTACAGGACTCTGGTACAGTTGTACAGGAACTCAGTTGCAGTTGTAAAGGGCTCTGGTACAGTGTAAAAGGCTCTGGTGCAGTTGTACAGGACTCTGGTGCAGTTTTACATGACTGGTGCAGTGTCCATGGCTCTGGTGCAGTGTACATGGCTCTGGTGCAGTGTGTAGGGCTCTAGTGCAGTTATATAGGGCTCTGGTGCAGTGTACATGGTTCTGGTACAGTGTACATGGCCCTGGTGCAGTGTGTATGGATCTGGTGCAGTGTATAGGGCTCTGGTGCAGTTTGTAGAGGGGCTCTGGTGCAGTGTATAGTCTCTGGTGCAGTGTACATGGCTCTGGTGCAGTGTACAAGGCTATGGGGCAGTGCATAGGTCTCTGGTGCAGTGTATAGGGCTCTGGTGCAGTGTACATGGCTCTGCTGCAGTGTACGGGGCTCTGGTGCAGTGTCTAGTCTCTGGTGCAGTGTACAGGCTTCTGGTGCAGTGTACAGTATCAGTTGCAGTTGTAAAGGACTCTGGTGCAGTGTACCGGGCTCTGGTTCAGTGTACAGGGCTCTGGTGCAGTATGAAGATGGGATCTGGTGCAGTTTGTAGGGGGGGGGAGGCTCTGGTGCAGTGTACAGGACTCTGGTGCAGTGGATAGGCTCTGGTGCAGTGTACAGGGCTCTGTTGCAGTGCACAGGGCTCTGGTGCAGTGTACGGGCTCTGGTGCAGTTGTACAGGGCTCTGGTGCAGTGTATAGGGCTCTAGTGCAGTGTACAGACTGATGCAGTGTACAGGACTCTGCTGCCGTGTACATGGCTCTGATGCAGTGTGCAGGGTTCTGGTGCAGTGTACAGGGCTTTGGTGCAGTGTACAGGGCTTTGGTGCAGTGTACATGGGTCTGGTGCAGTGTGTAGGGCTCTAGGACAGTTGTATAGTGCTCTGGTGCAGTGTACAGTCTCTGGCGCATTGTACATGGCCCTGGTGCAGTGTATAGGGCTCTGGTGCAGTGTACAGTCTCTTATGCAGTGTACTGGGCTCTAGTGCAGTGTACACGGCTGGTGCAGTCTTATAGGGCTCTGTTGCAGTTGTTCAGTGGTCTGGTGCAGTGTACAGGGCTCAGGTGCATTTGTATAGGGCTCTGGTGCAGTTGTATAGGGCTCTGGTGCAGTTGTACGGGGCTCTGGTGCAGGGTATAGGGCTCTGGTGCAGTTGTACAGGGCTCTGGTGCAGTTGTAAAGGGCTCTGGTGCAGTGTACAGGGCTCTGGTGCAGTGTATATGGCTCTGGTGCAGTTGTACAAGGCTCTGGTGCAATTGTACAGGGCTCTGGTGCAGTTGTACACGACTGGTGCAGTTGTACAGGAACGCAGTTGCAGTTGTAAAGGGCTCTGGTGCAGTGTAAAAGGCTCTGGTGCAGTTGTACAGGGCTCTGGTGCAGTTGTACATGGCTCTGGTGCAGTGTACATAGCTCTGGTGCAGTGTGTAGGGCTCTAGTGCAGTTGTATAGGGCTCTGGCGCAGTGTACATGGCTCTGGTGTAGTGTACAGGGATCTGGTGCAGTATACAGGGATCTGGTGCAGTTTGTAGAGGGGCTCTGGTGCAGTGTACAGGGCTCTGGTGTAGTGTACGGGGCTCTGGTGCAGTGTACAGGGATGGTGCAGTGTACAGGGATCTGGTGCCGTGTACAGGGCTCTGGTGCAGTGTAGAGGGTTCTGGTGCAGTTGTACAGGGCTCTGGTGCAGTGTATAGGGATCTGGTGCAGTGTACAGTCTCTGATGCAGTATGTAGGGCTCTGGTGCATTGTACAGTCTCTGGTGCCGTGTAGAGACGCTGGTGCAGTGTATACGACTAAGGTGCAGTGTATAGGGCCCTGGTGTAGGGTATAGGGCTCTGGTGCAGGGTACAGGGCTCTGGTGCAGTGTTGCAGTGTACTGGGCTCTGGTGCAGTGTACATTATCTGGTGCAGTTGTACAGGTCTCTGGTGCAGTGTGTAGGGGGCCCTAGTGCAGTGTGTAGTGGGGCTCTAGTGCAGTGTGTAGGGGGGCTCTGGTGCAGTGTGTAGGGCTCTGGTGCAGTGTACAGGGCTCTGCTGCAGTGTACAGGGATCTGGTGCAGTGTACAGGGATCTGGTGCAGTGCATAGGGCTCCGGTGCAGTGTACAGGGCTCTGCTGCAGTGTACAGGGATCTGGTGCAGTGTACAGGGATCTGGTGCAGTGTACAGGGCCCTGGTGCAGTGTACAGTCTCTGATGCAGTGTACAGGGCACTGGTGCCGTGTACAGTCTCTGGTGTAGTGTTTAGGGCTCTGGTGCAGTGTACAGTCTCTGGTGCCATGTACAGTCTCTGGTGCCGTGTATACGACTAAGGTGCAGTGTACAGGGATCTGGTGCAGTGTATTGGGCTCTGGTGCAGTGTCCTGGGCTCTGGGGGTGCAGTGGTACAGGGCTTTGGTTTGGTGTATAGGCCTCTGGTGCAGTGTACAGTGCTCTGGTGCAGTGCACAGAGCTCTGGTGCAGTGTACATTCTCTGGTCCAGTTGTACAGGTCTCTGGTGCAGTGTACATGATTGGTGCAGTTGTACAGGGCTATGGTGCAGTGTACAGTGCTCCGGTGCTGTGTACAGTCTCTGGTGCAGTTGTACAGGGCTCTGATGCAGTGTGTACGGCTCTGGTGCAGTGTATACAGCTCCGATGCAGTGTGTAGGGGGGCTCTGGTGCAGTGTACAGTCTCTGGTGCCGTGTATAGGGATCTGGTGCAGTGTACAGTGCTCGGGTGTAGTGTACAGTGCTCGGGTGCAGTGTACAGTGCTCTGGTGCAGTGTACTGGTCTCTGGTGCAGTGTACAAGAGTGGTGCAGTGTATAGTCTATGGTGCAGTGTACAGGGCTCTGGTGCAGTGTACAGTCTCTGGTGCTGTTGTACAGGACTCTGATGCAGTGTACAGGGCGCTGGTGCAGCATACAGGGCATTGGTGCAGTGTATAGTCTCTGGTGCAGTGTACAGGGCTCTGGTGCAGTGTACATGGCTCTGGTGCAGTGTGTAGGGCTCTAGTGCAGTGGTATAGGGCTCTGGCACAGTGTACATGGCTCTGGTGCAGTGTGTAGGGATCTGGTGCAGTGTATAGGGCTCTGGTGCAGTTTGTAGAGGGGCTCTGGTGCAGTGTACAGGGCTCTGGTGCAGTATACAGGGATCTGGTGCAGGGTACAGGGATCTGATGCCGTGTACGGGCTCTGGTGCAGTGTACGGGCTCTGGTGCAGTTTTACAGGGCTCTGGTGCAGTGTATAGGGATCTGGTGCAGTGTACATTCTCTGGTGCAGTTGTACAGGTCTCTGGTGCAGTGTGTAGGGGGCTCTAGTGCAGTGTGTAGGGGGGCTCTGGTGCAGTGTACAGGGCTCTGCTGCAGTGTACAGGGCTCTGCTGCAGTGTACAGGGATCTGGTGCAGTGTACAGGGATCTGGTGCAGTGTACAGGGATCTGGTGCAGTGCATAGGGCTCCGGTGCAGTGCATGGGCTCCGGTGCAGTGTACAGGGCTCTGCTGCAGTGTACAGGGATCTGGTGCAGTGTACAGGGATCTGGTGCAGTGTACAGGGCCCTGGTTCAGTGTACAGTCTCTGATGCAGTGTACAGGGCACTGGTGCCGTGTACAGTCTCTGGTGTAGTGTTTAGGGCTCTGGTGCAGTGTACAGTCTCTGGTGCCGTGTATACGACTAAGGTGCAGTGTACAGTGATCTGGTGCAGTGTATTGGGCTCTAGTGCAGTGCCCTGGGCTCTGGTGCAGTGGTACAGGACTCTGGTTCGGTGTATAGGCCTCTGGTGCAGTGTACAGTGCTCTGGTGCAGTGCACAGAGCTCTGGTGCAGTGTACATTCTCTGGTCCAGTTGTACAGGTTTCTGGTGCAGTGTACATGATTGGTGCAGTTGTACAGGGCTATGGTGCAGTGTACAGTGCTCCGGTGCTGTGTACAGTCTCTGGTGCAGTTGTACAGGGCTCTGATGCAGTGTGTAGGGCTCTGGTGCAGTGTATACAGCTCCGATGCAGGAGCTGTATACACTGTTGGTGCAGTGGAGGAGGGTCAGGGTGGTGAGTATATAAATCGGGCGCGGGGCTTGTTTTCACAGAGGCCCAGGACCGTTGGTGAGCAGTGGAGGAGGGTCAGGGCAGTGAGTATATAAATCGGGCGCGGGGCTTGTTTTCACAGAGGCCCAGGACCGTTGGTGCAGTGGAGGAGGGTCAGGGCGGTGAGTATATAAATCGGGCGCGGGGCTTGTTTTCACAGAGGCCCAGGACCGTTGGAGAGCAGTAGAGGAGGGTCAGGGCTTACCAGAATCCGTAACGTTCCACACTCCATAGTGACGGTTCTGGTGGAAGTCGCTGATTGGTGGAAGCAGACTAGAGGAAGCAGCTGATTGGGTGCAACATCAGGTTAGCATTTGTGCTTTCTGGTTAAAGGGGCAGTGCTTTAGTTAAGGTACAGTGGGTTAAAGGTGCAGTGCTTTAAAGGTACAGTGGGCTAAAGGTACAGTGGGCTAAAGGTACAGTGCTTTTTGTTTATATAATAAAGGTGCAGTTTAAAGGTCACGAGGGAGCAGCTGTTGTGAGTCAGATACCTGCTGATTTCTCCCAGCAGTTTCTATTGTGTTATACTGGTATCAGATCCAGGGTAAGGCGGGAGAATGACAGTCATACTGTTCTGGATGTCAGATGTGGGAGGTCATGGTGTCGGATGGCCCTCCAGACGTCCACATCTGCTCCAGGTGCAGCGAGATGGGGCTCCTAAGGGACCGTATTAGGATCCTGGAGCAGCAGCTCGATGACCTCGCTCTGATCAGGGAGAGTGAGGAGGTCATAGAGGGGAGTTATAGAGAGGTGGTCACTCCAAAACCACGGGAGAGAGACATGTGGGTCACGTTAAGGAAGGGCAAGGGGCAGAGGCAGGAATGAGTGAGTACTCCAATGTCGGTACACCTCGCAAATAAGTACTCCTGTTTGAGTACGGATGGGGGTGACAGCCTACCCGGGGGTAGTGACAGCGGACGGGCCTCCAGCACAGAGACCGGCCCTGTTGCTCCAAAAGCTAGGGAAAAAAAAAGGGCCATAGTAATTGGGGACTCTATTGTTAGGGGGTCGGATAGGCGATTCTGTGGACGCAGTCGGGAGACCAGGATGGTGGTCTGCCTCCCTGGTGCCAAGGTCTCGGACGTGTCTCAACGCATCCAAGATATCCTTAAATCAGAGGGAGAGGAGCCTGAGGTCGTGGTACATATAGGTACCAATGACATAGGTAAAAAAAGGGAAGAGGTCCTGAAGGGAGGATTTAGGGAGTTGGGAGGAGACTTAAGAAAAAGGACCAAAAAGGTAACCATATCAGGATTACTGCCTGTGCCACGCGACAGTGAGAGTAGGAATGGAGCGAGGTGGAGGATAAATGCGTGGCTGAAAGACTGGTGCAGAGGGCAGGGATTCAAGTTCCTGGATCATTGGGACTTCTTTTGGGGAAGGTGGGACCTGTACAGAAAGGATGGGTTGCACTTGAACCGGAGGGGGACCAATATCCTAGCGGGGAAATTTGCAAAGGCAGCTGGGGAGACTTTAAACTAGAATGGTTGGGGCGAGGGACTCAAATAGCGAAAGGTAGTAGACAGAATGGGAGGCAGGAAGCAGAAATGGGAAGCACTCGGACACAAGAGGAGAAAGAAAAAAAAGGAAATAAACAGAGAATAAGAGACGGGGGTTTTCTTAAATGTGCATATTTTAATGCTAGGAGCATTGTAAGAAAGGTTGATGAGCTTAGAGTCTGGATAGGCACCTGGAAGTATGATGTTGTGGCGATCAGTGAAACGTGGTTGCAGGAGGGCTGTGATTGGAAACTAAATATTCCAGAATTTCGCTGCTTCAGGTGTGATAGAATTGGAGGGGCAAGAGGTGGAGGTGTTGCATTGCTAGTCAGGGAAGATATTACAGCAGTGCTTTGGCAGGATAGATTGGAGGGCTCATCTAGGGAGGCTATTTGGGTGGAATTGAGAAGTGGGAAAGGTGTAGCAACTCTTATAGGGGTGTATTATAGACCGCCAAACGGGGAACGAGAACTGGAAGAGCAAATATGTAAGGAGATAGCAGATATTAGTAGTAAGCACAACGTAGTGATTGTGGGAGATTTCAACTTTCCACACATAGACTGGGAAACACATTCTGTAAATGGGCTGGATGGGTTGGAGTTTGTAAAATGTGTGCAGGATAGTTTTTTGCAGCAATACATAGAGGTACCTACTAGAGGAGGGGCAGTGCTGGACCTCCTGTTAGGAAATGAGATGGGACAGGTGGCGGAGGTATGCGTTGGGGAGCACTTCGGGTCCAGTGATCACAATACCATTAGTTTCAAGATAATTATGGAGAGGGTCAGAACTGGACCTAGGGTTGAGATTTTTGATTGGAGAAAGGCTAACTTTGATGCGATGCGAGATGATTTAAAAGGAGTGAACTGGGACATTTTGTTTTATGGGAAAGATGTAGAAGAGAAATGGAGGACATTTAAAGGGGAAATTTTAAGAGTACAGAATCTTTATGTTCCTGTTCGGTTGAAAGGAAACAGTAAAAATTGGAAAGAGCCCTGGTTTTCAAGGGAAATTGGACATCTTGTTCGGAAAAAGAGGGAGATCTACAATAGTTATAGGCAGCATGAAGTAAATGAGGTGCTTGTGGAGTATAAGGAATGTAAAAAGAATCTTAAGAAAGAAATTAGAAAAGCTAAAAGAAGATATGAGGTTGCTTTGGCAAGTAAGGTGAAAGTCAATCCAAAGGGTTTCTACAGCTATATTAATAGCAAAAGGATAACGAGGGATAAAATTGGTCCATTGGAGAGACAGAGTGGACAGCTATCTGCAGAGCCAAAAGAGATGGGGGAGATATTGAACAATTTTTTTTCTTCGGCATTCACCAAGGAGAAGGATATTGAATTATGTGAGGTAAGGGAAACTAGTAGAGTAGCTATGGATACTATGAGGTTCAAAGTAAAAGAGGTACTGACACTTTTGAAAAATATAAAAGTGGATAAGTCTCCAGGTTCTGACAGGATATTCCCTAGGACATTGAGGGAAGTTAGTGTAGAAATAGCCGGGGCTATGACAGAAATATTTCAAATGTCATTAGAAACGGGAATAGTCCCCGAGGATTGGCGTACTGCGCATGTTGTTCCATTGTTTAAAAAGGATTCTAAGAGTAAACCTAGCAATTATAGACCTGTTAGTTTGACTTCAGTGGTGGGCAAATTAATGGAAAAGATACCTAGAGACAATATATATAAGCATCTAGATAAACAGGGTCTGATTAGGAACAGTCAACATGGATTTGTGCCTGGAAGGTCATGTTTGACTAATCTTCTTGAATTTTTTGAAGAGGTTACTAGGGAAATTGACGAGGGTAAAGCAGTGGATGTTGTCTATATGGACTTTAGTAAGGCCTTTGACAAGGTTCCTCATGGAAGGTTGGTTAAGAAGGTTCAACTGTTGGGTATAAATGCAGGAATAGCAAGATGGATTCAACAGTGGCTGAATGGGAGAAGCCAGAGGGTAATGGTGGATGGCTGTTTATCGGGTTGGAGGCAGGTGACTAGTGGGGTGCCTCAGGGATCTGTGTTGGGTCCTTTGTTGTTTGTCATGTACATCAATGATCTGGATGAAGGTGTGGTAAATTGGATTAGTAAGTATGCAGATGATACTAAGATAGGGGGTGTTGTGGATAATGAAGAGGATTTCCAAAGTCTACAGAGTGATTTAGGCCATTTGGAAAAATGGGTTGAAAGATGGCAGATGGAGTTTAATGCTGATAAATGTGAGGTGCTACACCTTGGCAGGACAAATCAAAATAGGACGTACATGGTAAATGGTAGGGAATTGAAGAATACAGTTGAACAGAGGGATCTGGGTATAACCGTGCATAGTTCCTTGAAGGTGGAATCTCATATAGATAGGGTGGTAAAGAAAGCTTTTGGTATGCTAGCCTTTATAAATCAGAGCATTGAGTATAGGAGCTGGGATGTAATGTTAAAATTGTACAAGGCATTGGTGAGACCAAATCTGGAGTATGGGGTACAATTTTGGTCGCCAAATTATAGGAAGGATGTCAACAAAATATAGAGAGTACAGAGGAGATTTACTAGAATGTTGCCTGGGTTTCAACAACTAAGTTACAGAGATAGGTTGAATAAGTTAGGTCTTTATTCTCTGGAGCACAGAAGGTTAAGGGGGGACCTGATGGAGGTCTTTAAAATGATGAGAGGGATAGACAGAGTTGATGTGGACAAGCTTTTCCCTTTGAGAATAGGGAAGATTCAAACAAGGGGACATGACTTCAGAATTAAGGGACAGAAGTTTAGGGGTAATATGAGCTTCTTTACGCAGAGAGTGGTGGTGGTGTGGAATGAGCTCCCAGTGGAAGTGGTGGAGGCAGGTTCATTGGTATCATTTAAAAATAAATTGGATAGGCATATGGATGAGAAGGGAATGGAGGGTTATGGTACGAGTGCAAGCAGGTGGGACTAAGGGGAAAAAATTTGTTCGGCATGGACTTGTAGGGCCGAGATGGCCTGTTTCCCTGCTGTAATTGTTATATGGTTATATGGTTATAGGGGGGCTCTGGTGCAGTGTACAGTCTCTGGTGCCGTGTATAGGGATCTGGTGCAGTGTACAGTGCTCGGGTGTAGTGTACAGTGCTCGGGTGCAGTGTACAGTGCTCTGGTGCAGTGTACAGGGCTCTGGTGCAGTGTATATGGCTGGTGCAGTTGTACAGGGCTCTGGTGCAATTGTACAGGGCTCTGGTGCAGTTGTACACGACTGGTGCAGTTGTACAGGATGTCAGTTGCAGTTGTAAAGGGCTCTGGTGCAGTGTAAAAGGCTCTGGTGCAGTTGTTCAGGGCTCTGGTGCAGTTGTACATGGCTCTGGTGCAGTGTGTAGGGCTCTAGTGCAGTTGTATAGGGCTCTGGCGCAGTGTACATGGCTCTGGTGCAGTGTGTAGAGATCTGGTGCAGTGTGTAGGGATCTGGTGCAGTGTATAGGGATCTGGTGCAGTTTGTAGAGGGGCTCTGGTGCAGTGTACAGGGATCTGGTGCAGTTGTACAGGGACCTGGTGCAGTGTATAGGGATCTGGTGCAGTGTACAGTCTCTGATGCAGTATGTAGGGCTCTGGTGCATTGTACAGTCTCTGGTGCCGTGTAGAGACTCTGGTGCAGTGTAGGGCTCTGGTGCATTGTACAGTCTCTGGTGCCGTGTAGAGACTCTGGTGCAGTGTATACGACCCTGGTGTAGGGTATAGGGCTCTGGTGCAGGGTATAGGGCTCTGGTGCAGTGTAGGGCTCTGGGGCAGTGTACAGGGCTCTGGTGCAGTGTACTGGGCTCTGGTGCAGTGTACATTCTCTGGTGCAGTTGTACAGGTCTCTGGTGCAGTGTGTAGGGGGCTCTAGTGCAGTGTGTAGTGGGGCTCTAGTGCAGTGTGTAGGGGGGCTCTGGTGCAGTGTGTAGGGCTCTGGTGCCGTGTACAGGGCTCTTCTGCAGTGTACAGGGATCTGGTGCAGTGTACAGGGATCTGGTGCAGTGCATAGTGCTCTGGTGCAGTGTACAGGGCTCTGCTGCAGTGTACAGGGATCTGGTGCAGTGTACAGGGCCCTGGTGCCATGTACAGTCTCTGGTGCCGTGTACAGTCTCTGGTGCCGTGTATACGACTAAGGTGCAGTGTACAGGGATCTGGTGCAGTGTATTGGGCTCTAGTGCAGTGTCCTGGGCTCTGGTGCAGTGGTACAGGGCTCTGGTTCGGCGTATAGGCCTCTGGTGCAGTGTACAGTGCTCTGGTGCAGTGCACAGAGCTCTGGTGCAGTGTACATTCTCTGGTCCAGTTGTACAGGTCTCTGGTGCAGTGTACATGATTGGTGCAGTTGTACAGGGCTATGGTGCAGTGTACAGTGCTCCGGTGCTGTGTACAGTCTCTGGTGCAGTTGTACAGGGCTCTGATGCAGTGTGTAGGGCTCTGGTGCAGTGTATATAGCTCCAATGCAGTGTGTAGGGGGGCTCTGGTGCAGTGTACAGTCTCTGGTGCCGTGTATAGGGATCTGGTGCAGTGTACAGTGCTCGGGTGCAGTGTACAGTGCTCTGGTGCAGTGTACTGGGCTCTGGTGCAGTGTACAGGAGTCTGGTGCAGTTGTACAGGGCTCTGGTGCAGTGTATAGTCTATGGTGCAGTGTACAGGGCTCTGGTGCAGTGTACAGGGCTCTGGTGCTGTTGTACAGGGCTCTGGTGCAGTGTACAGGGCTCTGGTGGAGCGTACAGGGCATTGGTGCCATGTATAGTCTCTGGTGCCGTGTATAGTCTCTGGTGCAGTGTACAGGGCTCTGGTGCAGTGTCTAGTCTCTGGTGCAGTGTACATGGTTCTGGTGCAGTGTACAGTCTCAGTTGCAGTTGTAAAGGACTCTGGTGCAGTGTACCGGGCTCTGGTGCAGTGTACATGGCTCTGGTGCAGTGTGTAGGGCTCTAGGGCAGTTGTATAGGGCTCTGGTGCAGTGTACAGTCTCTGGCGCATTGTACATGGATCTGGTGCAATGTACAGGAGTCTGGTGCAGTTGTACAGGGCTCTGGTGCAGTGTATAGTCTATGGCGCAGTGTACAGGGCTCTGGTGCAGTGTACAGTCTCTGGTGCTGTTGTACAGGGCTCTGGTGCAGTGCACAGGGCTCTGGTGCCGTGAACATGGCTCTGGTGCCGTGAACATGGCTTTGTTGCAGTGTACATGGCTCTGGTGCAGTGTGTAGGGCTCTAGGGCAGTTGTATAGGGCTCTGGTGCAGTGTACAGTCTCTGGCACATTGTACATGGCTCTGGTGCAGTGTATAGGGCTCTGGTGCAGCGAACAGTCTCTGGCACATTGTACATGGCTCTGGTGCAGTGTATAGGGCTCTGGTGCAGTGTACAGTCTCTGGTGCCGTGTACAGTCTCTGGTGCTGTGTACGACTAAGGTGGAGTGTATAGGGCTCTGGTGTAGAGTATAGGGTTCTGGTGCAGTGTACAGGGATCTGGTGCAGTGTATTGGGCTCTAGTGCAGTGTCCTGGGCTCTGGTGCAGTGGTACAGGGCTCTGGTGCTGTGTATAGGCCTCTGGTGCAGTGTACAGTGCTCTGGTGCAGTGACCAGTGCTTTGGTGCAGTGTACATTCTCTGGTCCAGTTGTACAGGTCTCTGGTGCAGTGTACATGATTGGTGCAGTTGTACAGGGCTCTGATGCAGTGTGTAGGGCTCTGGTGCAGTGTATACAGCTCCGATGCAGTGTGTAGGGGGGCTCTGGTGCAGTGTACAGTCTCTGGTGCCGTGTATAGGGATCTGGTGCAGTGTACAGTGCTCTGGTGCAGTGTACAGTGCTCTGGTGCAGTGTACAGTGCTCTGGTGCAGTGTACAGTGCTCTGGTGCAGTGTACATGACTGGTGCAGTTGTATAGGGCTCTGGCACAGTGTACAGGGCTCTGGAGCAGTGTGCAGTCTCTGGTGCAGTTGTACAGGGCTCTGGTACAATGTACAGGAGTCTGGTGCAGTTGTACAGGGCACTGGTGCAGTGTAGAGTCTATGGTGCAGTGTACATGGATCTGGTGCAGTGTACAGGGCTCTGGTGCAGTGTACAGGGCTCTGGTGCAGCGTACAGGGCATTGGTGCCGTGTATAGTCTCTGGTGCAGTGTACAGGGCTCTGGCGCATTGTACCGGGCTCTGGTGCAGTGTACAGGGCTCTGGTGCAGTTGTACAAAGCTGCGGAGCAGTGTACAGGGCTCTGGTGCCGTGTACAGGGCTCTCGTGCAGTGTACAGGGCTCTGGTGCAGTGTACAGGGCTCTGGTGCCGTGTGCATGTCTCTCGGCAGTGTACATGGCTCTGGTGCAGTGTACATGGCTCTGGTGCAGTGTGTAGGGCAGTTGTATAGGGCTCTGGTGCCGTGAACATGGCTTTGTTGCAGTGTACATGGCTCTGGTGCTGTGTGTAGGGCTCTAGGGCAGTTGTATAGGGCTCTGGTGCAGTGTACAGTCTCTGGCGCATTGTACATGGCTCTGGTGCAGTGTACAGTCTCTGGCACATTGTACATGGCTCTGGTGCAGTGTATAGGGCTCTGGTGCAGTGTACATGACTGGTGCAGTTGTATAGGGCTCTGGTGCAGTGTACAGTGCTCTGGAGCAGTGTGCAGTCTCTGGTGCAGTTGTACAGGGCTCTGGTACAGTGTGCAGGAGTCTGGTGCAGTTGTACAGGGCACTGGTGGAGTGTACAGGGCACTGGTGGAGTGTACAGGGCTCTGGTGCAGTGTACAGTCTCTGGTGCTGTTGTACAGGGCTCTGGTGCAGTGTACTGGGCTCTGGTGCAGCGTGCAGTACAGTCTCTGGTGCCGTGTGTACAGTGGATAGGGCTGGTGCAGTGGTGGGCTCTGGTGGAGTGTACAGGGCTCTGGTGCAGTGTACAGGGCTCTGGTGCAGTGTAGAGGAGGTTGGTGCAGCTGGATAGGAGGTTGGTGCAGTGGAGATGGTTCGTGGAGTGGTATAGGGCTCTGGTGCAGTGTACAGTCTGGGTGCAGTGTACATGCTTAAGTGCAGTGTACATGGCTCTGGTGCAGTTGTATAGGGTTCTACTGCAGTGCAGTGTACAGTGATCTGGTGCAGTGTACGGGAGTGGACTGGTGCAGTGTACAGGGCTCTGGTGCAGTGTAGTGGGCTCTAGGGCATTGTCCTGGGCTCTGGTGCAGTGGTACAGTGCTCTGGTGCAGTGACCAGTGCTTTGGTGCAGTGTACATGCTCTGGTCCAGTTGTACAGGTCTCTGGTGCAGTGTACATGATTGGTGCAGTTGTACAGGACTCTGATGCAGTGTGTAGGGGGCTCTGGTGCAGTGTACAGTCTCTGGTGCCGTGTATAGGGATCTGGTGCAGTGTACAGTGCTCTGGTGTAGTGTACAGTGCTCTGGTGCAGTGTACAGTGCTCTGGTGCAGTGTACAGTGCTCTGGTGCAGTGTACAGTGCTCTGGTGCAGTGTACATGACTGGTGCAGTTGTATAGGGCTCTGGCACAGTGTACAGGGCTCTGGAGCAGTGTGCAGTCTCTGGTGTAGTTGTACAGGGCTCTGGTACAGTGTACAGGAGTCTGGTGCAGTTGTACAGGGCACTGGTGCAGTGTATAGTCTATGGTGCTGTGTACAGGGCTCTGGTGCAGTGTACAGGGCTCTGGTGCAGTGTACAGGGGTCTGGTGCAGCGTACAGGGCATTGGTGCCGTGTACAGTCTCTGGTGCAGTGTACAGGGCTCTGGTGCAGTGTACCGGGCTCTGGTGCAGTGTACAGTCTCTGGCGCATTGTCCATGGATCTGGTGCAATGTGCAGGAGTCTGGTGCAGTTGTACAAGGCTCTGGTGCAGTGTATAGTCTATGGTGCAGTGTACAGGGCTCTGGTGCAGTGTACAGTCTCTGGTGCTGTTGTACAGGGCTCTGGTGCAGTGTACAGGGCTCTGGTGCCGTGAACATGGCTCTGGTGCAGTGTACATGGCTCTGGTGCTGTGTGTAGGGCCCTAGGGCAGTTGTATAGGGCTCTGATGCAGTGTACAGTCTCTGGCGCATTGTACATGGCTCTGGTGCAATGTACAGGGCTCTGGTGCAATGTACAGGGCTCTGGTGCAGTGTACAGTCTCTGGCACATTGTACATGGCTCTGGTGCAGTGTATAGGGCTCTGGTGCAGTGTACAGTCTCTGGTGCCGTGTATACGACTAAGGTGGAGTGTACAGGGCTCTGGTGTAGTGTATAGGGTTCTGGTACAGTGTAAAGGGATCTGGTGCAGTGTATTGGGCTCTAGTGCAGTGTCCTGGGCTCTGGTGCAGTGGTACAGGGCTCTGGTGCAGTGTATAGGCCTCTGGTCTAGTGTACAGTGCTCTGGTGCAGTGACCAGTGCTCTGGTGCTGTGTAATTCTCTGGTCCAGTTGTACAGGTCTCTGGTGCAGTGTACATGATTGTTGCAGTTGTACAGAGCTCTGATGCAGTGTGTATGGCTCTGGTGCAGTGTATGCATCTCCGATGCAGTGTGTAGGGGGGCTCTGGTGCAGTGTACAATCTCTGGTGCCGTGTATAGGGATCTGGTGCAGTGTACAGTGCTCTGGTGCAGTGTACTGGGCTCTGGTGCAGTGTACATGACTGGTGCAGTTGTATAGGGCTCTGGTGCAGTGTGCAGTGCTCTGGAGCAGTGTGCAGTCTCTGGTGCAGTTGTACAGGGCTCTGGTACAGTGTACAGGAGTCTGGTGCAGTTGTACAGGGCACTGGTGCAGTGTATAGGCTATGGTGCAGTGTACAGGGCTCTGGTGCAGTGTAAAGTCTCTGGTGCTGTTGTACAGGGCTCTGGTGCAGTGTACAGGGCTCTGGTGCAGCGTACAGGGCATTGGTGCCGTGTACAGTCTCTGGTGCAGTGTACAGGGCTCTGGTGCAGTGTACCGGGCTCTGGTGCAGTGTACAGGGCTCTGGTGCAGTTGTACAAGGCTGCGGAGCAGTGTACAGGGCTCTGGTGCCGTGTACAGGGCTCTCATGCAGTGTACAGGGCTCTGGTGAAGTGTACAGGGCTCTGGTGCCGTGTGCATGGCTCTCGTGCAGTGTACATGGCTCTGGTGCAGTGTACATGGCTCTGGTGCAGTGTGTAGGGCAGTTGTATAGGGCTCTGGTGCAGTGTACAGTCTCTGGTGCATTGTACATGGCTCTGGAGCAGTGTGTAGGGCTCTGGTGCAGTGTATAGGGCCCTGCTGGAAGAAATCAGCAGGGATCTGACTCCCAATCAGCTGCGTATTCTAACCGCTTCCATCAATCAGCGGCTTCCACAAACACACTTGTTTTGAACGAGTGGAATGATACAGATTTGGATGCTCCTCCCTCACAACGGTTCCTGGGCCTCTGTGAAAGCAAGCCCCGCGATCAGGTAATATACTCACTGCCCGGACGCCGCTCCTCGCTCACCAACGGTTCCTGGGCTTCTATAATAATACAACCTTATAAAGATATTCTAAACATAAACTTTGCTGGTCAGCCTGTGGCTCGGGAAATCAGCCTGTGCATGATAAAATCAATTTAAGTTGCAGATTCGGAATAGACTGCCCCTATGGCTTGGGTTGTCACACCTATCCTTGTATGTGCTCACTCCAGAGTGCTGGGATAGCACTGAAAAAGCAGTACATTATTTTTCAGGTGATGGGAAGTGTTTAGTTAATGCTTATGTTGCATATAAAATGGTACAGATTACTGACGTCTTGGAGTTCATTTTAAATGGTCTTTAACAATAATTGAGTTATAGGGCCAATAACTGTGCCAACGTGCCTTCCCATCATATTTGTTGCAGCAAACGAGACCCACTCTGTCGGGTTCACCCAGGATATCGAGTTTGTAAAGGAGATCTTTAGCACAAGTTCTCCCATGACAAGTACAATGTAGTATAGGATATTTACATTGTGTTAACACTATTTCACCAGCAGGCTCCAGCTACATACTTAGCTTTGGCCGGATCTCATAAGCTAGTTATCCTCCTGGTGCTGGTTAGCGTAACAGGTTCAGTCGCTACATATTGTGATGGGACAGGATGATTACATCTGTAAATAATATATATATAATATTTTATGTTTATAATTACTTAAGCAGAGCAGAAGGGGTGTCAGGTCTCAAAATAGTTCAAGGCATACCCAGGGACCTTTGGTTATGTGAGGGCCCTCATATACAACAATACATCAAGGTCACCAAGAGCCTTCAAGGCTCTGAACTAGCCAGAAAAGTTAGTTAGAAAAAACTTTATAAGAACGTATCCGGTCAGACAATTTCCAGGTGATAAAACGGGGTTTGATTTATGCAGAAGTAGATACTGATTTCCAGATTTCACTCCACCAGGTCTGCTGCAATATCAGCAGCAAGGGTTATTTACGTTTGCTGGACCACATCCTAATGGTTGCAGCATGGTCAAACGAACGAATTCCAAACATTTTATAATAACCCATTGCCAGACCAGGGGTACTTGTCAACTATATTTTACGTTCTATTTATAGTTCCACCCGGATGAGAGGTGTTACTATTATTATTACTTCATTTAACAGCATCAGCATGTTTTAAATGTATATCATGACTGTATGCATTATGAATGTTTCCCTCATCTGTCAATGAAGCAGTTGTGGTTGTGTAGACTCGTTTCTCACGGCATGAAATCACAGAGCTTTGAAATCTTCACGTACTCACTCACGTGACTCTGAAGTAAAATTGTAAAATTAAACGAGAACTTACCAGTTTGAAGTTTGATCTTTATTTTATGAGGAGTTACATTGGTGAGTACGTGCCCTCCATTCCAACCCTCTCTCACAAAGGTCATCTGGTAGTTCTAGGTGTCTGATTTTACTATGACACTTCAATTACTGTGATCTGTGATTTCACACCGTTGCTTTAAAGCTTGACGCGCATGCCGACGAGCGGGCTCTTCACGTACTCACCAACGTAATTAACTACTCATAAAAAAAGATCAAGCTTCAAACTGGTAAGTTCTCGTTTAATCTTACTATTATGTGCATAGAAACATAGAAACATAGAAAATAGGTGCAGGAGTAGGCCATTCGGCCCTTCGAGCCTGCACCGCCATTCAATATGCTCATGGCTGGTCATCCAACTCAGTATCGTGTACCTGCTTTCTCTCCATACCCCCTGTTCCCTTTAGCCACTAGGGCCACATCTAACTCCCTCTTAAATATAGCCAATGAACTGGCCTCAACTACCTTCTGTGGCAGATAATTCCAGAGATTAACCACTCTCGGTCCTAAAAGATTTCCCCCTTATCCTTAAACTGTGACTTCCCCAACATCAGGAACAATCTTCCTGCATCTAGTCTGTCCAACCCCTTAAGAATTTTGTAAGTTTCTATAAGATCCCCCCTCAATCTTCTAAATTCTAGCGAGTACAAGCCGAGTCTAGCCAGTCTTTCTACATATGAAAGTCCTGACATCCCAGGACTCAGTCTGGTGAACCTTCTCTGTACTCCCTCTATGGCAAGAATGTCTTTCCTCAGATTAGGAGACCAAAACTGTACGCAATACTCTAGGTGTGGTCTCACCAAGACCCAATACAACTGCAGTAAAACCTCATTGCTCCTATACTCAAATCCATTTGCCATGTGCAGACAGATAAGTGTTGGTCTTGGCATTATGTTCAGCTTTGTTATTTTAGTTACAAATATCATATGAAGGAACCGTTAATTTAAGTTTAATATCGGGGTGGGATATTGCAACCTTCACATGGACCAACCTGTTTCAACTAATGCAATCAACCCGATGTACACAAAAAAATAGATCAAATAGTACAAGTTGACCTACAACTTTAGGCTGTGCACGCCATACGCAAGATGAAGAAGAAGAATTTTAATATCACATTTCTCTCTCCTTCTGTCTCTCTAGATGTGAACAATTAGTCTATCCATTTTCATCCAAGGACTGTAATTGGTAAATAAGGACAATGAAACTTCACATTGTATCCATCACTGGTTACTTGTTGGCTCTTGCTAACCACATGTGCATAAGAACACATTTCATCACAATAGTGAATTAGTCAATAATCATCAAAGAAAACTTTCAATAGTCATTTAGTCAATAACCATCATAGAAACATTTCAAGAGTAAATAAAATATTATTTGTGTTGTAATTCTATACATTTGGGTTTACTATATACATTATGAAAGGGATATAGATAAATAACATTTGTTTTTGATGACATTTTTTTAGAGTGTTAGTGAGGGAGGCAAAAGGGGTGGAAGAGTGGAGAGGAGAAAAGAGGGGGGAGAGATCTTGGGAGAGAGGAGAGTGGAGGGGAGTTGGGTAGAGGAGAGTAGAGAGGGTAGCGAGGAGAGGTAGACAGGAGAGGGTGCAGAGAGACAAAAGGAAAAGGGAAAGGGAGCGGGAGAGGGAAGAGGAGAGGAGGGGAGAATAGAGGTGAGGAGGTAAGAATGGTTGAGGGGAAGGAGGAAAGTGGAGGGGAGAGGAGAGAAGAGGGTAGATGGGAGGGGAGGGGAGGGGGTGAGGGAAGAGGAGCAGAGAGGAGGGATGAAGAGGGGAGGATATGACAAGAGGAGGGAAGGGGAGAGGGGAGGAGAGGAGAGGAGGGGTAAAGAGAGGAGGTGTGGAGAGGAGATCTGAGGGGAGGGGAAACGACGGGAGAGAGGCGAGAGAATAGAGGAGGGGAGATGGGAGAAAAGGTGGGACAGAGAAGATGAGATGAGGGGAGGAGAAGGGAGGGGAGGAGAGAAGAGGGCAGGAGAGGCGAAGAGAGGTGAGGAGATTAGAGGGAAGCCGAGGAGGGGAGAAGAGTGGGGAGGTGGGGAGAGGAGAGGAGGGCAGAGGAGTGCAGGAAAGGAAGGAGAGGAGGGGAGAATGGGAGGAGGGGGAATGGGAGGGGCGTGGAGGATATGATAGTAGAGGTGAGGGGAGAAGAGAGCAGTGGAGAGGAGCATTGGAATGAGGAGTGGAGAGGATAAGAGAGAGGAGAGGGGGAACGAGGAGAGGACATGAGAGGGGAGGATAAGAAAAGAGTGGAGGGGAGAAGAGAGCGGAGGAATGGAGAGGAGAGGGGAGGAAAGTAGGGGAGAGGAGAGGAGAGGAAAGTAAAGGAGTAGAGAGAATTGGGAGGGGAGATGGGAGGAGAGTAGACGGGAGGGAAGGAGGGGAGAAAGGAGAGGAAAATAAAGGAGAAGAGAGGAGAGAAGAGGGGAGGGGATGAGAGGAGGGGAGAGAATAGAAGAGAAGAGGAGGGGGATGTGGGAAGATGATGGGAGTAAAGGGAGGGAAGTGGAGAGGCGGGCAGGAGAGGGGAGGAGGGTTGGTGATGGAGGAGGGTGTAGGAGAGGAGGAGAAGAGAGGCGAGGAGGAAAAGAGAGAGGAGGGGAGGAGAGGGGAGGAGGGGAAAGAGAGCAGAGGAGAGCGGAAATGTGGGGGGAGGGTTGATAGCAGAGGAGGAGAGGAGGAGGGAGGTAACTGGAGGAGAGGATTGGAGAGGAGGAGAGGAGAAGGAAGGAGAGGGGAGAGCACAAGAGAAGGAGAGAAGAGAGTGGATAGGAGAGGGTGGGAGTGGAGGGGAGCACAGTTGAGGAAAGATGTCGAGGGATAGGGGAAGGGAGAGGAGGAGAGAGGAGGAGAGGACAGGAGGGGGAGGTGAGGAGATGCGGAGGGGAGAGGCTGGGGAATGGGAGAAGAGGAGAAGAGCAGAGGAGAGGGGAGACAAGGAGAGCAGCAGGATGGAGAGGATAGTAGAAGGCAGGGTAGGAGGAGATAGGAGAGGAAATGAGGAGAGAGGCGAGGAGAATGGGAAAGAGCTGAAGGGAGGAGATAAGGGGCGGAACGAATAGAGGGGATTAGGAGGGTAGCGGGGCGGAGAGGGTAGGGGTGGATAGGACAGGAGAATAGAGGGGAGGGGAATGTAAAAGAGAAGTGCAGTGGAGAATAGCAGAGAAGTGGGAAGGAGCGGCAAGAGGAGGATAGAAGCGAGAGAAGAGAAGGGGAGAGGGGAGGGAAGGCGAGGAGAGGGGAAGTGAGGAGACAATCTATCACCTCCACATTACCTTTGTTGCTTGACTTGGGGAGGGGAGGGGAGAGAAGAGGAGAGGAGAGGGGAGGAGGAGGAGGAGAAGGGAGGAGGGGGGAGAGGGGAGGGGGAAGGGAGGAGGGGATGAGAGGGGGGGGAGGGGAGGAGGGATGAGAGAGGGGAGGAGAGGGGATTGGAGGGGAGATGAGAGGAGAGCAAGATATGGGAGGCGAGGTGAAGGAGAGAGGAGGGGGGAAGAGGAGAAGAGTGTAGGAGAGGAGAGTGGGGAGGAGGAGAGGAGAGAGGGGACGATGGGATGAGAGGAGGGGAGATGGGAGGAGGGGCAGGAGAATAGAGGGGAGGAGTAAAGAGGGGAGGAGGGTAGTGGGGAGCGAAAGAGGGATGAGAGGGGATCGGAGAAGGGAGAACAGTTGAGGATTGGGGAAGGGGAGAGGGGAAGGATGGGGTAGAGAGTGGAGAAGTGGAGAGGGGAGGGGGAGAGAGGAGAAGAAAGTAAATGTGAGAAGAGTGGATGGGAGGGAAGAGGCAGAGGGGAGAGGAGAGGAAAGTAAAGGAGAAGAGAGAGAAGGGGGTGAGGGGGAGAGAGAGGAAAATACGGGGGAGGGGAGGAGGAGAGGAGAGGAGAGGAGAGAAGAAAAGATGAGGGGAGTTGGGAGGGGAGAGAAGCAGAACGTGGGGGAGGAGAATGGAAGTGAGGTGAAAAGAAGAGAAAAGAGGAGATGGGAGGAGAGAGAGTCGGTGGCTGCAATGGCGGCAGCCCTGTCAGCAGCGCGTTAGTTTTTTCAACTTTTTAATTTTTTTTTAGTACCTTTTAAAGTATGTTTTTTGTGTTTCTTTGTGTGTTTTTGTGGGGGGGGGGGTGTGGGGGAGGGGGGGGGGGGGGGGGGGGGGGGGGGGGGGGGGGGGGGGGTGAGGGGGGGGGAAACCGTTTTGGCCGCGTCCTCCATGGAGAGGTGACTTTTTCCAGGTCGCCTCCCTCGTGGCCTAACAGCAAGGATCTTTCCCGGAGAAGCGCCCGGGGCTTCAGCGGCGGGCGCAGCATGGACTCTCGGCATGGAGCGGGTGAGCCCTTGCTGGGGCTCGCTGGAGGGAGCGCTCCGTTTCGCTGGCCCGGGGCAGCCGGCAGCCTGAAGCCGCGGTCTGCACAGCTCCAGCTGGCGCAGTGTCCGCAGCCCGGGATCCCTCGTGGGGGACCCGGGGGAAGAAGAAGCCATCACTGCCGGTCCGCGGCCAACTTCTACCGTGGGCCCGGCGTAAACTTACCATCAGCCCTGGAGGGGAGCTTCGACCGCCGACCCTGCAGTCTGCGGTGCTTCTGGCCTCGGCGCGGCGGGGACTTTAAATCTTCGATCGCCGGCCTGCGGCCTACGCCGACTTAAAACCGCGGTCTCCGGTGGGGAAGAGCCGACTCTGGACTTAACTGGACTTGTACCTTGTCCTTTTACCATCTGGACGCCCACAGCAACAGCTGCGGAGGGTTGAGGTCCAGACCACGGGGTAAAATGGAGGAGTACTGGCCAAATTGTATGCCTTCCACCACAGTGATGAATGCTGTGGTGGATGTCTATGTTCAATTTTTATTGCGTTTTTGTGTGTGTTCTTTATAATTGTACCGCTGTTGACATATGCATTTCACTTGCACTTATGTGCAATGTGACAAATAAACTGTATTGTATTGTATTGTATTGTATTGTATTGTAAGAGGAGAGGATGTGTGGATTGGAGAAGGGAGGGGATAGAGGAGACAGGCGGGTAGGAGGGGGGGAGGGGAGAGAGGAGAGGAAAATAAAGGAGGGGAGAGGAGAGGAAAATATAGGAGGGGAGAAGAGAGGATAGGGAGGGGAGTGGGGAGGAGACGAGAGGAGAGTGGAGGGGACGAGAGGAGGGGAGAGGTAAGATGAGAGGGGAGGAGAGGATGGAAGGGGGGGAGGGAGGAGGAGACTGGAGGGGAAAGGAGAGGGGATGAGAGTGGAGGATAGGATAGGAGAGATGAAAGGAGAAGAGTAAACATAGAAACATAGAAACATAGAAAATAGGTGCATGAGTAGGCCACTCGGCCCTTTGAGTCTGCACCATCATTCAATATGATCATGGCTGATCATCCAACTCAGTATCCTGTACCTGCCTTCTCTCCATACCCCTGATCCCTTTAGCCACAAGGGCCACATCTAACTCCCTCTTAAATATAGCCAATGAACTGACCTCAACCACCTTCTGTGGCAGAGAGTTCTGGACTTCCCCAACATCGGGAACAATCTTTCCTGCATCTAGCCTGTCAAACCCCTTAAGAATTTTGTAAGTTTCTTTAAGATCCCCTCTCAAACTTCTAAATTCTAGCGAGTACAACCCAAGTCTATCCAGTCTTTCTTCATATGAAAGTCTTGACATCCCAGGAATCAGTCTGGTTAACCTTATCTGTACTACCTCTATGGCAAGAATGTCTTTCCTCAGATTTGGAGACCAAAACTGTACACAATACTTGGTCTCACCAATACCCTGTATAACAGCAGTAGAACCTCCCTGCTCCTATACTCAAATCCTTTTGCTATGAATGCTAACATACCATTCGCTTTCTTCACTGCCTGCTGCACCTGCATGCCTACTTTCAATGACTGGTGTACCATGACACCCAGGTCTCGTTGCATCTCCCCTTTTCCGAATCGGCCACCATTTAGATAATCGTCTACTTTCCTGTTTTTGCCACCAAAGTGGATAGCCTCACATTTATCCACATTATACTGCATCTGCCATGCATTTGCCCATTCACCCAGCGTATCCAAGACATCTTGCAGCCTCCTAGCATCCTCCTCACAGCTCTCACCGCCCCCCAGATTCATGTCATCCGCAAACGTGGAGATGTCGCTTTCAAGTCCCTTGTTCAAATCATTAATATATATTGTAAATAGCTGGGGTCCCAGCACTGAGCCTTGCGCTACCCCACTGGTCACTGCCTGCCATTGTGAAAAGGATCTGTTTACTCCTACTCTTTGCTTCCTATTTGCCAGCTGTTTCATTATGTTCTGCCCCTTTCTGGATGATACATAATGGACGATTAAAGCAGTCTTGCTTACTTGAACTTTATTGTCTTTTTGCAGTCCTGATCCGGGCCGGGCCACACCCCGGTGTCCCCTCTAAAACAGTCCCCTGTACACCAGTACCCAAACAAACAATCCTATTGTTACATCTTTCTTTTTCTTTTTTCAAGTTAGTCTCTTTCCCTTATTCTAGTGCAACAAACTTGTACCATATGGTCTGCTCATTTACAACAGATCTAACAACATAAGCAATAATAAATCAACAGTTCAAAACATCCGCTTTCCAACAAGTGCATCAACAACACATTTTCATTTTTTTTTCTCGTAGTCCATACAATAATCACTGAGTATAGTCTGTCAGGTAGCGGGGTCTGATCACTTGTCGACCTGACCTGGTGACCGTGCCTTGGTTCTCTGCTGGGCCATCTGGCGGTATGGTCGCCTCAGTCACTGTTGGCGTGGGCGTGTTTTGTGTTGGTGTGAGCGTGGTGAGATTGTGTCTGAGGTGGCGACGATTTTGTCTCAGCACACCTCCTGACTCTAACTCCACCTCATACGATCTATGGCTCACCTGTTGGACCACTCTCGCTGGTCTCCAGCCCTTGTGTGTGTCACAGGGCTGTACTCTCACACTGTCCTCTCTTTTCAGAGTGTCCATGTCTTTTGCTGTGCGGTTGTAGTACTTTTCTTGTCTCTGTCTGTTGTATTTCAGTCCCTGTTCGTCGTGTGTCACCTCTGGCTTCAGCAGAGTGTCCTTTGTGGGAAGCAGGGTCCTGGTCCTCCTGCTTAGGAGTCTCTGTGCTGGGCTTGTGTTGAGGCCCTGGCTCGGTGTGTTGCGATGATCCAGCATTGCCAAGTACGGATCCTGTCTCGCTGCTGCAGTCTTCAGCATCAGGCGCTTGGCTGTCTTTACCGCTGACTTCGCCTTCCCATTACTCTGCGGGTATCCCGGCGACGATGTCCTGTGTTCAAAGCCCCACTTCTGGCTGAAGTGCTGAAACTCTTGTGATGCATACTGGGGCCCGTTATCCGAGATCACAATGTCAGGAATCCCCTGTCGGGCAAAATGGGCCTTGAGTTTTTTGATCACTGTGTTGCTCTTAGTGTCAGGTAGATAATCGACCTCCCAAAAGTTTGAATAATAATCTACTGTTCTATCAGATAGTCTTTATTGTGAAAGGAGAACATGTCCGTTCCTATCTTGGCCCAGGGTCTGCTGGCCATGTCATGTGGATGTAGTGTCTCTCTTTGTTGCTTTGGGTCCACTAACCCACATATGTCACATTTGGCGATGAAGATCTTGATCTCCTCGTTCATTCCAAGCCAGTGTACACATTCCCTCGCTCACCTCAGACATCCTTCTACTCCCAGGTGAGAGGAGTGGATCCTGTGAGTGATGTCCACCCTGAGTGCGTCAGGTATCACGGCTCTATCTCCTCGGAACACTATGCCATCCTGGAAACTCAGTTCATCTTGGAAAGTGTGGTAGTGCCTGATGTCACTTGGTAAGTCCTTTTTTCTCTTGGGCCACCCTGTTTCAGTGCATGTACCTCCTCCACTGTCTGTCCTTGCAGTGTTCTGCTATGCTCCCTTGACAGCGCTGTAGCTCTAGAAATGTGCAGGCATGTCTCAAGACTCAGCTTCTCTTCCCTGAGTAGTCTCTCCCTCAGTGCTGAGCTATTTGTACCACACACAAGGCGATCTCTAATCAATGAATCTCTGATGTCCCCAAAATCACAACTACTAGCAAGTATTTTCAAGTCTGTTACATAGCCGCCTACGTTTTCATCCAATCCTTGGTTCCTCATGAAGAATCGGTACCTTTCCACAGTCTCGTTTACCTTTGGGCTGCAGTACTCGTCAAACTGTATAACCATATAACCATATAACAATTAACAATTACAGCACGGAAACAGGCCATCTCGACCCTTCTAGTCCGTGCCGAACACAAAAATCTCCCCTAGTCCCATATACCTGCGCTCAGACCATAACCCTCCATTCCCTCCCCATCCATATAACTATCCAATTTATTTTTAAATGATAAAAACGAACCTGCCTCCACCACCTTCACTGGAAGCTCATTCCACACCGCTACCACTCTCTGAGTAAAGAAGATCCCCCTCATGTTACCCCTAAACTTCAGTCCCTTAATTCTCATGTCATGTCCTCTTGTTTGAATCTTCCCTACTCTCAGTGGGAAAAGCTTTTCCACGTCAACGCTGTCTATCCCTCTCATCATTTTAAAAACCTCTATCAAGTCCCCCCTTAACCTTCTGCTCTCCAAAGAATAAAGCCCTAACTTGTTCAACCTTTCTCTGTAACTTAGTTGCTGAAACCCAGGCAACATTCTAGTAAATCTCCTCTGTACTCTCTCTATTTTGTTGACATCCTTCCTATAATTAGGCGACCAAAACTGTACACCATACGCCAGAATTGGCCTCACCAATGCCTTGTACAATTTTAACATTACATCCCAACTTCTATACTCAATGCTCTGATTTATATGACCATTGAACTCACTGTGGTCCTCGCTGAAGGGCTAGCACTCGACAAAGTTGCCCAAAGTTCTCTGCCTTTTTCTCCGATGAGATAGTTGAATAGCTTGACTTTTGTGGTCTCTTCGGCATCTGGCATGGTAAGGTCTATGTACAATGTGAACTCCTCCTTCCAACTTTTCCATCACTTCGCCAAGTTGTTGGAGTCCAAAACCAAAGTTCCAGGGGGTTTTAGCCCTTCCATCGCTGTCAGCTAGCTGTTGTTTTTTTCTTTGCCGGCTTCTGTAAGGCCAACGTTAGCCTGCTGCTAGCTAGCTATACTTTCACTTTTCTGGTTAATTCTGACAATTTTCGACGTCCATCCCACAGCTGCCACCATGTTTCATTATGTTCTGCCCCTTTCTGGATGATACATAATGGACGATTAAAGCAGTCTTGCTTACTTGAACTTTATTGTCTTTTTGCAGTCCTGATCCGGGCCGGGCCACACCCCGGTGTCCCCTCTAAAACAGTCCCCCATACATCAGTACCCAAACAAACAATCCTATTGTTACACCAACTAGTTCTCTATCCACATCAATACTGAACCCCCAATACCGTGTGCATTAAGATTGTATACTGATCTCTTATGTGGGACCTTGTCGAAAGCCTTCTGAAAGTCCAGATATAACACATCCACTGGTTCTCGAAAATGCTACAAGATTCGTCAGCCATGATTTACCTTTCGTAAATCCATGCTGACGTTGTCCATTGATTTCACCACTTTCCAAATGTGCTGCTATCCCATCTGGGATGAGGGAAGAGGAGTGATGAGGAGAGGAGGTTGAGAAGGGTGAGGAGTGGAGAGGGAAAGAGAGGAGGAAAGGGGAAAGGCAACAATCTCTCACCTCCACATCATTAGTTATCTTTGTAGCAGTATTTGAGGGGAGGGAGAAGAGAGTAGAGGGAAGTAGATGAGAGGGATGGGAAAGAGAGAAGTGGAGAGAGGAGAATAGGGAAGAGGGGAGAACAAAGGAGTGGAGAGGAGGTGAGAGAGGGCTGGAGAGGAGAGCAGGGGGAAAGAGATGAGAGGAGGGGGAGAGGAGAGGAGAAGGGAGAAGAAAGCAGGGGAAAGCAGGGGGCAGGAGAGGAGAGGGGAGGATGAAGAGAGAGGAGAGGGTGGAAGAGGAGGTGGAGAAGAGGAGGGGAGAGGAGGGCAGGAGGGGAGTGAGTGGCGAAGAGAGTAGAGGGGAGAGAGAAGAATGCATGGAAGAAGGGAGGGGAGGGGAGCAGAGGGGAGGAGGAGGGTAGATGAGAGGAGACGGCGGGAGAGGGGAGGGGGGCGAGAGAACCGAGAGGGATAGGGAGGGGAAGAGAGAGAAGAGGAGGGGAGAGGAGAGAAGAGGAGATGAGAGGAAAGAGGAGGGGAGGAGAGGAGGGGGAGAGGGGATGAGAGGAGTGGAAGAGAGGAGAGGGCATGAGGAGGAAATGGGAGTAGATTAGGTGGGGAGAGTGGAGATAGTGGATCTGAGGAGAGGATAGTGGAGGAGAGGAAGGTAGACGATAGGATGGCAGGAGAGGGGATGGGAGGAAGGGAGAGAGAGGGGGGATAGTGGAGGGGGAGTAGAGGGGAGGTGAGGAGAGGAGAGAGGAGAGGAGGGTAGGAAAGGGGAGAGGAGGGGAGAAATGCAAAGGAGAGGAGCAGAGGAGTGGAGGAGAGAAGAGCAGAGGGGAGTGAGAGGAGGTGAGGAGAGGAGGGTGGGAGAGGAGAGAGGAGGAGGAAAGAGCGGAGAGGGGGGGGCATATGAAAAGAGGAGAAGAGAGGAGAAGGGAGGAAAAGAAAGGATAGGAGGGGAGGAGAGGGTAGAGGAGAGGGAGGAGTGGGGATGAGAGTGGATGAGGGGAGGCAGAGAGAGGAGAGGAAAATAAAGTACAATAGAGGATGGGAAGGGGAGAGGAAAGGAGAGGGGAGAGGAGGGGTGAGGAGAGGAGGGAAAGAGAGGAGAGGAGAAGAAAGGCGCCAATCTCACCACGATATTACACTTATCTTTGTTGCTGGATTTGAGCAGACGGGAGAAGAGAGGAGAGGTGAGATTCAGATTCAGATTCAGATTCAGATTCAATTTTAATTGTCATTGTCAGTGTACAGTACAGAGACAACGAAATGCATTTAGCATCTCCTTTGAAGAGCGACATAGCAAACGATTTTGAATTAAAAAAAATAAATAATAAGTGTCCGTGGGGGGGTGATTGGCAGTCACCGAGGTACGTTGTTTAGTAGATTGACAGCGGCCGGAAAGAAGCTGTTCCTCGACCTGCTGGTTCGGCAATGGAGAGACCTGTAGCGCCTCCCGGATGGTAGGAGGGTAAACAGTCCATGGTTGGGGTGAGAGCAGTCCTTGGCGATGCTGAGCGCCCTCCGCAGACAGCGCTTGCTTTGGACAGACTCAATGGAGGGGAGCGGTGAACCGGTGATGCGTTGGGCGATTTTCACCACCCTCTGCAATGCCTTCCGGTCGGAGACAGAGCAGTTGCCATACCATACTGTGATGCAGTTGGTAAGGAGGCTCTCGATGGTGCAGCGGTAGAAGTTCACCAGGATCTGAGGAGACGCTGATGATGAGCCTTCTTGATCAGAGTAGAGGTATTGTGGGTCCAAGAGAGGTCATCGGAGATGTTGACTCCCAGGAACCTGAAGCTAGAAACACGTTCCACCTCCGTCCCGTTAATGTGGATGGGGGTGTGCGTGCCGCCTCTGGACTTCCTGAAGTCTACAATGAGCTCCTTGGTCTTCTTGGAGTTAAGGGCCAGGTTGTTGTCAGCGCACCATGCTGCTAAGTGCTGGACCTCCTCCCTGTAGGCCAGCTCATCGTTGTTGCTGATGAGGCCAATCACCGTTGTATCATCTGCATACTGGATGATGGTGTTAGTACCATGTACAGGTGTGCAGTCATAGGTGAAGAGGGAGTAGAGGAGGGGGCTCAGCACGCAGCCCTGAGGGACGCCGGTGTTCAGGGTGAGGGATGAAGAGGTGTGCTTGTCTAACCTCACAGACTGGGGTCTGTTGGTTAGAAAGTCCAGTATCCAGTTGCAGAGGGAGGGGTCGATGCCCAGGTTACCGAGTTTGGTGATCAGTTTTGATGGAATAATGGTGTTGAATGCTGAGCTGTAATCGATGAACAGCATTCTTACATAAGTGAGGCAAGGAGCGGAGTGGAGGAATGGAGAAGAAAGGAGAGCAGGCGGTGGGAGTGGATAGGAAGTGAAAATTGAGGGGTGGAAAGGGGAGGTAAAGAGATGAGAAGAGCGGTGGGTGGAGAGGAGATGAGGAGAGGGGAGAGAAGTTGAGAGGAGGGGAGAGGAGGGGAGGGGGGGGGAGAGGAGGGGGGAGGAGGGGAGAGGAGGGGGGGGAGGGGGAAGGGGGGAGGGAGAGGGGAGGAGAGGGAAGGAAGGGAGAAGAATGGGAGGAGAGGAGACAATTTTTCACCTCCACATTATAATTATCTTTGGTGCTGGTTTAGAGGGGAGGTGAGAGGAGAGGAGGAGATGTGGGTAGATGAAGGGAGGAGAGGGAGGGGAGAGGAGAGGAGAGGTGGGGATGAGAGGAGCGAAGATCGAATGAGAGGGCAAGAGGAGAGCAGGGAGGAGAGGAGAGCAGGGGGGATGGGGAGAGGGGAGGAGGGGACGCAGGTGACGGGCCTCCCCCATCTGCCACCAGCACTATTGGCGAAATCAACTATTAGACTGCCGGTGATGTCACCCATGAAGTCTCCCACAAAGACTGTTGAACCACCGCCTGATATGATGTCACCCTCCCCTCCAGCAGAGGGCCTGAATCTTAAACGTGTGGGACGGGTTTGTCGGCCTAACCCTAAGTACAAAGTCTCTATTAAATACTGATTACAGGTTTCCATTACCTAGGCCACATTATATTCCTCCTTACTTATCTCCTTCACGGTTTAGTCACGATTTATAAAGCACTGTATCTTCTTACTATACATTGAAAGTTTTAGTTTTATGCTTATTTAGTTGCTAACTAGACGGGGCTACATACTGGATAGCTAGGGAACAAGCGTGACTGAGCCACATATTGGATAACTAGATAGCTAGCGAGATAGCTACATATTGGATAGCTAGGTAGCTAGCTGGATAGCTCTATACGGGAAAGCTTGGTAGCTAGCAAATTGAACTACATACCTTGATAGCTAGGTTGGTAGCTAGACTGAGCTACATGCTGGATAGCTAGATAGCTCCCTAGACTGAGCTACATACCCGGATAGCTAGATAGCTAGCTAGTATGAGTTACATACTGGATAGCTACGTAGATAGTGTGATGGCTACATAATGGATAGATAGCTAGCTGGTCTGAGCAACATACTGGATAGCTAGACAGCCAGCTAGACTGAACCACATACTGGATAGTTAGATATCTCGCTAGACTGAGCTGCATACTGGATAGCTACGTAGCTAGTGAGATGGCTAC
Organism: Leucoraja erinaceus; assembly: GCF_028641065.1. NCBI lineage: Eukaryota > Metazoa > Chordata > Chondrichthyes > Rajiformes > Rajidae > Leucoraja > Leucoraja erinaceus. The sequence goes on along the minus strand of NC_073406.1, from coordinate 23,991,777 downwards.
ATAATGGATCGATAGATCGCTAGCTAGTCTGAGCAACATACTGGATAGCTCACCGGGACGCCGCCTTCACCGACCTCCACATCGATGCCGCCTCTGACCCTCACCTGCCTACCGATGACGCCCAGCCTCGCAGCTTATAACCATATAATATAACCATATAACAATTACAGCACGGAAACAGGCCATCTCGGCCCTACAAGTCCATGCCGAACAAATTTTTATTTTTTTTCCCCTTAGTCCCACCTGACTGCACTGAAACCATAACCCTCCATTCCCTTCTCATCCATATGCCTATCCAATTTATTTTTAAATGATACCAATGAACCTGCCTCCAACACTTCCACTCGGAGCTCATTCCACACCGCCACCACTCTCTGCGTAAAGAAGTTCCCCCTCATATTACCCCTAAACTTCTGTCCCTTAATTCTGAAGTCATGTCTTCTTGTTTGAATCTTCCCTATTCTGAAAGGGAAAAGCTTGTCCACATCAACTCTGTCTATCCCTCTCATCATTTTAAAGACCTCTATCAGGTCCCCCCTTAACATTCTGCGCTCCAGAGAATAAAGACCTAACTTATTCAACCTATCTCTGTAACTTAGTTGTTGAAACCCAGGCAACATTCTAGTAAATCTCCTCTGTACTCTCTCTATTTTGTTGACATCCTTCCTATAATTGGGCGACCAAAATTGTACACCATACTCCAGATTTGGTCTCACCAATGCCTTGTACAATTTTAACATTACATCCCAGCTTCTATACTCAATGCTCTGATTTATAAAGGCTAGCATACCAAAAGCTTTCTTTACCACCCTATCTATATGAGATTCCACCTTCAAGGAACTATGCACGGTTATACCCAGATCCTTCTGTTCAACTGTATTCTTCAATTCCCTACCATTTACCATGTACGTCCTATTTTGATTTGACCTGCCAAGGTGTAGCACCTCACATTTATCAGCATTAAACTCCATCTGCCATCTTTCAGCCCATTTTTCCAAATGGCCTAAATCACTCTGTAGACTTTGGAAATCCTCTTCATTATCCACAACACCCCCTATCTTGGTATCATCTGCATACTTACTAATCCAATTTACCACACCTTCATCCAGATCATTGATGTACATGACAAACAACAAAGGACCCAACACAGATCCCTGAGGCACCCCACTAGTCACCTGCCTCCAACCCGATAAACAGCCATCCACCATTACCCTCTGGCTTCTCCCATTCAGCCACTGTTGAATCCATCTTGCTATTCCTGCATTTATACCCAGCAGCTTCTACGGTAACTCGGACTTTCTCCGCCTCGCCGATTCCCCCGACCCTCGCCGTCCTCCGGGATCGCCCAGCATCATCGCCGCACCGGGCCCACCCGACATTGCCGCTGCACTGGGCCCACCCAGCATCGTCGCCGAACCGGGCCCACTGAACATCGCCGCCGCCCGGGGCCTGCCTAACACCGCTGTCGGACCTGACCTACTGGACACCGCCGCCGGACCCGACCTACCCAACATGGCCGCCGGACCCGACCTACCCAACATGGCCGCTGGACCGGGGCTCCCCCAACATAGGTGCCGCAACGCACCCAATTCAACTCGCCGCCGACCCGCAGACCTTCCGCTCACCGGGACCACCCACGCATCGCCCGCGGACCCCGATCAACCACCACTGGACTCCGACCAACGGGTCCGGTGACCCGCGCCACTGGACTCCGACCATCGGGTCTGGTGACCCGCGCCACTCCACCCCCCTCCAGCAACCCACAGCCGTCGTTTTACCTGGAGCCAGGACTCTGCACTGGGCCTGGAGCCTCCACGCTGCTCACTCCCTCTCTCCTGGACTTAACTCCACTGGGCCCTAGTGCCCTAGTGCCCAGCCTTGCTAACCTCAGTGGCTGCTCCACTGACCCTCCCCCATCCCCCCCAACCATGTCACCCCTGCTCTTCCCCACCCACATTATAGCCCTCTCTCCCCCCCCCCCCCCCTGACCACCCCACCATTCCTCCAACACCCACAACCCCCCCCCCCCCAACACATCGCCCCGTCCTCAGTCCACCCACCTGCCTGCCTCTGGCTCCAACGCCCACCCCTGCTGGGTGTTCACCATCCCCCCGACCTCCCGCCACACCCAACGGTCTGTCCTCAGCAGAGGTCTTACCTTTGTCCCCCTCCGTCCCCATCTCAATGAGTTCCGCGCCCACCATGACTTGGAGCGCTTCTACCGTCACCTCCGCCTCACAGCGCACTTCCATGGAAAGGAGTCCTCGCCCTCCAATGATGACCCTTTTTCCCATCTCCAACGCCTCCCCTCCTCGTGGAACCCCCCTCGTAACGTCCCGGCTCTGGAACTCTTTTTTCCAGAACTGCCGCCGTGACGTCAACCGCGTCAACTTCTCCACCCCCTTGTCTCACTCTAATCTTTCCCCCTCTGAACGCACTGCCATTGAATCACTCCGCAAAAACCCAGATTGGGTCATCAAACCAGCCGACAAGGGAGGTGCCGTGGTAGTCTCTACAAAGCTGAGGCCACGCGCCAACTCTCGGACACCTCCTCCTACTTACCCTTGTACCATGACCCCATTGACGAGCACCAGGCCACCATATCTAGCACCATCACCGACTTCATCAATTCCCACGCCCGACCAAGCTTCCAACCTCATCGTTCCCTAGCCCCGCACAGCCCGTTTTTACCTTCTCCCCAAAATCCACAAGCCCGGCTCTCCCGGGAGACCCATTGTCTCTGCGTGTTCGTGCTCCACCGAACTCATCTCCACATACCTTGACTCCATACTATCCCCCTTGGTCAAATCCCTTCCCACCTATGTTCTAGACACCTCAGACACTCTCCGTCGTCTCCACGCATTCCACTCTCTAGGCCCTCACCCCCTCATCTTCACCATGGATGTCAAGTCACTATACACCTCCATCTCCCACCAGGATGGCCTCAAAGCCCTCCGGTTCTTCCTCGACCAGAGGAGCAAACTATACCCAACCACTGACACTCTCCTCCGCTTAGCGGAGTTGGTCCTCACCCTCAACAACTTTACATTTGACTCCTCCCATTTCCTCCAAACACAAGGCGTAGCTATGGGCACACACATGGGCCCCAGCTACGCCTGCCTCTTTGTCGGGTACGTTGAGCAATCCTTGTTCAACACGTACCAGGGCCCTATCCCCGACCTCTATCTCCGTTACATTGACGACTGCTTTGGGGCCACCTCCTGCACCTACACACAACTGACTGACTTCATCCACTTCACCACCAACTTCCACCCGGCACTCCAATACACCTGGGCCATTTCCGACACTTCCCTACCATTCCTTGACCTCACCATCTCCATCGCAGGGGACAGACTCCCGACCGACATACATTACAAAAGAAAAAAATGTGAGGCTTACACAGTTTGTGGTATCATGCCTTCAACTAACTACCACAACCTATTTTACTTAATTAATAGTGAGATTAAACGAGTACTTACCAGTGCGAAGTTTGATCTGTATTTTATGAGGAGTTACGATGAGGGATTACGTGAAGAACCCACCCAGTGCGCAGGCGCGGCATACTTCCAAGCAGCGGTGTGGAATCACAGGTAGACACAATATTTGAAGTAAAGATAGTAAAGATTAAAGAGACATCAGCTCGAGTTTGATCTATACAATGAGGGTGGGAGCGGAGGGCACGTAATCCCTCATCGTAACTCCTCATAAAATACAGATCAAACTTCGCACTGGTAAGTACTCGTTTAATCTCACTATTTTACTTCGGAGTCACGTGAGTGACTACGTGAAGACTTCAAAGGTCTGTGATTTCAAACCGTGTAACAGCTATATCACTCACTGCCGAAGTTATCGAGGGAGGAAGTGGTATCTAAAGACCAACGAATTTGTTAGTTTTTTGAAAACAAAAATGTTTATTTAAACAATAACAAAATAGCTCCCCTGGGCTTAAATTATAAGTTTGCAGATTCTAAAATTTTGTCCGCAAACAAGTCTTTCTCCATCAGCGGTTTGTGGTAGAATTTCCGGAACGTTGATTCCCTTGACCATCCCGCTGTACTTAGGATGCGGTCTATGGGAACATCCATCCGTTCCGCCGCTGACGTAGATGCTGCCCTGATGGAATGGGATTTAAAGACATCCGTGTTAATTCCCGCAGCTTTCAGGACCTGTTTCAACCACCTAGATATAGTCTGGCTGGTTACCCGTCCAAAAGGCTTCTTGTGGCTGACCCATAAGGCTTTTTCACTCCCTCTAAGCGTATGGGTTGTGTCTACGTAGTTGTATAAATGGGTCACTACACACAGCCTAGGTTCTGGAGGATAGGCCCGGAAGATTAACGGCGAGTTGGGCATACCTGGCCTGCTTTGTTTCACCAACCCTGGCATAGTGAATGTGATACAGTCTGGGGTGGTTACCATGTTGTCCAGTCTTAGTTGATGAAGTGACTGAACCCTTTGTGCAGAGACGAGCGCCATAAGCATGAGGGTCTTGAGTGTGGATTGCTCCAGACTAAGGGACCCCACCGGAGGCCAACCTCTAAGGTGTGATAAGACTACGCTTATGTCCCATACATGGGTATACCTGGGTGTAGGGGGTTTATTATTGTAAATCCCTTTGAGGAGTTTTATGACTAGCGGGTGGGACCCGATGCTATGGTGTCCTGTGGGCATGAGATAGGCAGACAGGGCGCTCCGTGCTGCATTGACGGCACTGTAGCTCATCTTTTGGTCATGGTGTAGGTGGACCAGGAATTCCAACACGTCCGTGATCGAGGCTGTCTTGTATGATGTCCCTGCATCCAAGCAGTACTGCTCCCATTTCTTGATATATGTCAAGTACTGTTTCTTGGTTGAGTCTCGCAGGGACGCCGACATGGTGGTGATTGTTCGTTCTGATAACCCCAATCCCTGGTAAGGTCTGGTTAGAACCTACAAACCAGGAGTTTCAAATTTTGATGGCATGGATGACTTATGCCGGATACCGGGTGAGTCAATAATTGTGGGTGACTGTGAAAAACCATAGGTGACTCTACCACCATGTCGTGGAAAACTGGGAACCATGGTTGGGTAGGCCAGTCGGGTACGACCAAAATACCTGAAGCTGAGTCTGCCTGTATTTTCTGGAGTACCCGGCTGATGAGGCAGAAGGGAGGGAAAGCATAGAAGAAGAAATTGCCCCAATCCAGCGTGAAGGCATCTACCGCTGCTGCCTCTGGGTCTGGTTCCCAAGCCACATACATGGGTAACTGGTGATTCAATCTAGACGCAAACAAATCTATATCTGGCGTACCATATTGCTTAACAATTTTTGCAAATATTTTTGGGTCCAACATCCATTCGATGTTGTCATTGAATTTTCGTGACCTGGTGTCCGCCACTGTATTTAGCTTACCTGGTAAATAGGCAGCTGATAACCAAATATGTCTCTCGACACACCATTGCCAGATTATATTAGCCAATTTGTCGCATGATACTGATTTTATGCCACCCATGTGCTTGATGTAAGCCACCACCGTTGTATTGTCAATCATTAACCTGACATGCACGTGCCGCATATCGGATGCATATGCTTTTAGCCCATAAAAGGCGGCCAGCATCTCCAAATAATTTATGCCTAGTGAGTGTAGTAGCGATGTCTCTGAATTAGTCCATCTGCCACCTGTGCTGGATATAGAGTTAGTAGCTCCCCAGCCTAAAGCACTGGCATCCGTCGTAATGACTATGTTAGGATTGGTGACGGCAATAGGACTGTAACTGTGCCAAATATTATCTACCCACCACTGAAGTTCTGATATGGCCTCAGCGGGTAAATCCATGGTTCGATCATAATGCCCCCTACTTTGACGTAGTGCATATGTCCTTGCTCTCTGTAAATTTTGATAATGCAAGGGACCATATTGTGCAGCTGGAAATGCTGCTACTATACTTCCAATGACTCTGGCAACATGCCGGATCCTTGGTTGTGTTTCTGTGATTAGATTATTGCATGCTTGCGCTAATGCAGCTTTTTTATCCCTTGGCAGAGTGACAGTCATGTTGATAGAATCGATGGTGAAGCCTAGATAGTCCATGTTAGTTGTTGGCTTCAATATTGATTTATCTGGGTGTAGAGCAAATCCCAATGTTTCAAGGAGCTGTTTAGTAGCTGAAACTGCTGCGACAGCTAGTTCCCTGGTTCTCCCCATTATGAGAACATCGTCCAAATAAGCCATGACTAAGTGTTTTTGTTCTCTTAATTTTTTCATGGCCACTTTAAGGATTTTAGTGAATAATCTGGGAGCTGTCGTTAAACCATTGGGTAGTGCTCTATACTGCCATAGCTGCCCCATCCAGATAAATTTCAGATATCTAAAATGATCCTTATGAATGGGTACTAGATAGTAAGCATCTTTAATGTCTATGCTTGCCATGAAGTATCCCTTGGAGATCAGTTGTCTGGCAGTGACAAATGTCTCCATTTTGAAATGTTGATACTCAACAGATTGATTTAGTGATGTCAAGTCAATGATGATGCGACATCCACCATCTTTTTTGGTTCTAATAAATATATTTGATACAAATTCCAATGGCTCATGTCTGGTCCTTTCAATGATTCCTTTGGACACAAGCCTTTCTAATTCAGCTTGTCCTTCCTCTTTTTCTAATTCTGTGGGAAGGAATACCTTTTGGGGTATATGCTGAACCGGCGGTTTTATGCCTGATTTGAATTCAATTTTGTATCCACTAATACTGTTGAGTATAAATTTATTGTTAGTGATAGAGCACCAAACATGTTTAAAGAAACGTAAATGCCCTCCTGTTAGCACAACACCCTTTGTCTGTGTATGTTGACAGGAACCAGACCCACCTACCTCCATGTTCATTTCTGGGAGCGTCTCCGTTGGAGGGTTTGGCTCGAGGGCGTCCTTGTTGGTGCTGTGGTGGGGCGGCGTATCTTCCCACGGCTCCGCTCTGGGCCCCGCTCTAAAAAAGAGATCTGGGGGTAGTGGGAAGCGGTCACCAGGCTTTCACCAGTCCGGTATCTGCTGGTGGATGCCGAGGGGTGCTTCCAACTGGGTGTCTTCGCCCTGCTCGGCCCTGGTCCTGCCCTCATGAGGCCTACAGGTTTGGCAACCTCCTCAAGTTCCTTGAGCCTTTTCCCCAAGTCAGCCCCAAATAGCAGCGCCTCCTTCTCTGGCGCCGGAGCTTTGCAAAGCCCCGCATATTTGGGGTTGAGGGCAGGCCTGATGTTTTCATGCCTCAAGTTGTTCATCTCAAAATATGTGTTACACATCAGGGCTAGGACGTCTTTTTGAGGTGTGGTGAGGTCCGTGTTCTCCGTGGACCGAGCAAAGGCGGTGATGGCTGCGGTGTGGAGCTTCAGGATGCGTTGCATCTTCAGCTCTTGTGCCCTGATATGTTGGCCTAGCTGGCTCCATATCTGGCCGTTGACGGTCTTCACTCGCAGCGCTTCGCAGTTCTCGGGCGCCGTGTAGGTTTCGAGGGCCTCCTGCAGTGGCTTATTGGAAAGCCGGTTTATGCTAGCCGCCATTTTTGGGTCTAGCATCCTTCCGGTCCTCGGGGGCGCCGCATATCTGCTAACCACACCCAGCAGCTCTTCTTCCTCCAGCTCCCCTGGCATGCTTGTGCAGTCGTCCGCCTGCCCTTGCGATAGGCCACCCCAGTCCTGGCCTCCCTTGCTGACCTCAAACAAGGAGGGAGCAGAGGGGTGAGGTGATGGTTTGGAGGAGGCCACAGCCCGTCCTCCCTGGCGATGCCTTGCCTGCATCTCCTGCTCGAGCATCTGCTCGAGGAGCTGCCTCATGCAGCTTAAGCGGCTGTCTCCCCGTTTAGCTGGTGGAGAGCGTTCCCGTTCCTCCGACGAGTCGGAGACCACCGGCCGGTCCGTTTTACATCAGAGAACTCCAAAATTCTTGTGAATTAAATCAAATGGCAAAGAAACTCTACTAATATAATAAATATTTAGTACAATTTCAAGGAGCTTTGTCGGGTTGTAATAGGTTCTTTAATTTTGTTAATGTCACTGTTCTAATGATTTCTTACTGGTCAGAAATGTTCAATGCATTCTCAAACAAGGAGGTCAGACATCAGGGTGAAAGAGGGGCAGCAGAGCAGGAAGGAGATGGAGCAACTGATTTAGCTCAGAGATTGGGTGAGGGAGAGGAATGCCAGTCTGAGTGAAGTGAGAATCACTGGAACAGAAGAGAGGGACAAAGAACACAGAGGCTTCAGTCTGTATTCACATTGACAACCAAATAAAAATGGAAACATGTAATTAAGAATCTAACAGAAAATATTTTCAGTTAGCTTTTAACTGTGTCTTTATTAGTAAGAAACTTGATTACAATCTTTAAAATGCAAAATAATTCAGCTACCAAAAATTTGTAATTAAAACGGAGAATTCAGGAGATACCCAGCAAGTCTGACAGCATCTGTGTGGGACAAAACACAGCTCACATTTCAGGATGATAATCTTTCATCAACAAATGTTATCAAACCTGTTGAGTATTTTCCATGATTAAAGGGCCTGTCCCACTGTACGAGGTATTTCAAACGTTCTCCCGAGTTCTCCCCGATTCGAGCTCGTGTAATGTACATAGCGGGTACGTAGGAGTTCGTGGATGTCACGTAGCTGCTCGTACGTAGGTACTTGGGAAATCTGGTAAACTCGTGACATGTTTCCAACACTGTGAAAAATGTCCAAGAGTAAAAAAATACACGTGATGAAAAAAAATGTTACTTTTTATTCGTACGAGCCCCTAGATTACGTACATTACATAAGCTCGAATCAGGGGAGAAGTCGGGAGACCTTTTGAATTACCTCATGCTTGACTAATCTTCTTGAATTTTTTGAAGATGTAACTAGGAAAATGGACAAGGGAGAGCCAGGTCGTGTACCTGGACTTTCAGAAAGCATTTGATAAGGTCCCACATAGGAGATTAGTGGGCAAAATTAGGGCACATGGTATTAGGGGTAGGGTGCTGACATAGATAGATAAGTGGTTGGCAGACAGGAAACAAAGCGTAGGGATTAACGGGTCTTAGATATAAGGTAGGCAGTGACTACTGGGGTACCGCAAGGCTCGGTGCTGGGACCGCAGCTATTTACAATATACATCAATGATTTGGATGAAGGAATTCAAAGTAACATTAGCAAATTTGCAGATGGCACAAAGCTGGGTGGCTGTGTGAACTGTAAGGAGGATGCTTTGAGCATGCAGGGTGACTTGGACAGATTGGGGGAGTAGGCAGATGCATGGCAGATAAAGTTTAATGCGGATAAATGTGAGGTTATCCACTTTGGTAGCAAAAACAGGAAGGCAGATTATTATCTAAATGGCGTCAAGTTGGGAAAAGGGGAAGTACAACGGGATCTGGAGGTCCTTGTACATCAGTCTATGAAAATAAGCATGCAGGTACAGCAGGCAGTGAAGCAAGTGAATGGCATGTTGGCCTATATATCAAATATAGGAGCAAAGAGGTCCTTCTGCAGTTGTACAGAACCCTAATGCGACCACACCTGGAGTATTGTGTGCAATTTTGGTCCCCTAATTTGAGGGGAGTGCAGCGTAGGTTTACAAGGTTAATTCCCGGGATGGCGGGACTGTCATATGCTGACAGAATGGAGCAGCTGGGCTTCAACACTCTGGAGTTTAGAAGGATGAGAAGCGATCTCATTGAAACATACACGATTGTTAAGGGCTCGGACATGCTAGAGGCAGGAAACATGTTCCCGATATTGGGGGAGTCCAGAACCAGGGGCCACAGTTTATGAATAAGGAGTAAGCCATTTAGAACGGAGACGAGGAAACACTTTTTCTCACAGAGAGTGGTGAGTCTGTGGAATTCTCTGCCAGAGGGCAGTGGGGGTAGGTTCTCTGGATGCTTTCAAGAGAGAGCTAGATAGGGCTCCTCTTAAAAATAGCGGAGTCAGGGGATATGAGGAGAAGGCAGGGACGGGTACTGATTGGGGATGGTCACATTGACTGGCGGTGCTGGCTTGAACGGCCGAATGGCCTACTGCTGCACCTATTGTCCATTGTCTATTGTCTATTGATTCCACTATCTTTAAGACCCTATCTAGCTCTCCTGAAAGTATCTAGGGAATCAGCCTCTACCGCCCATTGAGGCAGAGAATTCCACAGACTCACTACTCTCTGTGTGAAAAAGTGTTTCCTCATCTCTGCTCTAAATGGCTTAACCTTTATACTTAGACTGTGGCCCCTAGTTCTGGACTCCCCCAACATCGGGAACATGTTTCCTGCATCTAGCATGTCCAAACTCTCGATAATCTTCTGTTTGAATAAGATCACCTCTCATCCTTCTAAATTCCCGAGTATACTAGCTCAGCCGCTCAATTCTCTCGGCATGTGACAGTCCCGCCATCCCGGGAATTAACTTTACGAACCTGCGCTGCACTCCCTCAATAGCAAAGTCATTGAGTTCTATAGCCTGATGGTGGGATGCCAGTTAAAATCGTTTTTGTCCAAATATATTAATTTTCTAGCGAACTTAGATATAAGGTCACATGGGCAAAGTTTAAAGGCGATGTGCAGTCGGGTTTTTTTAAACCTGAGATTGGAGAGTACCTGGAACACACTGCCAGTGTTAGTGGTGGAAGCAAATATAATAGTGGCAATTAAGAGATGTTTAGATAGCCGCATGAATATACAGGGAACAGAGGGATATGGATTATGTACAGGCAGATAAGAGTTGATCTTGGCATTATGTTCAGCTTAGTTACTTTAGTTACAAAAATCCTATGAAGGAAGAAATCATTGAATTTAAATATCAATTTATCTCTGTACATCGGTCTCTCCAGATGTGAACCTTAGTGTAACCATTTACATCCAAGTGAAGTAATTGGTTAATGAGGACAATGGAAATGTTTACATTTTATCCATCACAGGTTGCATGTTGGCTGTTGGTAACCACATGTGCATAGCAACAACTTTCATCACAATAGTCAATTAGTCATTAACCATCAAAGAAAACTTTCAATAGTGAATTAGTCAATAACCATAGAACATTTTCAAGAGGATTTGGTTTGAACAAACAACATATTTTTTTGTGTTGTAATTCTATACATTTGGATCATTATATACTTATTGTGAAAGAGAATTATCGAAAAATAAAATGTGATTTTAATGAAAAATCCTTTAGAGAAGGAGTGTTAGAGAGGGAGGCAAAAGGAGTGGAGGAGTGGAGAGAATAGAAGTGGGGGAGAGACGATGGGAGAGAGGAAGGGGAGGGGAGGAGAGTAGTGGAGAGGAGGGCAGGAGAGGGGGGAGAGGTGAGAGGGAAAGGGACGGGAGGATAGAGCAGGCAAGGAGAATGGAGTAGGGATGTGGCATGTAGATGAGGGGAGGAGGGGAAAGGCGAGGGGAGGGCAGTAGAGGAGAGGGGAGGGCAGTAGAGGAGAGGGGAGGAGAGAGGATATTCTCTCAACTCCACTATATTACAATTTTCTTTGGTGCTGGATTTGAGGGAGTGGGAGAGAGAAGCAGGGAGGAGAGGAGAGGTGAGGAGAGTCCCTTTACATTGGGAACTTGGGGTGGAGAGTGTTGCACAGATCAGTGGCATGTAATAAACTTTTGAGTCGGTTCATGGGCTCGTCGGCCGCCTGTATTTTCTGCGGTGAACAAGAGACCGTGTTCCACACGTATATGGAGTGTAAGAGGTTATTGCCCCTGTACCAATATCTGAAGGGGTTGTTCCTCAAGTTCTGGTTGCATTTTAGTCCCATGATTCTAGTGGTTGGACACAAGGCAGGGAGTGAGGAAGCCGATCGAGGAGGGGGGGGGGGGGGGGGGGAGAGAGTTGAGTGGAGAAGGGTGGGGAGGAGAGGGGTGGGGAAGGAAGGGAGGGGGAGCGGAGAGAAGAGTAGGAGAGGGGAGTGAAGAGTGGAAAGTATAGGAGTGGAGGAGGGTGGGGTGAGGGGAGAGAAGGGAAGCGAGGGAGGCAGAGCAGGGGAGGGGAAAGAGGAGGAGAAGGGAGGAGAGGAGAGGAGAAGGGAGGTGAAGTGAGGAAAGGAGAGGGGAGGATAATGGAGGAAAGGATACCAGAGAGAGAAGTGGAGAGGAGAGAAGAGGGAGAAGAGAAATTGAGAGGGAGGACGCGAGGGGGAGGAGAGGGTAGATGAGGAGAGGGTAGAGGAGAGGAGGGCAGGAGGGAGGGAGGCAATAGGGATGGAGGGGAGAGAGAGCAGAGAGGAGAGAACGGGAGAATGTAGGCGAGGAGGGGAGAGAATGGAGGGGGAGGATGGTACTGGTGAGAGTAGAGAGAAGAGAGGAGAGGGGAGGGGAGGGGAGAAGAGGGGAGAGGAAAGTAAAGGAGAGGATGAGCGAGAAAAGCGGAGCGGAGGTGCGGGAGGAGAGGAGAGGATGGGGAGGGGAGGAGAGGGAGCAGAGGAGGGAGGATGCGTGGAGCAGAGGGGAGGAGGGGACAATAGGGAGAGGATGGTAGGATAGGGGGAGAGGGGAGACAAGGGGAGGAGGGAAGGAGATAAGAGGGGCGAGGGGAGGAAGGGGGAGAGGGAAGAGGGGAGAGGGGAAGAGGGGGTAATAGTGGAGATGAGGGGAGGAGAGGGAGGGGGGAGGAGAGGATGTGTGGAGAGGTGAGGGGAGGGGAGGGGAGGAGGAGAAGATGTGTGGAGAGGTGAGGGGAGGGGAGGGGAGGATGGGGAAGAGGAGGTATGTAAAGGAGAGGAGAAGTAAGGATGGCGAGGGCAGGAGAGGAGATGGGGAGTGGAGAGGAGAGGAGAGAGAGGAGATGGTAGAGGAGATGCGAGCAAGCAAGAGGGGGAGGGGAAGGTAAGAGGAGGGGAGGAGAGGAGGGGGAAGTGGGGTGGTGGAGGAGGGGTGAGGGGGAGAGGAGAGGAGAGGGGATGGGGGAGAAGGGAGGAGAGGGGATGGGAGGAGAGGAGAGGACAGGAGAGGAGAGTGGAGAGGAGAGGACGGGATGGGATTGGAGGGGAGTAGTGGGAGAAGAGGGGAGGAGGGGAGGAGAGGAGAGGAGGGGAGAGGAGAGGAGGAGAATAATGTTAAGGTGAGGAGAAGAATGGATGGGGGTAGAGGACAGGGCCGGGGAAGAGAGCGGAGAGGTAAGTAAAGGAGAAGAGAGAGAGTGAAGGGGGAGGGGAGGGCGAGAGGAGAGATAGGGGAGGGGAGGAGAGGAGAGAGAAGAAGAGAGGAGGTGAGTTGGGAGGGGAGAGGAGTGGAAATTAGGGGAGGATAGGAGAGGAGTAGTAGATGGGAGAGGAGAGGAGAGGATAAGGGAGGGGAGAAGAGGGGTGGGGAAGGGAGGAGAGGAACATGACAGAGTGGAGAAGATAGGTTGGGGAGGGGAGTGAGGTGGAGGGGTGGGGATGAGAGGAAGGGAGAGGTAAGATGAGAGGAGGGCAGTAGAGTGGAGGAGAGGAGGGGAGAGGAGGAGACTGGAGGGGAAATGGGGGGATGAGAGGGTATAGGAGAGAGCAGGATAGGGGAGGTGAGAGGAGAGGAGAGGATAAGGGAAGATGAGGTGTGAGGAGAGGAGATGTGAGGAGTGAAGAGGGATAGAGAGGAGAGGATAGGAAAGATGACAATCTCTCACCTCCATCAGATTACAGTTATTTTTGTAGCTGTATTTGAGGGGAGGGTTAGAAGTGAGGAGAGTGGAGTAGATGAGAGGTATGGAGTGGAGAGGAGGATAAGGAAAGAGAGGAGAACAGAGAAGTGGAGAGGAGGTGAGAGCAGAGGGAAGGAGAGGATGAGAAGTGACAAAAGTTGGAGAGGGGAGGAGAGATCAGGAGGGGAGAGGAAGAGGTTGAGGATGGCAGAGGGGAGGAGAGTAGAGTGGAGGAGGGGGAGAGGAGGAGATGGGGTTAGTGGGAAGAAGAGGAGAGGAATAGGGGAGAGGAGGGGAGATGGAAGTGGAAGAGGAAGAGGGATGGGAAGAGATGGGAGTAGATGAGGTGAGGTGGGGGAGAGGAGTGAGTGGAGGAGAGGGGAGTGGAGGAGAGGAAGGTAGAGAAGATGAGAGGATGGCAGGAGGGGAGGGGATGAGAGAGGGAGAAAGTCAAGTCGTCAATTTTATTTCTATAGTACATTTAAAAACAGTAGAGTTTGAAAGGTGTGAGATCACTGAAACATTGCACACTAGGCAGTGACTGCTTTTATCAGTAATTTAGTTGTGTACCCCAGTTAATAATACGATGGAAGGAATTTCAAAATCATACTTTATTAGCAAAGTATATTTTGCAACATATGAGGAATTTCATTTGCCATACAGTCATAGACGTAAAAAGCAACAGAACACACAAAATACACTTTAACATAAACATCCATCACAGTGACTCCTCCACATTCCTCACTGTGTGGAAGACGAAAACATATTAAATCTCTTGCCTTCTTTGTTCTCCCGCCGTCGGGGGCCATGAGCCTTCTGTTGATGGGGTGATCTTGGCTCCCCTAGCCGGTTGTTGGGCCTTCCACTCGGGGCGATCAAGCCCCTGCATTGGGGGGGGGGGGGGTTCAGCTCCCCCGCGCCGGGTGATCTGACCCTGGGTCGGAGCTGGTCGAAACCTTCTGCGACTGGAGCTTCCCGACATCGGTCTCTGCCCGAGACTGTGAGCTCCTCAATGGTGAAATCTGTAAGCTGCGTTTGGAGCGTCGATCCCAGGCAAGGGATCGGCTCTGATGGCAAGCCCTTCACCCCGTGGTGGGGCTCAAAGTCAGTCCCGAGCAAGGATTCCTGCTCCATGGTGTTAGGCTGCAGAGTGACCGGAGATATGATCCGGAAAACAATCGCAACTCCTGCAAGGTAGGAGATTGACAAAGTGTTTCTCCCCTCCCCCACCCCCCGCCTAAAACAAACCAGGGACATTAACACATACTTTTAAAACTCATTAAAAATAACAAAAAAAATGAAAAGGCAGACATACTGTTGGTGAGGTTTCTATCGCACGGTGCCCCTGGTGGAAATAATCAAGAAGTAGAAACAATTTATTTGTGTCCTTATGAATCACAGTTTGCACCAAATTTTCTCATTACAGGTAATAAAA
Source organism: Leucoraja erinaceus (assembly GCF_028641065.1). Lineage (NCBI taxonomy): Eukaryota > Metazoa > Chordata > Chondrichthyes > Rajiformes > Rajidae > Leucoraja > Leucoraja erinaceus. Next base: position 23,976,735 of record NC_073406.1, on the reverse strand, counting down.
TATTTGGGAGGAGCCACTGAGGAAATGAAGTAAGACACAGTGTTGGTTAAAAGAATCAAAAAGAGCAACAGGTAATTCTGTTTGTAAAAGTGAAACTCAAAATGAGTGACTCCTGTACATTACAATACATAAGTGAGATGAGATAATGACCTTCTGACTACCACCATGTCAATTAAATGTAATTCATAGAATATGTTGCATATTATGTAACTAACTTCCATATTTTACAGTTTAACCACATATCTGACTTGAAATGAAATTAGGTGATTTTTGGCTTTCTTTCTAAGAAATAAGGAGAGGATAATTTACACGGAAGAAAGGGAGCTCCGTGATGACAATTACCTTTGTATGTCCAAAGTAACCAATCTATTTCTTCAGAGCAACCATATTTCATTGGGAGCATTGTAGTGATGGCACGATGCATTGGTAGCCAAGGCAATGGTGGACCAATCCAATTCAAGAGCACTGAATTGTGTTCGATCATGAACTAATTTTTCTTTTAACATGAATCAATAACGCCAGCACCCTGATTTGTTCTTATTTTGTATTTTCCGTTTTAGTTGGTGAAGCCTACGAGACATTTCTCATTGAAGAATGCCCTGTGCATGACCCACCAGTCTTTATGAAGGACCTTGTCGTTAATTCCAATCACTCAGATAGAATACTCTTCCAGGGGGTCTCAGCATTGCCCCGTCCAAAATTTGTAAAGCTGGTCTTGGCATCTGGAATGAAGGGAATGTTTTTTCTCAGGGGCATTCACTTTGATCCTATGAAGGAAAGGTTTCAAGTGAAGAAGAAACTGCTGTCAGTGGGCATTCATTGGTAGTATGTGATTACAATAGTTAAGGGCCTGTCCCACTGTACGAGGTAATTCAAAAGTTCTCCCGACTTCTCCCCTGATTCGAGCTTGTGTAATGTAAGGCCTCAACTGCCTTCTGCGGCAGAGAATTCCAGAGATTCACCACTCTCTGTGAAAAAAGTTTTTTTCATCTCGGTCCTAAAAGATTTCCCCCTTATCCTTAAACTGTGTCCCCTTGTTCTGGACTTCCCAACTTCGGGAATAATCTTCCTGCATCTAGCCTGCCCAACCCCTTAAGAATTTTGTAAGTGTCTATAAGATCTCCCCTCAATCTTCTAAACTTAGAGAACTTAGATATAAGGTCAGATGGGCAAAGTTTAAAGGAGATGTGCAGAGCAGGTTTTTTAAACCTGAGGTTGGAGAGTACCTGAAACACACTGCCAGAGTTAGTGGTGGAAGCAAATATAATAGTAAGATTAAACGAGAACTTACCAGTTTAAAGTTTGATCTTTATTTTATGAAGAGTTACGTCAAGGGATTACGTGAAGACCCCACCAGCACACAAGCGTGATTTCTTCATAGCAGCTGCGTGAGATCACAGACAACAGCAAATGAAATAAACATAGTAAGATAAGACGAACGAGAATACCAGTTGACCTTTATGATGGAGGGTGGGCGTGGAGGGCACGTATCCGTCGACGTAACTCCTCATAAAATAAAGATCAAACTTCAAACTGGTAAGTTCTTATTTAATCTTACTATTTCACTTCGGAGTCACGTGAGTGACTACGTGAAGATTTTAAAAATCTGTGATTTCATGCCGTGGAACAATTCCATGCTTCAGTCACTGCCGTAGTCATCCAAGGGAGGAAGTATGTTATGAATTATAGACATGAATCAAAATTCAAACGATAACAATTTATTTATACAAAAATAATGATCCCTTGGGATAAATTATATTACAGAATTCAAAATTGTTTCTGCAAACACTGCAAGTTTGGTGATCGATTTATTATAAAAGAGTTGGAAGGTCTTCCCTCTAGACAATCCTGCTGTAGCCAGGATATGGTCCATAGGCACTTCCATGTCTCTAATAATAATAATAATAATAATAATAATAATAATAATAATAATAATAATAGTAATAATAATAATAATAATAATAATAATAATAATAATAATAATAGATTTTATTGTCATTGCACATCAGTGCAACGAGATTTAGTATGCAGCTTCCAACCGATGTAAAGAAAAGTAAAATAAATAAATAAGCGGTGTGTCGTGACCATCCGAGGGAGACAGTCCAGGGGGGGTGGGGGGCACTCAGCAGGGCCGGTTCAGAGCCGCTATAGGTCTGGGAATAAAGCTGTTTCTGAGTCTGGAGGTCCGGGCGTAGAAGGCATTGTAACGTCTGACGGAGGGAAGTAGTTTGAACAGTCCGTTACAAGTGTGTGAGGAGTCTTTATGGATGCTGACGGCCTTCCTGAGGCACCGTGTATGGTAGATGCCCTCCAATGCTCGTAGCTGTGTCCCAATAATCCGCTGCGCTCTGTGGACGACGCGCTGAAGAGCTCTCCTCTCCACCTCCGTGCAGCTGAGATACCACACAGAGATGCCATACGTTAATATGCTCTTTGTTGTGCAGCGGTAGAACGTTGTCAGCAGCTGTTTGGGCAGATCAGTCGTTTTTAATGTCCTCAGGAAGAACAATCGTCGCTGTGCCTTCTTGACCAGTGTAGCGGTGTTGGTGGACCATGTGAGGTCCTCTGAAATGTGAGTGCCCAGAAACTTAAAGCTGGACACTCTCTCCACACTTTCCCCGTAAATGGAGATTGAGGCGTATTCTCCTTATGGGACCTCTTGAAGTCAATAATAATCTCCTTGGTCTTGGAGGTGTTTAGTGACAAGTTGTTATGTGCGCACCAGTCCGCCAGGTTCTGCACCTCCGCTCAGTATTTTGTTTCATCACCATTGGTGATCAGCCCAATCATTGTTGTGTCGTCTGGGCAAATGTTTGGCAGATGCAGTATAATGTGGATAAATGTGAGGTTATCCATTTTGGTGGCAAAAACAGGAAAGCAGACTATTATCTAAATGGTGGCCGATTGGGAAAGGGGGAGATGCAGCGAGACCTGGGTGTCATGGTACACCAGTCATTGAAGGTAGGCATGCAGGTGCAGCAGGCAGTAAAGAAAGCGAATGGTATGTTAGCTTTCATTGCAAAAGGATTTGAGTATAGGAGCAGAGAGGTTCTACTGCAGTTGTACAGGGTCTTGGTGAGACCACACCTGGAGTATTGCGTACAGTTTTGGTCTCCAAATCTGAGGAAGGACATTATTGCCATAGAGGGAGTGCAGAGACGGTTCACCAGACTGATTCCTGGGATGTCAGGACTGTCTTATGAAGAAAGACTGGATAGACTTGGTTTATACTCTCTAGAATTTAGAAGATTGAGAGGGGATCTTATAGAAACTTACAAAATTCTTAAGGGGTTGGACAGGCTAGATGCAGGAAGATTGTTCCCGATGTTAGGGAAGTCCAGGACAAGGGGTCACAGCTTAAGGATAAAGGGGAAATCCTTTAAAACCGAGATGAGAAGAACTTTTTTCACGCAGAGAGTGGTGAATCTCTGGAACTCTCTGCCACAGAGGGTAGTTGAGGCCAGTTCATTGGCTATATTTAAGAGGGAGTTAGATGTGGCCCTTGTGGCTAAGGGGATCAGGGGGTATGGAGAGAAGGCAGGTACGGGATACTGAGTTGGATGATCAGCCATGATCATATTGAATGGCGGTGCAGGCTCGAAGGGCCGAATGGCCTACTCCTGCACCTAATTTCTATGTTTCTATGTTTCTATGTCTGAAAACTTCACGATGGTGTTGGTGTCGAATGCAGGAACACAGTCGTGAGTGAAGAGGGAGTAGAGCATGGGGCTTAGTACAGAGCCCTGTGATGTGCCGGTGCTCAGGGTGATAGTGGAGGACAGGTGCAGGTCAGTCTCACTGCCTGCTGTCGCTCCGTCAGAAAGTTCAGGATCCAATCGCATATCGGCGAGCTGAGGCCTAGCTGATGGAGTTTGGTGGTGAGCTTGGTGGGGATGACCGTATTGAATGCGGAGCTATAGTCAATGAAGAGCATCCACATGTACGTGCCCTGTCTGACCAGGTGAGTCAGGACTGCATGAAGAGCCAGAGAGATGGCATCCTCTGTTGATCTATTTGCCCTGTATGCAAATTGATGAGAGTCCAGTGAGGCTGAGATGCTGGATTTGATGTGGGAGAGGACCAGCCTTTCGAAGCACTTCATTGGGATTGGAGTTAGGGCAACCGGGTGGTAGTCGTTCAGGTTGGTAACATAAGACTTTTTCGGCACCGGCATTATGGTGGCTGTTCTCAGGCACTTGGGGACCGTTGCCGGAGATAGAGATAGATTGAAGATTCTATCTGAAGTGAATACCTCCGCCAGCTGTACAGCCCAGTCCTTTAGTACCCTTCCCTGGACTCCATCCGGGCCTGCAGCCTTGCGTGGATTGATCCTACACAGAGCGCACTGTACCTCCTGAGTGCTCAGTGTTAAGGCCTGTCCCTCTGCCATGGCCGGTGTTATTCCACCCCTGGCGATGTTGCCAGTTTCGAAGCGGGCAAAGAAGGTGTTTGGTTCGTTGGCCAGTGTGATATCACCGTGGGGGCAGGCTGGGCTGCTCTTGTAGTCAGTGATGTCCCTGGCACCCTGCCACATGCTTCTGGTGTCCACGGTATTGAAGTGGTCTTCCACCCTTTGCCTGTGGATGTCTTTGGCCTTTTTTATGCCTTTGTTCAGGTTCGACCTGGCCGCACAGTGGGCAGAAGTGTCCCTGGATTTAAAGGCATTGTTGTGTGCCCTTAGCAGATCCTGAACCTCCTTGTTCATCCAGGGTTTCCGGTTTGGGAACATCTTTATTTACTTGTCCACTGTGACAGTCTCCACACAGCAGTTGATGTAGGAGAGCACAGTGGATGTGTACTCCTCCAAGTCTACCTGATTGCCTGTTGTGCAAACAGGTCCCAGTCGGTGCAATCAAAGCAGTCCTGGAGTTGTAGGGTGGCGTCCTCGGGCCATATTTTGACCGCCCTTATTGCAGGTTTGGTCTTGCGGATGAGGGGTTTGTATGCAGGCAGTAGAAACAGTGAGAGGTGATCGGATTGTCCCAGGGATGGGCAGGGGAGAGATCTGTAAGCGTCCTTGATGTTGGTGTGCACTTTATCCAGCGTGTTTGAGCTCCTGGTAGGGCACTGCACATGCTTGTGGAATTTACGGAGTGCGGCTCGTAGGTCGACCAGGGGTGAGTATCCTGCTGCTTACTGATGGCCGAGGGCAGCTGTGCTAGCGCTAGGTTAGCATTAGCCTGTGGTGGGATGTATATGGCCATGATGATAACCACAGTAAACTCCCGAGGCAGGTAAAACGGCCTACATTTAAGCAGTAGGTATTCCAGGTCTGGGGAACAGTAGCTCTCTACTGCAGTGTGGTTGGTGCACCAGTCATTGTTGATGTAGATGCAGAGCCCGCAACCCTTGCTCTTATCCGAGTCTTTTGTTCTATCAGCACGATGCAGTGACTGGTTTGTTAGGTCCACAGACCCATCGGGAACCAGCGCGCTGAGCCAGGTCTCTGTGAAGATCAGCACACAGCAGTCTTTCAGGGTGTTGATCCAGAGCCTTACCTCGTCCAGCTTGTTGGTGAGTGACCGGACATTCGCGAGAAAGACGCTTGGGAGCGTTGGTCTTTGTGGAGCCCTCCGTAGCCTGTCCTACACACACGCTCGCCTTCCACGTTTCTGCTTTCGCTCCCGGCGCTTGCTCCATGTCCTACCCTCCGGAGTGGTGATCCAGGGGGCTGTTCCGCCCAGCTCCATCGGGATTTTGGTGAGGGTGCTGTAGTACTCACAAGCCAGTTTCTTGCAGCCATGTCTGATATTGAGCAGTTCCGTGCAGCTCCATGTGTGACCCGTCGGGATTGCGATGTGGGTCCTGGATTTCCTCGTCCTGGAGGTGAGTTTCTTCATATGGTTTCTGGGGGTGCTAGTGTTTCTAGAGGTTCTATGGGTTCTCGGGGTTCTGAGGTTTTTAAATACCTTATTTTCACAACCGCGTTCGGTACCGGGCTGCTCCGAATTGACTCGGACTTGGGAGCACAAAGCCGCTGCGTCTGAACGCGCCGCCATCTTCCTGATCAGCTGCCGATGTTGCTGCTGGCCTGATGGAATGAGATTTAAAAATGTCAGTATCCACCCCAGCAGCTCCCAAAACCTGTCTGAGCCATCTAGAGATGATCTGAGCTGATACCCTGCCATGAGGCTGTTTATGGCTGACCCATAGTGCCAATTCACTACCTCTTAAGGTTTTAGTAGACTTAAGATATAGCAGAAGGTGTGTCATAACACACAGTCGGGTATTTGATGGGTATGCCTGGAATTCCAAATTTAGTCCTGATGTTCCTGGTCTGTTTTGTTTAAACAACTCCAAATTCCGAAAGTTTATCTTGTCTGTTGATACCATCACATTGTCCAGTCTCAGTTTATGTAGGGATTGGACCCTTTGAGCTGAGACCAGTGCCATCAGCATAACTGTTTTTTATGTGAGCTTTTCCAGGGACAGGGACATTGCTGGTGACCAACCCCTGAGCAATGTTAGTACAACACTGACATCCCATATCTGGGAGTACCTCGCTCTTGGAAGGTTTGTGTTGTAAATGCTCCTCATGAGTTTAGCAATTAGAGAGTGGGATCCCATGGAATGCTGTCCTGGTGCCAACCACAAGTATGCTGACAGGGCACTCCTAGCGCAATTGATAGCGCTGTAGCTCAGTCCTGCATCAAAATGAAGGCTGGACAGGAATTCCAGGACATTGGTAACTGTAGCTGTATTATATGTATTATATGTATATATATCTTGAGCAATACAATTCCAATTATCTTATACTCGAGAGGTATGGCTTCTTTGTTGACTCTCGATAGTCCGCCGTGATCATGTTCATGGTCCTGTCCGTCAGTCCCAGATCCAGCAATGGTCTCTTTAGATTCTGCAAACCAACAGATTGATCCTGTCATGGCATGGGTGACTCTAGCCCATCACAGGATGGACGGAAAGACCTGGTCGTTTAGCGATGGACATATATGGTTCCGAGACTCTGTCGAGGACCACAGGGAACCATGGCCGAATAGGCCAATCGGGTACTACCAAAATACCTGATGCTAAGTCCATTTGTATTTTGCGTAGAACCCGACTGATGAGGCAGAAGGGGAGTAAAAGCATTGAAAAACAATTTTCCCCAACCCAGCGAGAAAGCATTCATCGCTGCTGCCCCAGGGTCTGGTTCCCAAGCAACATTTGTTGGTAACTGGTGATTGAGTCTAGATACAAATAGATCAATATCTGGAGTTCCATATCGCATAGTAATATCAGTAATATCAGCATACCAGAGGACTGGGAGAAATTCAGAGTCCAGCAGAGGAGGACAAAAGGCTTAATTAAGAAATGGAAATTAGATTATGAAAGAAAACTGGCAGGGAACATAAAAACTGACTGCAAAAGTTGTTATAAATATGTGAAGAGGAAAAGATTAGTTAAAACAAATGTAGGTTCCTTGCAGTCAGAAACAGGCGAATTGATCATGGGGAACATGGACATGGCAGACCAATTGAATAACTGCTTTGGTTCTGTCTTCACTAAGGAAGACATAAATAATCTGCCAGAAATCAGAAATAGCAAGGGACCGGGGGTTAAATGAGATGTAGTAACTGAGTGAAATCCAGGTTAGTCAAGAAGTGGTGTTAGGTAAATTGAATGGATTAAAGGCCGATAAATCCTCTGGACCAGATGTTGCATCCCAGAGTACTTAAGGAGGTAGCTGCAGAAATAATGGATGCATTGGTGATAATTTTTCAAAACTCTTTAGATTCTGGAGTAGTTCCTGAGGACGGGAGGGTAGCTAATGTAACCCCACTTTTAAAAAAGGGAGGGAGAAAGAAAACGGGGAATTACAGAGCAGTTAGTCTAACATCGGTGGTGGTGAAAATCCTGGAGTCAGTTATTAAAAATGGGATAGCAGCACATTTGGAAAGTGGTGAATTCATTGGACAAAGTCAGCATGGATTTATGATAGGTAAATCATGTCTCACGAATCTTATAGAATTTTTCGAGGATGTAACTAGTAGAGTGGATAAGGGAGAACCAGTGGATGTGTTATATCTGGACTTTCTGAAGGCTTTCGACAAGGTCCCACATAAGAGATTAGTATGCACACTTAAAGCACACGGTATTGGGAGTTCAGTATTGATGTGGATATATAACTGGCTGACAGACAGGAAGCAAAGAGTAGGAGTAAACGGGTCCTTTTCAGAAAGGCAGGCAGTGACTAGTGGGGTACCGCAAGGCTCAGTGCTGGGACCCCAGCTACTTACAATATATATTAATTATCTGGATGAGGGAATTGAATGCAACATCTCCAAGTTTGCGGATGACACAAAGCTGGGGGGCAGTGTTAGCTGTGAGGAGGATGCTAGGCTGCAAGGTGACTTGGATAGGTTGGGTGAGTGGGCAAATGCATGGCAGAGGCAGTATAATGTGGATAAATGTGAGGTTATCCACTTTGGTGGCAAAAACAGGAAAGTAGACTATTATCTAAATGGTGGCCTATTAGGAAAAAGGGAGATGCAACGAGCCCCGGGTGTCATGGTGCACCAGTCATTGAAAGTAGGCATGCAGGTGCAGCAGGCAGTGAAGAAAGCAAATGGTATGTTAGCATTCATAGCAAAAGGATTTGAGTATAGGAGCAGGGAGGTTCTACTGCAGTTGTACAGGGTCTTGGTGAGACCACACCTGGAGTATTGCGTACAGTTTTTATAGATGGTTTATGCATGCAACCTATAATGTAGCTACCTCATCACCATTAACACGCCCTCTCACATCAGTATAACTGTGATCTCCTCCCTTCTCCTCCTCCCATTTTGTGCTGGTACGTCTGAAGGCTGGGGCAGCCAGTACTGGGACGTGTGTGCCATGTGCTATATTAAAGACTTTAGTAAAGGTTATAGTGTGTCAGACTAGACTCCTTTACATGGTGTCAGATAGTTAGTTAGACTCGTGTCTCCCATTTACCGGTTTTTATTTTATAATTTGCCCGGTATTCCTTATCAGTTCTGATGGCCTCCTCGTGCAGGAAACCCTCTCCCCTTGTCTTTGATGCGGACATTGCGGAGCGATGGAATACATTTGTGATGGACTACACTCACTACGTCAATATTGTGCACAGAAACGACCCTGCTGCGGTCCGTGCCTCCCTCCTGCTTAATCTAACAGGTCCAGATGCCATGAAGAGAGCTCGAGCTTTCGTTTATGATCCAGAGGTCCTGGATGCCAACGGCCAGATCGCCGTGCCAGCTGAATCTGCCGACGACCCGGTATGTCTTTTACGTAAATTTGACGAGATTTGTGACCTGCCCTCCAAGCACATATTGGAGCGGTCCAGGTTCTTCACGCAGAAGCAACAGCCAGACGAGCCTGTCGAGTGTTTCATCGCTGACCTGCGCTATCTTGCTCAGCGGTGCCGTTTTGAAAATATGTGTGACCAGCTGACCAGGGACATTCTAGTTACTGGCATGTTAGACCAGAAGTTACGTGCTGATTTGCTGCAGAAACCTGACCTGACCCTGACTCAGGCAATGCATACATGTTGCATTGCCGAGGTGGTAACTCCTACACATGGGGTGAGGGGATCTGACAGACGCGCTGTCAATCTGACTGGTGTTACGGGGCCACGACATTCACAGGACAGTTCCCGCCCTACACCGCGATCCACCCGTCCATCTCGGGACCCGCGGGCACCTAAGTGTCCGAATTGTAACTATGCCCACCCCGTTCAGTCTCAGTGCCCGGCTTTCGGAAAATCGTGCAATTTCTGTAAGAAATTAAATCATTTTGCTGCAGCCTGCCGTTCCCATGGGAAAGTTCCACCAGCTACTAGGCAAATCCTAAACAACCTTCAGCAAGTTGATAGTGAAATGGACTCTCAATCTACTACAGACACTGCCCACGATTCAGCGGTCGAATATTCCATGGGAGAGTCAAGTGTTTACACTCTCCTTCACAGCCTCTCTAGCCTCCCTGATCCTTCTGTGCTCGTTACGCTGAATAACAAGTCATTCTCTGCTAAGCTAGATACGGGCGCAAAAGTGAATGTTATGTCAACATCACTGTTCAACAAGATAAGAAATAATGAGCTGTTGTCTGCCGATCGCTCTGTTTTGCGTGCCTATGGGGGAGAGGAACTAACACCTGTGGGGAAGGCCACTTTCCACTGTGTGCTGCAGAAATCATCCTGTGACCTGTCGTTCTTTATTCTGGATTGCGACTGTGTCACCTTGCTGAGCAACCAGACCTGCCAGGATCTCGGTCTGGTGTCTCTCGACCGGACAGTTCACGAAGTTCAAGCTGTGATGGATCCGCTATCCGAGTATCCAGACCTTTTTGACGGCAAGCTGGGGAAGCTACCGCTAGTGTACAAGATTGCAACTGATCCCTCCGTGATGCCTGTCATTCGCCCGCCGCACAGAGTGTCATTCGCCATGAAGGACAAGGTAGAGGCTATGCTAAAGGACATGGTTGATATGGGTGTTCTGGCGTCAGTCAGCGAGCCCACCGAGTGGGTCTCCACTATGGTCGCTACAATGAAGAAAGGAAAGAATGAGATACGGGTGTGCATCAACCCCAAGGACTTGAACTTGGCAATCAAGCGGCCCCACTACCCAATGCGGACCGTTGAAGACGTCGCCGCCCAAGTCGGACAAGCAACGGTGTTCTCTGTCCTCGATGCCAGGAGCTCATTTTGGCAGATACCCTTGGGCAAACGCTCCTCTGACTTAACAACCTTCGGTACACCCTTCGGCAGGTTTAAATTTTTGCGGATGCCGTTCGGCATCAACTCCGCCAGCGAGGTATTCCAGCACTCCATGGAGCAACTGTTTGCAGGTCTGCCCTGTGCGATTATTGTGAACGACATTCTGGTCTATGGCAGAGATGTGGCTGAGCACGACCGCAACCTCCGCAGAATCCTTGACCGCGCCAGGCACGTAAATCTCAAGCTGAACCCGTCAAAATGCCATTTCCGTGTACCCGAGGTCCAGTACGTTGGCCACATTTTCACGGCCAAAGGGTTGAAGCCCGACCCGCAAAAGACGAGTGCCATCTCTGAACTGCCTGCCCCCACTGATATTGCCGGTCTACAGCGATTCTTGGGCATGCTCAACTACCTGGGAAAGTTCATTCCCGACCTCAGCGAGCTGAGCGCGCCCCTGAGACAGCTGACTAAAAAAGACATTGCCTGGTCCTGGTTCCCACACCACCAGCAGGCCTTCGACCTGTTGAAGAAAAGGTTGATCAGCACACCCACTCTGAGGTTCTTCGATTTAAAGCGTCCGGTGGTGGTGACATGTGATGCCTCACGTTTTGGCCTGGGTGCTGCTTGTCTGCAGCCGCATAATGATGGTTCTCTACAGCCGGTCTCCTATGCCTCTAGGACCATGATGGATACGGAGCAGCGCTACGCGCAGATTGAGAAGGAGCTGCTGGCGGTTGTGTTCGCTTGTTCGAAATTTTGTGACTTCCCTTTTGGCAACCGTTTCACTGTTGAGACGGATCACCAACCTCTGGTAACGATCCTCAACAAACCTATTCACGTTGCTCCCGCAAGGCTGCAGCAGATGATGCTGCAGCTGCAGCGCTTTGACTTTAAAATCGTCTACAAAAGGGGCACCGAGATGCATGTGGCTGACGCCCTGTCCCGGGCCCCCCGGACCTCACGCGACCAGCACCCCTTTGAACAGGATGATCTACAGGTGCTGAACGTGAACTTTGTCCCTTCCAAGCAGCTCCAATGCCTGGTTGCGCATACCGCCGACGACCCCGATCTTCAACAGCTTGCCGCTGTCATCAGGCGTGGATGGCCTGTCAGACGCACCTCTTTACCTGCTGCCGTTCACCACTTCTTCCTGGTTCGTGATGAGCTGGTGCTCATCGATGGCATTACCATCAAAGGCCACAAGGTTGTCGACCCTGCCTCCCTCTACGACCTGTACTACAATGCTGCCCACATGGGGCATCCGGGGGTCGACGCCACTGTCTCGCATGCCCAGGAACAGTACTATTGGCCTGGCATGGCGAAGTTCATCAAGGCCAGAGTGGCCTCCTGCCCGGACTGCAATTCTCTTGCCCCGCATCAGCAGCGTCAGCCGCTGCTACAACAGCCTGCCCCCGACATGCCTTGGTCCTCGCTGGCTGCCGACATTTTTGAATGGCGTGGGAAACAGTACCTTGTTTTGGTGGATTCTTACTCAAACTGGTTCGAGGTGGACCTTCTCCCTGCCATCACCTCAGAGATGGTCATCAGCAAGCTCCGCCGCCACTTCGCCACGTTTGGATCCCCTGTCCGGCTACAGACTGACAACGGCCGCCAGTTCACCAGCGCTGAGTTCAAAGCCTTCGCTACAAAGTGGAACTTCGACCACTACACCAGCAGTCCGGAGTACCTGCAGAGCAATGGCCTGGCTGAGCGTGCTGTGCGCAGTGCCAAGCACCTGCTTGAACAGTCCTATCTCTCTAACGGTGATTTCTATCAGGGGTTGCTGAACCTTCAGAACATATCCAGAGACTGTACTATTAAATCGCATGCGCAAAGGCTTATGTCCCGTGTTATTCGCCCCCCGATGCCGATTGCACAGCAGACTCTGGTGCCCAGGGTCCTGCAGCCTTCTGCCGTCCAGCAGCGCATCGCTCAGAAGCACGAAATTCAACGCCGCTCTCACGACAAGTCCAGCCGTCCTCTCTCCCCACTACTTCCTGGCCAGGTAGTCCATTTGCAGACGTCCACCGGTTTCTCCAAGCTCGCTACCGTGGTGGGGGTCGACGATTCGCCGCGTTCCTACTTGGTGGACTATGAGGGCACTGTCTACCAGCGCAGCCGTCAGCACCTGTTGGCGGTCATGGAGCCGAAACCTCCTCCTGCTGCCCCTTATTCTCCTCCGCCTGTGGTGCCCCCCGCCCGTAACGTGCCCCCTGCCCGTAACATGCCTGTAACACCTCCAATTCTCTGTTCTCCGGTCCGCTCCCCTCCTGCCCGTCTCTCTCTCTCTCTGCCTGCTGCCCGTTCCTCCCCTCCCCTCTCTCCTGGTTCTCCCGTTCCTGCCGGGTCCCCCTTGCAGCCGGGATCCCCGTTGCCCTTCTCTTTCTCCCCTGCTCCTGTTTCCGGTCTGCCCTCTCTGCTTTCGGGTGGGGAGGGTGAGGGTGCTGTGCGCACTCGCTCGGGTCGGATCGTCAGACCTCCGGATCGCTACGGAGACTTTGCCTAGATTTGCAGGTCCTGTATAATCAACCTGCTGTTCTTATAACTCTGTTTAAATTGTATGGGAAAGGATGTAGATGGTTTATGCATGCAACCTATAATGTAGCTACCTCATCACCATTAACACGCCCTCTCACATCAGTATAACTGTGATCTCCTCCCTTCTCCTCCTCCCATTTTGTCCTGGTACGTCTGAAGGCTGGGTGCAGCCAGTACTGGGACGTGTGTGCCATGTGCTATATTAAAGACTCTAGTAAAGGTTATAGTGCGTCAGACTAGACTCCTTTACAGTTTTGGTCTCCTAATCTGAGGAAGGACATTTTTGCAATAGAGGGAGTACAGGGAAGGTTAACCAGACTGATTCCTGGGATTAAGAAGGACTGATTCCTGGGATGAAGAAGGACTGGATAGACTACGCTTGTACTGGCTAGAATTTAGAAGATTGATGGGGGATCTTATAGAAACTTACAACATTCTTAAGGGGTTGGACAGGCTAGCTGCAGGAAGATTGTTCCCGATGTTGGGGAAGTCCAGAACAAGGGGTCACAGGTTAAGGATAAAGGGGAAATCTTTTAGGACTGAGATGAGAAAAAACATATTTTACACAGTGAATCTCTGGAATTGTCTGCCACAGAATGTAGTTGAGGCCAGTTCATTGGCAATATTTAAGAGGGAGTTAGATGTGGCCCTTGTGGCTAAAGGGGTCAGGGGGTATGGAGAGAAAGCAGGTACAGGATATTGAGTTGGATGATCCGCCATGATCATATTGAATGGCCCAAGAGCCGAATGGCCTACTGTCCTATTTTCTATGTTTCTAAGTATCTCTAAACTAAACTGAAAAACTAACACACTTTCCTTGTGCCTTCAACCTCCCAAAGTGGAACACCTCACACTTGCTCAGTTTAAACTCTGTCCAAGCAGTCGTTCCAGGTGTGACAGAGGTTCAACTGCACCTCCTCCAACCTCATCAATTGCATCCACTGCTCAAGATGTCAGCTGATCCACATCGATGAGACCCAGTGTAGGCTTGGCGATCCGCAATAACCAACCTGATCTCTCGGTGGCTCAGCACTTCAACTACCCCTCCCATTCCCAGTCCAACCTTTCTGTACTGGGCCTCCTCCATGGCCAGAGTCAGGACCACCAGAAATTGTAGGAGCAGCACCTCATATTTTGCTTGGGATGTTTGTACCCCATCGGCACGGACATTGACTTCTCCTTACTGTCTCCTCCCCTTCTCTGCTCTCCCCCAGCCCTCTGACCCCTCCACTTCCTTTCTTCTTCTAGCCCCCACCCCCCCACCTACATCAGTGTGAAGAAGGGTTTCGCCCCGAAACGTTCCCTATTTCCTTCAAACCGCCATAGTTTTTTTTAATCTACCTGCCATTTCTCCACCCATTTCTGCATCTGATCTTCATCCCACCGTATCTTCCGACAGCTTCCTCACTGTCTGCAACTCCTCCAATCTTGGTGTTGTCAGCAAACTCACTCAGCCACAGATCGCCAGCATCTTCACACATGCGCTCTGATGGAGGGACAGCGCATCCTGGACATTTTTGCTGCTGGAAATAGAACAAGGCACCTGAGTTCACCGTGTTATTGTGAATGTCGGAGTGGTCACTGCCAAACCCGGTTCTCTTTCAACGCCACGCACCCTATCTACTCATACTGCCTCCTTCGGTGAGTTGAGAGCTTGGACCCTAAAATTTCCACTGCACATCAATTATGTCAATGAAGAAGGGTCTTCGGTATTTACCAAGGAGAAGGATATTGAATTATGTGAGGTAAGGGAAACTAGTAGAGTAGCTATGGATACTATGAGGTTCAAAGTAAAAGAAGTACTGACACTTTTGAAAAATATAAAAGTGGATAAGTCTCCAGGTCCGGACAGGATATTCCCTAGGACATTGAGGGAAGTTAGTGTAGAAATAACCGGGGCTATGACAGAAATATTTCAAATGTCATTAGAAACGGGAATAGTCCCCGAGGATTGGCGTACTGCGCATGTTGTTCCATTGTTTAAAAAGGGTTCTAAGAGTAAACCTAGCAATTATAGACCTGTTAGTTTGACTTCAGTGGTGGGCAAATTAATGGAAAAGATACTTAGAGATAATATATATAAGCATCTGGATTAACAGGGTCTGATTAGGAACAGTCAACATGGATTTGTGCCTGGAAGGTCATGTTTGACTAATCTTCTTGAATTTGTTGAAGAGGTTACCAGGGAAATTGACGAGGGTAAAGCAGTGGATGTTGTCTATATGGATTTAGTAAGGCCTTTGACAAGGTTCCTCGTGGAAGGTTGGTTAAAAATGCAGGAATAGCAAGATGGATTCAACAGCGG
The DNA here is from genome assembly GCF_028641065.1 of Leucoraja erinaceus. NCBI lineage: Eukaryota > Metazoa > Chordata > Chondrichthyes > Rajiformes > Rajidae > Leucoraja > Leucoraja erinaceus. Next base: position 23,961,220 of record NC_073406.1, on the reverse strand, counting down.
CTGAAATGGATAAGCCAGGGGGTAATGGTGGATGGCTGTTTATCGGGTTGGAGGCAGGTGACTAGTGGGGTGCATCAGGGATCTGTGTTGGGTCCTTTGTTGTTTGTCATGTACATCAATGATCTGGATGAAGGTGTGGTAAATTGGATTAGTAAGTATGCAGATGATATGGTTATATGGTTATATGGTTATGATACCAAGATAGGGGGTGTTGTAGATAATGAAGAGGATTTCCAAAGTCTACAGAGTGATTTAGGCCATTAGGAAAAATGTGCTTAAAGATGGCAGATGGATAAATGTGAGGTGCTACACCTTGGCAGAACAAATCAAAATAGGACGCACATGGTAAATGGTAGGGAATTGAAGAATACAGTTGAACAGAGGGATCTGGGAATAACCGTGCATAGTTCCTTGAAGGTGGAATCTCATATAGATAGGGTGGTAAAGAAAGCTTTTAGTATGCTAGCCTTTATAAATCAGAGCATTGAGTATAGAAGCTGGGATGTAATGTTAAAATTGTACAAGGCATTGGTGAGACCAAATCTGGAGTATGGTGTACAATTTTGGTCGCCCAATTATAGGAAGGATGTCAATAAAATAGAGAGAGTACAGTGGAGATTTACTAGAATGTTGCCTGGGTTTCAACAACTAAGTTGCAGAGATAGGTTGAATAAGTTAGGTCTTTATTCTCTGGAGCGCAGAAGGTTAAGGGGGGACTTGATAGAGGTCTTTAAAATGATGAGAGGGATAGACAGAGTTGATGTGGACAAGCTTTTCCCTTTGAGAATAGGGAAGATTCAAACAAGAGGACATTACTTCAGATTGAAGGGACAGAAGTTTAGGGGTAACATGAGGGGGAGTGGTAGAGAGTGGTAGCGGTGAGTGGTAGCGGTGTAACCCCACTTTTCAAGAAGGGAGGGAGAGAGAAAACGGGGAATTACAGACCAGTTAGTCTAACATCGGTAGTGGGGAAACTGCTAGAGTCAGTTATTAAAGATAGGATAGCACCACATTTGGAAAGTGGTGAAATCATTGGACAAAGTCAGCATGGATTTATGAAAGGTAAATCATGTCTGACGAATCTTATAGAATTTTTCGAGGATGTAACTAGTAGCGTTGATAGGGGAGAACCAGTGGATGTGGTGTATCTGGACTTCCAGAAGGCTTTCGACAAGGTCCCACATAAGAGATTAGTATGCAAACTTAAAGCACACGGCATTGGGGGTTCAGTATTGATGTGGATAGAGAACTGGCTGGCAAACAGGAAGCAAAGAGTAGGAGTAAACGAGTCCTTTTCACAATGGCAGGCAGTGACTAGTGGGGTACCGCAAGGCTCAGTGCTAGGACCCCAGCTATTTACAATATATATTAATGATCTGGATGAGGGAATTGAAGGCAATATCTCCAAGTTTGCGGATGACACGAAGCTGGGGGGGAAGTGTTAGCTGTGAGGAGGATGCTAGGAGACTGCAAGGTGACTTGGATAGGCTGGGTGAGTGGGCACATGTTTGGCAGATGCAGTATAATGTGGATAAGTGTGAGGTTATGCATTTTGGTGGCAAAAACAGGAAAGCAGACTATTATCTAAATGGTGGCCGACTAGGAAAAGGGGAGATGCAGCGAGACCTGGGTGTCATGGTGCACCAGTCATTAAAAGTAGGCATGCAGGTGCAGCAGGCAGTGAAGAAAGCGAATGGTATGTTAGCTTTCATTGCAAATGGATTTGAGTATAGGAGCAGGGAGGTTCTACTGCAGTTGTACAGGGTCTTGGTGAGACCACACCTGGAGTATTGCGTACAGTTTTGGTCTCCAAATCTGAGGAAGGAAATTATTGCCATAGAGGGAGTGCAGAGAAGGTTCACCAGACTGATTCCTGGGATGTCAGGACTGTCTTATGAAGAAAGACTGGATAGACTTGGTTTATACTCTCTAGAATTTAGGAGATTGAGAGGGGATCTTATAGAAACTTACAACATTCTTAAGGGGTTGGACAGGCTAGATGCAGGAAGATTGTTCCCGATGTTAGGGAAGTCCAGGACAAGGGGACACAGCTTAAGGATAAGTGGGAAATCTTTTAAAACTGAGATGAGAAGAACTTTTTTCACACAGAGAATGGTGAATCTCTGGAACTCTCTGCCACAGAGGGTAGTTGAGGCCAGTTCATTGGCTATATTTAAGAGGGAGTTAGATGTGGCCCTTGTGGCTAAGGGGATCAGGGGGTATGGAGAGAAGGCAGGTACGGGATACTGAGTTGGATGATCAGCCATGATCATATTGAATGGCGGTGCAGGCTCGAAGGACCGAATGGCCTACTCCTGCACCTAATTTCTATGTTTCTATGTTTCTACATCATGTACATCATGTACATCAATAATCTGGATGATGGTGTGGTAAATTGGATTAATAAGTATGCAGATGATACTAAGCTAGGTGGTGTTGTGGATAATTAAGTAGATTGTCAAAGTCTACAGAAAGATTTAGGCCATTTGAAAGAGTGGGCAAAAAGATGCCAGATGGGTTTAATGCTGATAAGTGTGAGGTGCTACATCTTGGAAGGACAAATCAAAATAGGACGTGCATGGTAAATGGTTGCGAATTGAGGAATGTGGTTGAACAGAGGGATCTAGGAGATTCCACCTTCATGTAGATAGGGTGGTAAAGAAAGTTTTTGTGTGCTGGCCTTTATAAATCAGAGCATTGAGTATAGAAGTTGGGATGTAATGTTAAAATTGTACAAGGGATTGGTGAGGCCAATTATGGAGTATGGTGTACAATTTTGGTCGCCAAATTATAAGAAAGATGTCAACAAAATAGAGAGAGTACAGAGGAGATTCACTAGAATGTTGCCTGGGAGACCCCTTCCTCCCATGCAACGGTCTGTTCCAGCTGCTACGGTCAGGCAAATGCCTCCGTTGCCATGCTGTGAGAACGGAGAGGTTTAGAAGGAGTTTCTTCCCTGAGGACATTCGGACTGTAAACTCCTATCTCATCAGGGACTAACTTTACTGAACGTTTTTACTTCCAATATTTAATATGTAAAATAATATGTGTGGGTTTATGATTGTGTTTATAGTTTGTTTGGTTGTTTGTTTGTTTGTCATTTTGCACAAAGTCCGCGAGCATTGTCACTTTCATTTCACTGCACATCTCGTATGTGTTTGTGATGAATAAACTTGACTTGATGACTTGACTTGACTTGGGTTTCAGCAACTAAATTACAGAGAAAGGTTGAACAAGTTAGGTCTTTATTCTTTGAAGCACAGAGGTTAAGGGGGCTTGACAGAGATCTTTAAATGATGAGAGGGGTAGACAGAGTTGATGTGGATAAGCTTTTTCCGTTGAGAGTAGGGAAGATTCAAACAAGAGGACATGATTTGAGAATTAAGGGACATAAGTTTAGGGGTAACGTGAGGGGGATCTTCTTTCCTCAGTGAGTGGCTGCTATGTGGAATGAGCTTCCAGTGGAAGTGGTGGAGGTAGGTTCGAATTTATCATTTAAAAATAATTTGGATAGATATATTAACGGGAAAGGAATGGAGGCTTATGGGCTGAGTGCAGGTAGATGGGACTAGTAAAGGAGTTAAGTCTGACACACTGTAACTTTACTGAGTCTTTAATAAAGGCACATGTCTAACATGTCCCAGTACTGACTGCATCTAGTCTTCAGGCGTACTGGAACCAAGGGAGGAGCAAGGGGAAGATATCACAGTTATACTGAGATGACTGGGCGTGGTTAGTGGTATTGAGGTAGCTACATTATAGGTTGCATGCATAAACCACCTACATCCTTTCCCTTCGAAATCCAAAATTGAAGTTATAACAGTGGCAGTGTGATTATATAACACATGCAAATTTAAACAAAATCATCGTAGTGGACAGGAGGTTTGACAACCCGACCCGAGCGTGTGCGTATAGCACCATCACCCTCCCAACCAGATAGAAGAGGAGGCAGAGCAGTAGCAGCCGGGAAGGAGAAAGTCGGCGGAGACCCAACCGGGAATGCGGGAGGTGACCCAACCGGCACAGGTGAGCCAGGAGGAGGAGACGGGGGAGAAGGAGAAGATGGAAAACGAGCAGGGGAGGAGATCATCTGCCCGGAGCGAACTGACCGGGGCATGCAGGGAGCTGTGGGGTAATTAGTAATGACAGGCTCGAAACGCAACAGACGAGCATAGGGATTCGCAGGAGGAGGCTGAGGCTCGTTAACGGCCAACAGGTGCTGGCGGCTCCAGCGGTAGACAGCTCCATCAAAGTCCACCAGATAAGACCTCGGAGAATCGCCCACACCAACAACGGTTGCGAGTCGGGAGAATCCGGTGGCTGTCTGCATGCGGACGACCTGGCCAGGCAGTAGTGGTGAGAGCGGGCGGCAGGACTTGTCGTGGGAGCGGCGCTGTACCTCATGCTTGTGAGCAATCCGTTGCTGGACGGCGGCAGGCTGCAGGACCTTGGGCACCAGGGGTTGTTGGGCGATCGGCATCGGTGGGCGAAGCATGCGGGACATCAGACGCTGGGCAGGGAATCACACGGTAGGGTCCCGTGAGATGTTGCGAAGGTTTAGTAGACTTTGGTAGAAGTCACCATTGGAGAGATGAGACTGCTCGAGCAAATTCTTAGGACTGCAGACAGCTCGCTCGGCTAGGCCGTTGCTCGGCGGGTATTCGGGGCTGCTGGTGAATGAAGTGAGTGAAGTTCCACTTCACAGTGAAAGCCTGGAATTCTGCACTGGTGAACTGACGGCCGTTGTCGGTCTGTAAGCGGTCCGGGGACCCAAAGGTAGCAAAATGTCTGCGCAGCTTACTGATAACCATTTCAGAGGTGATAGCAGGGAGAAGGTCCACTTCGAACCAGTTGGAGTATGAATCAACCAACACCAGGTAGTGCTTGCCTCGCCATTCGAATATGTCAGCAGCCATCGAGGTCCAGGGCATGGCAGGCGCCGGCTGCTGCAAAAGTGGCTGACGCTGCTAATGTGGGGTAAGAGTGTTGCAATCAGGACAGGAGGCTACTCGGGCTTTAATTTACTTGCCATGCCTGGCCAATAGTATTGTTCCTGGGCATGTGAGACGGTGGCATCGGCATATAGGGAGGCAGGGACGATCACCTTTTGACCCTTGATGATGATGCCGTCCCGGAGCACAAGCTCGTCGCGGACCAGAAAGAAAGGGTGGACGCCCATAGGCAGTGAGGTGCGTCTGCTGGGCCACCCCCCTGGATGACAGCTGCGAGCTGTTGCAGGTCAAGGTCGTTGGCGGTGTGCTCAACCAGGCACTGCAGCTGTTTAGAGGGAACAATGTTGACATTGAGTACCCGCAGATCCTCCTGCTCATGGGGGGGGACTGTCACAGGAAGACCGGGGGGCCCGGGACAGTGCTTAGGCTACATGCATCTCGGTGCTCCTCTTGTACACGATCAGAAAGTCGAACTGCTGGAGCTGTAGCATCATGCGCTGGAGTCTAGCTGCAGCGATGTAGATAGGCTTATTGAGGATGGTCACCAAGGGTTGATGATCTGTCTCAAGGGTGAACCTGGTACCAAAAAGGAAGTCCTTGAACTTGGAGCAGTCAAATACAAACGCAAGAAGCTCCTTCTCGATTTGTGCATAGCGCTGCTCAGTGTCTGTCATGGTACACGAAGCATAAGAAATGGGCTGCAGCGAGCCATCATCATGGAGTTGCAGGCAGGCAGCACCGAGTCCGAAGCGGGAAGCATCCCACGTAACTACAATAGGACGTTGCAGATCGAAAAACTTGAGAGTCGTTGTGCTAATCAGCTTGGTTTTGAGGAGGTTGAAAGCCTGCTGGTGTTGGAGAAACCAGGACCTGGCAATGTCTTTTTTCGACAGTTGCCTCAGGGGTGCGCTCAACTCGCTGAGGTCGGGGATGAACTTTCCCAAGTAGTTGACCATACCCAGGAAACGCTGCAGGCTGGGCACGTCGGTCGGGGCAGGCAGCTCGGTGATAGCGTTGGTCTACTGCGGATCAGGATTCAGCCGTGGGCTGTGAAGATGTGGCCAACATAGGGTACATCAGCTACACGGAACTTGCACTTTGACGGGTTAAGTTTTAAGTTGATCTGGCGAGCGCGGTCTAGAATCCATCGGAGGTTGTGATCGTGCTCAGCAGCATCTTTGCAATAAACCAGGATGTCATCCACGATAATGGCACACGGCAGGCCAGCAAACAGTTGCTCCATGGAACGTTGAAACACTTCGCTGGCAGAGTTGATGCCGAATGGCATCCGCAAAAATTTTAATCTTCCGAAGGGTGTGCCAAAAGTGGTCAAGTCGGAGGAGTGTTTGTCTAGAGGTATTTGCCAGAATGAGCTCCTGGCATCAAGGACAGAGAACACCGTGGCCTGACCGACCTGGGCAGCAACATCTTCTACAGTCCTCATAGGGTAATGAGGACATCTTATTGACAGATTTAAGTCTTTGGGGTTGATGCACACCCATATCTCGCTCTTACCCTTCTTCATGGTGGCGACCATGGTGGAGACCCACTCGTTGGGTTCGCTGACAGCTGCAAGCACTCCCATGTCAACCATGTTCTTCAGCATGGCTTCGACCTTGCCCTTCATGGCAAACGACACCCTGTGTGGAGCACGGACCACTGGTACAACCGACGGGTCAGTTGCGATCTTGTATACAAGGGGCAGCTTACCCTGGTCATCATCGAATAGGTCAGGGTACTCGGAGAGTGGATTCAGCATCACCCGCACTTCGTGGACAGTACGGTCAAAGGACATCAGCCCGAGATCCTGACACGCCTGATTGCTCAACAGAGTCACACAGTCACAGTGAAGAATGAAAAACGACAGGTCACGCGAAGATTTCTTCAGCACACAGTGGAAGGTGGCCCTCCCCACAGGTTTTAGCTCCTCTCCCCCATAAGCATGCAATATGGAGCAATCAGCAGCTAACAGCTCATTATTCCTTATCTTCCTGAACAGGGATGTTGACATAACATTCACCTTCACCCCCGTGTCTAGCTTAGCAGTGAAGGACTTGTTGTTGACAGTGACAAGCACAGAAGGATAGGGGAGGCGAGATTGATTATGTAGGAGAGAATAAACACTGGCATTTCCCATGGAAATGCTGGGCTCAGTCGAGGGCAGTGTCGACAGAAGACTGTGAAGCAAATTCGTTATCAACTTGTTGAAGGTTGTTTAAAACGTGTCTGGGAGCTGGAGGAACGTTCCCACGGGAGCGAGCGGCAGCTGAGAAATGGTTCATCTTCTTACAGAAATTACAAGCTTTCCCAAATGCTGGGCACTGCCACTGCATAGAGTGGACATAGTTGCAGTTGGGGCACTTCTTGACAAGCGGGACCCGAGCGGCATAAGTCAGCCGCGGTGCAGGGCGAACGTTGTCTTGCTTGTGACTGGGCATAGCAACACCAGTCAGATTAATAGCCCGATTATCAGATCCCCTCTGCCCATGTGGCGGGTCAACCACTTCAGCTATACGGCATGCATGCATAGCCTCAGTCAGGGTGCGATCCGGACTTCGCAGCAGCTCTGCTCGTAGCTTCCGATCTAGCATGCTGGTGACCAAAGTATCTCTGGTGAGCTGATCACGCATGTTCTCGAAACGGCACCGCTGAGCAAGGTAGCGCAGGTCAGCAATAAAACATTCAACAGGTTCATCAGGCTGCTGTTTACTTGTAAATAATCTAGCCCGCTCCAATATACGGTTAGAGGGCAAGTCACAAATCTCCGCAAGCTTGCGTAAGAGACATACCGGGTCGTTGGCAGATTCCGCCGGCTCAACGACCTGGTCGTTGTCATCCAGGACCGCTGGATTGTAAGTGAAAGCCTGAGCACACTTCATAGCATCGGGCCCAGCAAGGTTCAGCAGGAGTGAGGCTTTGACCGCATCAGGGTCATTTCGGTGCACGATGTTGATGAAGTGGTTGTAGTCCATCACGAAAGTAGCCCATCGCTCCGCAATGTCAGCGTCAAAGGCAAGGGGAGAGGGCTTGCGGCATGAGAATGCCATGGTAAATGGGGAATTAAACACTAGTAAAACTAGGAGCAAATAAAACCCGATAAACAGGAGGTGTGCGTTTAACTTACTGACACCATGTAAAGGAATTAAGTCTGACACTGTAACTTTACTGAGTCTTTAATAAAGGCACATGTCAAACACGTCCCAGTACTGACTGCATCTAGTCTTCAGGTGTACTGGAACCAAGGGAGGAGCAAGGGGAAGATATCACAGTTATACTGAGATGACTGGGCATTGTTAGTGGTATTGAGGTAGCTACATTAAAAGAGTGGTAGCGGTGTGGAATGAGCTTCCAGTGGAAGTGGTGGAGGCAGGTTCATTGGTATCATTTAAAAATAAATTGGATAGGCATATGGATGAGAAGGGAATGGAGGGTTATGGTATGAGTGCAGGCAGGTGGGACTAAGGGGAAAAAAAAAAAATTGTTCGGCAAGGACTTGTAGGGCCGAGATGGCCTGTTTCCGTGCTGTAATTGTTATATGGTTATATGGTTACATTATAGGTTGCATGCATAAACCATTTACAGGACTAGGTGAGAATATTTGTTTGGTACGGACTAGATGGGTGGCCTGTTTCATTGCTGTCATTGTTATATGGTTAAGATAATGTGAGTTTTTTGGAGACATTGGTGACTACGAGACTGGTGTAAATAAGGTCAAAATAAGGGGTGTATGTGTCTTGTTTGGGGAACAATGCTTCAACTTCATACGTAATAATACTAACCCGGATGGGGTCTTTCACTAAAGCCATGGATAAGCTAAAAACTTAAGAAGTGAGGTTAAGAGAAACGTAGAGTTCAGACATCAAATGTTTGGGTGGCTGGAGAGAATGTTGCGGGGTTGGGGAGAATGGCTGATTAAAATTGGTCTGACCATTGGGGTCATACTACTTGCAGTGGCAATAATGTTGTGCTGTGCTTTCCCCTGTATTAAGTCCCTCCTGCTGTAAGCTACTGTGAAACAACTGCCAATGATAACGGGTGCAGACGAATCCGGCCATAATGGAAAGTGGACCTCGGTGATAGAATACTACTATGATGGAGAAGAAGTGTTAGTAAAATGTTAAATGAAGTCTGTAAGGGAAGCTGGATTTTTTTCCTGCCTCACGTAAGGGGGGTGAGTTTTTGGTCCAGTTTCTCAAGGAGCCAGAGAAAGAACACTACACAGCATTATGAAAACTTAATTAAAAGAGCCTGTATTTTAGGGCTCTATGAGTGATTAGACCTGGGGGATGTGTGTGTAGTTTTCTTTGTCTTTTGAGACTTGGTAAAGTTTCAGAGGAGGAAGTTATATAGAAGATTATATAGAAGTTATATAGAAGATTAAAACAAGTTACTTCATATTTTTACTTTCTGGACCATTTATATCTTTGTGTGTAAACATATAAACTAATATGTTTAAAACATTTATTATAGTAGCAATGTTACAAAATTTTGAGATTTAAAAAATCAAGTCTGTAATTTATCCCATCAGATAAAGCATAAAAAGAAGTTTAATTTGACACCTAATTCACTTTCATATCTCAAGTATTTAAAAGGTTATGGCCATTTTCATACTCGGAAATTAGCATCTTGTTCCCTATTGATTTTCTATGGACATAACAAAAAAGCTGTGATCGTGTGCTGTCAAAAGGCCACAACCTTCTTAAAAATTAAGAGAACTGAATGAAATTTTCAGTTATCGTAGATTGAACCATTCTGAAACAAATATAAAATAATCTAACTTGGATGACCTGAAATTAAAACATATAATTAGTTAGTTACCCAAGTGTAGCAAATTTCAAACTTACTAGATCTAAACATCTATCCATTTCTTAATAAATGATTAACATTTTTAAATAGCCTAAGTGTCCAAATAATATTCGTAAATAATTCACAATAAAACATGATTTTGAAATCTCATTTACAATAATTTATAGGCCAAATGGAAGGAATTTAGTGTTTAATTGCTGTAAATTAAAGTCCATTTTAAATCAGCTTTCTAGTGGGTTCCTGTGGAACGCACTGGTTTAGAACGTTCACATTGCGCTAGATTTGTGCCCTCAAATGCCCAGAAAAATACTGCAAGATATAATGGGGCCAAAATGAGCTACTCGCAATATTAAACTTGTATAAAGTGTTCTAAAGAAGCCCTTTTTAATGTAAAAATAAGGTACATACCTTTAATTGTTTGCTTTATAAAACCCTGGGGCTGCGAGAGGTCGCGGGTTTAGAGAGTGATTTTTAAACTACTATAACTATTATACAAGGCCATAAAAACTAATATTACCTTTTGCGACGGGGTCTTTCAGCGATTTTACGTTAATGATTTACTAGGCTGAACATTTTCGATTGCAACAGCCTAGTGAAAATCGCGTTTTAAACCCGCCCCCTCTAAACAGCGCCAAATTCGCGCACATGGGCTGGGGCAGATTCTCAATGACGTTTCAGGTAGGCTTTGCAACATACCTAATTCTAGCCTGCAGATGTCAGCTATTTTTATGTGATCAGACATCAATGCACTAAAATAAGTTACTTCTTATTTTTTATTTTTGCTTTAGCTGGAACACAATCGTAGCTGAGAGATTAAAGTTAAAAGGCAAGGACATAGCTGAGAGATTAAAGTTACAGAAGCATGCATGCCAAAGTTGCCGAAGATAAGGCTGAAACTGTATTAAAAGCTGTCTGATTTTATGAATCGGAGAGCAATTAGAGACCTAACAGGGGATGTCGTCTCTGAATGTTCCAACCTAAATATTTGCAAATAAAGGCTTTTCGTCTTCTTGAAGAATTCTCCGTGTCTGTGTCATCTTATCCAAACATTGAGTCTTAAAACCACGACAGTACTTCGGATTTGTCTTCACTAAGGGAGACACAAACAATCTCCCAGATGTACTGGAGGACAGAGGATCTAAGGGGGTAGAGGAACCGAAATAAATTTTCATTAGGCGAGAAATATTATTGGGCGGGTTAATGGGACTAAATCCCCTAGACCCGATGGTCTGCATCTCAGGGTCCTCAGGGAGGTGGTCCTGGAAATAGTGGACGCATTGGTGATCATTTTCCAATGTGAATAGATTCAGGATCAGTTCCTGTGGATTGGAGCATAACTAATGTTATCCCACTTTTCAAGAAAGGAGCGAGAGAGAAAATGGGGAATTACAGACCAGTTAGCGTGACTTCGGTGGTGGGGAAGATGCTGGAGACAATTATTAAAGTGGTAATAATGGGGCATTTGGAAAGCAGTAAAATTATTAGTCCAAGTCAACATGGATTTATGAAAGGGAAATCATGCTTGACTAATCTTCTGGATTTATTTGAGGATGTGACAAGTAAAATGGATGAAGGGGTGCCAGTGGATGTAGTGTTTCTAGACATTCAGAAAGCCTTTGATAAGGTTCCGCACGGGAGACTGGTGACTAAAATTAGAGCGCATGGTATTGGAGGTAGGGTTTTGACATGCATAGAAAATTGGTTGGCCGACCGGAAGCAAAGAGTAGGGGTGAACGGGTCCTTTTCAGAATGGTAGGAAGTGGGGAGTGGAATGGCGCAAGGCTTGGTGTTGGGGCCACAACTGTTTACCATATATTAATGATTTGGAAGAGGGAATTATGAGCAACACTAACAAGTTTGTGGTTGACACAAAGCTGGGTGGCAGTCTGAACAGTGAAGAGGATGTTAGGAGGTGGCACGGTGACCTGAGTGAGTGGGTAGATGTGTGGCAGAAGCAGTATAATATAGATAAATGTGAGGTTATCCACTTTGGCGGCAAAAACAAGGGGGCAGATTATTATCTCAGTGGGGTTAGATTAGATAAGGGGGAGGTACAGCAAGACCTGGGTGTCCTTGTACACTGGTCACTGAATGTTGGTGTGCAGGTACAGCAGGCAGTGAAGAATGGAATGGAATGTTGGCCTTCATAACAAGAGGATTTCAGTATAGGAGTAAGGTTCTCCTGCAGTTGTATGGGGCTCTGGTGAGACCACATCTGGAGTATTGTGTACAGTTTTTGGGCTCCTACTTTGAGGAAGGACATCCTTATGATTGAAGCAGTGCAGCGTAGGTTTACGAGATTGATCCCTGGGATGGAGGGACAGTCATATGAGGAAAGATGGAAAAGACTAGGCTTGTATTCACTGGACTTTAGAAGGATGAGGGGAATCTTTTAGAAACATATAAAATTATATAAGGACTGGACAAGCTAGATGCAGAAAAAAATGTTCCCAATGTTGGGTGAGTCCATAACCAGGGGACACAGTCTTAGAATAAAGGGGAGGACGTTTAAGACTGAGGTGAGAAAAAAACGTTTTCACCCAGAGAGTTGTGAATTTATGGAATTCCCTCCCACAGAGGGCAGTGGAGGCTGTCACTGGATGGATTTAAGAGAGGAGTTAGATAGAGCTCTAGGGACTAGTGGAGTCAAGGGATATGGGGAGAAGGCAGGCACGGATTATTGATAGGGGATGATCAGCCACGATCACAATGAATGGCGGTGCTGGCTCGAAGGGCCAAATGGCCTCCTCCTGCACCCATTTTCTCTATTTCTATGTTTCTATGTCACCACTCCATCAGGACAACCCCACACAGTGTCACTCCGTCAGTACTGCCATACACATGGTCACTCCATCAGTACCTCCCCACAGTGTATTCATCAACACTACTCCACTGTGTGTCGGTCCAAGTACAACCCTATTGTATGTCACACCATCAGCGGTACCCCGACGTTTGTGACTCCATCAGGACTACACCACAGTGTGTCACTCCATCAGTACTAACATAAATTGTGTCACTCCATCAGTGAGGCTCCACAGGATGTCACTCCATCTGTACTTCCCTACAGTGTGTCAGTCCATCAGTATTAACCCAAAGTTTGTCACTCCATCAGTACTATCCTACAGTGTGCCACTCCATCAGCTCTGTCGCTTAGTGTCTGCCCATCATTACTATACCACAGTGCCTCCCCGTCAGTCCTATCCCACAGTATGTCACTACATCAGTACTAACACACAGTGCATCACTCGATCAGTACTACCCATAGTGTATCACTCCATCTGCACTACTCCACAGTGTCACTCCATCAGTGCTACCCCGCAATGTGTTAATACATCTGTGCCAGACCCCAGTGTGTCAATCCTTCCTTACCACCTCACATTGTGCCACTCAATCAGTACTGCCTCACAGTGCATCAATCCATCAGCACTCATCCTCTGAATGTCATTCCGTCAGTACTATCCCAGATTATGTCACTCCATCAGTACGACCTCGCAGTGTCGATTCAACAGTACCACCCCACAGAGTGGCACTCAATCAGAACCAACCCACAATGTGCCTTTCCATTAGTACCACTCCACAGTATGTAATTCCATCAGTAATACCCACAGTGTGTGACCCCCTCAGGACTACTCCACAGTGTGTAATTCCATCAGTACCACTTCACAGTGTGTAACTCCATCAGTAATACTCCACAGTGTGTGACCCCTTCAGGACTACTCCGCAGTGTGTAATTCATTATCTGAATGGTGGCCGATTAGGGAAAGGGGAGATGCAACGAGACCCGGGTGTCATGGTACACCAGTCATTGAAAGTAGGCATGCAGGTGCAGCAGGCAGTGAAGAAAGTGAATGGTATGTTAGCATTCGTAGCAAAAGGATTTGAGTATTGGAGCAGGGAGGTTCTACTGCAGTTGTACAGGGTCTGGGTGAGATCACACCTGGAATATTGCGTGCAGTTTTGGTCTCCTAATCTGAGGAAAGACATTCTTGCCATAGAGGGAGTACAGAGAAGGTTCACCAAACTGATTCCTGGGATGCAATGACTTTCATTTTCAACCTCTGACTTCTGAGGTCTGAGGTCCCCACCTGCTTTAAAAGGGCATCAATTATACCAGTGCCCAAGAAGAGTAAGGTGACGTGCCTCAATGACTAACGACCAGTGACACTAACACCGGTGGTGATGAAGTGCTTCGAGAGGTCGATCATGGAGCAAGTCCACTCCTACCTAGACAAAAACCTGGACCAACTGCAGTTCACTTACCGTCACACCAGATCAACGGTAGATGCGATCTCGCTGGCCCTCCACTACGCTCTGGACCACTTGGACAACAAAAACTGATACGTCAGGCTGTTATTCATCGATTGCAGCTCGGCATTTAACACAATCATCCCTTCCAAGCTGGTTACCAAACTCGCAGAAGTGGGTCTCTGCGCATCCCTCTGCAATTCGATCCTTGACTTCCTCATTCACAGACCTCAGTCTGTTCGTATTGGTGGAAATGTGTCAGCCTCAATAACAATCAGCACAGGAGCACCCCAAGACTACTCATTCTATACTCACAACTGCGTAGCCATCACAGTGCGAACTCCATTATCAAGTTCGCTGACGATACCACTGCTGTGGGACGTATCACTGATGGGGATGAGAGAGTATAGAAGAGAGATCGAGCAACGGTCCATATGGTGGCAGCACAATAACCTGGCCCTCAACACAAGCAAAACAAAGAAACTTTGGAAGGAGTAGGATGGGGACCCACAGCCCCGTTTATATCAACGGGTCGATGGTTGAAAGGGTCAACAGCTTCCAATTCCTGGGCGAACACATCTCTGAAGATCTTTCCTGCTCCGAGAACACTAATGCAATTATCAAGAAAGCTCATCAGTGCCTCTACGTCCTGAGAAGATTACGGAGAGTCGGTTTGTCAAGGAGTACTCTCTATAACTTCTACAGGTGCACAGTAGAGAGCATGCTGACCGGTTGCATCGTGGCTTGGTTCGGCAACTTGTGCGCCCTGGAGAGGAAAAGACTACAAAAAGTAGTCGCTGCCTCAAAAAGGCTGGCAATATCATCAAAGACCCACACCATCCTGGCCACACACTCATCTCCCTGCTACCTTCAGGTAGAAGGTACAAAAGCCTGAAGACTTCAACAACCAGGTTCAGGAATAGCTACATCCCCACAGCTATCATGCTGTTAAACCTGGCTCGGACAAAACTCTGATTATTAATAACCCATTATCGAGGACTTCCGGTGGCGCCATGGAGCACCAAGGCGCGACATTGAGCTCCTCTCCCGCATAAATCGCTAAACAGCCATTTTTAAATCAGTAACCGATTTTTTAAAAAACTCACAGGAGCCATTTGGCGTCGCGTAAGGATGACGTCATCAGAAGGTGACCTGAAAATCGGGAGTTTAACGGCAAAAATCGGGAGTTTGAAATGAGCAGAGAAAAAAGCTCACGAGCACCTAAGAAGAACACCATAAGTCTCCAGCTCGAGGAAGTTTTGGATATTCTGCAAACGACAGAAGAAGGCTCAGAAGAAGAAGTATCTTACAGCCAAGGATCTCTGTTTGAAATGGCTACAAAAGGAGACAAGAAGTAGGATAAGGAGGTAAAGCAAATGCTTTTAGAGATTATGCAGAGTATGATGGAGGGTAATAAGCAGAGTTTGGAGACTAATATGGAGAGAATTTCTTAAAACATTTATAATACTTGTGAGTTAAAGCTGAGGAAGCAATATAAGGAATTTGATTTTTAAAAAACAGAGTGTGTTAGAATCAAAAATGACTATAATAAGAAATTTACTGATGTGAAGGATGATATGGGAAAACTGGATGAGCTAATGGAATAGATGGAGAATGAGATAAAAGAGATGGTCACGGAAATATAGAGCTTGAAAAAAATCACAGAAAGCTGAAATGGAAATACATTTAAGAATGACTGACAAATATCTGGACCTGGAAGCAAGGTCTAGAAGGCAAACCTTGAGAATTCTTGTAGTAGAAGAAGGACGAGAGGGACATGAATCTCAAACATGTACCTTCGTTACTGACTTACTCAAAGATGTTTTTGAGCTGCCAGAAGAACCGAGAATAGATGTCGCTCACCGAGTTGGACGTGTTGCAAGAGGGACAAATTCTTCAAGACAGATAATTCTGAAATTCCTTGATATCTCTTCAGTGGAATATATATTGAAAAAGATTACCCATTTCCTCCAACTCAACAACTTTACATTTGACTCCTCCCATTTCCTCCAACTCAACAACTTTACATTTGACTCCTCCCATTTCCTCCAAACACAACGCGTAGCTATGGGCACATGCATGGGCCCCAGCTACGCCTGCCTCTTTGTCGGGTACGTTGAGCAATCTTTGTTCAATACGTACCAGGGCCCCATCCCCGACCTCTACCTCCGTCACATTGACGACTGCTTTTAGGCCACCTCCTGCACCTACACACAAATGACTGACTTCATCCACTTCACCACCAGCTTCCAGCCAGCACTCCAATACACCTGGACCATTTCCGACACTTCCCTACCATTCCTTGACCTCACCACCTCCGCCTACACCGCATCTGTTCTCAGGATGAGACATTCCATACCAGGGCATCGAAAATGGCCTCGTTCTTCAGGGAACGGGGATGCCCCTCCACCACCATAGATGAGGTTCACACCAGGGTCTCATCCATACCCCGCAACACTGCTCTCTCTCCCCATCCCCGCACTCGCAACAAGGGCAGAGTCCCCCTGGTCCTCACCTTTCACCCCACCAGCCGGCAAATACAACACATAATCCTCCACCATTTCTGCCACCTCCAACGTGACCCCACCACTCACCACATCTTCCCATCTCCCCCTATGTCGGCCTTCCGCAAAGACCGCTCCCTCCGCAACTCCCTTGTCAATTCTTCCCTTCCCTCCCATACCACCCCCTCCCCGGGCACTTTCCGTTGCAACCGCAAGAAATGCAACACCTGTCCCTTCACCTCCCCCCTCGACTCCATTCAAGGTCCCAAGCAGTCGTTCCAGATGCGACAAAGGTTCACCCGTATCTCCTCCAACCCCATCTACTGCATCCGCTGCTCTAGATGTCAGCTGATTTACATCGGGGAGACTAAGCGGAGGTTGGGCGATCATTTCGCCGAACACCTCCGCTCACTCCACAATAACCTACATGAATTCCCGGTGGCTCAGCACTTCAACTACCCCTCCCACTCTCAATCCGACCTCTCTGTCCTGGGTCTCCTCCATTGCCAGAGTGAGCAACAACGGAAATTGGAGGAACATCACCTCGTATTCTGCCTGGGTAGCTTGCATCCTGATGGCATGAACGATGAATTATCCCAATTTTGCTAGCTCTTGCTGTCTCCTCCCCTTCCTTAACCCTCGAGCTGTCTCCTCCCATCCCCCTGCCCTCGGGCTCCTCCTCCTCCCTTTTTCCTTCCTTCTCACCCCCACCCCCCATCAGTCTGAAGAAGGGTTTTGGCCTGAAACGTCGCCTATTTCCTTCGCTCGATAGATGCTGCTGCACCCGCTGAGTTTCTCGAGCAATTTTGTGTACCTTCGATCTTCCAGCATCTGCAGTTCCTTCTTGAATACCCATGGGAAGAATCTGACATATCGTGGGGATAATATTAGAATTTTCCGTGATTACCCTCCGGAGGTCGTCCGGAGAAGGAACTTGTTTACACAGACAGGACACACTCTGAATGGAGTCCCCGGTGTGAGATACGGGGTGGTTTTTCCAGCAAAAATGAAGATTACTTATAACGGCACTGAACGTTCATTTACAGATCCCGAAAGAGCTTTTAAGTACGCAGAGGATATTGTCAAGTCAAACTGTAATGAAAGGTATTACCTGCCTCCAAGTTAAAGGGGAGTGGTATTATGTATGTAATATAATTGGTGTTACCGGTCTCCAAGTTAAAGGGGGAGTAGTGTTAGGTATGGGATAATTAGTATAAGTAATTGGTGTCTTGTGATGTCTGGGGCAAGTACGCAGGAGCAAAAAAGTCAAGGTGGCGTCCTGCAGTAAAGAAGCTTGTATGATTCCTCCCGTGTCCGAGCCTTTATTCAAGACTGTTCAAAGCATCCGAATACACAACAATTGGTGACGAGGATAAAAGAACGAAGATAAGAACAAGGTCAGCAAGAAGAATCAAAAACAAAAGTTAAAAATAGAAGTAGTATTTGGAAACAAGTGGTACAGCACCAAGCCAAATGGTTTTGAATTGGTGCCAAAAAGAAAAAAAGGTAGGAACGGGAAGCAATAGCTCAGGGAAGAGCTAGGAAATCAAGCAGGGCAGTAAGGGCGACCGACCCCGAGGCTCCGGAGGCAGAACCAGCCAGGACGTACCAATGAGAGGCTGTTCGTCTTCGGGGCTAAGGCAGCGGTGGCCTGACTTGCTGGTGCGGCGTTCTGGCTTTCGGCGGTGGCCTGGAGCTCATGCAGAGGGGCTCAGAGCTGAGACTGCGGGGCCCGGAGCTGGGGCAGTGGCCTGGAGCTGGGTCGGCTGCCTGGAGCTGGGGCGGCGGCCCGGAGCAGAGACTGCGGGATCCGGAGCTGGGGCAGCGGCCTGGAGCTGGGGCAGCAGCCTGGAGCGGAGAATGCGGGACCTGGAGCGGCGAGTGCGGGGCCCGGAGCTGGGGCGGGCGGCCTGGAGCGGAGGCTGCAGGACCTGGAGCTGGGGCGGCGGCCTGGAGTGGAGACTGCGGGACCTGGAGCTGGGGCGGCAGCCTGGAGCTGGGGTGGCGGCCCGGAGCAGAGACTGCGGGACCTGGAGCGGAGACTGCGGGACCTGGAGCTGGGGCGGCGGCCTGGAGCTGGGGCGGCGGCCTGGAGCGGAGACTGCAGGACCTGGAGCTGGGGCGGCAGCCTGGAGCTGGTGTGGGCGGCCCGGAGCGGAGACTGCGGGACCTGGAGCGGAGACTGCGGGACCCGGAGCTGGGGTGGCGGCCTGGAGCTGGGGCGGCGGCCTGGAGTGGAGACTGCGGGACCTGGAGCTGGGGCGGCGGCCTGGAGCTGGGGCGGCGGGACCTGGAGCTGGGGCTGCGGGACCTGGAGCTGGGATGGCGGCCCGGAGCAGAGACTGCGGGACCTGGAGCGGAGACTGCGGGACCTGGAGCTGGGGCGGCGGCCTGGAGCTGGGGCGGCGGCCTGGAGCGGAGACTGCAGGACCTGGAGCTGGGGCGGCGGCCTGGAGCTGGTGTGGCGGCCCGGAGCGGAGACTGCGGGACCTGCAGCGGAGACTGCGGGACCCGGAGCTGGGGTGGCGGCCTGGAGGTGGGGCGGCGGCCTGGAGGAGACTGGGGACCTGCGGGACCTGGAGCTGGGGCGGCGGCCTGCAGCGGAGACTGCGGGACCTGGAGCAGGGGCGGCGGCCCGGAGCTGATGCTGTGGCGGGCCGATTCGGAGCGGAGACGGCGTTCCGGCTTTCGGTGGCAGCGACAACACCACGGAGGTCCGCTGGACTGGAGAGCGGCATCTTAGTCCTGGATCGATCGCCTCAGCGCAGAGGGAGAACAAGGAGGGAAGAGACGGAGACTAAGACTTTGCCTCCATCACAGTGAGGATGTGCTTGGTGAACTCACTGTGGTGGATGTTTAATTTGTGTTTATTGTATGTTTTGTTATTATTGATTCTGTGTATGACTGGACGGGACGTGAGCTCCTGAGAGCACGGAATGCTGCTTTCAAGTCCGGGGACAAAGACGCCCTTAGTACTGCTTGGGCCAACTTGAACCGGGGCGTGAGAACAGCCAAGCGTGTCTATGGACAGAAAATTCAAGCACACTTCACAGACACTAAGGACCCCAAGCGCCTGTAGCAAGACATCCAGTCTGTCACTGGCTACAGGCCAACACCCCCACCGTGCGAGGACAACACAGACTTCCTCAACACACTTAACAGCTTCTTAAACCGGTTTGAGGACAACACCATCACACCAACAAAAGCCCCTCCCTGCCCAGACCATGAAACACTTCACCTGGACCCAGCTGATGTGCGGAGGACCCTACTCAAGGTGAACCCCAGAAAAGCTGCAGGTCCTGACAACATACCGGGGCGTGTGCTCAGAGACTGTGCTGACCAACTCACAGATGTTCTCACTGACATCTACAACACCTCTCTGAGCCAAGACATCATACCAGCATGCTTCAAAGCCACCACCATCATACCGTTACCCAAGAAATCCCCAGCCTCAACACTGAACGACTACCGGCCCATAGCACGCACATCCATCATGATGAAGTGCATTGAAAGGTTGGTCAAGGCCCACATAACATCCAGTCTCCCCTCTACACTTGACCCATTCCAGTTTGCATACCGTCCCAACCGTCCCCACTGATGATGCCATAGCAACAGCACTCCACCTAAGCCTGGCTCATCTGGAAAACAATAACAGTTACGTGCGGATGCTGTTCATTGACTTCAGCTCCGCCTTCAACACAGTCATCCCCCAACACCTGGTGAATAAACTCGGCGGAATAGGCATCAGCAACCCACTATGCAACTGGTTACTGGACTTCCTCACCGACAGACCACAGACAGTAAGAGTTAGCAAAAACTCATCAGAGACCACCATCATGAACACCGGGGTCCCACAGGGATGTGTGCTGAGCCCTCTGTTGTTCACGCTGATGACACATGACTGTTGTGCCAAACATAATTCGAACCACATAATCAAGTTCGCAGATGACACAACAATGGTGCGTCTCATCAGCCACGATGATGACACAGACTGCAGAGAGGAGGTACAACAACTCATCAACTGGTGTGACATCAATAACCTTCAACTCAATGTCAATAAAACAAAATAAATAACTGTGGACTGTAGGAACAAACAGACAGCACACACCCCACTCACCATCAATGGCAGTGTAGTGGAGTCTGTGAAAAGCACCATGTTCCTGGGAGTGCACACACAGATGATCAGACATGGTCCACAAACACCATCTCCCTAGTCAAGAAAGCACAGCAACGCCTCCACTTCCTTCGACGGATGAGGAGAGCCGACCTCCCCCCTTCTGCCCTCACCACTTTTTACAGGGGTGCCATTGAGAGCATTCTTACCAGCAGTCTCTCAGTCTGGTATGACAGTTACTCTGCTGCTGACCAGAATGCTCTACAGAGAGTGGTGAGGACAGTGGAGAAGATCACCAGATCACCCCAACCAGCAATCCAGGACTTATACCCATCTCGCTGTCGCAAGAGAGCAACCAATATCATCAAAGACACCACCCACCCAGCACACAAACTGTTCACCCTCCTACCATTCAGCAAGCGCTACCGCATCAAGCGGCGCAAAATCACCAGATTCAAAAACAGCTTTTTTGCTCAGGCCATCAGGCTACTCAACACACTCAAGAAAATTCCATGAACATTACACAAACAAAGATCAACTGACTGTCAAAATAACTTTAACTCAATGTCTGCAGTATGCTATTTGCACTTTTCTATATTGCACCTTTATTATTGCACCTTAATAACATACTTTAACATTTTACGACACTCTGGCACACTGTGAATATTTTATATAATGTATATGTCCATTGGCTATCTTTATTGGTATATAGTCTGTCTGTGTTATAAATATTACTTGCACATTTGGAGTATGGGGAAACTCTGTGTAACTACTTGTTGCATTATTTGAATTGACAATACAGTTTACTTTGACTTTGACTTTGACTTTGGCTGCAGGCAACATTATTTCATTCAGACCGAAAGGTCTGAATGACAATAAAGGATCTATCTATCAATCACGGTGTCAACTTACCTGTAATGTATCCAGGACTGTGCAGCCCACAACCAAGCCCAAGCAGCAGTCACAGACGTCGGGTGGGGGCCTAGTACCGTGAAGGCCACGGACAGGTCCAAAAAAGCTACCGACAAGAGGCTGAGTCTTCAGCCCAACTGGGAACAGTCAACCCGGTGGGGGGAGAAAGCAGAGAAAGCCCGGTCGGGAGCAGAGTCAGCCCGACCGTGAACAGAGAAGGGGAGATAAGCCGAGTTCCGCCCAGGGCTTTAAATAAGGGCACACAGCACCGGAAGCGAGGAAAAAGACGGACGTTGACTTGCGGCTAAAAACTTGAACAGTGTAATCTAAGATACTGTCCTAAAAACTGCCGTGATCGCCAGCGAAGGCATGCAGGACTGATTATCTACAGCACCCGATTGGCAGCCAGTTTTTCACCTGCTAAAAGACTAAACTGTTAAATACCTTAAGACCTACAACAACCAAATGCCTTCAAAGTAATGGCTGAAGCAATAAATCAAGTGAAACTGCCAATTAATTGCTGAATCTGCCAAAATAAAAGGAGGAAAAAAAATGTAAAAGAAGTGGTTTGGTCATTGAGTGAAATCTAGTTCATCATTTCGGGGTGAATGAATCAGATCCCTTTCAAGCGTGCAATCTGCACAAAAACATTAGAAGACTTGACAGATATCGTAAAGAAAACATCGTGGTAGCTGTCGACAAGGAATAAGATTGAACTTTTTAATTGTTATGATAGAGTTTTGAACTGGTTAAGATGGCGGAGCTTTCCAGACAGTTACCAAGCTTATCTGTCTGGAATGTGTTTTGGGAGTACTGTCCATGTTTCACCTTGAATGAAAAGCTCAAAGATCAACAAAGGACGTTGAAGATACAGAATTAATGAGGGAAGGTATAATGGACATGGAACGAGATAATACTAATTGGAATATTAAAAACTGTTGATTTAAGAAGATCTCTACTCATTATACTTTAATTATAAATAACCAATGATTTTAACAAATTTAACAATACTAACTATTTGTGAAATATCAATGATATATACTAAAAATTATATATACTAATTAACTAACTAACTAACTAACAAACTAACTAAAATGTTTATAACATTACTAACCTTCCTTTTTTTGTGTGGGAAGGAGTTAGGCGCAGTATAAGCCTGGAAAAGATCCAGGTGAGGTTTTGTTTAACCTCTTGGTACCCGCTTGTATGGTAGTTAAAGAATGGGATATTTCGTAAGAATCTTGGGTGGATATATATGGTAAAGTTTAGATTAGATTAAGATTAGACAAATTGGAAAGGCATATATACTTATAGAAATGTGTATATGTTTTGTTTTATATTTGGTTTTTTACTTCTTATGTCCCTTCCTCAATTCTTTCGGTTTTCACTGGTGCTGGTTTGATAAATTTATATAAGAAAATACAAGCTATGAAACGGTATGTAGCTTTTTATGAGGCTCTAATAAGGTGCTGGAGCTCAATATTTAACAACATCAACGGAAGTCTATTCATTTTTCGCCACCATTGGTGGCTATTCGTCTTTAAGGTATCTTTTCTTAGATACCTTAATATCACTTTTTTTTATAAATTACTATAGACTTTTATTTGCTTATCTTTTTTGTAATCAATTCTATGTCACATCTTTCCTTTCTTTTTTTAAGGCACTATACAAGAAGGAGATGCAATATAAATCTAAAAACTTGGGATGACCACCCAACTCCCAGAACTCTGAGGGACTTGGTTGCACCATGTGATTCAGGAATACTATCTTGATTTATAATGCAAGACGATAGACAAATAAATAATGGAGGAATTACATTCTGTAGTTGGAATATAAGGGGTGCCAATTAACCAATTAAGAGGGGTAAAATCTTTGAAAAACGAAAAACGACATAATGTTTTTTCAGGAAACTCACATGAAACAACAAACACAAATGAGATTAAAGGCGAAGTGGATAGGTCAACCATACTACTGCTCATGTACTTCTAAATCTAGAAACATAGAAACATAGAAATTAGGTGCAGGAGTAGGCCATTCGGCCCTTCGAGCCTGCACCGCCATTCAATATGATCATGGCTGATCATCCAACTCAGTATCCCGTACCTGCCTTCTCTCCATACCCCCTGATCCCCTTAGCCACAAGGGCCACATCTAACTCCCTCTTAAATATAGCCAATGAACTGGCCTCAACTACCCTCTGTGGCAGAGAGTTCCAGAGATTCACCACTCTCTGTGTGAAAAAAAGTTCTTCTCATCTTGGTTTTAAAGGATTTCCCCCTTATCCTTTAGCTGTGACACCTTGTCCTGGACTTCCCTAACATCGGGAACAATCTTCCTGCATCTAGCCATACCTCTAAATCTAGAGGTATGGCCATTCTTATTCGAAAAGGTATACCTTTTAAATTAAAGAATACTTTTCCAGATAAAGAGGGAAGGTATATTATAGTTTCGGGAGAAATTTATGCAACGCCACTAACTATGATAAATATTTACGCTCCGAATTTTGACAACCCCCAATTTTTTGATAACATTATAGATATAATATCAGAGTTTAATTACAAAATGTGATAATAGGGGTGGGACTTCAACTGTGTTTTAGATTCATATCTAGATAAATCAGCAAAACAAAGGAGGAGTAATTTAAAATCTAAGACTAGTGAACTTCTAAATACATATATAAAAAATACTAATATAATAGATGTATGGAGATCTGCTAATCCAGTTGGAAGGGAATACTCGTTTTACTCTTCAGTACATAAAACTTATTCAAGAATTGATTATTTTTAGTGGATATGAAATTAATGCAATTTACAATTAATCCAACATACCACATTAGTAGTATTTCAGATCACTCTCCATTGACATTTTCAGTAAAATTCGAGGGAATGCAGGGTAAAAAAATCTTTTTGGATGTTTAATACACATATTTTACAAGGCTATCAATATTTAAAACAACAAATGACACTTTTTAAAAATACAAATGATACACCAGGTACCTCGACTTCTTTATTATGGGGAACTTTAAAGGCATTTATTAGAGGAATTATAATTTCATATCCAACTTTTCAAAATAAAAAGAGTAAGACAGGACAAATGTTGTTAGAACAAGAAATCAGACAGTTAGAGTTAGATAATGCTAAAGATTCCACAATAAGATAATATTACTGAAATTTAAACTTAATCGAATTTTATCGGCAAGAGTAATAAGATTATTCCAAATTACAAAACAGGAACATTTTGAGTTTGGTGACAAACCACATAAGCTTTTAGCTCGCCAATTGAAAAAACAAGAAAAGGAAAATACTCTAACTAAACTAAAATTAAATCAGAGAAAGGTGAATTATTAATACTACCTAAAGATATAATAACAGATTTGCTCAATTTTATCAAAATTTATACACTTCTAAAACTAAAATAGAAGATTTTTTTAGATAACTGTAATCTTCCAAAACTTGACCTTTTGGAACAAGAAGAACTTGGAGCTCAAATTACAATCGAAGACATAGGTGAAACAATAAAATAGTTGAAAAATGGTAAGACACCGGGACCAGATGTTATTAGTAATGAATTTTATTTTAAAAATGTCATGAGATAACGACTCCTTACTTATTTAATTTATATTCTTACGCTTTTAAAGAAAATAAACTATCTGAAACATTAGCAGAATCAACTATTACGCTTATTCCAAAAAAAAAAAAAGGTTTTAGAAGATCCGGGCTCATATAGAGCTATATAACTTTTAAATACAGACCAGAAAGTTTTAGCAAAAACTTTAGCAAGAAAATTAAGCAAATATATTAGTAAATTGATAAACCCTGATCAAACGGGGTTTATACCCAAAAGATACTTATTTAATAATTTGAGACGCCTGTTTAATATAATGTACTCACATAAAGTAGAGGAAGAAGATATATCAATTATTTCTTTGGACGCAGAGAAAGCATTTGACCAGGTAGAGTGGCAGTACTTATATAAAGTACTGCAAAAATTTAATATGGGAGATAATTTTATTACATGGGTAAAATTATGATAATGCAGACAATATGCTTTTATATATTACATAGTCACAAACGAGCATACAAAATTTAATAAATTTAATAAAGGAATTCTGGTCTTTTTCTGGATATAGAATAAATTGGAATAAAAATGAAATTATGACGTTAAAACCACAAGAACCTACACACTTACTGAAGTTCCCCTTTAAAATTACAACAGAAAATGTTAAATACTTGGGTATTCAGATTACTAGAAAATATATAGCATTATTCAACGCTAATTTTATACCTTTATTTAATAAACTTAATATGCTGATTAAATTTTGGAAAACACTTCCTTTATCTTTATTAGGTAGAATAAATGCTATAAAAATGATCTTCCTACCACAATTATTATACCTATTTCAGTCTATATCGGTATATATACCAAAATGCTTTAAAAAAAAATAGACTCTAATATTACTAACTTTATTAGGGATTATAGATCACATAAAATTAAAAAAAAAAACACTTATGTAAACCAAAAGATGTCGGGGGACTTTCACTCCCGAAATTTATGTATTATTATTGGGCAGTGCATATTAAGAATATAATTTATTGGCTGGACAGTTCTACCCAACAGACAGAATGGATAAAATAGGATAAAGAGGATTGTTTTCCTTGTAATATAGGAAAGATCCTCTTCTCCCCGAAAAAACTGAACAACACAATATATAAGAAGAACCCAATTATACATGATACAATAAGAATTTGGAAACAAATAAAATTATCTTTATAATTGTTAATGCCAATGGCGAATAACCCTTTATTTAAATCATCTCTTATTGATAAAACATTTAACCAATGGGAAAGTCTCGGAATTAAAAGGATCGGGAATATGTATGAAATGGGAAATCTACTATCATTCCGACAATTACAATTAAAATTTAAATTGAAAAACAACCAATTTTTAAAATATCTTCAGATTTGCGATTTCATGAAAAAATACATACAAGGATATCAAAAAATAACTTCTGCCTTATTGGAAGAAGAAATGAATATTAAAGCTGACTCACAAAAATTAATATCATTTTTATATAATAGTATTTTATAGACCTACCATCGACAGAGAAGAGTGGGAACTGGAATTAATAATACAAATTACGAAGGTTACATGGGAAAAGTACTTGATATATATTCACAAATGTTCGATTATTTAAGACATAATCTAATTCCATTGAATATTTTACATAGATTATATTATTCAAAAACAAGATTGAACAAATTATATCCAAATATATCCCCCATTTGTTATACATGTTTATCCCAAAACGCAACTAGAACACACTATTTTGTTTCCTCCATAAAAATCTATAGATTTTGGAGTGATATTTTTGAAATATTTACAACATTATTTAAGATAAGATAGGAACCTAATACTGACATGATTATATTTGGAGTAATGGAAGATGGGAATTAATTGAACTCATCTCAAAATATATTTTTCAATTATGGTTTAAAAATAGCAAAAAAATTTATACTTGCATTTTGGAAAAATACATCAATACCAACGCTTAAAATGTGGATCGCAAGCACGATGGACACCGCACATCTTGAGGAAATGCGATTCCTCCTAATGGATAAATCAGACCAATTTATAACGAGTTGGTCTCCATTTGTCGTCTTTTTGGAATCATATGGTGCAACACAATTGTAAAAGCTAACTGTTTCAGGACTGGACGAGGGATGGTCATGATTATAAACAATGATCTCCTTACTTCTTTTCTTTATGTCTTATTCTCTTTTTTCTATTTTCTTTTCTTCAACTTTCTTCATTCATTCTTCTTGTTTCTTCTTCACACATTATATATCTCATGTCTTTCTATTCTTTACTATCTAATTTATTTTTCTTATTCATATTCTTCTTTATTATAACAAAAAAAAAATAAGAAGCTGTACATAAAATGTATTATGATAATATATATTAGGCACTTTGGTGCCATTGATTGTACTATTTTTTTTATTTTATTTTATTATTTTAATTTATTCCGAACAAGTAAAGACATTAAAGGCATTAATAGTAACAAAGTCGAAATTATCAAACAATTGGACATTACAATAAATATTTACAAGCAATGAAAATAACAAAAAGCAAATTTCCAATGTCCAAGTCCAGTTTCTGTACAAGCTCGAAAAGGAGTGAGAAGAAGTATAACTTATTAAATCTCACCCCTTTTCCCCAACACTTCTACCATATTTAAAAATCAATTAATTAATAATAATAATACTACCCAAGGCAATTTCCCATAATACCTACAGACATATATATATGCATACAACTATTATACACAAACAAACTTCATATATGAAGTAACCAAACATAAGTAAACAATTGTAAAGCAATAGACAAACATTAACCCCCACTTGTCAACCATCCCCTCCATCCCGGCGGTACCCCTTGAAAATTATTTTTTTATATATCATTTTAAAATGATTCATGTTTGTACATTGCTTTAATTCCTCGTTCAATTTGTTCCACACTCCAACTCCACAAACCGAAATACAAAAGGTTTTTCTAGTCGTACGGACTCTTTGTTTCTTAAAATTAAATATTCCTCTTAAATTGTAACCCCCACAGGCTCGTTAAATAATTTTTGAATGTTTCCAGGTAAATTTTTATTTTTGGCCCTAGACATTATCTGAGCTGTTTTGAATGTAACCAAATCTTCTAATTTTAATAATTTTAACTAAAAATAATGGATTCGTATGACCCAGATACTTGGCATTATGTATAATACGATTGCTCTTTTTTGCATCATGGTTAATGAGTGTATCGAATTTTTATAATTATTACCCCAGACTTCTGCACAATAATTTAAGTAGGGTAAGATTAATGAACAATAAAGAATACGGAGTGATTTATAATCCAGAGCCTGCTTGGCTTTGTATAATACAGAGATACTTTTTGACAATTTTAATTTTACATGTTTAATATGTGATTTCCAGCTTATTTTATCGTCAATTATAACCCCAAGAAATTTATTTTCATGCACTCGTTCATCTTCCACCCCATTTATCTTTATACTTACTAGTTTATTTATTCTGCAATTACCAAATAACATTATTTTAGTTTTACTCAAATTTAATGAAATTTTATTCCTATCAAACCATATTTTCAATTTACCCATTTCTTTTATTATTTTATCCAATAGCTGTTTTAAATTCTCCCCAGAACAAAAAATATGTGTATCATCTGCAAACAAAACCAGCCTCAAGGCATTGGACACATTACAAATATCGTTTATGTACATGATAAATAATTTTGGGCCCAGCACTGACCCCTGTGGTACACCACAAACAATATCCAAGCATGTAGAATTATGACTACCCAGATTCACAAACTGTTGCCTGTTACTTAAGTAGCTTTTTATCCAGTCCAGTACTATTCCTCTGATTCCATACCTTTCCAATTTTTTTAATAAAATATTGTGATTAATTGTATCAAATGCTTTCTTTATGTCAATAAATATCCCAGCTGCATATAATTTATTATCAATGGCGTTTGTGATGTCTTCAATTGATTCTAATATTGCAAGTGATGTTGATCTGTTTGTTCTGAATCCATATTGACTTTCAGTGATTAATTTATTCTTTTCTACAAATTTATCTAATCTATTATTGAACATTTTTTCTAGTATTTTGGAAAATTGTGGGAGTAAGGAAACAGGTCTATAGTTTGTAAAATGATGCTTGTTCCCAGTTTTGTATATTGGTATTATTTTTGCTATTTTCATTTGAATTGGAAAAGTACCGGTTTGGAAAGATAAATTACAGATGAATGTTAAAGGTTTGGAGATCCCCTCAATGACCATCTTAACTAGCGACATGTCAATGTTGTTGAAATCGGTAGACTTTTTATTTTTACGTGTTTTGACAATATCCAGCAGTTGTTTTTCTTCTACTGCCGTAAGAAACATAGAGCAGGGATTTCTCTCCACTAAGTTCTCAGGAGTTTCTCCAGATGTCCCTGGATCAGGGATTTGTTTAGCCA
This sequence comes from Leucoraja erinaceus, assembly GCF_028641065.1. Lineage (NCBI taxonomy): Eukaryota > Metazoa > Chordata > Chondrichthyes > Rajiformes > Rajidae > Leucoraja > Leucoraja erinaceus. The sequence goes on along the minus strand of NC_073406.1, from coordinate 23,931,662 downwards.
GGTCTGGTCCAATATTTACAAAAAAATTATTAAAGCTATTAGTTACATCTTCCATATTGTAATTTTCCTTATCCTTATCAATAAAATACTTCGGGTAATTTGTTCTCCCCGGACCATTTCTAATAATGCTATTAAGTATTCTCCATATTCTTTTTATGTTGTTTTTATTATCATCTAATTTCTTCTTATAATAATCTTTCTTGCTTTTTCTTATGATGTAAGTTAATTTATTTTTGTACTTTTTATATTTATTTTCTGTATCTTTAGTTCTCTTTCTTATAAAATCTCTGTATAATAAAATAAAATATTAAAAAAAAATGAATAACCCATTATCTGTTATTTGCACTTTATCAGTTTATTTATTCATGTGTGTATATATTCATATTATGGTATATGGTCACACTTATCTGTTTTGTAGTAAGTGCCTCCTATGTTCTGTGTGCTGAGGCAAAGCAAGAATTTCATTGTCCTATCAGGGACACATGAAAATGAACTCACTTGACTTGACTTGAAAGACTGGATAGATTCGGCTTGCACTCATTAGAATTTAGAAGATTGAGAGGGGATCTTATCGAAACGTACACAATTCTTAAGGGGTTGGACAGGCTAGATGCAGGAAGAAGGTTCCCGATGTTGGGAACGTCCAGAACAAGGGATCACAGTTTAAGGATAAGGGGAAATCTTTTATGACCGAGATGAGAAAAACATTTTTCACACATCGAGTGGTGAATCTCTGGAATTCTCTGCCACATAAGGTAGTTGAGGCCAGTTAATAGGCTATATTTAAGAGGGAGTTAGATGTGGCCCTTGTTGGTAAGGGGATCAGGGCATATGGAGAGAAGGCAGGTACGGGATACTGAGTTGGACGAGCAGCCATGATAAAAACATAGATACATAAAAAATAGGTGCAGGAGTAGGCCATTCGGCCCTTCGAGCCTGCACCGCCATTCAATATGATCATGGCTGATCATCCAACTCAGTATCCTGTACCTGCCTTCGCTCCTTAGCTCCAAGATCCCTTTAGCCACAAGGGCCAAATCTAACTCCTTGTACAACTGCAGCAGAACATCCCGGCTCCTATACTCAAATCCTTTTGCTATGAATGCTAACATACCATTCACTTTCTTCACTGCCTGCTGCACCTGCATGCCCACTTTCAATGACTGGTGTACCATGACACCTAGGTCTCGTTGCTTCTCCCCTTTTCCTAACCGGCCACCATTCAGATAATATACAACTTTCCTGTTTTTGCCACCAAAGTGCATAACCTCACATTTATCCACATTATATTGCATCTGCCATGCATTTTCCCACTCACCCAGCCTATCCAAATCACCTTGCAGCCTCCTAGCATCCTCCTCACAGCTAACACTGCCCCCCAGCTTCGTGTCATCCGCAAACTTTGAGATGTTGCATTCAATTCCCTTGTCCACATCATTAATATATATTGTAAATAGCTGGGGTCCCAGCACTGAGCCTTGCGGTACGTCACTAGTCACTGCCTACCATTGTGCAAATGCCCCGTTTAGTCCTACACGTTGCTTCCTGTCTGCCAGCCAGTTCTCTATCCATATAAATACTGAACCCCCAATACCGTGTGCTTTAAGTTTGTATACTAATCTCTTATGTAAGTCCTTGTCGAAAGCCTTCTGATAGTCCAGATATAACACATCCACTGGTTCTCCATTATCCACTCTACTAGTTACATCCTCGAAAAATTTTATATGATTTGTCAGACATGATTTACCTTTCATAAATCCATGCTGAATTTGTCCAATGATTTCACCACTTTCCAAATGTAATGCTATCCCATCTTCAATAACTGACTAGCAGTTTCCTCACTACCGATGTTAGACTAACTTGTCTGTAATTCCCCATTTTCTCTCTCCCTCTACCCGGATACATTTTCACCAGTGGCAACACTGACAACATTTCCCATCCCCATATTCCTATAAATGGCCTGCCTGTCTGTCCATGCACCTGTCTAAATGTTCCTTAAAGATTGCCGTAGTACTTTTTAGTTTGCACCTTTATATAGTTACAAGCTGAGATAGCTGAATGGATTGAAATTTGGCTTCGGGGAAGGAAGCAGAGGGTGATGGTGGAAGGAAGGCTGCTTCTCAGACTGGAGGCCTGTGACTAGTGTTGTGCCTCAGTGTTTCAATATAATTATGGAGAGGGACAAAACTGGACCTAGGGTTGAGATTTTTGATTGGAGAAAGGCTAACTTTGAGGAGATGCGAAAGGATTTAAATGGAGTAAATTGGGACAGTTTGTTTTATGGGAAAGATGTGGAAGAGAAAAGGAGTACATTTAAAGGTGAAATTTTAAGAGTACAGAATCTTTATGTCCCTGTTCGGTTGAAAGGAAATCGTAAAAATTGTAAAGAGCCCTGGTTTTCAAGGGAAATTGGACACTTGGTTCGGAAAAAGAGGGAGATCTACAATAATTATAGGCAGCATGGAGTAAATGAGGTGCTTGAGGAGTATAAAGAATGTAAAAAGAATCTTAAGAAAGAAATTAGAAAAGCTAAAAGAAGATATGAGGTTGCTTTGGCAAGTAAGGTAAAAGTAAATCCGAAGGGTTTCTACCGCTATATTAATAGCAAAAGGATAACGAGGGATAAAATTGGTCCATTAGAGTCAGAGTGGACAACTATCTGCAGAGCCAAAAGAGATGGGGGAGATATTGAACAGTTTCTTTTCTTCGGTATTCACCAAGGAGAAGGATATTGAATTATGTGAGGTAAGGGAAACAAGTAGAGTAGCTATGGAAACTATGAGGATCAAAGAAGAGGAAGTACTGACACTTTTGAGAAATATAAAAGTGGATAAGTCTCCAGGTCCGGACAGGATATTCCCTAGGACATTGAGGGAAGTTAATGTAGAAATAGCAGGGGCTATGGCAGAAATATTTCAAATGTCATTAGAAACGGGAATAGTGCCGGAGGATTGGTGTACTGCGCATGTTGTTCCATTGTTTAAAAAGGGGTCTAAGAGTAAACCTAGCAATTATAGACCTGTTAGTTTGACGTCAGTGGTGGGCAAATTAATGGAAAGAATACTTAGAGATAATATATATAAGCATCTGGATAAACAGGGTCTGATTAGGAACAGTCAACATGGATTTGTGCCTGGAAGGTCTTGTTTAACTAATCTTCTTGAATTTTTTGAAGATGTTACACGGGAAATTGATGAGGGTAACACAGTGGATGTTGTGTATATGGACTTCAGTAAGGCTTTTGACAAGGTTCCTCATGGAAGGTTGGTTAAGAAGGTTCAATGGTTGGGTATTAATGGTGGAGTAGCAAGATGGATTCAACAGTGGCTGAATGGGAGATGCCAGAGAGTAATGGTGGATGGTTGTTTGTCAGGTTGGAGGCCAGTGACGAGTGGGGTGCCACAGGGATCTGTGTTGGGTCCACTGTTGTTTGTCATGTACATCAATGATCTGGATGATGGTGTGGTAAATTGGATTAGTAAGTATGCAGATGATACTAAGATAGGTGGGGTTGTGGGTAATGAAGTAGAGTTTCAAAGTCTACAGAGAGATTTATGCCAGTTGGAAGAGTGGGCTGAAAGATGGCAGATGGAGTTTAATGCTGATAAGTGTGAGGTGCTGCATCTTGGCAGGACAAATCAAAATAGGACGTACATGGTAAATGGTAGGGAATTGAAGAATGTAGGTGAACAGAGGGATCTGGGAATAACTGTGCACAGTTCCCTGAAAGTGGAATGTCATGTAGATAGGGTGGTAAAGAAAGCTTTTGGTTGCTGGCCTTTATAAATCAGAGCATTGAGTATAGAAGTTGGGATGTAATGTTAAAATTGTACAAGGCATTGGTGAGGCCAATTCTGGAGTATGGTGTACAATTTTGGTCGCCTAATTATAGGAAGGATGTCAACAAAATAGAGAGAGTACAGAGGAGATTTACTAGAATGTTGCCTGGGTTTCAGCAACTAAATTACAGAGAAAGGTTGAACAAGTTAGGGCTTTATTCTTTGGAGCGCAGAAGGTTAAGGGGGGACTTGATAGAGGTTTTTAAAATGATGAGAGGGATAGACAGAGTTGACGTGGAAAAGCTTTTCCCACTGAGAGTAGGGAAGATTCAAACAAGGGGACATGACATGAGAATTAAGGGACTGAAGTTTAGGGGTAACATGAGGGGGAACGTCTTTACTCAGAGAGTGGTAGCTGTGTGGAATGAGCTTCCAGTGAAGGTGGTGGAGGCAGGTTCGTTTTTATCATTTAAAAATAAATTGGATAGTTATATGGATGGGAAGGGAATGGAGGGTTATGGTCTGAGCGCAGGTATATGGGACTAGGGGAGATTATGTGTTCGGCATGGACTAGAAGGGTCGAGATGGCCTGTTTCCGTGCTGTAATTGTTATATGGTTATATGGTTATTTTATGGTGTTCAGTGCTGGGCCCGTTACTGTTTGTCATCTACATCAATGATTTGGATGAGAACTTACAGAGCAAGTTTAACAAGTTTGCAGATGATACAAAAGTGGGTGGTTTTGCAGATAGTGAAGATGCTTGTGATTAATTGCAGTAGGATCTTGATCGATTGGCCAAGTGTGCTGGGGACTGGTTGATGGGATTTAATGCAGACAATTGTGAGGTATTGCATTTTGGGAAGTCTAACATGGGGAGGATCTACACAGTGAATGGTACAATTGTAGAACAGAGGGATCTTGTAGTGCAGGTGCACAGTTCCTTGAGGGTGGAATCACAGTTGCTGTAGATCAGATGGTCAAAAAGGCTTTTGGCACATTAGCCTTTACCTGGCAGAATATTGAGTATAGAGGTTGGGAGGACATGTTACAGTTGCACAATACCTTAGTGAGGCCACATTTGGGGTATTGTGTTCAGTTCTGGGTATTGTGTTATTGGAAAGTGTAACGGGTATAGCTTGGACCCAATAGCAGCACAGAATCAGGCAGGTATAATTGGGAATGAACTTTATTACAATACCGTAACCCAGAGTAATAACACAGGAATGTGTACACCGTACTCACATAGAGGCTCAGGGTTGAGCGAGGGTTCCGAAGAGGGGCAGGCAGGAGACGTAGTCGGGGTAGCGGAAGGTCCGGTAACCAGGAGATCCAACACACGATGCAAACAAACCAGCGAGGGACAGACGAAAGGAGAGTCGAAGACAGGCAGGAAGTCGAGGAGCCGTTGCAGGGATATACCACACAGCCCAGGAGAGAGGCAGACAGAAACCAGGAGGTTGGGGACAGAAGGCTGAGGTGCTATCTGGGAATGGTATGGTCAGGGGCAGGCAGGTTTGAATCCGTGTAGGCAGTCGGGAAATCGCTGGAGAGTCTTGCATGAATGCTGAGAACAATCTGGCACTGTGTGAACGGTGAGGAGAGTCTATACACCGGGTTAATAGGTGATCAGAGGCAAGTGAGTGCAACAGGTGAGGAGAGTTAGGGTGATGAGAGGAGAGTGGCAGGCAGGCAGGTGAGGAGAAAGAGGGACCGGTGGAAAAGTACTGGGAGGTGAAGTGGATGAGAATGAGGAGAGGGCAGACTGTGACAGACCCCCCCCACCACTTCAAGGGACGGCTCCTGATGTCCCAAAACAAAAAAAAAAACAATAAAGAAAATAAACCCAGAGTTGGGTGGGAGGAGGGGGACCGGAGGAGGGCTAATATTCGTCCGAGAAATCCATGTCCGCATCCTCCTCCATGGCATAAGAGGAAAGCTCCATCTCGTCGTCACTGGGCACCTCAGACGGAAGAGGGGACAGAGTCTCAGGGGCGGCGACCCCTCTAGGAGTGCCAGACTTGGACGGCTGGTCAGGATGACGCCGGTGAAATACCCTGATAAGGGAAGCGTCCAGGATGTGTCGATCTGGAACCCAGGACCTCTCCTCTGGACCGTAACCCTCCCAATCGACCAGGTATTGTATTGTATTGTATTGTATATCTTTATTGTCATTTCCTGAGTATTCGCATACCCAGAGGAAACAAAAAAACGTTGCTCAACCAGTGTCCATTCAGTGTGCATGAAAAATAAATAGAAATAAAAAAAAATACATGTATCATGAACAAATTTAACACTCTACTAAACATTCAACAGGCGTTCCGACCGGCAGCGGCACAACAGTGGCTCTGCTGCAGTGTGGGGGTTTGTGCGCGATACTTGGCAGGGGGCAAAGTCCATTTAGCAGTCTTATAGCCTGTGGGAAGAAGCTGAGGAGCATCCTGCTGGTTTTGCAGCTAATGCTCCTGTACTTCTTCTCAGATGGCAGGATGGAGAAAATGTCATGCGATGGGTGGTAAGGGTCTTTGATGATGGAGATGGCTCTGCTGATACATCTCTTCCTGATACATATGTCCAGCAGGAAGGGGAGTGGAGCACCAATAATCCTGCTGGCGGTCTTTACTATCCTGTCTAGTTGGTGCCATTCGTACGCCTTGCAGCTCCCGAACCAGGAAGTGATGCCGTAGGTCAATGTGCTCTCAACAGTCCCCCTATAAAAAGTCCGTAGGTGTGTAGTGGGGAGGCCTGCTTTACGTAGTCTTCGGAGAGGGTGAAGTCGCTGCTGGGCTCTCTTGACCAGAGCTGTGGTGTTGGCCGTGGACGTCAGATCATCAGACAGATGTAGTCCTAGGAATTTCATGCTGCTGACCCTTTCCACATCAGCTCCGTCGATGTGCAGAGGTGTATGGTGTTGTTTCCCCACCCTCCTGAAGTCAACTACCATCTCCTTAGTTTTTCCCACGTTAAGATTGGGACCCCTATTGGAGACCCCTCCCGCGACAGTGGGTGCGCAGGAGCCGGTGCACCGTAAATGCGGGGCCTCTGTCGATGAGACGAGGAGGAGGGACTGCGGGCACCAGGGAGCTCTCCCGGACCGGCTTTACTCTGGACACGAGGAACGTAGGATGGACCCGCATGGAACAAGGCAACTTGAGCCTCTCAGCCGCTGGGTTGATGACCTTCTGGAACTCAAAGGGACCGATGAACTTGGGTGCCAACTTCTTGGACTCCACCCTCAAGGGAAGGTCCCGGGTCGACAGCCACACCTTCTGGCCCGCGAGGTAGGTGGGGGCCTGGGTGCGGTGACAGTTGGCAGCCGTGGCGTAACGGTCCACGGAGTGGAGAAGAGCCGCCCTGGCTTGAGTCCACGTCCTGCGGCAGCGACGAATGAAGGCCTGGACGGATGGGCAGGAAACCTCTTTCTCCAGCGCAGGGAACAGTGGAGGCTGGAACCCGTAGGCACACTGGAAAGGGGAGAGCCCAGTGGCCAAGCTTGTCAGGGTGTTGTGGGCGTACTCCACCCACAACAACTGCTGGGACCAGGAGGAGGGATGCTTGGACACCATACACCGCAGCGCCGTCTCCATCTCCTGATTCTTCCTTTCAGTTTGACCGTTGGACTGGGGATGAAATCCGGACGTCAGACTCACGGTGGCCCCCACAAGCGTGCAGAACTCCCTCCAGAACACAGAGGCAAACTAGGGTCCCCGGTCAGAGACCACATCGACGGGGAGACCATGGAGCCTGAAGACGTGGAGTAACATGAGCTCGGCTGTTTCCGTGGCTGACGGAAGCTTGGGCAGGGGCATGAAGTGAGCCATCTTGCTAAATCTATCGACCATGGTCAGGATGGTGGTGTGACCACTGGATGTGGGCAGGCCGGTAACGAAGTCCAGGAAGATGAGAGACCATGGTCGATGGGGTACAGACAGTGGAAGCAGATCACCCGCAGGAGCTTGGTGTAAGACCTTGTGCTGGTTGCAAACGGGACAGGCGTTGACAAACTCCCGAGTGTCCTCCTCCAGCGATGCCCACCAGAACCTCCGTAGCACCATCTCCTTCGTCCGCTGAATGCCGGGATGACAGGCGAGTCAAGAGCTGTGGGCCCACTGAAGAACGTCGGACCGCAGGTAAGAAACCACAAACAGGCAATCAGGAGGGCATGCGCTGGGTCCCGGCTGGTTCTCCAAGGCCGCCTAGACCTTCTCTTCCACTTCCCAGGTGAGGGAGGCAACCCTGTGCGAGGACGTGAGGATGGTGCTGGGGCCAGAGGCAGGCTCCTCCTTCGCCAAGAACTGCCGAGAGAGGGCATCGGGCTTCACGTTACGGGACCCAGGTCGGTAGGAGAGGGAGAAGTTGAGGCGGGTGAGGAAGAGAGACCAGCGGGCCTGACGAGAGTTGAGCCTCTTGGCTGACTGGAGGTATTCAATGTTCTTGTGGTCAGTCCAAACCAAGAAAGGCTGCTCGGTTCCCTCCAACCAGTGACGCCATTCCTCCAAGACCAACTTAACCGCCAACAGTTCTCGGTTGACAATGTCATAATACCTCTCAGCAGGGGTCAGGCATCGGGAGAAGAAGGCGCATGGATGGAGCCTCTGGTCGCCGGCAGCCCGCTGGGACAGAACAGCTCCCACCCCACGTCGGAGGCGCCCACTACCACCACGAGCTGTCTCTCTGAGTCCGGAACTTGTAGGATGGGGCCGATGTAAACCGTGTCTTGAGTGTCTAAAAAGCTTCGTCGGCCATGGCAGACCACCGGAACGGAACCTTGGAGGAGGTGAGTGCCGTGAGGGGTGTGGCCACAGTACTGTAGCCAAGGATGAACCGTCGGTAAAAATTGGCGAACCCCAGGAACCTTTGGAGCTGCTTGCGGGAGTCAGGAACAGGCCAGGTGGTGACAGCAGAGACCTTGGCGGGGTCCATCTTGATGTTCCCTTGGCCAACGATGTATCCTAGGAAGGAGACTGACGGGGAGTGAAACTCGCACTTCTCAGCTCTAACGAAGAGCGAGTTCTTCAGGAGCCGATGTAGAACTGCCTGGACGTGGTGTACGTGTTCCTCCTTGGTCCGTGAAAAGATGAGGATGTCATCAAGATAGACGAACACGTACTTGTTCAATATTTCCCTGAGGACGGCATTGACCAAAGCCTGGAAGACGGCCGGGACGTTGGTGAGGCCAAAGGGCATCACCAGGTATTCATAATGTCCCGTGGGAGTGTTGAAGGCGGTCTTCCACTCATCTCCCTCTTTGATGCGGACCAAGTGGTAGGCGTTGCGTAGATCCAACTTCGAAAAGATGGTGGCCCCCTCCAGGAGCTCGAAAGCAGAGGAGATGAGTGGGAGAGGGTAGCGATTCTTCACCGTGATGTTGTTGAGCCCCCGGTTATCTATGCAGGGACGCAGAGATTTGTCCTTCTTCTCCACGAAGAAGAACCCTGCAGGAGACGAGGAGGGACGGATGAGACCAGCAGCCAAGGAGTCGCCTATGTATTTCTCCATGGCGCCTCTCTCAGGGGCGGACAGGGAGTAAAGGCGACCCCTAGGAGGAGCGGAGTCTATGGCGCAGTAATAGGGCCGATGAGGAGGAAGGGAGGTGGCCCTAGACTTGCTAAAAACCTCCCCAAAGTCTTGGTACTCGGATGGGATCCCCATCAGATCTGGAGCAGAACTGGAGGAAGTGGCCGGTTGAGGAGCTGAGGCTTGCTTCAGGCACACTTGGTGGCAGGAAGGGCTCAAACCCAAAATGACCCCCGTCCTCCAGTCGATGTTGGGGTTGTGTCGCCGGAGCCAGGGGTAACCCAGGATGAGGGGAAGATGGGGAGACTGCAGGATGTGGAACTGGAAGGTCTCACGGTGATTACCAGACAGGAGCATGCGCACTGGGACCGTCTGGTGAGAAACAGTCCCCAGGAGATGACCGTCGAGGGCGTTGGCGGGAACAGGTTGAGGCAGGGTAACACAACTGATGCCTAGCTGACGGGCTAGTTCCATGTCCATAAGATTAATGTCACAACCAGAGTCTATGAAGGTGGCGAGTGTGTGAGAACCATCAGACAACAGCAGACGGGCATGACAAAGAGGGCGTTGGGCAGAGGAAAGTTCAGAGGTTCGACTCACCAGTAAATCCTCCGCTACTGGCGAGTCTGGCCCTTTTACTGGACACTAGGAGATGTAATGGCCCGCAAGGCCACAGTAGAGACAGAGGTTCCCCCGACGCCGACGTTCCCGTTCCTCTGAGGTGAGACTGGTGCGACCCACCTGCATGGGTTTGGTTTGCCTCGACGGTTGCCCCGACGAGGGTAGTCCAGTCTCCGGAGGAAAACAAGCTTGGATGGATAGCTGGCGGACCGCCTGTCTCTGTCGCATCTCCCGACGTCTCGACAGGATGTGTCGGTCCAGACGGGTCGTTAGCCCATCCAGTGAAGAAGGAAGGTTCGTGGGACACCAACTCATCCTTGATATCGTCATTCAAGCCCAGCAAGAAAGCGTCACACTGGGCAGGGGCGTTCCAATCACTCTGACCTGGTGCGAAAGTCGATGGCGAAGTCAGTGACTGTCTGGTTCCCCTGGCTCATCCCCAGCAGACCTCCCGCAGCGTCCGGACCCATCGAAACTTCACCGAACACCTTGCGAAGCTCCGAGCCGAAGGCCTGGAAAGCAGAGCAAGCCAGCATGCATCGCTCCCATTCAGCTGTTCCCCACAGCCGAGTTCTGCCAGTCAGGGGATTAATGGTAAACGCCACTCTCGCCGCTTACTGGATGAAGGTGAAGGGCTGTAGGGTGAAGAGAATGGAACAGTTCGTGATGAATGGGTTGCAGCCCTCCGGGTCTCCAGCGTAGTGCTCCAGGGTTCCCACCTGGGGCTCAGGTGATGGTCCTGGCGGACCGGGAGCTGGTGCTGTCGGAGCCGGAGGCGAAGTCTGGGGTGTAGCTGGGCGAGGGTGGTCGTCAGCTGTTGGACCTGGGTGACTAGTGCAACCAATGCCTGCTCTTGGCTTGACACAGCCTGTCGAACCTCGGTGTTGGAGGCAGTGAGCATAGCTTCGTGTTGCAGGATCGTGTGCTCAATCCTCTCGAAGCTGTTTGACGGAGACTTTGTGAGCGCTGAGTCCATTGTTGGCCAGATTGTACTGTAACAGGTATAGCTTGGACCCAATAGCAGCACAGAATCAGGCAGGTATAATTGGTCATAAACTTTATTACGATACCGTAACCCAGAGTAGTAACACAGGAATGGGTACACCGTACTCACACAGAGGCTCCGGATTGAGCGAGGGTTCCGAAGAGGGGCAGGCAGGAGACGTAGTCGGGGTAGCGGAAGGTCCGGTAACCAGGAGATCCAACACATGATGCAAACAAACCAGCGAGGGACAGACGAAAGGAGAGTTGAAGCCATGCAGGTAGTCGTGGAGCCGTTGCAGGGATACACCAAACAGCCCAGGAGAGAGGCAGACAGAAACCAGGAGGTCGGGGACTGAAGGCTGAGGTGCTATCCGGGAAGATGACAGGACGGAATGGTCAGGGGCAGGCAGGTTTGAATCCGTGTAGGCAGTCGGGAAATCGCTGGAGAGTCTTGCATGAATGCTGAGAACAATCTGGCACTGTGTGAATGGTGAGGAGAGTCTATATACCGGGTTAATAGGTGATCAGAGGCAACTGAGTGCAACAGGTGAGGAGAGTTAGGCTGATGAGAGGGGAGTGGCAGGCAGGCGAGGAGAAAGAGAGACCGGTGGAAAAGTACTGGGAGGTGAAGTGGATGCGAATGAGTAGAGGGCAGACGGTGACAGAAAGGATTTGCCAAACTAGAAACTTTACAGATACATTTTAGAAGGATGCAGCAGTCAGGGTCTGGCCTGTGAGGAGTGGTTGAGTAGGTAGGCACCCTATTTATCGAAGCGCAGGCAGGAGGAAGAAGGATAATCTTATAGAGGTGTATATGACGATGAGAGGCATCTAGCGGCAGCATATAAGGGAATTCTGATGAGTTGTACGTTTACTCTCAACAAACCGACCTTGCTGTCTGGTCCGTGGGTATGAATTCACATCTACCTGTCGACTGGTCTGAAGAAGTTGACTACAAAATAAACTGCAGATTGAACAGAGCCACAGCTAGTGTTCACTCAGATATGAAGCTACATTTATTTTTCAGCATTATGTGTTATCCTTTACATTGAATGCCGGAGAGAGAGAGGCACTAAACTACTGTTAATTAAGATGAAAATAACAAATTAATGCATCTACACCTGCCGTGTTTACCAGCGTGGATAGATAGAACAGCAAGATGGAAATAGTGCTCCTTACAGATGAGATTCATTATGGATACTGAACCTGCATTAACCCTTTATATTCCAACATTTGAAATACAAATATCAAAGTTTTTAGCTCTCCCTCTAGATCAGGCCGTCGTGTCCAGGCAACATCCTCCTAAATCGTCTCTACGCCCGTAGACACACAAAGCTGGAGTAACTCAGTGGATGGGTCAGGCAGCATCTCTGCAGAGAAGGAATGGGTGTAACATTTTAGGTCGAGAGCCTTCTGAGCCGCTGAGTTACTCCAGGATTTTGTGTCTACCTTCGATTAAAACCAGTTCTTCACTTCTTTCCTACACATTCTCCACGCCCTTTCCAGCTTGACACCATTTTCCGATACCGATGTGCCTAAAACTGAACACAATACTCTAAATACGGCCTAACCAACGTCTTATACAACTGCAACATGGCCTCCCAATGTCTATACTCAAAGCTCTGACAGGTGAAGGCTAATGTGCCGAAAGCCTTTTTACCACCCTATCTACCTCTGATATTACTTATAAACCACTATGTACCTGCTGTCGTCCTAGATCCCTCTATTTTACACTTAATTCACATGTTCCCTTGGTTACAGATCATCGGTACTAACAACTCTGGACTCACTGATTGTCGGTGTCAGTTCCCATCTGCGTGTGATTCTCAACACACTTGCACTACAGCTGAACATCCAAATAAAGAACAATCAAGACTTCACTGCTCCTCCAAGTGTAGCACTCGCTCTCCTCGGTTGTACTTCAAATATCTGCCAGGCCCTCTGTATAGTTCTGGTCACCATATTATGGAAATGATGTCCTATTGCCAGAGGCAGTGCAGAACCGGTTCACCAGGATGTTATCAGGAATGGACAGCGTTAGTTTAGAATACCGATTCGATCGGGTGGGATTGGGTTCTTTAGAGCAAGAATACTGAGGGGCGACCTTACAGAAGCTTGCGAAATTATGTCAACTACAGCAGGATTCAGTAGATGGTGACAGTTATTTCCCAGGCAGGATAATCTAAACCCACTCAACTTCAGTTTATTGGAAAGCGGAAAGATTTAAGGGAATACAGATGGGCAGGCAGGTATTCCACTCCAAAGGTGGAGCAATCTCTTCCTAAGTGGTGGTGGGAGCAGATACCGTCACAGCAAATAAACAGCATTTGGACAGCCGTATGCCTCGGATAGGAATGGAGGGTTATGAGACAAATACAAGTGAATGAGATCACATGTAATCTCATTCACATCATAGACATCGTGCCTCATAGGCATCTAGATCTGCAGGGATGAATCGGGCCGAAGGGCCTGTTTCCCTTTTGTTCTCATGAACATTTACACAGCACTGGAATCACCGGTTCCGTTATCACTCATGTGCTCTGTCATCGGCCTGCCAGCCCAGTTGTAATTCGTTCGTCTAAATCATCAATAAATATTATAAGTATCTGGGATCCCAGCACTGAGTCTTCCGTCACCACACTAGTTCCTGCCTGCCATTCTGAAAAGGGTCCGTTAATTCCTACACTTTGCTTCCTGTCTGCCAATCAGTTTTGTATCCATGTCAATACCCTTGTGCCAACTCCATGTGTTCTCGTTTTGCACACTAATAGTAAGATTAAAAGATAACTTACCAGTTTGAAGTTTGATCTTTATTTTATGATGAGTTACAATGAGGGATTGCACGAAGAGCACACCAGCCCGCATGCGCGTCAATCTTCAAAGCAGCGGTGTGAAATCACAGATGAGCTGAATATAGTAAGATTCGAGAAACTAGAACTACCAGCTGACCTTTATGAGAGAGGATTGGGAGTGGAGGGCACATAATCCCTCATCGCAACTCCTCATAAAATAAAGATCAAACTGGTAAATTCTCGTTTAATCTTACTATTTTACTTCGGAGTCATGTGAGTGACTACGTGAAGATTTCAAAGCACTGTGATTTCATGCCGTGGACACGTGTCCATGCGTCACACACTACATCAGTTGACCATGGATGAGTAAAATTTAATAAATAATGGCATAGATTTAAACATGCTTATGCGTGTTAATGATGAAATATTAATCATAGTAATCCCAATCATCCAGGAGGATTTATAAAACAGAACCCAAAATATAGTTGCCAAATACCCTCAGCCTATGTATGAGTGTTTTGGAACTTACCATCATTGCTAGTTCAGAGCCTCTAAGGCTCTAGGTGACCTAATGTACTGTTGTAGATGTGTGGCCACACACACAACCAAACTAGTTGCCATGAAAACTGGTTTGAGACCTGATGCCCCTGATCTACTCTGCAAGACTAAGTCATGAACCTTAAAATGTCATATTATTTGCAGATGTAACCATCCTGTCCAGTCGCAGCTTATGGAACGACTGGTCCCGTGGCGCTGAAAACCAGCGCCATGAGGATAACCACTTTGTAAGTGATTTTGTTCGAGGACAGGGATGTAGCTGGAGCCCACCGGCGACGCAGTGTCAGCAGAACATTAACCTCCCATATGTCCGAGTAACTGGGCCTGGGGGAATTTGAGTTGAAGATACCCTTCATAAATCTGGATATCAGAGGTCGCGAACCGACAGCGTGGTGTCCCGACCCCAGCAGGAAGTATGACGACAAGGCATTTCAGGCACAATGTATAGCACTATAACTCCATCTCTCGTGAAATATAGCTTTGAGAGGAATTCCAAGACATCTGTTATACGTACCGTGTCATACGATATATTGGGCTTTAAACAGAACACTTCCCATTCCTTGATACTCTTCAGGCCACAGTGATTACATCTACTGTACAACCTGACAGTCCATACCCCAGGAAAGATCTTCTCATAGTCTGCAAACCCACAATTCGATTCGCTCACGCAGTGGATGGTTCAACCAGCAGATTTCTGCATTTTGGAAGAGCTATAAAAAGACTCTGTTATCATTCCCAGTATGAGTGGACCCATGACTGTGTAGGCCCGATCAAAAGCCTGAGGTGGAGTCTTGCTGGATCTTAAGCAAGCACCGACTGATGAGGCAAATGGAGGAAAACCATAAAGAACATTCCTCCCCAGCATAGCGAGAATGCATCAATCGCCACCGCCCCTGAGTATGGCCACCATGCCAGATATTTTTGCAACTTGTGATTGAGACTAGATGCAAACAAATCGGTATTTGATGGTTCTTTGAGCCGCTTTGTGATCCAACATCCATTCTGTGTTGTCACTGATTTATGTAATGATAAATCAGCGCCAAATGAGGTTAGGTAAACTATCACAGGATATTGACTTTTATTTATTTATTTATTTATTTTAATTTTATTGAGTAGAAGTAAGTACAATACAGTGGTACCTTGTTACAGGTTCCGAAAATTATGTTAACATATTACATTCTCTGTACAACTTCCTTTTTTTAAAGAGAAAAGTAATAAAAAGAAAGAGGTAGTAAAGAGTGAAGGAAAGTCTAGTGTGCGTGAGTAAAAAAAGGAAAAAAGAGATAGTGAAGAAAATAAATAAGTAAGAAAAGAAAACAGGAGGGTGTTTATCCAATCGCCACAAGGAGATGATTTTTATATTCTACATCGTATTTCACTCTTACCTGAAACTTTTAATTTTTACGATACTATTGCACCACATGACTCCAAGAAATCAATAAATGGAAACCAACTCATTTAGGGATATTGTGAAGAAAATATTCCCCCATTTCCCAAATCGTCCCCCTGAAACCCTGACTGATTCCATCTTAGCTCTAGATCCCAACCGGAAAAAATGCATCTCTTTTTTGTACAACTTGTTAGGGTCGGTTATATTGAAACCTCATACCTCATTAAAAGCTGTATGGGAGGGCGAGCTGAATACGAAACTAACAGACCAGCAATAGGACTCTGCCTTGGATTTGATCCATTCTTCCTCCATATGTGCCCGTCATGGCCTAATCCAATACAAAGTCCTTCACAAAGTCCACTACACAAACGCAAGATTATCTAGAATATACCCCGCTGTTAAAGACACCTGCAACAGATGCAATCAATCCCCTGCCAACCATAGTCATATGTTTTGGTCTTGCCCTAAGCTAGCAACCTTTTGGAGGAGTGCTTTCGATGTGCTAAGCAGTGCCTATGGCCAGACTATTCCTCCAAACCCACTGTCAGCTATTTTTGGTATTCCTCCCAACACCAACCTCTCTGTTGCGTTGAAGCGGGTCCAACCTTGTTTGTCCAACCTTTGACAACCTTGTTAGCCCGGAGACTGATCTTGCTTAACTGGAGGCTTACCTGTCCCCCGACACACGCCCGCTGGATCAAGGAGGTGCTCTACAACTTAAAGCTTGAAAAACTTAGGTTCTCTCTCAAAGGCTCTACCAAGCCATTACTAGATACATGGAACCATTTCCTGGAACTTGTTAACTCTCTTAACTTGTTTCCGGACTCGGAAGAGGACTGAGTGCCCTCTATCACTGCTCTGTTTTATTGCAGCTGCTACCCTTTTTTTTTTTTTTTTTTTTTTTTTTTTTCATTTTGTTTTTCTTATCGTATTTGTGTGGATGTGTACGTATGTGAGTGTTGTTTGTCCCCGGGTGGCGTGGGTGGGTGAGGGTAAGGGTAGGGGTTTTGAGGGTCGTTTACATACTATTGTACAATTATGTCCTGACTATCACTGTCTGTTATCATTGTATGTATGCAAATTGCTGTTAAATTCAAAATTCAAATAAATAGATTTAAATTAAGAATTGGTCTTGTTTGTCTATTAGGAGGAGTCTCATTTCTTCCATGTGTGCTATACTGGACTCGCTGGATGTCCCTATCCAGCTATCTAGCAAGTTAAACAATTAATCCAATAAAGACCCGTAGACACGAGATGTCGTTGATTCTTTACTGTATTCAACTGTGAAACTGTAACATACAAGCAGAAAGGGAAACCGCATATTTAGTAACGTTATACACTTGGTATAGAAACATAAACTATGATGCCACCACTAAATACAATGCTGTTATGTAAGAAACCAGCCAGGGCACATGAAACATTCTTAACTGTTAATAATAGCAATCCTGCACAATAACCTATAAAGTTGCTGTTACTCAAACATGATTACTCACAAACAATGCGTCTAACAAACTGGTGCGGTGGGATGGCAGTAAATTACACACTAGAAATTACAGTCTGCACCATGCGGTAGTGTCCCTGAGCTGGGCTTTCTGGTCTATGACAACTTCCTGCCTAACAGGAAAGGTAACTCAAAGCTGTAGGAACCTGAACATCCAGCAGGTGGCATTAATACCTGTAAACAGAAAGTGGTCCAGCACATGTGCTGTGTCCAACATATTACTGACCCACATTTTAAATGTAGGTGTATTAGCGTTTTTCTAAAATTTTCTAAAGTATACGTTTATTTGCTGTTATTAACCCATAATTAAAGAATGAATTTTGGGGTTTATTTAAGTTCTTCCCATCTCCCCTTATAACCATATAACCATATAACAATTACAGCATGGAAACAGGCCATCTCGGCCCTACAAGTCCGTGCCGAACAAATTTTTTTCCCCTTAGTCCCACCTGCCTGCACTCATACCATAACCCTCCATTCCCTCCTCATCCATATGCCTATCCAATTTATTTTTAAATGATACCAATGAACCTGCCTCCACCACTTCCACTGGGAGCTCATTCCACACCGCTACCACTCTCTGCGTAAAGAAGTTCCCCCTCATATTACCCCTAAACTTCTGTCCCTTACTCCAAATATAATAATTTCAGTATTAGATTCCATTTTTATCTTAAATAAATTTGTGAATATATCAAATATATCACACCAAATTTTATGAGGATTTGTGCAAGAATCAAAAGAGTGTGTGATATTGGCAACTTGAGAAATAAATTTTCACAGATGGCAGAGACATTTAGGTAGAATTTATTCAACCTAGTTTTTGAATACTATAATCTATGTAATATTTTAAATTGAATTAAATTGTGTCTAGCGTTAATCGAACATTTATGTATATATATCAATTACCTTTCCCATGTTTCTTTTGAGATTTTGAGATATTGTTCCATTGTTTAAAAAGGATTCTAAGAGTAAACCTAGCAATTATAGGCCTGTTAGTTTGACTTCAGTGGTGGGCAAATTAATGGAAAAGATACTTAGAGATAATATATATAAGCATCTGGATAAACAGGGTCTGATTAGGAACAGTCAGCATGGATTTGTGCCTGGAAGGTCATGTTTGACTAATCTTCCTGAATTGTTTCAAGAGGTTCCTAGGGAAATTGACGAGGGTAAAGCAGTGGATGTTGTCTATATGGACTTTAGTAAGGCCTTTGATAAGGTTCCTCATGGAAGGTTGTTTAAGGAGGTTCAACTGTTGGGTATAAATGCAGGAGTAGCAAGATGGATTCAACAGTGGCTGAATGGGAGAAGCCAGAGGATAATGGTGGATGGTTGTTTGTCGGGTTGGAGGCAGGTGAATAGTGGGGTGCCTCAGGGATCGGTGTTGGGTCCTCTGTTGTTTGTCATGTACATCAATGATCTGGATGAAGGGGTGGTAAATTGGATTAGTAAGTATGCAGATGATACCAAGAAAGTGGATAATGAAGAGGATTTCCAAAGTCTACAAGAGTGATTTAGGCCATTTGGAAGAATGGGCTGAAAGATGGCAGATGGAGTTTAATGCTGATAAATGTGAGGTGCTACACCTTGGCAGGACAAATCAAAATAGGACGTACATGGTAAATGGTTGAACAGAGGGATCTGGGTATAACCGTGCATAGTTCCATGAAGGTGGAATCTCATATAGATAAGGTGGTAAAGAAAGTTTTTGGTATGCTAGCCTTTATAAATCAGAGCATTGAGTATAGAAGCTGGTATGTAATGTTAAAATTGTACAAGGCATTGGTGAGACCGAATCTGGAGTATTGTGTACAATTTTGGTCGCCCAATTATAGGAAGGATGTCAACAAAATAGAGTGAGTACAGAGGAGATTTACTAGAATGTTGCCTGTGTTTCAACAACTAAGTTACAGAGAATGGTTGAATAAGTTAGGTCATTATTCTCTGAAGCGCAGAAGGTTAAGGGGGGACTTGATAGAGGTCTTTAAAATGATGAGAGGGATAGACAGAGTTGATGTGGATCAGCTTTTCCCTTTGAGAAAAGGGAAGATTCAAACGAGAGGACATGACTTCAGAATTAAGGGACAGAAGTTTAGGGGTAACATGAGGGGGGAGTACTTTACTCAGAGAGTGGTAGCGGTGTGGAATGAGCTTATAGTGGAAGTGGTGGAGGCAGGTTCGTTGGTATCATTTAAAAATAAATTGGATATGCATATGGATGAGAAGGGAATGGAGGGTTATGGTATGAGTGCAGGCAGGTGGGACTAAGGGAAAAAACGTTGTTCGGCACGGACTTGTAGGACCGAGATGGCTTGTTTCCGTGCTGCAATTGTTATATGGTTATATGGTTATCATTAATAATTTTACCACTTCTCTAATTGCCTCTGTTGATGGTAATTCTCTGTTTAGAATACTATTATATATGTATGATATTAATTTTTGTGAGTCCGCCTTGCTATTCATTGCTTCTTCCAGTGGGTTTAAAATTATACTTTGAAATCTTGGTATATATTTATTTATAAAGTCACATATCTGTAAATATTTAAAATATTGGTTGTTATTCGATTTAAATTTAAATTTTAGTTGTTGAAATGATAATAAATTTCCCATTTCATACAGGTCACCTACCTATTTAATTCCCACCCTTTCCCATTGTCGATATGTTTTATCCATCAAAGATGGTTTAAATACTGGATTATTCACTATTGGTGTTAGTACTGATAGGTTTCTTAAATTTAAAGTTAATTTTATTTGATTCCAAATTTCGTATTATCTATATTACTAAATCTCTGATCTTGACCGCTTTTGATAGATAGATAGATAGATAGAGATAGATAGATAGATAGATAGATATAGATAGATAGATAGATAGATAGATAGATAGATAGATAGATAGATAGATAGATAGATAGATAGATAGATAGATAGATAGATAGATAGCCTTTTATTGTCATTCAGACCGAAGCCTGAACGAAATTGCAGCAGTCAGACATATAATACAATACAATAAAACAACAATAAACACATATTAACATCCACCACAGTGAGTCCACCCAGCATCTCCTCACTGTGATGGAGGCAAAAGTCTTAGGTCTGCAGTCTCTTCCCTCCTCTTCTCCCTCTGCGCTGGGGCGATACCCCACCCCCGGGCGATGTTAAAAACAGTCCCGCGGCTCAAACACCGCAGCCCGGGGTGGTTGAAGCTGCCGCCCACCAGTCCTGCAAACGCAGCCGCTGGCCCGCGGCCGAACCCCGGACTCAGGCCACCACCGCCAGAACACCGTCCCAGCCACCCTCACGTGAGTACTGCGCCGTCTTCAGCCTCGGGCTGGCCCACTGTGCTGCTATTTCCGACAGAACGCCGCCACCTACGGCCATCATTTTTGGCCACCTGGCTCAGAGCCCCCCTCCGTCTTGCGGGTGAGAAGGATTTTTCCAATCGATGCCAAATCAGAGAAATATTAATGTTTTTAAAAAAATCACCATTCTCTCTGCTGCCCCTGCTGGAGGGAGGGGGAGGGACTATAAAACAAGGAAGTGGTGTGCCTCACCCACTCTCTACAAGATCGATGAAGCCAAGGGTCACATCTCTGTGAGCTCTGAATAACACTGAACAAATGTCTACCCAACTGCGTGTACCCTTAATGTGGTTTGAAAATGAAAATATGGTTTGTTTGAAGTAAAAAGGCACTGCCTGCAAATGGTTGTTTGGATGCTTTGGCTTGACGTTGAAATGCACTACTTACTGCAAATGGTGGCATGAAGCTGAAAGTCACTAATTACTGCAAATGGTGGCTTGGGTGCTTTGCTTGAAGTTGAAAGGCACTACACTGCAAATGGTGACGAGTGCTTTGGCTTGAAGTTGAAAGGCACTACTTACTGCAAATGATGGCTTGGGTGATTTGGCTTGAAGTTGAAAGGCACTTCTTACTGCAAATGGTGGCTTGGGTGCTTTAGTTTGAAGTTGAAAGGCACTACTTACTGCAAATGGTGGCATGAAGTTGAAAGGCACTACATACTGCAAATGGTGGCGGGTGCTTTGGCTTGAAGTTGAAATGCACTATTTACTGCAAATGGTGGCTTCTGAACTTTGGTCTAAATTCCAAAAGGAACCACTTACGGCAAATGGTGGCTTGGGAGCTTTGGCTTGAAGTTTAAAAAAAATCACCATTCTCTCTGCTGCCCCTGCTGGAGGGAGATGAGGGACTATAAAACCAGGAAGTGGTGTGCCTCACTCACTCTCTGCAAGATGGATGAAGCCAAGCGCCACGTCTCTCTGAGCTCTGAATAACACTGAACAAATGTCTACCCAACTGTGAGTACCCTTAATGTGGTTTGAAAATGAAAATATGGTTTGTTTGAAGTAAAAAGGTACTGCCTGCAAATGGTTGTTTGGATGCTTTGACTTGAAGTTGAAATGCATTACTTACTGCAAATGGTGGCATGAAGTTGAAAGTCACTACTTACTGCAAATGGTGGCTTGGGTGCTTTGCTTGAAGTTGAAAGGCACTACTTACTGCAAATGGTGGCTTGGGTGCTTTGGCTTGAAGATGAAAGGCACTACTTACTGCAAATGATGGCTTGGGTGATTTGGCTTGAGGTTGAAAGGCACTTCTCACTGCAAATGGTGGATTGGGTGCTTTAGCTTAAAGTTGAAAGGCACTACTTACTGCAAATGGTGGCATGAAGTTGAAAGGCACTACATACTGCAAATGGTGGCTTGGGTGCTTTGGCTTGAAGTTGAAATGCACTATTTACTGCAAATGGTGGCTGCTGAGCTTTAGTTGAAATTTCAAAAGGAACCACACTGCAAATGGTGGCTTGGGAGCATTGGCTTGAAATTAAAAAAAATCACCATTCTCTCTGCTGCCCCTGCTGGAAGGAGGGGGAGGGACTATAAAACCAGGAAGTGGTGTGCCTCACTCACTCTCTGCAAGATGGATGAAGCCAAGGGTCACGTCTCTCTGAGCTCTGAATAACACTGAACAAATGTCTACACAGCTGTGAGTACCCTTAATGTGGTTTGAAAAAGAAAATATGATTTGTTTAAAGTAAAAAGCCTGCAAATGGTGGCTTGGGTGCTTTGCTTGAAGTTGAAAGGCACTACTTACTGCAATGGTGGCTTGGGTGCTTTGGCTTGAAGTTGAAAGGCACTACTTACTGCAAATGATCGCTTGGGTGATTTGGCTTGAGGTTGAAAGGCACTTCTCACTGCAAATGGTGGATTGGGTGCTTTGGCTTAAAGTTGAAAGGCACTACTTACTGCAAATGGTGGCATGAAGTTGAAAGGCACTACATACTGCAAATGGTGGCTTGGGTGCTTTGGCTTGAAGTTGAAATGCACTATTTACTGCAAATGGTGGCTGCTGAGCTTTAGTTGAAATTTCAAAAGGAACCACACTGCAAATGGTGGCTTGGGAGCATTGGCTTGAAATTAAAAAAAATCACCATTCTCTCTGCTGCCCCTGCTGGAAGGAGGGGGAGGGACTATAAAACCAGGAAGTGGTGTGCCTCACTCACTCTCTGCAAGATGGATGAAGCCAAGGGTCACGTCTCTCTGAGCTCTGAATAACACTGAACAAATGTCTACACAGCTGTGAGTACCCTTTATGTGGTTTGAAAAAGAAAATATGATTTGTTTAAAGTAAAAAGCCTGCAAATGGTGGCTTGGGTGCTTTGCTTGAAGTTGAAAGGCACTACTTACTGCAAATGGTGGCTTGGGTGCTTTGGCTTGAAGTTGAAAGGCACTACTTACTGCAAATGATCGCTTGGGTGATTTGGCTTGAGGTTGAAAGGCACTTCTCACTGCAAATGGTGGATTGGGTGCTTTGGCTTAAAGTTGAAAGGCACTACTTACTGCAAATGGTGGCATGAAGTTGAAAGGCACTACATACTGCAAATGGTGGCTTGGGTGCTTTGGCTTGAAGTTGAAATGCACTATTTACTGCAAATGGTGGCTGCTGAGCTTTAGTTGAAATTTCAAAAGGAACCACACTGCAAATGGTGGCTTGGGAGCATTGGCTTGAAGTTTAAAAAAATCACCATTCTCTCTGCTGCCCCTGCTGGAGGGAGGGGGAGGGACTATAAAACCAGGAAGTGGTGTGCCTCACTCACTCTCTGCAAGATGGATGAAGCCAAGGGTCACGTCTCTCTGAGCTCTGAATAACACTGAACAAATGTCTACACAGCTGTGAGTACCCTTTATGTGGTTTGAAAAAGAAAATATGATTTGTTTAAAGTAAAACGCCTGCAAATGGTTGTTTGGGTGCTTTGACTTGAAGTTGATAGGCACTACTTACTGCAAATGTTGGCTTGAGAGCTTTGGTTTAAAGTTGAAAGGCACTACTTACTGCAAATGGTGGTTTGGGTGCTTTGCTTGAAATTGAAAGGCACTACTTACCGCAAATGGTGGCTTGGGTGCTTTGGCTTGAAGTTGAAAGGCACTACTTACTGCAAATAGTGGCAGGTGATTTGGCTTGAAGTTGAAAGGCACTTTTTACTGCAAATGGTGGCTTGGGTGTTTTGGCTTGAAGTTGAAAGGCACTACTTACCGCAAATGGTGGCATGAAGTTGAAAGGCACTACTTACTGCAAATGGTGGATTGGGTGCTTTGGCTTGAAGTTGAAATGCACTATTTATTCCAAATGGTGGCTTGGGTGTTTTGGCTTGAAGTTGAAAGGCACTACTTACCGCAAATGGTGGCATGAAGTTGAAAGGCACTACTTACTGCAAATGGTGGATTGGGTGCTTTGGCTTGAAGTTGAAATGCACTATTTACTCCAAATGGTGGCTTGGGTGCTTTGGCTTGAAGTTCAAAGGCACTACTTACTGCAAATGGTGGCTTGGGTGCTTTGGCTTGAAGTTGACAGGCACTAGTTACTGCAAATGGCGGCGTGAGACCTTTGGCTTGAAGTTAAAAGGAACTACTGCAAATGCACTTACTTCCTAGTATCTATTATCTAATTATCTAAATGGTGGCCGATTAGGAAAAGGGGAGATGCAGCAAGACCCGGATGTCATTGAAAGTAGGCATGCAGGTGCAGCAGGCAGTGAAGAAAGTGAATGGTATAACCATGTAACCATATAACAATTACAGCACGGAAACAGGCCATCTCGACCCTTCTAGTCCGTGCCGAACACGTATTCTCCCCTGGTCCCATACACCTGCGTTCAGACCATAACTCTCCATACCTTTCCCGTCCATATAACTATCCAATTTATTTTTAAATGATAAAAACTAATCTGCCTCCACCACCTTCACTGGAAGCTCATTCCACACAGCCACCACTCTCTGAGTAAAGAAGTCCCCCCTCATGTTACCCCTAAACTTCTGTCCCTTAATTCTCAAGTCATGTCCCCTTGTTTGAATCTTCCCTACTCTCAGTGGGAAAAGCTTATCCACATCAACTCTGTCTATCCCTCTCATCATTTTAAAGACCTCTATCAAGTCCCCCCTTAACCTTCTGCGCTCCAAAGAATAAAGCCCTAACTTGTTCAACCTTTCTCTTTAACTTAGTTGCTGAAACCCAGGCAGCATTCTAGTAAATCTCCTCTGTACTCTCTCTATTTTGTTGACATCCTTCCTATAAATTGGCAACCAAAATTGTACACCATACTCCAGAATTGGCCTCACCAATGCCTTGTACAATTTTAACATTACATCCCAACTTCTATACTGAATGCTCTGATTTATAAAGACCAGCACACCAAAAGCGTTCTTTACCACCCTATGTACATGAGATTCCACTTTCAGGGA
Organism: Leucoraja erinaceus; assembly: GCF_028641065.1. Lineage (NCBI taxonomy): Eukaryota > Metazoa > Chordata > Chondrichthyes > Rajiformes > Rajidae > Leucoraja > Leucoraja erinaceus. Next base: position 23,906,766 of record NC_073406.1, on the reverse strand, counting down.
ACTGTGCACAGTTATTCCCAGATCCATCTGTTCACCTGCATTCTTCAATTCCCTACCATTTACCATGTACGTCCTATTTTGATTTGTCCTGCCAAGATGTAGCACCTCACACTTATCAGCATTAAACTCCATCTGCCATCTTTCAGCTCACTCTTCCAACTGGCATAAATCTCTCTGTAGACTTTGAAAATCTACTTCATTATCCACAACCCCACCTATCTTAGTATCATCTGCATACTTACTAATCCAATTTACCACACCATCATCCAGATCATTGATGTACATGACAAACAACAGTGGACCCAACACAGATCCCTGTGGCACCCCACTAGTCACTGGCCTCCAACCTGACAAACAACCATCCACCATTACTCTCTGGCATCTCCCATTCAGCCCATT